>NC_138897.1:61393783-62593783 GCF_965194825.1 Balaenoptera physalus
CTTAATTTAACATGCTCTGATTTACCACTAACTCTGACACGTAAACTATTTTTCCAAGTAGCTGCATTTCCTAATTTAAGCTTTACCTAACCCTAATCTTCTTTCTCTCAGAAGGATTAAGCTCTGGCATACCACCTCATTCAAGGGGAAAGATACATATACCTGAAAAAGGCTGAAATCCAGGTAAAAATACTTCATATCTTAAAAGAGGAAATTCAAATGGTATAGAAGCAAAAAGGGAAAATCGGATGCTACGAACAGTCCTTATTTGCCAAATCTGAAAGGACAGTACAGCTTGGCCCACTACTATTCATATATTTGAAAGTGGTTTGAAAAAGAGCAATGTAAATGCCGTAGAAAATTTTTTATTAAACATATTTTGTTTTTGGAACGTTATTTCACCACAGTATAAAAGGTAAGCCAGGAAGAATACAGCAAAGCAAACTGGATTTAATAAAACATTGAAAAAAAGAGAGAGAGAGAGAGACCAGGCACCGTTTAAGAATTTACAAGCCCAGGAAGGCAGGACATGGTCTTCTCTGGGCGGATCCGGACAAAAATAGAGCCCATTAGCTTAGACCCATCAGAGTGATAGAAAAGTCTGCAGATGCTGAGGCTCCTTTCAGGCCTGTGATTCACTGAAAACCTGCCAAGCATGTTCAGAACGGCACACGTGGCTGAGGACAGGCAGCCAGCGAGGCCAAGCACGACGGGGTCACTTTAAGCATGTGACACGAGGATGTAATAAGGGAGGGTATAGATTAGAACGTGGAGAAATAGTATGAACACTGACTCTATTTACGTTGAAAACACAGGACAAATAGCTACATTAATGGTGAACAGCAGAGGATCCGCGGCCGAGCAGATGGTCTAAGGCTGGGTCAGGGTGGTTGGCGAGGTTCAGCTGAAGTTCACGTGAAGTGTGTCTAGAGCACTTCAGCCTTCACAGACGCCCCAGCACCGCGACTCCAAGCTCAGCTTCATTTGGTAAAACAATTATTTTTCTCATTCAAAAGCCAGAAGTTACGTGATGTATACAAGTATCAAAATTCACTGAACTGCACACTTAGATCCATGAATATTATTGTATGTAAGTTACACCTCAGTTTTTAAAGAACAGGGACAAAAACCAGGTACAAAGTCAAAATCAGTGGGCCTGAATTAATTACGTGGGATAAATGAGAAGGACTAGGTAAGTTTTAGTCTACGTAGCTGGCAGCAAGTACATAAGAGATAAAGCGGGCTAACTACCGCGACCAAAGTTCACCGTTAACACGGCGCTGACCCTCACCCTCAGTGCCAGATCAATCAATCTCACTGTGACTAATGATCCAATTTGCTTCAGGATACAGGACATTTCCCACGACAGGGCAGAAGAGAGCTGGGCAACGTGTCTCCTGGATCAGAATGATGGAGAGGGGAACACGCGGCCCCAGGCCCCTGCCACTCAGCCCCCAGATCTAACTCTGTAAGTGTGTCTGCTCTGGTGGATTAGGAGTAGAGGTTCCTTTCTGACGGCACAGTGGTAATCCTCCATTGCGGTTACTGCATTTCCAGCAGCTGAGTGTTTTATACATTTGCACTCAAGACTGTGATACAGCATCATCCCACGTGAAAAGTCTCCTCCTTCCCAGAGGCTACAAGTGCCCAGGTGCACTGTTTTTAATACATATACACTTGTACATCCATCCATCCGTCCTCTGGAATGACGGACAAGGCTTCCACGCTATACTCAAGCCAGAAGCCCACCTTCAGGAGGGGGAGACTCATCAGGCACAGCTCACACAAAGCCCTGTGCGGGTTAGACCTCTCCAGCTCCCACAAAGGGGTTTCCTCTGGCTGCACAACACCAGCCTGCTTCCAAGAGTAATTTCATCTTTCTGCTGCCTCCTTCAAGGAGCCTAAATTAACCTTAATTCTATTATCAATGAAATTCTTGAAAAGTAAGTTTAAACAGAATGCTATTTATCAAAATAGAAATAAAACCAATTTCAGGTAACTTCTCTGAAAACAAAATTTCTTTCCTACCTGGTAGGGGCTGAGGAGGGGAAGGTATTTAAAAGCTACAAATTCCCCAAATCCCTGTAATCTGTGGATCTCGTAACTGCAAAAGCAGTTGATTCCTAGTCTTTTTCTCTCAGATTCTTTAATGTACCATTTAACATGCTGTTAATACTTTTGACCCTGAATATCTTCCTCCACATTTCTGATTTTAGAACCTGGATGCTGAGCGGGAAGGGGCCTGGCAAGCCATGCAGTTCAGTCCTCGGATTTCACAGACTGAGAAACGAAGGCCAGAGTGACCACAACCAGACGTGTAACGGCCCCGTCCTCTCCCTTATCAGCTCAGCGTGAATTTCAGGCCGACACCTGCAAGACCGTTACATTTTGTCTTGCATTTGTCACTGCCGACCAGACCAGCACTCCTACAGATTTGGTTGATACAGCCTTCCGTACCATCTGGAAAAGGAAGGCATGCACTAATATTTCTGCAGTGCATTCACTTACAAAATTCCTTTAGAACAATGACTTGTGCATTTAGCACGTGATTCTGCACGTTTCAGAAATGTTTCACCTTCCTAAATTGAAGCTGCGGGTTGTTTAGGAGTTCTAAACGTTGCTCTATTATAACAAAGGACACGTGTCAACAACCCTTTAGAGGCAAAACGTTACTTCAGCATCTTTTCTGGTAGATCCTGGAAGAATTTTAGTTGGCAAAAATATTTCCAGGAATTAAGGTGCTTAAGGGAGTATTACAGTGCTATCCCAAATAAAATTTACAGGCGCGTGTATTTCAAGTTTTTCTCAAAAGAACATGTTTCCTGCCTACCTACACATTATAAATAAGCCAAAACTTTTAAAGGGAACTGTTTACATTCTCCTTGTAGTTCACCGTTTTGTTCTGCTTTCTTTTGGGGTGGTAGTGCCGCACAGCATGTGGGGTCTCAGTTCCCCAACCAGGGATCCAACCCTGGCCCCTGCAGTGGACGCGCGGAGTCCTAACCACTGGACCGCCAGGGGAGTCCCTACACTCTTCTTAATAGCACTGAAATCAAGGAATGGAAGATATGAAAGGGTCTCTTAGTTTGTACTCCTAGGGGAGCAAAGGAGAAAGAACCCTTAAAAATTGAAAGCAGGAAGAAAAGGATGGGAAGAGTGTCTTTTTAAGAAATTGTGGGACTTCCCTGGTGGCGCAGTGGTTAAGAATCCGCCTGCCAATGCAGGGGACACGGGTTCGAGCCCTGGTCCGCGAGGATCCCACATGCTGCGGAGCAACTAAGCCCATGCGCCACGGCTGCTGAACCTGTGCTCTAGAGCCCGCGAGCCACAACTACTGAAGCCCGCGCGTCTAGAGCCCGTGCTCTGCAACGAGAAGCCACCACAATGAGAAGCTTGCGCACCACAACGAAGAGTAGCCCCTGCTCACTCCAACTGGAGAAAGCCCGAGCACGGCAACAAAGACCCAATGAGGCCATAAATGAATGAATGAATGAATAAGAAAAAAACATATATAAAAAAAAGAAACTGTGGTACTTTCTTTCATTAGCTTAAAATTCTTTTGGGAATCAATGATATAAAAGTAAGTTCAGAACTTTTAAAATTAAGCTCTTCCCACCTAGTGTTTTGATACTGAAAAAAAAAAAAGGCACACAAATTTGTTATTGCAGACTTTAAAGTTTTGTATGTACAAATGGTTTACACTGCTCTGCAGAGTCTAAAGTACTGTCCCCCACTATGGCCTTCTGTTGTCTGGTTCTAACAGGAATTGTGCCTTCGATCAGAACAGAAACCCAGGTCTCATACGTTCATTGCGGGGGGAGTGAATCACCATGTGACGGCTGATGAGTAGGAAACAATTTCACGTATGAAAGATTATTATTAAATGTAGGAATCTGTTCTGGGATTTACAATCCAGATTTAAAAATTTTAGAAAACAAGTTAACAGTTTTGCCAAAAAGGGATTATTCTACTACCTTATTCACTAACAGCATAATTATAACAACAACATATTAGTAAGTCTTTTTCTTGACTTGACTATTTAAAATAAAAGCTTGGTAAATAAAACACTAGACGTCAAGGTAGAGTTTATGCTTGGTATACATTTGGTTACTTCCCCTCTTTTCCATGATGAAAAGAACCTGAACAGCAGTAACTTTCCCAGCAAGGGCGGGGGGGCACGATCTCTCCTTCCAGCAGCCGAGGTGAAAGCATACAGTGACAGCGTCGACCTCATAAGGCCACCCTCCCTGCACCCCAATTCAATCAGGGTTTGGAAATTCAGGATTACTCGTCCAGCAGTCACCAAGGGAAAGACCCACCCTGCTGACACACCCATGGTCCGTCCAGCGCCAGGGCCACCACTGAGCGCACCAGGGGGAAGACAGTCTTATGAAAATCGAGTCTTGAATGAAAAAGTACATATTTTACCCCAAACTCTTACCTTTTAAACCCCAGACAGAGCTGACTTGAAAACTGGCATCTATTTTGAGTTCTTCTACTGAGCTGGTAAATAAGCAGTGATCAAGATTTCTCACTTCAAAACAAAAACAAAACCCTCCTTCCTCCTCAACTTACTAGGATGTTGATGATAAACTCAAAACCACCACCTTGAACTCAGGAACAGACAGACACAGAGCACCGACCGCAGGGTAGGGAAAAACACCCCCGGTGTCCCATCTGCCCGCCAGGCACTAGTTCAGATCTTCTACGTGACGTATGATTTCCTTGGCTTTTGGAAACTTACTGAGTAAAATGAGACACACTGCCAGTCGGCTTCAAGCGATATTTTAGTGCCGCAGCAAGGTGTCTGACAGCACATGTTGTACAGCTGCAGAAAGGAACAAAGAAAATGCCTCTCCCACTTATTCCGCGATAAACTGCCAACAGGGGAAAAACAAGTCCAAACCTCAGACTGGAGACCCAGGGGAGAAGCACCAGCACCCGCTGCAGCCGAGCTCCGCCCACGGCACCTGCGCAAGGAGACGCCCACCCCACCCCCCCCAGCCTACCGTGCCGCCTGGGCCGCCTTGTCGTCGTCCGAGCTCAGCTCCGCGCCCGCGGCGGCTTCTGCAGGGGAAGCGGCCTGCTCCTCCTTCTTACTGTCCTGCTTGCATTTCTTCCTCCTTCGCTTTTTCTTTTTCACAGAACTGGGGGTGAAAATTGTCTCTGTTTCCAGAATGTGGGAGACGTCTGAACTCTGAGATGGTCTTTCACTTCCACCTGGTTTCACCAAAGGGGGGTCAATATCTGTAAAGAACTGATGTTCAGTAGGGATCGGTGAGGTGGCGAGGTAGGCAGGAAGTCCTTCCTTAAAGAGAACACGGAGAAAGAAAAGTTGTCTGTGACGAACGGTACAGTGCATCAAACCCACCATTTTTGGTGGATCCAACTTTCACAGTGGTAGAAAGAATACCTACCTAGTTCCCGAAGGTAAGAATGTCACACTGAGCTCAGGCACTGCCCACCCTACCTAGATAGGCCTCCACCCCCCTGCAGGGCTTAGCGTCAGCTCATGTGGGTCCACGTCGCTGAACACCGTGGAGGAATGGACGTGCCGAGTCAGCATGGAGCACGTGGAAGCTCAGCCAATGCGCTTGCCGTAGGGGTGGATGAGCTGGACGTCCGTCAGTACGAGCACGGTTCGAGGAACGGTGCTGTGGTACATCCACACTAGGGACTACCGTGCAGCTAGTAAAAGGACAAAGTTCCACCCAGAACTTCTGACTTGGCAGGGATGTTGATGACATACAGTTAAATGACGACAGTGAGAGAAACTAAAGGTCAGTAACTGGAAGTCAGGTGGGTTCGGGTCATGTTTATCCCCCTTTAAACTGTGAGCCCCTGGAGAGAGGGACTTTTCTTCATACCATGTAGCAGAGAGTAGTAATTCCAGGGTTGTTGAATGAATTAAATTTTTTAACTTTTAAAGAAAATCACATTATGCTAAAGAAAATCTGGTCAATTTGGTCATACATGGAACAGGAAAAAAAAGGCTGGAAAGCTGACACTCTCCAGGTTGACCCTGCTAAGCATAGTTTTAAACGGAATCATGAGAACTGACGTGAGAAGCAGGCAGCAGACTCTCAGGAACCCAGTCCTCTCACTGACTGCATCTGCTGCTTTATTCGGAGCCTCATCAGTGTGACAGGTTACGTCAAAAATGTTTTCTTCTTACGATAACTCGCTTACTGTTTCATTCTGCCTTTTGCCTCTGTCTCTGATGAGGAAAATTTTTCTCTAGGCCAAGTAAATGCAAATAACGTAATATAAAAACAAATAAGATACTAGGAAGAATACTGGTCTGGTAGGTTCCCCTTCATAAACACTGTTTCTTTGCTGCTGTTTACAGAACAGTACTGACGCGGCTGGCTTCCAGGCTAAAGTAAAAACCGGTAAACAATCTCATTCTGCTATTGTTTATCTTTTCTTTGTGAATTTATGACATCATACTGGCAGTTCATCTTCAAAACCAAAAAAGTAGCTCCGTGCCCTTAACAACTTGAAGCTTATTGTTTTTGCTATCTGAGATTTTATTCTTTATGATGAAAGATTAACAATACCTTCTAAGAACCTTTTTTTTTTTTGTTACTTTTTAAAAAGAGTTTATTTGTTTTATTTATTTAGTTTTGGCTGCATTGGGTCTTCGTTGCTGCACGTGGGCTTTCTCTAGTTGCAGTGAGCGGGCTTCCCATTGTGGTGGCTTCTCTTGTTGAGGAGCACGGGCTGTAGGCACACGGGCTTCAGTAGTTGCGGCACGCAGGCTCAGTAGTTGTGGCTCGCGGGCTCTACAGTGCAGGCTCGGTAGTTGTGGCGCACGGGCCCAGCCGCTCCGCAGCATGTGGGATCTTCCCTGACCAGGGATCGAACCCGTGTCCCGTGCATTGGCAGCGGATTCTCAACCACTGCGCCCCCAGGGAAGTCCCCTTGTAAGAAGTTTTAAAAAGATCCACTTTAAATCAATCAAGAACAGCTCAGGAACATTCACATCAGTGGATACGTGAGGGGAGTGGGGCAAATCGTGCTCTCTTGCTGAAAGAGGCCAAACGTGCAATAATCATTCATAAAGGGCAGAGGCCAATTAATTAAAATCTCTTGAGACTGTAATAAACTAATGTACCTGACTCTTCAAGGTTTGGGATGTAATGTCCCCAACAAAAACGTCAAAACATGTTTCCCAAATTTAAAGGTCACACGTGTACACACGCAGACACGGCCTGAAGAGATACGCCATGATTACTCAGGTGGAACTGAGTGTATTCAGGCCAAGGTGTAAACTGTACAGACACCACCTAATAAAGTCACTGTAAGCTCACAAGAGGGGTAAGTGCCAAGGTCTTCAGCACACCCTCCAGCCTGGAACTCGTGCGGGGAAACTTCCTGCCCCTCCAGCTCCTTTCTGCCAGCCGAGTTCGTCAACCTAAAACTAAAGCTTGTCTAACCAGCAACAATCGTCCCCACAACTCACCATGAAAACTAAACGTTCTGTTCTGGGATGTGCACCGTGGGCCTGAACACAACGTGTGAAGTGGATGTGACCCACCAGAACTTACATATTCCTCTTCGGTCTCCTCCACAAAGAAAGCCTCCCCATTGTCACCCAATTTCATGTGAAGATCCACTGCATCGCCATTGATTTCTATGTCAATCTAAGAGGAGAAACAAAGTGTGACCTGGCATTAAGAGTCTGTCATTGAAGCTCAACTACGCCTAGATTCTGGGCTCTCAGGCCAAACTTAGTACTGAGGCTCCCAGGGTGACGGCCTCAGAGAGACCCCACCTCCTGCCCCACGTCCCACCCTTACACCACCAGACTGAAAGAAAACGTTTCATCACCTACTTTCAAAACAAATTTTTAAAATATATTTAATTTCTCAAATGCCATAAAACGGGGGAAATATCATCGTCAACACACACTTGAGCCCGTTTGGAGGTTACGGCACAGCCAGGCCTCGCCATGCGAGACCCAGATCAGCAGAAATCTCAGTTACCACAGTATGTTGACTGCGTAACTGCAGGAGAAGCACACGTTTCACCACCAGCTCTTCCATCCACAGGTCACCACAGCCGTCCTGCGGTGTCCACAGGGGGTTGGCTCCAGGACCCTCCTCAGATACTCAAATCCACTCATGCCCAAGTCCCTTACATATAAAAGGGTGTAGCATTTGCATATATCTTCCACACATCTTCCTGTGTACTTTAAATCATCTCTAGATTACTTATAATACCTAATACAACATAAACGCTATGTAAATACTTGCCAGCATGCAGCAAATTCAAGTTTTGCTTTGGGAATTTCCTGGAAAAAATTTTTTCCAAATGTTTTTGATCCGAGGTTGGGTGAATCCTTGGATGCAGAACCCGTGGATACAGAAGAGCGACTGCACGTTAATAACAGATGCCCATCATGATCAGTAACTCATCACGTCACTTTTCCAAAGTCTGTCGGTGACTAGTCCCAGCACATCTGTTGCTCAGCTCAGGCACAGGCGGCAAAGCATGTGGTTGTGTTGCCTCCTGGTCTCCCAGTGATAAAGCCAGTTGACATTTTATAAAATGGATAATTGAAAGAGGCAACTGGCCAAGATCAAAGAGCAGTAAAGAAACAAACAGTACTAGTGCTGGAAGTAAAATCAAACTGAACGTCAGCAGTTATAGAAGAAAGAGCCGACCTTGCGAACAGGAGACTCAGGATGAGCTGCCAGAGGAACCTGGAGGTGAGTTTACACCAGAAGGAGGAACATGGCTGAGACGAAAGGATGAAGACCCAGAGGAGGGGACACAGGCAGAAACCTGCAGGTTGAAGCAACTCCCAGAGATGCTTCATGACATGGGAATTTCAAAGGGTGTAGACTTAGAAAGGAGTAGGACAATTTACCAAGACAAAGAAAAGATGCTTGTTCCATAGCGTGTTACATCAAGAAGGTAAGCCCTGTTCAAACTACTCCTGACGAGTTTTTTACAAAGAAATTTAGTTCTCATTGTTTCTAATGTTTTAAATTGCAGTGCACCAAACACTATTTTACTATTTTTCATTTTCTTATACATTTATAACTGATAGTAGGAGATTTTAAAAGTTTTGACCAAAGCTTACAGAGGTCGTGGAAGAATCCTAATTTTCCTCATCGACTAAGCTTCCTTTTGCAGGGTTTCGGCTTGCCCATTTTTATGGTCTGTACTACTATGCAAAGTGAGGAATGTTTGTTTTTATATACACACACACACACACACACACACACACATATATACACACACACACATATATATATCAGGTACTACCATATCACTTAAAAATAATGTAATTGCTTATCTGTAAGCTGTGAATAAATACTTTTAAATATTTTAAAAATATTTAAATTTAAATATAAATTTAAAAATAAATACCAACTTTCAAAACTCTTATGGATAACTTGTAAACTCTGGTTTTAGACTGTTCAGGGGATATAAAGATGAACACACAAAGGCATAATACAGACAGAAGTAGAACAGTCCATAACCTCAGTGTCCTTAGCTCTGCATGGCCCTCGTGGTGGTAACAACTGTAGGGTCTGCTGAGTGTGTCCCAAGGGGGACCAACGAATGCTTCTGACCGGAGACTGAGCCCTGGTTCACATCCAGTCATGGAAGGCAGCTCCATCTTCCCAGGAGCCATGGAATGATGGGATAAGTAACATCATATTAAAAAATATTAGTTGACATATGTTGTCAGTGCTTGTTTTAAAAATTCTACATATGAATAACATAACCACATTGAAGGGAAGAAGAAGAAAACTAAGTAACTTTGAAAAACAGTATGTTGACTACAGAATTCTAAGTCTGAAGACAAAAAGAACTGTAAACAAATACTATACTGTAGTTAGTAATTTTTTTTTAATCACAGACATGGGTCAGCAATTCTGAAACTACTTTATGTGTATTCTAGTACTGAACAAATATGTAAATATACTGTGGATAATGAGAAGCATGTTTCTCAACATCAGAGAAAGAAGCTACAAATATGGAGATGAGGAAGAACCCTGTGGTGATCGGCTGGAGAGGGAGGAATCACTGTGTGAACTCCCGATTTTCACAGACGGACGTAGAAGCAGGTGTGGGCACGTGTATGTGTATACATGCATGGACTTTCTAGCTCTGCTGGCTGAGAGGGCCTACGAGCAATTATACCTCAGACTAATGAGCACACCCAGTGACCACATCTTTGTTTCCAGATACTATTCTCCAGTAACAGGAGCCAAGGCTCCTTGGAGAAATAAAAATAATCCTGGGGCCGAGGCAGGGAAAGTAGAGTCTCCCGGAATATCTTATGGTGCCAGAGAGTTAGGAAGTGCTCAAAAAATGATGGGAGCGTTTCGAAAGGACTCAACTTGAAGGAGTGTCCAACAGCCAAATCTGGGACAATCTTAACAACTACAGAAATAATGACTATAACCCACAGGGTAAAATTAATATCCATGAGTCCATACTGATCTAATTAAATAACTGAATAATTAAGTAAATAAGAGAAGAAAAGCTCTTCGACAAAGTACAATTTCAATTAATAAATGGAGCAGGAAGAATGGAAATAGAAAGTCACCATTTGGGAAACACCAGAGCAATAGCCGCCGCAAAGTCCACCGTGTAAGCTAAAATTCATGGTGGAAGCACGACAAGAAACAGGGTATGCGCACAGTCTCAAAGCTTCTTCCCACAAGTAAACTCACAGCCAAGAAACCTCGCAGACACCATTCAGCAAGTGATCAGAGTTAACATCACCAGTAAGGAGACAGCAGCAGGGCGGGGCTCCTCAGCCGAGGCACCAGGAAGGGCACACCCCTGCGCGGTGTCATTCTCACCAAAAGGAGAAAACACCAGACAAACTCACACTGAGGGACAATCTACACTGTAACTGTTCTGTACTCTTCAGAAGTCAAGGTCAAATGGAAAGACCTTGACAGAAGTCAAGGTCATACGTTAGAGAACACAGGGTGAGAGCAACATGGGATCCCGAAACAGAAGACAGTAGTGGAAAAACTGGTGAATTTGTAATAAGGTCTTTTGCTAATAGTTTATATTGATGTTAATTTCCTGGTTCTGATAATTGTAACTACGGTCTCGTGAAACGTGAACATTAGGGGAAGACGTTGGGTGAAGGATATATGGAAACTTTTAAAACTGCATATGCAACTTGTCTGTACATCTAAAATTAATATAAGCTAAAAAACATGTGAAAATCATAAAAAACAAAGACTGAGGAACTGTCACGGAGTGGAGGAGACTACGAAGACAGGACAACGAAACACTCCGTATCTTGATGGTGGTGATGGTTTCATGGGTGCACACATATGTTTAAACTTACCAAATATATCCTTTGAATATGTGCAGTTTATTGTGTGTTAATTATAAAATAAAGCTGTAAAAAAAAAAAGGATAACACTATAAAAGGAAATCAGAAAAACAGGCAACTAAGAATTGAATACAAAATAAGTTTAAAATCCTATATTAAAAAATCCCTATGGGGGCTTCCCTGGTGGTGCAGTGGTTGAGAGTCTGCCTGCCAATGCAGGGGACACGGGTTCGAGCCCTGTCTGGGAAGATCCCACATGCCGCGGAGCAACTGGGCCCGTGAGCCACAATTACTGAGCCTGCGCGTCTGGAGCCTGTGCTCCGCAACAAGAGAGGCCGCGATAGTGAGAGGCCCGCGCACCGCGATGAAGAGTGGACCCCGCTTGCCACAACTGGAGAAAGCCCTCGCACAGAAACGAAGACCCAACACAGCCATAAATAAAAATAAATAAAAATAAATAAAAATTAAAAAAAAAATCCCTATGTAATTTCAGAAATGTTAATAAAATGATTATTTTACACAAAACTCATTTTTATTCTACTTTTTAAAAGAAAGGGCTGCATGAAGCAGTTTCCATAGGACAAACACTAACCCTAACTCATTTCCCAGCCAGCCTTCTTAGTGCTTTCTATTACTGGGAACATTTACTGCTAAAAAAGTTGCATATGGCATGAACTCTTAACTCTTCTAAAACAAAGTACTGCAACAAATTCCCGGGCTAAAGAAAAATACGCTTTCAGATAAGTGTTTAAGTTTTTTTTTCATAATAAACTAGTTGAAGTCACATAAGCATCTCACGTCATCTAAGATTTCTAAAGCAGCTGTAATAACAGCAGCTTCTTCCACAATCATAGGAAGAATGTTTCTAACTGAAAAAGTTATGTGAGAACAGAAAAAGTAATGAAAAAAATTTTTTTTCTGGACTATAGGCAAGAAGATAGGGAAAAACTAAATTCACTCCATAATGCCAGATTTCAAGTTTCTCAGGATGACTTAATTAAATTTACTCAACTAGAAGTTAGACATATAAAATAATTTAAATAACCATGTTCGTTGATTTGCTGTTATATAAAATTTTAAAGTTAAACTAAACAGTACAAATGAAATGTTTAAAGTTATTTTATCTTAATAAAAAATAACAGATTCAAATTAATATTGTCCTTCAAAATTTTCACCTTTGCAGGTTATGCATTTATCTAATGTAGCTGGGAAAACGGAATGACGCTTCTTTAGGATGCAAATTCAAAGTCTGTTTTAAAACTATTTTAGAAAAGTTAACCCTTTGGTTTATATTTATAGCCCGTATTTTTAGGGATCAAATACGACATTTCTTAATACGACTACTTTAGTCTCTTGATTTGACTCTAAATGGAGTTTGGTTCTCTCCAAAAATTAAACCTAACATCAAATTGTGCCAATATGGAGCATACTTAAAGGAATATGTATGCCATGAGTTCTTTAGGTCACAAAGGAAAAATACTAAAAATATTTTGAGAGATGGCACCAAGTTGGAATAAATGCTTCCCGAGGTGACTATTGTAAAGAGGACACTCATTTTGATGTTACTACTTCTAGTAAACAGGTTTCTAAAACACTCATTTCCATATAGTCATACTTCCTACACTGTGCCTTAGTTTTGCTCAATACTTCCTACACTGTGCCTTAGTTTTGCTCAACATATGTGACAGATGTTGAAACATAACTGATTTTGAGAAATGCTGGTTGTAGCAGACACTTGTCTTGGCAGGCCATCCTTTGGATAAGAATGTCTCTGGTCTCCTTTGGGGACCTAGTCTCCTCTATTCCAGACCATCTACTTCCGGGGCAGCTGCAGAGAGTGGCAGTGGGGCTACTCCCCAAGCCAGGCCAGTCAGTATATTCCACCCCCACCTACAGTGACTAGTTCCTGAGACACGCGACCCCAGGCTGACAGGGCGGCTAACACTGGTCCTTCTGTAGGCAGGAGACGCTGTCTTCCCTCTGGGGATGCTGAGTCAATGGAAGTCAGCCTGAAGATACTGGCAGCCATCTTGCATAAGACAGACAGACACAAAAGGAAGCAGAGCTGAGAGGTGAGGGGAGACAGTTCTGACAACACCTTCAGAGGCTCTAAGTAAAGCCCTGACTCATTCAAATACTCGCGTACTTTACTTACACAAGCCAATTTAATTCCTTTTTTGCCTAAGCTAGTGTGAGGTGGATTTTTGTCATCCACAATGGAAACTGTCCTAATACACTGGGTTATTTAACTTTGATAAGTAATTAAATCATCAGTTGCGTTAAATCAACAAAATTAATATTTAAAAATATCAAGTGCAGGTTTACCTTCTGAAATTCAGCTCCTGAGTTATGAAATATACAGGGAGTATTGCGTTCTATCAAACAACTACACAGCAACGGCAGTGGGAAAATTATTATATTGCATCTTTCTAACCAGAGGTTTTAAGGTGGTTATGATTTCAAGTCCACTTCATAAGTGTCCCCATATTTGAAAACTGGGTTCTTAATTTAAAATCAATGGACAGCTTTCCCTAATCCAGAATGACCTAAAATAACACAAATAGTTCATCCAAATTGCCAGAGTGTCTCAGGGCAGACATGGTTTTGGTTTTACTGTCACAGGAATGCTATGCTTTGGTTCAAATAGCCAAATTTCCTCCCAAATATATACTTTGGGTTTCTGGGCTACCCAGGAAAAGAACGGGAAAGAACTTTTCTCTTTTCCTGGGTCTCATGGATAGACTTCTACTAAAAGTTAAGGATTTGACAAGATATTGAGCACAATGATTTGTGTAGCTTCATACAGAAACTGTCTACTTTCTTAATTAGAAGCATATAGCATGCAGAAAGAGAGCTCTTATCTGCCCAGTCCCATTTACAGATGCACAAATGCTTATATACGTCAGCCCGCGGGTTCCAGTTTGAAGGCCAGAAGACTTATCCAATCTGCTAATCAAAAACCCAGATCATAGATGGGAAAGGGGCAGGGGGGGTGGTGGTGGTGGTGGGAAAGGCTTGTAAGCCATTTTACAAATAGATCCTGGCACAATTAATGGGAAATTTCAGTGCATAAACAGTTTGTTGCTGATGCTTCCAAAGCAGATACAGTCTGAAAATACTACAGGTTACTGTTACCAGAAGAAAAAAAAAAATTCTGGAGAAGCTAAACTGTGGCTAAACACTGTTTTGCAATGGAAAGTTTCCAAATCACTCAGTACATCACCACTGCTTTTGGTTTCCAAAGAGTGACTCTGAACAGAGGCCGGACCACACAAGCCCTGCCACCCTGAAACATGGCTCTCCAGCCACTTTCAAAATAACACAAGTTCAATTAAAATAGAGGGAAATTTCTATTTTAAAGAATAAGATCAGGGACTTCCCTGGTGGCCCGGTGGTTAAGAATCCGCCTGCCAATGCAGGGGACACAGGTTCGAGCCCTGGTCTGGGAAGATCCCACATGCTGCGGAGCAACTAAGCCCGTGCGCCACAACTACTGAGCCTGCACGCTACAACTACTGAAGCCCGCGCACCTAGAGCCTGTGCTCTGCAACAAGAGAAGCCACCGCAATGAGAAGCCTGCGCACTGCAACGAAGAGTAGCCCCCGCTCGCCGCAACTAGAGAAAGCGCGTGCACAGCAACGAAGACCCAACGCAGCCACAAAAAAAAAAAAAAAAGAATAGGACCAGCTATGTTATTAGCCGAAATCTGAAAACAGATGTTTTCAACTTAGGACAATGGTCCTCTAACACATACTTCTGTGCTACAAAATGGTGTGGATTCTTTCATTGCACTTGAAAATCCTGACAAAATCTCCTTATGCTGTTGAAGTAGATACTGTGGGACAGGAGTAGAAAGAAAAACACTACTATGTACCTGCGATGTTTACTGTTAGCTCAGCTTTTTCTAATATGATTGATGTCAGATCAGATATACTAACAGACTTTCCAAGTGCTCCATAACCTGAAGGAAAGAGGATGTAAAAAAAAAAAAAAAAGAAAAAGGAAAACCAACACAAATACCTTCTATCTGAAAGAATCTTCCCTAAAATAAAAGCCTGTAGATTTTCATTTCAGTCAGATTTGGGAAAAAGTCCTGGTATTTACAATAAACTTTAGATTACAAGTAAGATTTTACAGCTTTGTCAAAATAAATGCACAAACTTGGCATTAATGTATTTCATTTAAACAAACGTACTCTTGAGCATGCCAATCTATTCCATTCACAACTGGTCTGAAGGCATTACATTAAATATTTTAAAGTGCTGTAAAAGGTAAAGGAACTGTTTCTAAATACACCTGATTTCCCCATTTATAATTCTAGTTTCTGTTTTGATTTTCTGAGTTGCAACACATAGGATTATTAAGATGATGTTCACCTCTTTTTCCCCCTAGACTTCCTGTAGTAGGGCTTTTTGAATTTAAAAGCAACTTCAAAAACAGTACAGAAGACGGACTTCCCATACCACTGTTTTCAAAAGCATATAGGTTTTCAAAACAGAAACACACACACAGGTCCCGAGAGCTCACAGGAACGATTTACTCTGCCCCCTGGCCTCTCCTCCTCCTGGAGGACAGGATGCGCCCGCACTCACCACTTTCTCTTTGGAGCGCAGGACGCCCAGCTTCCCGAAGCGCACGTGGAAGGGCGAGCACTGGTAGGAGCCGTCCTGCTGCCGCACCACCACGACGTCGATGCAGCCGGACAGCGTGGCCTGGTTAATGCCCTTGTAGAGCTCCTTCACAGTGACAATCACCTGCCCGGCCAGCTGCCCCACATAATTCATGGTTTGAGACTAAAACAGACAAGAAAAAAAGCAGATGAGATGTTAACGCTGAGTTCGTGGGTCTAATGACAGCGACAGAGAAAAAACCGCAGGGCCTAAAACTACATGGCTCGTACGTACCCCAGACTATGATTAGCCCTGCAGACGCTGAGCCCCTGCGTCTCAGGCTAATGCGGCCGCTACACACTTCCACGCGTGGGCAGCCCCACACTGTCCGTCCGCCTTGCTGCTGACAGGCAGCCCAGCCGGGCATGCAGAAGTCCCCTTTCCCTTTCCAGCATCGCGGATCGAGCCTGCTGCCACTGGGCGTTCCCCACAAAGTTCAGAACCCACAGAGATCCCCAAAGAGCCCCGACTGCCACACGGCCCTCCTGCCCAAGACAACTTGGGACCTGGGGAAAGTGCATCCACTGCGACCAAGCAGCTAAGCAGAGAAGTGACTGAAAATCACTCCCAAGAGGAACTGGAAATCACGCTGTTCCAGTTGGAAGGTAAGTGAGAGATGGGTTTTCTACGGAATTAATCGACTATGGTTCAGAGACACGCTAGATTAAACAAACAAACTGATGAGCTAGGCTGGGTCTAACCAATTTATAACAGTACTTTGAGGGAAAATCCCGTCAGTGCTTCAACACAACTCACTAGAACATATATTCATGTCCCACAAAGTTCAAAGCACAGAAAAGGGTTTTAATCTTGGACCTATTCAAATCAGGATCGTCAGACTGTAAAGGGTCCTCCAGAAAGGGTCAAAAAGGCGGCAAGGGTACCCGACCGGGGCGCAGGGCCACCACACGCTTCATCTGGCCACAGGATGGGGGGCTGGGCCCCCAACTCTTCATTCGTTAGGAAAAAACAGCCACACTTTAGTCCTAAGGCTGTCAGATTTTATTCCCAGTTATCCATACGACCGCAGTGCACTCATTAGACACTGGCTCTCCTGGCAGAGTGTTAAGGCACAACTGAGCAAAACTCATTCTCCTGAGGACAGGAGGGATGCAGACGGAACCAGAGGCCCTCCACAGCTCTGCTCATCCGGAAGCCGACTTCCACCCAACCAGAGGCCCGACAGCCTATTCTGCAGGGTATTCACCATAAGCACAGCTGTCTCTAAACCCAGATCAAAAGCCTTTCAGCTGCCTGGAGTTCAAAGTTACATGCTCAGAAAAGTCCCGAGAGCACATTCTATGCTGTCAGGTAAGTCCAAAGCTGAGCTAGAAGAACGCCATCCACGGGACAGCCAGGGGCCTGCCAGCACCCCTGCTGCAGAAAAACCCACCGCTCTCCACAGGAGAGCCAGCACCCACGGGCAGTGCCCGGATTTCCTGCTCCTGTACACAGTAATCAAGGCCCATCAGTTTAATGCCATGGAGCAGAGCCACAATAACTTTATCCCGGAAAACGTTTTGAATATTTTAAAGCTAATGCTACCAAGGCTCCAAAATGCACCTACAGAAGAAGCTGGCTTTGAGGATGTAAACCAGCTGCAAAACTTACCAATAAACAGCAGAATACAGCGGCGGGGGTCCTTTATGAGGTAAATTCTAAAACAGTTACAAGTTGGTATGATTTCAGGTCTACAATAATTGATTTGAACTCTAGAGGAAGGCCAAATTAAGCACGTATCAAGCGCTCAATAACGATTCCTTAAATATTCATGGAATGAATGGTCAAACGAACCATCAACAGAAGAGAATAAACAAGAAACGTGCGGTAGTGTTTTATCAGAATATTCGTATTACATCTCATATTCTAAAAATTAATCTTGTATTGTGATAATTGTGGATTCACATACACGTAGTTGTAACTAATAATACGAAGAGATCCCATGTATACTTTACCCAGTTTCCCCCAATGGTAACATCTGGCAAAATTCTAGTGCAGTGTCACAAGTGGGTATCAACACTGATTCAGTTAAGATTCAGAACATTTCCATCGTCACAAAGATCTGTCCTATTGGCCTTCTACAGTCACACACACCTACTTGCCTTCTGTCTGCCCTCCCCCCTTAATCCCTGGCAACCACTAATCTGGTCTTCATTTCTGAGATGCTTGCCATTTTTAAGGACGTTACATGAACGGAAGCACACAGTATCTAACCTCCTGGGACCGCCTCTTCCCACCATATTTCTGTGGAGGTTCATCCAGCTTGGCGCATGTGCCAACAGTTTGTTCCCCTTTATTGATGCCTAGTATTTCATGGTGTGGATGTACCATAGTTGAACCATTCACTTATTGAGGAACAGTGGAGCTATTTCAGATTTTTTGGCTATCACAAAGAAAACTGCTATAAGCGTTCATGTACAGGTTTTTGTGTGAAAATAAGTTTTCAGTTGACTAGGGTAAAATGCCCAGGAACGTGACTGCTGGGCCGAATGGGAATCGCATGCTTAGTTTTTAAAGACACTGCCACCAGAGTTGCTGTACGATTCTCCACTCCGACCAGCAATGTCTGAGAGATGCAGTGTCTCTGCATCCCTGCCAGCACTTGGCATTGTCACTATTTTTTATTACAGCCATGATGACAGGTATGTAGTGATACTGGTTTTAATTTGCATTTACCTAATGGCTAATGATGCAGAAAATTTAATTAAATTTTGTTTTATAAAAGAGCACTACAACTAACTTAGAGGAAAAGGGAATACACATCTTTTTGTTCCTTATTTTTGGGGTCACGGTGTACAATTTTTATATGTTAAGAATGTCTCCAAAAACAGAAGTGAAATGAAATTTAGTCCTAAGTAGTTCATCTTTTCACCCTCTTTTAGTATTTTTCAGCAACCTAGAACAGTCCATCAGAATTTTCATATTCTGTAAGTAACGTGTTCACAACACCCTTTTTGCCTGTCATGGCAAACAGCACCCACGTAATCAATCTTTGTATTATGCTTGACTGATGATGGCAGCAATTTAAAAATGAGTTTTGTTACAAATCTAAAAAAAAAACTCACAACAAATTATATAGGACTTTTCTTAAAAGAAACTGAAAAATGATAACTTAAGCATCTACATTCAGCCATAAACAACAGTCTTATAAACTAAATGTGTCATAAGCTTACATCAACTAGAGGACAGAACCCATAATTAAGTGTAACTACATCTATTCGAGATGATTTTAATTACCACGGTCAAAGGATGTGCCGCTACACAAGAAAGTCTATTGTGTAAATGCCAGTTAGTAAATGTAGAAAAACACAGGCTGTCAAATCACTGGTTTTCTCTCAGCAGATATAAAACAACCCTGTTCATATCACGAAGGCTGGGAAAACAAAGTAATGGGAGGCCTGGTGCCTCCACAGGGGGGACGAGGGGCACCCCATCCAGGCTGGGGAAAGAGCTGGGTAAACAGCTTCCTCTTTAAGCCAAACCTTGCACCTAACTCTTCACTTCTACACGCCCAGCCCAGCAGGAGCCACGATAGAGCCCAGTGAGAAAAAAGTCAGGCCCCTGACACCAGTCTGTCCCCGTCAGCACCTAGGGAAGCGGGACTCTGAACAGGGGCAGAAAAGACAGATGAAGTAATCCACTCACATGTGGGGGACACCCCCACTGAAGACACTGGCTTTTGAAATAAAGATTTAAAAATACAGCAAAATAATATACATCATAAACTATTCGTCACGTTTTATGATGAGTGAATGATGAGAAAAAAAAAAAGGGGGAAATGAATCCAAGAACAGAGTGACAGAAGACACATGAAAATTCAAAGACAAGACAAAGACAGCAACGAATGTAAAGATGAGCACACAGAAGGAGCGACGTGTGCCTGAAGGATGCCCACAGAGCAGCACCCCTGTCCCCAGGCGCAAAGGCACAAAGGAAAATATTAAAATGCATTAACTGATTCTCAGAACTGGAAAAACTTATCCAGTCCTGTCTTTCAACAAATACCAAAAACGCTTTTATCACATCTCTGAAATACGGTAAAGTTAACAATCGTCACAATTTTTTGAGACCTCACTATGTACCAAATTCTCAAGCTTATACATGCATTATCATCTCAGGACCACTTTATAGGTGGTTACAGGTATATGTTTAAGATAATGAAACTGAGGCTTGGAAAGGTTAAGTATTGTTATGGACTGAGTGTGTACCCCCCCCCCAAATTCCGATGTTGAAGCCCTAACCCCCAGTGTGACAGTATTTGGAGGTGGGACGTTTGGGAGGTAATTAGGCTTAGACAAGATCATGAGGGTGGGGCCGCGTGATGGGATCGATGCCCTTAATAAAGAGAGGGGGAGACAAGAGCATGGTCCTCACCACGTGGGGATACAGTGAGAAGGCAGCTGTCTGCAAGCCAGGGAGAGGGCCCTCACTGGGAACTGAATTGGCCAGTACCTTGATCTTGGTCTTCCCCACCTCCAAAACCGTGAGAAATAAATCCTTGTTGTTTAAACCACCCAGTCTGTGGTATTTTGTTATAGCAGCTTGAGCTGCCAAAGACAAGTATCTTCTTAAGCATCATATGCTATACCGCTTTTCAATTCTGGGATACTTCCAGTAGACAGAGACTCACCCCTTTCATGAGGAGGCTTATCCCAATACCAGACAGACAGCCCTGGTTACTATGTCCACCAGAAATCCCACTGCATATGCACCACCCTCTTCTAAAGGACACCACCACACACCAAAGAGTTTACTGTACAACCCAACTGGGTCTCATCTGTTCTGAGCTAAGCGTTCTTAGTCCTTAAAATAGCTGAAATGACTGGGTTTACTTTCACTTTTATGACAAACTAGAGAACTGACTTCCTTTAAATGGAAGATCCCAAACTAGACACTATGGCACAGACAGGCCTGACCAAGGCCCAATCCACTCAGGGCACAGTGTGTGTCTGGGGCCAGGCTTACATGCTGACAGCACAATGCACACGAGCCGGCTAACCTCTTGAGAGCTCCCAAGACAGGGAGGCACTTACGGATCACTAAACTGAAAATGGAAAGAATCAGTAGACAGTAACCGACTAAAATACTTCATAGAGGCCAAATGGCCCTTCACACACAAAATTCAATAGACCAATTAGTCCTTCACGCATGAAACTCAGTGGTGCCCACTATCAAGACTTTTCTTATCAAACATTTTAAAGTAAACATACACTAGTATCTGGAATAAATGGGCAGCTTTCAAGATTCAATTATTTACCAAAGGTTTAAAGATTTGCTTAGCAGCTTTTCCTGAGCATCAGAGAAACTAAAGTCAATCATCATGATATGCAGTACAGATTTATATATGGAATGCATCAGTAAGTGGGTTCAAATACAAACACCCCTCTGATAAAAACTGCCCCCAAACTATTTAAAGGTGATATGTTCAATCAAAAATCACTTTTATTAGGGAAGAGTAACCACAGAGACATAGGTAGCTATTAAAATATTACGATTTCTAAATTGTTATCAATACAAAAATGGATATATTGTTAACTACGCTTATATATAACCAAAGTCTGTTTTGTAAGTTTTTTTTTTTGTTTTTTTTTTATGGCTCTGTTGGGTCTTCGTTTCTGTGCGAGGGCCTTCTCTAGTTGCGGCAAGCGGGGACCACTCTTCATCGCGGTGCGCGGGCCTCTCACTATCACGGCCTCTCTTGTTGCGGAGCACAGGCTTCAGACGCTGTTTCGTAAGTTTTAAGTTTACCTTCTTAATGCTGGGTACTACTAGAGCTGGTACTACTAGTTACTACCACTAACAAACACAACTACAGCTGTTACACGTCCATCACACAGTCAAGTGCTGTGCTAACCTGTACATTATCTCATGTAATCTTCAGAACCACCCAGGACTTTGGTATCAATATTCCCATTTACAGGAGGGAAGGGAGGCTCAGAATTGTCCAAGGTCGCTGCACTTAGTGGTAAAGCCGATATTCAAACTCAAGTCTGATACTGGAGCCTATGTCCTTAACTGCATCTCTAAGTGACAGAAATGTTCTAAGCAATGATGATAAAAGCCTTGACGAAGCCCCCAGATATCTTGCTGCTTTCAGCAACAGGAGCATTATTTTCACGTAATGCTACTTGGCCACACAAATGTGAAGTGATTACAGGGTCCAAAAAAGCCACACCCGCCCTCCTGCCTCCCTGCGGGGTTGGCCACCAGCCCGCTGTTGGACCCCCGCAAAGTGGACGTCCTGGGAGATCACGAGGGACAGAGAAGAACAGCTTTTATCAAAGAACTTGCCCTCAACATTCCAACCTTCTGATGTGAGGAATGTGCCATGAGGGAATAGAACCTTCTAGAAACTTCAGGAAACAAACACTAGCACAGCGTGACCTGGCACCATCTGGCTCCCACCTATGCTCCAGGCAACCAAGCTTACATTCTGCATTTGAGTAGCACTTATCTTTCAAGAACTTTCTCAAACATACCTCACTTGACCTTCAAAGGGAGTCTCCTTTCACATGCCTGCCTCCCCGCACCCCCCCACCCACCACGGGCACAAGATCTGCAGTCACTTCCCTCCCCGGGAGGGCAGGGGCCCAGGGGACTTGCCTGTCCCCCGGGGGCTTAACTCAAGTCAAGACCCCTCCCATGGCCCAGGAGACGCCCTGGGGACAGGTTCCCGCCAGAGACTCAAGGCAACACCTCTCCGTTTTGTTTTCTCTTTTGCCATCAGAGCAGAATGCCAATGTGTTTTTCTTATTTTACAGTAGCTGCCTTTAATTCTTGCTTTATAAAATCAGAACAGGAAACAGCAGCACCAGGAATGGCCCTCGCCCTCAACGAGGAGAGGCCCTCAGGCTCAGGGCCCCACAGACAGTCCGTGAGCCCCTCGGACCTTCTGGAGCCCCAGGTCCATGAGGAACGCCGCCGGCTGTGCACCCACATGCACTGCCCCCAGTGTCCTGTCCAGAGCACGGGGTCAGGGCCCCGCAGGGCAGGGGGCTCCGCCATCCCCAGACCACCAGGCCCCATGCGCGAGTCCACAGACCCACACCCAGGGTCCCCTGGCAAACTGCCTGCACACACCGAGTTCTCCATATGGCCTTCCTGTCGGGATGGAAAAGGAGGGCTGTGAAAGCCTTATCCAGGAAAGGCCCCTCAAAGGAATACCTCTGCAGACTGAATTTAGAAACAATCACACGGGACTGCGCGACTCCTTCAAGGAAAACACAACAGAGGACGTGTAATCCACCTATCAAAACAGCCATCATCCCAGGCTGTGTCTGGGACGATTTTCGTAAGAGTCATGCAAAACTGAGTACCTGCTTCTTGCCAGGCACCACAGTAAGTCCCTACGATATAAAACTCTGTCCTCTTTCCCTCAGAAGTCCTGGGTCTAACAAGAGAAAGAGGCATAAATACTGTCTTAATTTACATAATACCTTGTGATCACGCTATTTTGGTGACTCAGGAAGACCAGACAAAGGGAGAAAAAAACCTGCATGGGAGAGTCAAGAAAGGCTTCAGGAAGCAGAACATATTTATGTTTGTTCTAGGGGCGAAAATGGCAGGGTTTATCAGGCCAAACAAAGGAGGTTCCTGGAGGACAGGGACCGGGCAGGGTTCGTGGAGCCTGAGGCAAGGGTGAGATGACGCAAGGCCTTGGACTCACCCTCAGGGCATCAGGGCAACCAGCCAGGGGCAGGCAGTGGCACGATGGGCAAGGGGGTGGGGAGGACGAACTGGGGAAGAGGAGGCTAGAGGCAGAGGCCACCTCGGAAGCTCTTACAACCAATTCCAGCAAGAGGCAGCACAGCTCCAAGAGCAGCAGAGGCACAGAGAGGACTGAGGCAGCAGGACCTGTGACCGACCCAGGGCAGACGTGAGGGAAGGGAGAGCACGGGCAGGATCAAGCCACAAGTTCTAGGCGGAGCTAGAAACACATCTGGCACCTAGCTGGGATTCAGCAAATATTGTTTCAACGAGTGAAGAAATCAACTTAGGGAAGCAAAATGGGCAGATTTGGTGGGGAACTTCCCAGTAAGGTTGAACTTCAAGAGTTTTACTTACTATACTGGTTCAAAATTTTTCGTACATGAAAATCATCCTGAACAGTTTTTAAAAATGCAAATTTTCTTGAATTTTAAAAAAAGTTTAATAATTGATTATGAAGATGAGCCAGATTAGGGAAGCAGAGCTCCACGTAAAAGAGCCCCTCTGATAAAATTCCATGCCTATTCTTGCTGCTTCCAAAATCATGCTCGTAAAAAGGACTCAGCCAAGGCTTAAAACCTTGGGTGCTGGGAAGACGAGAGTTCTGGAACTCTTCCTGAGCTGGCATCTGGACTCGGAAGATTCCTTCTGGAGGGACTGAGATTTAGTGAGGGCGAGGTGTTCTTTGGAGGACTGAGGGTTCTAGTTAGTTCCCTGTAGGTTACTAACCTGTCAGCTGTTTTTCTAAAGAGAAGCAACCCCATCACCTCCACCACATGAGGCAGTTGGGGACCGGTTTATGTCTACCAACCTCGTTTCCCCCTGCTAAGTGAAGAAAGCTGGCAGGGGCCACACAGTAGGTCAGTACTTCTCAAAGAGTGGTCCTTGGACCGCTGGCAACAGAATCAAGTTTTGGTGGATAAGAATACAGGTTCCTAAGCTCCAATGCAGACATAAAAACCGGAAGTGGGGCCCTACCATTACCATGACTCTGATGGACCTCCGGTCTCTACTGCAGCAGCTTTCTCCTCCCAATCCCGATTAGGCTTGTTGAAAAAACCAAGCTGTTGGGGGCTGAAGTCTGTACTGTCGTCTAAAGGCATACATATTACCTCGAGGTTGGATCCAAACTTAACAGACTGTGAATTTTATACATTTTAATGAACAAACAGCTGACCTGATCATTTTATAAGACTTGAAGTCTAGGACTAGCAGCAGTGGTTCTGTCAAAAATCATATATAAAAATTCAGGCCTGGGGTTTCCCTGGTGGCGCAGTGGTTGAGAATCTGCCTGCCAATGCAGGGGACACGGGTTCGAGCCCTGGTCTGGGAGGATCCCACATGCCGCGGAGCAGCTGGGCCCATGAGCCACAATTACTGAGCCTGCGCGTCTGGAGCCTGTGCTCCACAACAAGAGAGGCCGCGATAGTGAGAGGCTCGCGCACCGCGATGAAGAGTGGCCCCCGCTCGCCGCAACTAGAGAAAGCCCTCGCACAGAAATGAAGACCCAACACAGCCATAAATAAATAAATAAATTTAAAAAAAAATTCAGGCCTGGGCAGACTGCTTTCCTAGGTGTTCGTTCCCTAATCACAACCCGGTACACTACTCAACATCAGCCTTCAGGATATGTCAGAAGAGAGAATTTCTGATCAACATGCCTGTTTTGAGAGGTAGAGTCACGAATGTAGAAAACAAACTTACGGTTACCAGAGGATAAGGGGGGAGAGGGATAAGCTGGGAGATTGGGATTGACCTATACACACAACGATATATAAAACAGATCACTAATAAGGACCTGCTGTACAGCACAGGGAACTCTACTCAATACTCTCTAGTGGCCTATGTGGGAAAACAATCTAAAGAAAAAAAAAGAGTGGATAGATGTATATGTATAACTGATTCACTCTGCTGTATACCTGAAACTAACACAACACTGTAAATCAATTATACTCCAGTAAAAAATTTTAAAAATATATTCCTGCTTTGGAATTTAACAGATACATGATGCAGTGGTTAGCTCAGAAGGTAATAAAACAGGGCTCCTGGATCACAATGATTTCCTCTCTCATCTTGTAATAGGGGATTGAAGCCTTGGCATCAGCTGGCTGATGGGGTGGGGAGACATCTGACCCAAACAGGGCTTAACAGACACTCCTGAAGTGTGTACAGAGAGCCAATGCCACCAGCAACCAGCGGGGCCGAGCCACCTGACTGGTGACCCAGAGGGCCCACCAGCTCATGACATCGATGCCCACAGCCCTCCTCTCTGAATGAGGAAGAGTCACAGTCTTCTTTGCTTGCTTGGCTTGTTCAGAGTCCAATTCTGATGTCTGTCCACAAAGCACTTAAATACAGACAGGCCGGCACTGATTCTGACTTGATAAAGCCACCCTGAGCCCTCTATCACACTCCCCCCTGAAAACACCCTGGGACACTCAGCAAGAAAATTTCCCAAGTGTAACCCAGTGAAAGCCTTCTACTGAACAACTCATGGTATTTTTTTTTAAACGAAAGGACATGAAGCTGCCTTAAGCTAAGCTGTCAAGGCTGGTCCGTTGATAAATTCAGATTTTGAATGTCACAACACATTTTCTTTAAGGAAGTTTGGAAGCACAGATTTCTGCTCACTGGGCTCACTTCTCTATGAGCTCACCACACTATCTACAAAGTAGATGAACGATTATCTCGGGCTGAGTAATGTTCAACACGGGGAAGACACTTTGCCACCACAGCAATATATGTTCTTCCTGAGGGGAGGCCTAAGTTTTATCAACTATTTGCTCCAGCTTTTCGACAGATATAACTAAAGGAAGAACGTAAGTGTCACCTATTTCATCTTCAAAAACCATCAATTCCCCGCCCTCCACCACAGTCCCCGGCCCAATAACTTTCAAGACAACCCTTCAAAATCCAACACCAGTTTTCTTCTCCATCCATCAACTACTTTGGCTGTTGATCTGATATTTTATTCGAGGGGCAAGGATGTTTCAGGCTTCTTGGATGAGAAGGAGATGGGAACAAATAAAGCCTGTCCACAACAGACTGTGAACACCCAGAGCACAATGGACAAGAAGGTCGAAAGAGATGGGCAAGGACGGTCAGGAAGAAAGCAGGAGGCGGCGCAGGGCTGGGTGGGTCCAGGGCGCCCGCCCTCCCCGCACAGCATGGCCCACGTGGTCACTGTCCAGCCCACCTGCGGACCCTTGGTTCTGACCAAGGAAGGAGAAGTATCGCCGCTTCACCGTCGCCCCAGAGCCTGGCACGGTGCCTTGCAGGAGGAAGTCCTTAAGGAGCATTTTTGGATCAAGGAATGGATGGAGTGACGAACGCAAGGTCTGGTGAACAGAACAGCAAGGAGAAGGAGGAACACACACTATGTGCTGCCCTGTAACCTAACGACAGAAATCAGAGGCAGATGAAGAGACTGTGTGTGTATGTATTTTTAAACGTATATGTATGTAACATACATGTATGTTTTTTAAAAATGCCAGCAGTAGAGGCCAACCCGACGTTCCAAAATCAATGCTCAGATATTCAGAACTTAATGCTTTTCTCCAGATGCTACTGAAGATCTCACAAAAAAAACCCTGCATAAATCTAGTCTACGTGGGTGACAGTTAAGAATGACACCCGCCTCCGATGGGTAAATCTAAAAATATCCCTGTGAGAACAAAGGACAGCCGTGCAGGTTGCTGTGCAGAGCACCGAGCAGCCCGCAGCCGCTGTGGCGGACGAGCCCGGGCCTGCGGGGAAGTCAGGGGCCGGGGCAAGATGGTCACGAAAAACAGATGACACAGGACACACTTAGGTCATCGTTTTCTACCAGCCAGTCTACTTACAGGAAAACGCCCAACACTACAAGGCACAGCCTTCACAGTAAATGGCTGGTTGCAATAGTTTCATTTTCCTAAAGCTCAGCAATGTACCTGGACATTCATTTTCTTCAACAGAATTGTAACAGAGCAAGGGGAGCTAAATGCTCAATCTGACGCCTACCTTTAGATGTCACTACACATAATAAAATGTGTGGCAAGCAGCACACGAGGAGGAGGCCCCAAGGACTTTCCTCAACCCTCACATCACTCCCATGACCAAATCTGCTCCAAACCCCGCAGCTCTATGAAACTCAACGGTTCTCATCCCTGCATTACTCTTCACTGCTTTTCCCTTCAGTTCCCAAACTGCAGAGTAACAAGCTTTTGGCAATTTAGTTTGTATCTCTTCTTGTCATAGTGTAAAATATGCCCAGTTCTAATCTACCTGTACCTGAGGTGACAGATCAGAATGTTACAGGGAACGTTTAACCTCACCAGAAACTAGAGAGAAACGTGGAAGTAAAATCATTAAGAAATGTGCTGAGTTTAAGACTCTGTTTATAATTAATCATGAAAGACATTAGTCAACCTTTGTGTAATGGTTGTACCTATCAGCACATAAAAACTAGCTAAATGTTCATGCAAACTCTGCTACGAAATGCAATTTTAAAATTTCAAATAGCTGTACCTTGAACTATTCAAGACAGATTTTAAAAAATGAGGTGTACTTTACATGGAGTAAAATTAACCCTTTCATAGTTTTAACCATGCAACCACGTAACCACGTAATCACCATAATCAAGATAATCAAGACACATAACTAGACTGCCGCCCCAAATGCCCCTATGCCCTTTTGTAGTCTATCCTTTTTCCTCATCCCAAGCCAACCACTGACCTGTTCTCCGTCCTGATAGTCTTGCCTTTTCCAGAATGCCTTATCAATGGAGCCAGAGTACGTACCCTTTGGAATATGGCTTCTTTCACTTAGCATCATGCATTTGAGATTAACCAATATTCTTGCAGGTATCAGCAATTTGTTCCTTGGTGTTGTTAAGTAGTATCCCCCTGTATGGATGTCCCAAAGTTTGTTTATCCATCCACCAGTCGATAGACACCTGGGTTGTTTCCAGTTTGGGGAGACTACAAATGAAGCTACTAAAAATACCTGTGTACAGGCTTTGGTGTGAACATAATTTCACTTCATTTGGGTAAATACTTAGGAGTAGTATTGTTTTAAAGATGTCTTCAGTGCACTCAAAGGAGCCTGCTATTAAGATAAATCCCTCCTTAAATCATTGTACAAAATGGTAATAATTTAACTGTTTTATGAGTTTGGATTTTCATATGTGCCAGTTTCTTAAAATAGGTCCACTTACACTGGTGACAATTCAAACTCTTCATTTACTCACGTCCTAACATTTGAAACTATATGCAGCCTTGAGAAACCACATGTAACCTAAACTACAATTCAGTACTCTTCCGTGGGGCAGTGATGGGGTAAACACCACTGTACACACCTCATCTCACTGAATCATCACGGTTAGGTAAGGTAATGTTAGATGCATTGAACAAGCAAGAAAACTGGGGCTCAGAGAAAACAGGCAACATACCAGGAGTCAGACGGTTACACAGTGACAAGCACAAACAAAAGCTCAGATATGTCTGCCTCAAACGCCCGGGCTCTTTCTGTATCCTGGCCACAAGCTCCTCAACACACCAATGCCAAGTTTTTGTAATTTTCAGGGCTACGAATGAGGAGGAATTTCATAAGTGCTTTTAGAAGGCCACGATTCTGCCGCAAGCTACCACACATGAAAAATGTTAAAGCTTTTCATTAGGAGCAGCCTTCAAGATGTGATTACGTTATGATCATAAATGTATGTTTTAAGGAACATGTTCTCATCCTAAACTTTCTTGGATAAGAACTTGTGGCTAACCTATTTTGGTAGTGATCACTGATAACTATAAGCAACTGAAAATAAAACAGGAAATCTGATTGGCTCACTTTCACACAAGAAAGGCACACAATCTTAGCAAGTTTCTATATAAACCATATGTAGTATTTTCAGTGATGACTATCACTTTAGTCCAGACATTGGTAGGATACAATTTCCTTTGAAACATCTGACTTGATTTGAAGTTCTTTCCATTTACTCACTGACCAAGAAGTCAGGAATTGACATCAGGACTCTTTTGCAACTGAAATTACAGCTGTGAGATGGGAACAAATGGACATATTCTTGGAGTTTGCAGGTCTATAGAAAGACGTGTTAAACTTAATCCATCTCCCTCTCATGCCCTCAAAGAACCTTAGTTAATATCACAGATAAATTAAGTTCAAATTTTCAACTTGTCCCAATGTGTTAATTCCCTGGGTTGAAAGGCTCTCCACTTCCATCACATGGTACCCTGGTTAAGTTCAGGTAGAAACAGGCCAGATGAACGAGCCAGTAGGATTTGAAGGCCACTCACCGCAACTACTTTAACTAACTTCACAGCTGCTAACCTAACAAGCACATGGAGGCCTAAAGTTCACAAACCAAACATCCTCAACAACCAAGGCTGAAGGGTTTATCCTCTTGATGTCTGATAAGAGAAAATACCTGCTTTAGAAAGCAAGCTACACTTCAGAAAAAAAAAAAATGCATACTGCCTTATCAAAAAGAAAGGCAAGGATTAAGATAAACTTGGTTTTAGTGAAATTTAGGGCAACTGGTGTGTCACTTGTTTTCATGGACTGTGTGTTTATTAATATACACACGGCCTTCCTCCACATTCAAACCACTAGACATTCCCTCAGGTGTGCTCAGTTTCTCTGACAAAGTTCTGTAAGAATGCTAGCCATGAAACTGGATGGGTTTCTACTCTGCTACAAAGACCTGGGGACTTTTACTCCTAGGAGGCTGAGATCCCTTAGTTACAAGGGCTAAGAGTGACATAAAAATTCTTTTCAGGACTTCCCTGGTGGCGCAGTGGTTAAGAATCTGCCTGCCAATGCAGGGGACACGGGTTCAAGCCTTGGTCCGGGAAGATCCCACATGCCGCGGAGCAACTAGGCCCGTGAGCCACAACTACTGAGCCTGCACTCTAGAGCCCACGAGCCACAACTACTGAGCCCGCGTGCTTCAACTACTGAAGCCACACGCCTACAGCCCGTGCTCCACAACAAGAGAAGCCACCACAATGAGAAGCCTGCGCACCGCAACAAAGAGTAGCCCCCGCTGGACGCAACTAGAGAAAACCCACGCGCAGCAACGAAGACCCAAAACAGCCAAATATAAAAATAAATAAATAGAATTTTAAAAATAAATACATAAATAAATAATTCTTTTCAGTGTCAGAAGAAGTGACGACTAAGCCAGAATGGAAAATGATGATTCACTGAGTCGGAGACCGTCCATCAGTGGTGAGTACTCAAAGCCACAAGAGCCTTTGGGTCCAGATTCGTATCCCCAAGTCTGAGTAATCCCAACACCTGCGAAGCTTCTAAAAATACAATTTCCTAGAAGGAAGGCTAACATGAACCCTGTAGTGTTGGACAGGCATCGGAAGTCTCCATGGACGGATGCACAAGTACAGACGTGCTTACACCTGGGCTAGAACATGTGTTTAATATTCCTACTCCCTCTGCCACGATCGAGAATCAAGGACACTAGAAGCAGCATGCACACCTAGAGCCCAGATCCTGGTTTCTAAATACCATCCTCCAGGGACTTCCCTGGTGGTCCAGTGGTTAAGACTCCGTGCTTCCACCCACTGTAGGGGGCCTGGGTTTGGTCCCTGGTCGGGGAACTAAGATCCCGCATGCCACATGGCATGGCCAAAAAATTTTTTTAAATAAATAAATAAATACCATCTTCCAGTAAAAGGTCCCAGGGCTGGGACATCTCATGGTGCCAGAAAGTAGGAATCCTGTGCTCAAAATCAAAGGATTAGGGGCATTTTAAAGGAACACAGAAGCCAATGTGAAAGAGTGCCCGGAACAATCTGAGCAACAAAATAATGACAGATTATAACCTACAGAATATTCTTGAGGCCACACTGATATAAATCAAAAAATAAGTAGGGAGAAGGGACAGATTTCTCTTAAAGATGAATTCCAATGAATAACGAATGAGGGAAATAAAAGACCACTATTAGAACACTACAGTACCTGTGGCAGACATAGGATGTTAAAAATAGAGGATGAAAGTTTGAAGAGAAACAAGGTATTTGTATATTCTCAAATTATCTTCCCCAAGATATAAACTCATTACCAAAGGAAAAAGTAACTTCACAGGAGAGAAATCTGGCAGACGCCGCCTTAATGATAAGTAGGGAAACTCCACAGTAACAAGAGAACCAACACCAGGGACCCCTCATGATTCACTGACGAGCACATCACAGCGGTGCTGTTTGTTCCTGCCACAAACACACGAGCTCCATCTAATCAGGAGACGCCACAGACAACCTCCAGCTGAGGGGAGCTCCAGAGGCACTGAGCAGCGCTCTCCTCAGCAGTTAATGTCACAAAGCGGGAGACTGGAGGCGGTCAGTGACTGGAAGACGACAGACGTGACCAACTAAACGCAACTCCGGGCTGGATCCTCAAACAGAAAAGGCCTTTAGCAGGAAAAATCTGAACAAAGTCTGCAGTTTTAAAGACAAAACAATTCCCGGGCTCCACTGCCTCCTCAATTCTGACTCTGTCTGTCTGGGAAATCTATATTTTACATTTAAAGCTCAGCAGGGGCTCTGGTGACCATCCAACTCAGGAATCACCGAGAAGGCCTGAGAAATCCCGATGGCCAGACCACCCCAAGTGACAGGGACAAGTGACCCCAAATGGCAGCTTGTCAAGCTGTGTCTGATGACCGCAGGCAAGTGGGTCAGCGTTCGGGGAGGGACAGAACCCAGGGGTGTGCCTGTCCTGCCCCGCTTCCCTTGAAGGAATGACGTTTCCAACGTAATTGCAGTCTTCTGAGTGTCTGTCTATTACGGTTACGGTTTACGACTTCATGCTTTGTTAGAACGTACAACAAAGACGATCAAGGGCTTTTACAATCTCAGCTACTGCCCCTTGACCTGACTGAATGCAGCCTCTCTACGTGCAGGTCAAGTGGAGTTCAGCCGCATCTCAGCAAGTGACTGACACTCTAGAGATAACATAGCTCCCCTCCAGCCTTCCCGGAACCGGCTTCAGGCACATTTCTGACGAAGGTCTTTTCCACACAGATCTGGGCTGAGGCCTAGATGCTACACCAAGGGCACACACAATTCTGAGATGATTTCATCGCAGAGTTGAAACAATATCTAACAAAATAAGATCAGCATATTGTTATTTCCACCCATTGAAAAATACCCTTCCTAAATGTCTTAAATTAAGCAAAGATGATTCTAGGTTATGCAACAGGCTTCAAAGAAGAGACAAGTAAAAAAGATATACATATTTTTTAAACCAAGCAGCAAAACAGCAAAAGTATCAAACATTTTTCTTACTTTCAATGAGATAATGTACAGTACCTATGCAAGAATGACTCTAGAAATGGTGTCTAATCTTTTCTTCAGAAGAACTGGGTTGGTTTTAAATATTTAATACCTAAGATATGAATATAAAACAAATTATATATAACGATAAGAGTTTTGCTGAGAGAGGTTAACGGGTTTTTTTTTATATATAAATTTATTTATTTATTTGTTTTATTTTGTTTTTGGCTGCACTGGGTCTTCGCTGCTGCGCGCGGGCTTTCTCTAGTTGCGGTGAGCAGGGGCTACTCTTCATTGTGGTGCTCAGTCTTCTCATTGTGGCGGCTTCTCTTGTTGCGGAGCACGGGCTCTAGGCGCGTGGGTTCAGTAGTTGTGGCTCGTGGGCTCTAAAGCACAGGCTCAGTAGTTGTGGCTCATGGGCTTAGCTGCTCCCCGGCATGTGGGGTCTTCCAGGGTGAGGGCTTGAACCCGTCTCCCCTGCATTGGCAGGCGGATTCTTAACCACTGCGCCACCAAAGAAGTCCCGAGGTTAACGTTTTTATTCAGATCCTTTCAGGGAGATGTGTCCAATCTCTCTAGACTGGACCGACACCTGGTCGAGACGGCTAGAGACACGGGATGGAATTCCAATCCTATGCACAAAGCGGCCCCGGACCAGACCTGCAGTCCTGGGCTCACCCAGGTCCACGGGGCCAACGGCCCGGCTCCCAGGACCGAGCATCCAGGCAAACTAAATGAGGTGCTCGTCACACGACCATCTGGTGGAAATCTGTCCAGCTGTGCTACTCACAAACTCAGAGCAGCAAATAATTCAGACGTATTAGTAACTGCAAACAAAAAGATCTGTGAGCACCTAGCGGATTCAGTGTGGCACGATAAATATTTGCTGAACGAAGAGAATTTTGTTTTCAGCTGGTGGTTCAGTCATGCACCACACAGCAGTGCAGAGCAGCGTGTGCTTTAACTGTGGGCCACCACTAAGTCTCTCCTGAAAACAGATGGCGCATAAATACAAAAATGGATAATAAATAACTTCCAAACAGCCTGTACATACTTCTGGCCACAGCCTCTAAGCTACCCTCTCCCAAATTCCTGAGCTCATCTGAGATACCACGATTAACAGGCAATCAAGTTGTAAAAACAAAGATTCTAGGAGAATGTGCTCCCCCAAACTGCCTGACTGGTAACATCACCACATTTCTGTGAGCAAATGAAATTCTGTGCAACTAAATATTTAATTAGTGCTGTGACCACTGCCCACCTAGAGGAAAGCATTTGGTTTTGGACCCCTTCACCAGTGTGGTTCCATGATTCCGTGAAGCAGGGGGTGATATCAGATGCACCAAGCTGGGGGCGGCCACTTCTGCACCCAACTCAGCATAAGGCACCTGCCCCACCTACAGGGTGACTTGCTGTCTTCCACCTCTGTTTATGTTACTGCATCGCGCAGTAAATAATATAAACATACAAAGTTCTCTCTGAAAAAGGGGAGCTTTTTAGACTCGAGCAGGCCCTTTGATAAAGAGCACAGAGGAGCGAGGACGGCCTGAACAGGTCCCTCCTAACCCCCGTGCAGGGGTTCTCACCTCTACTAAGAACAGCCAGATGCCCTCCAGGGCCCCTTCCAGCTCTAACGCACAGGAAGACTCGATTCTAGGAGCATTTCTTAGGATTACAACTTTGGCTAAGAACTCCTGTAGTACATTCTGCCCTAATTTGAAAAACGCAAAGTAATTTAAAAATAAGTGGGGGAAAATAAGGCCAGCAGATTATTTTGGAACTTCAAGGTTATTTGAATATGAAATAACTTGGCCTTTTCCTTGCCAAATAAAGGAATTATATTCATTTGTTTAAAAATTATAGAAATACAATTTTTAAAAAAAAATTCCCCATTTCTAACAAAGCCCAGAAGTTTCCTCATGGTTTTTTAAATTATGAGATTTTTACATTTGCATTCCAAACACATAAAAGCATCTCCTTTATGATGGAGACTTTCACGTTCCAACAGGAGGTGTGCGCACACAGCATGACCAGCAAGGGGTGTTGGGGTCACTGAGGGCCTGGACCCTGAGATGTCCCCCCACCACCCACACCCAGGTTACAAAGTCTCCTGCACAACCAGCAGAGCTCATCAGGCAGATAGCAAATCCCGTGTCCTGAACACCAGCCATTCAGAAAACCCAAGTTTCTCTTGGAGCTGGGAGGTGACTCATGGAACTTCAATGCTCTAATGTTAACACAAAAAGAAGTGTCATAAAATGCAGCCCAAACACCCGCGGCCCTCGCTCTAGAAGACACCAGCAGCAGGAAGCAAACTTCTTCCTGTGAGGAGTGGTTTGCGTGTGCTGGGGCTACTCACTAAATGAACTTTTAAACTATTTCTTAGCCAGCTGTGTTCACCACTCTCCCTTCTGACCTCTACAACAAATGCACAGGAATCCATATATACATATACCCTGTACGATTAAAATGAAATTTCACAAGTAAATGACCCCTCTCCGTAGACCCCGACTTCCATTCCTAGTCAAACGATGTCTAGTTCCACCGGTTCCCGAGATCCCCAGCGAGTATATTTTTGCCAACAGGTCCAAAAGCAAAAAGCACACAGATGTGCAACATTTTTAAAGGTGACAAAAACTTGCACAACTTTAAAACTAAAATCGACCTGATTATGAGCCACAGATTTTAGAAACTGTATAATTTTTGTCTTTATTTTACACTTGTTTTCATAAAAATGTACACCCCTAATTTTCTAAAAACTACCTTCACCTCACTGCATTTACTTCAAATCATTTTTACAGAAAAGGCTTCCATAGGTAAAGTTAAATTATATTGTTCTTAATTCGCCTGATTGTTTCCTTAATGCAGACTTCTAAAACTTACACTTTCATGTGACCTGTTTTATTTTATGTCTCATAAGAGAGGAAACTCTAGATAAAAAACTCAGACAATCTGCATTTTTCCCCACATATTTTAACATTAGAAATTTTGTTTGCCACCACAGGAGAAAACAGACTGCTGTTGCTCTTCCCTGTCACATATCAGAATAAGATGCCAGTTTCAAAATATTAGTTTAGTTTTCACAAATATTTGGCTAGGACAACAAAAATCATAAAACAAACAAACAAACAAACTCATAGAGAGAGATCAGATTTATGGCCACCAGAGGCAGGCTGGGGGATGGGGAACTGGATGAAAGCAGTCAAAAAATATGAAAGACGGGAAAAAAAACCATAAACCTTTTCCATGGTTTTTATTCCTCAGCTACTACACTTAGATGCAAAGAAATGTGAAACGAGATACATTTCCTGAGAAACCTAGTTTCAAAAAAATTCTCAGTTTAAAGCAGCAACTTCATTTGTTTCTAGGCAGAAAGTTATTATTTGTTAAATAATAAATAGAAAAGGGTAGAAAGATGGTGTAGAGTGAAGGAGGGAGAGCAGGTAGCCAAAGATTTCTGTTGAATACAACATTTAAAAGTTAATAAAATTCATTCTGACGCTACATTTTCCAAGGAAAAGGCATCAGCCGATCTCCCTGGCGGTCTTCCCGCCCCCTCCTCACAGCATATCCCAGGTAGAGAAAGCGCGGAGGCGGGAGCTGGTGGATGTAACTCACCAAGATGCCAGCAGGGGCCTTTCCACCGTAAACACCTTCAGCAACCTTCTCCTCCTCATCTTCACTATCATCTTCCAAGTAAAACATCTTAAAACTGAACTAGTTCATCAGAATGTCTCTTTTTCAGAGATGAAGGCACACTTCTAAGTTATCAAAACAGAAAGCTGTTCTGCTGGGCAAACTGTTTGCAGACACAGTAATATGGTTAAAACTGAAAGGAAATGGCTCTTAAAAAAAAAAAAAAAAAAAGCAATACATGCATGACTTTACCAGTAAGATTTGCTGAAAGCCTCAACCCTGTCCCTCTGAAGCAGATAAGCAGGGGCATGGGATGGGCCGTGCTGCGTGTTTACACTGATAGGTACCAAGTCCTGCCCAAGCACAGGAGCCTCACTGTGCTTCCATCACACGGGACACGAATTGAGTTAATGATTCCCTAAATCAATTACATCCTCATTTTTAGAAATCAAAACAACTACACATACGAAGACGTAATCTTCAATAAATTACTCATGTAAGGGAACAAAGTTTACATATACTTTCTAAGCATCAGTGAGCTTCCCAAAGACAGCCAGGTGACATATGCTTTATAGAACTCAAATCACTGAAATGTTTTGCTTTGTCATATTGCCATGACCCAATATATTTTCACAATTCTGAATGGGAGCTAACCTGCTCAGCACTGTAAATAATGAACAAATTATAATAACAATTTGTTACTGTATGTTAACATAGCATTAGTTATATTAATGTTGTAACAGTAACATTACATAATAATATAATAACAAACAATTTAACTTCAAGAGTATGATAATACAACACTAAAATTCAAACATCCTGGTATTTCCTTTCCAGCTGTTAGTAAGTCAACATATAAACACTTCAAGTGAATTTTTCTAAAAACCTAAAACACACTAACACAGAGACAAAACGTCAATTTTTAAATTAAAATACACTATTTTTTGCAAGCCAGTGTCTAGGACTGTGCTGTCTGTTACAAAATAGCCATTATCCACATGGCTACGTTTGTGATGTGGCTACTGCCAAATGATATGTGCTGTGAGCATAAAACACGTAGAATGAAAGCAGAACGTGAAATAAGTTCATAATTTTATATCTATATATAAGGTTACTTGCTGAAATGAAAATACTTTGGATATACTGAGTTAAATAAGATATATTCTTAAAATTAATTTTACCTGCTTTTTTTATTTTTTAATGTTACTAGAAATTTTTAAATGACAATGTGGTTCCCATTATATTTCTACTGGAGCACGACTTTAGGATCCTGAGACAATCTTGAGAAGAAGGGCGGAAAGGAACATTCAGCCAGAGTTCCATTAATGAAGAGCTGAGGGTGACAGGAGTTTCCATCATTCCACAGAAGTAGTTAAATTCATCAATATACTAACTGATCCTCAGATATTTAATAATGTTCACATTATTAAACTTTTTCTCTGTCTAAACATCGCAAAAGACAAAACTTCCAAATGTTTGACCGAGGGATTGTTGGTAATGTTTACTACAGCAATATACCATCAAGATACACATAATAAAAATGTTAAATGGCAAAATTTAAAACAAATTTCACCAAAATTAGAAATGGGAAAATGTATCCTGCATTCAAAGCATTACACTGCCTTCTACCCACACATTAACGTGAAGGGCCCACGGGCGCTTGTAATCCAAGTCAATACACGTCATGTACACAAATTCCCCCTTTCACAAGGGAAGTGATTTTTTTGGTCTATTACACAATGTACAAAATTTTAAACCTCTTCCTTCCTCCATGTACCCCTGCAGTCCCAGATCCTCAGCATCAGATGGTAATAAAAACCCACACTGGGGTGCTGCCCGTGGGAAAGAATGGAGAAGTGGGAAGTCAGGGAGAAGGCGAAGTGAGGAGAGACGGAGAAAGGGGGTTCCAGAGAAGCTACAAGGAAGATGGGGAAGAGGGAAAAACAGAAGAAACAGAAGTTGGAAGAGACAAGAAAATATGCCAGTGGAACGACAGGAGAGGGGAAACTAAGTAGGAGGGCGGGTGAAGAGCGAAGACAGAGGGAAAAGAAAAATGCGAAAAACCTGATCCATTTTAAATTGTGAGGAAACTGAGGCCCAGAGAGGTCAGGCAATTAGCCCAAGGTCACCCGCTCAGTGGGCACGTGCTGCCAGGTTGAGGCCCCGAGCGGAAGTGCTGGGGGAAGGGGTCCAACAGGAGAGAGGGAGCAAGGCCCGAGCCAGGAGGGCAGAGGCTGTCGGGCAACCTTGACCTCACCGCCTCTTACACAATGAGCAGGCTCCAGGCCAGCCACCTGGGCTTCCGGAGAGCCTGGGTACTGTCTCACCATGTGGTTTGGATCCATGACTCTCAGATGCTCTGACAGCAAGGAGCATGGACCACGGACCCAGACAGAGGATGAGCTCACCCTCCCAACACCGATTCCGCACCAGGGAGCACACCTCCTGCTGCGTCTGGGCACCGCCTGCCCCCAGGCTGGGACCTGCCGCTTCCCTAACTTGGTGGTGGCGCTTTTCAGACTTGGTCAATAAAATTTAAAAATCACAACCAACAATTCTTCATCATCCCTATGATTTTTTTTCGAAGAAAAATGCTACTGTATTGTCAAGACTTTTTCTCTACAGGCTAAGAATAAATGGTTGTGCGTCAAGAAAAACTACTTTTTATTTTTGCATAGCATCTTCAATAATCTTAAAAAAAAACCAAAAAGGCAGGTGGAAGTTGGAAGTCTTCTTTTCCAAGACTTAAATCTTTCAAGAAAAAGATTTGTTGAAAGCTAGCTCAGGGACACAAAACTTAAATGCTGGCCAGGAGAGTCAGAATCTTGTTCTGATTCCACAGCTGATGATGCTTGTAAAACATATACCTTCTTTATTTTTTTCCACCACTAATCCCATAAATGTATATGAGACCAAGTATAAAGGGCTTCTTAACAAAATGTAAGAATTTATAATTTCCTAACATGAAATTTGCTAATTGAAATTGGGCTAATTGGTTAAACAGAAATACCTTTATGCCACAAGTTATACTCTTTTTACTGCAAAACATGAAAATATTGATACATAATCTACTCCCCCCCAGTGGTCATAATGTGGAATAGCAACATATTTCTACTGAATTACCAATGAAGAGGTAAGAAAACTAAGAAGTTTTCATTAGTAAAAAATTATAATGAAAATATTTTTTAAAGCCTCAGTTACAAAGAATTCATAATCTCCACCATAATTATTCTACAGTGAAGGAATTAACTCAGGTGCATTGCTGCATTTTCAAGGCTACTCATGGCAGAGACCCACACAGAAAAGGACCACAGCCTACACTAATGCATGTAAAATTTTTCTTTCCATATCTGGAATTACTTGTAATTAATGTTTGCCCATGAAAACAACCCAAAAGGGACAGATACGCTTTCTTCAAAACCAAGAGAAATTCTTCTTGATACCACTCTGAGGTTTTCCAATCTTCTGTAGTTTAGCCGCTTATTGGAGAATGGCTATCCCATCTACTCAAGTTCCAGTATTTCATTATGTCCTCATACAACCCCCAAAACTCTAAACAGCATAGTTAGTGACAATTTCATTTGAGCTGTGAATGAATGAATGATCAAACACAAACAGGTCGTTCTAGGAACAGAGGAGAAAAAACAGGAAGAATCTCCTGAGGTCAGAAGGCCCGGCTTAAAGTGACTTTCCCAACAATAATCTTCTTGAAGACTTACATTTTACCTTTAAAATTCAACACGTTTTGCATTCTACTTTGAAACATCCATTTTTTAAAATATGAAGGAAAAAAAAGGCTAACTGGTCAAAGTTTTCTTCTACCAAGTTCCAGGGTTAATGTACCATGTTTACTGTACAAATGGCCTAGAATATCCTCAGTGTACTCATCCCAGTTTAAGGAGTCTGGGACTAAACAATCTCTGAGCTCTATTTCTCTGACTCTAATGTTTTAGGTCAAACTTTCACCCCATATTTTGAGACCAGAGAGACAATACTGGGTTGTCCGCAGCAGTCAAGTGTGGGATCGTTAAGAGCAAAGCTTAAACGGCCCAATTAAGGAGCAGAAGAATCATGGCTTGACTTGTGTCCCACATTCTGGACAACGCTTCCAATAAAATAAAGCCAAGTGGGAAACCCTCTGCCCTGCTCAGAACCCCCAGGGCAGCAGCCTCACTGGGGGGGGGGGGGGGGGGGGGGTGTCTGTGTCATGTTAATCACAACTGTTTCCATTTAAATGTTTGTCTATTTCTTCTCTCATTTCACCCTCTGAATAGCAGTTAGCAATGGTCCTGTACCCAGGGTGACACTCAGGGGCAACACTCTAATAAGCAATTTTCTGTACGAGGGCTGTGTCACTCCATTTTGCTCACACTCTAGAAATCCTGTTGAAACATAAGTCATTTTATTATCAAATTCAAAAAACAGTATATAATTTAAAAAGTGTGGTGCTTTAATCTTTCAGCAACAAATTCTCTGCTATAAACTCACACCTAGCAGGAGCACACAGCGCATCACAACAGGAGTGACACCAAGTACAGGTAACGTCAGGAGACACAGGGCTGGGGTTCCCCACTCTGGGTCCACGTGAGATGGCTCAGAGCTCGCCAAAGGAAATTACAACAAATAAATGAAGTAATCAAGGACAGATGAGATTATTAACACAATCCGGAGAACAGGAGAAAATGCCACAAATTGTGAGATCAGCATCCTGTAGGGACCCGTGTCAGTCACACTCACACTCCTTGACTCTTAAGAGGCATTTCCACTTCTATAGCTGGTTCCGCACAACATTTTTCACTAAAGATTTTCTAGACCATTTGAAAAACTGGTGATGGTGGTTTTAATTATTTTGCTGCTGTGATTTCATCTCCAAAAAATTGCTTACAATTTTCTCTATTTTAAAAATATTGCTAATTAGCTGGTACTCTCCTTTCTGCCGTCTTCCATCTGGATAAACGAATTGCTACGGTAATGCTGAGAAAGTACTCAGAAGCCAGGAACTCAGCAATAATCTCTTGGATATGCAGTTTCTTGGGGAGAATGTAAAAACTCTTATCATATATAAAATTCATACAAATAATAATAAGTATACTAGGATTTCAACAGACAAGTATACAAAGGACAAACTATCAGCAACATCAAGAACCTGTTCACATCTTACATGGAGAAGCCAGGATGTACACCAAGGCCTCCTTGACTCCAGAGCCTCTGCTTTTAACCATGTTGTTGGTGTTTAATTCACAACTTGCTTGCTATCATGTTAGCAGACTTAAAGAAAATACCACCCAAGCAGTTGGGATTATCATTTTAATAAAGAATCATCATGAGTGTGGCTAAGAGCCACCCCACAGGACAGATGGTCTGTAGCCTTAAATGGGCATCCAATGAAGCCTGGAAACCCTGCTTGGTTTCTGTGGTCAGCCTGCTCTCCCAGTTTCTGTTTCTTTTTCCAACTTCCATGTTTCTCAACCTGACTGCATTCCCATCACCCTTCCCTCCCCATCAGAATATTCAACATCTCAAATTCTTGTATGCAGGTCACTGTGGTCTTTGGGAAATGAACAGCAAACATGACTAAAACACGTTGCTACGAGAATAACTTAAGGAATGTACTTTTACAATTGGAAGATTCTAGTGCTACATTTAAGTCTGTTACCAGATTTTACTTAACTAGTGAAATTTAAATTAAAACAAAAAATCAGAATTGTTAGATTACTGCCTTTCAGAGGCTGAATCTGCCCACTTCAATATAAAGTTCCCCTGGCCTTCCCTGGCAGTCCAGCAGTTAAGACTCCGTGCTTCCACTGCAGGGGGTGCAGGTTCGATCCCTGGCTGGGGAACTAAGATCCCCCATGCCACAAAGTGCAACAAAAAAAAAAGAAAAGAAAAAAGTTCCTCTAAGATGTATTTTAAAAAGTAAAACTTGTAGTACTGGTACCCAGATGTATACAGTTATATTACCCACGTACAGAAGAATGCAATTCCAAGATGGCAGGAGTAGTTGCACCCTTCGATGAAGGTAAAGCCTTAAGTCACCTTTGCTACAGAGAGGTTAAATGCTAGTAATATGTCTAACATTAAACCCTGCAATGTCTGGGCACACACAGGATCCAAGAAAGCACAGAGGCATCTGAAAGCAGCAACATTAGAAGAAAGGTTCCCCCTCTTCTAAGTACACTGCACCACTGAAACAAAAAATGTGTGACATTTTATTAAAATTTATTTTTCTTCCAGACTCAACATACTTCATAAGGCTCTCTGAGAAACAGGGTATATATATAGTTTGTGTAAAAATCACTAGCCTTCCCAGCAAATTAATTTTACTCAAGTTTTTAATGTATACTTTAATCATAAAACTTCTGGACGTGAAAAGAAATAAGCAAAGGTAATATAAGCTAAATGTTCATGAGAAATTGTATAGTAAACCAGTATTTACATTGAAACCATAAAGGAAACACAATATTGGCAACCTAGCATTATTTATCTAGTGTTTAACTCTGAGTCACACTCCAGACAGAGTTAGTCCTTTGCACGCATTATCTCTGATCTATACAACTTCTGTGAAAGATTGCTTTATCCCTATATTTTACAAATGAAAAAATAGAGGCTCAGAGGAATTATGTGCTATATCCAAGGTTACCAACTAATAGTAACCAAGTAAGTTGCTTAAAACTTAGTTTTTTTTTAATCTATTTATTGATTTTGGCTGTGTTGGGTCTTTGTTGCTGTGCGCGGGCTTTCTCCAGTTGCGGCGAGCAGGGGCTACTCTTTGTTGCGGTGTGCGGGCTTCTCATTGTGGTGGCTTCTCTTGTTGCGGAGCATTGGCTCTAGGCACCCGGGGTTCAGCAGTTGTGGCACGTGGGCTCAGTAGTCGAGGCTCATGGGCCCTAGAGCACAGGCTCAGTAGTTGTGGCGCACAGGCTTAGTTTCTCCGCAGCACATGGGATCATCCAGGATCAGGGCTTGAACCTGTGTCCCCTGCATTGGCAGGAGGATTCCCAACCACTGCGCCATCAGGGAAGCCCCACCAGCTAATTTTTTAAAGTGCCAAATCCAGGTTCAAACCCTAATCCACTTAGTTTCAAACCTCAAGACGTCTCCATAGTAAATTCTAGGACATAATACTTAATTTGGAACTCAAATTTGATGTGCTAGATATTTTTAAAATCTCAAATACAGGGACTTCCCTGGTGGCCACATGTTGCACAGTAACTAAGCCCACGAGCCACAACAACTGAGCCTGCGTGCCTCAACTACTGAAGCCTGCGCTCCTAGAGCCCGTGCTCCACAGCGAAAGAAGCCACCACCATGAGAAGCCTGCGCACCACAGCGAAGAGTAGCCCCCGCTCACTGCAACTAGAGAAAGCCTGCGCACAGCAACAAAGACCCAACGCACCCAAAACTAAATAAATAAATAAAAATTTAAAAATCTCAAATACAATAAATCTAAAAGAATAAAATATCTAGAAATGAAATTAGCCAAGGAGCTGAACATTTACATATTTAAAATTACAAAACATTGCTAAATTTAAAATGACTAAAATAAATAGATACCTTGTGTTCATGGATACAAAGACTTAATATTGTTGAGATGTCAATACTACCCAAAGCAATCTACAGATTCAATGCAATCCCTATCAAAATCCCAACAGATTTTTTTTTTTTTTTTTTTTTTTTGCAGATACAGAAAGTCAATCCTCAAATTGATATGGAATTGCAAGGGGCCAAAACAACCTTGAAAAAGAACAACGTTCCTGATTCCAAAACTTATTATAAAGCTACGGCAATCAAAGCAATGTGGTACTGGCATAAAGATAGACATATACACCAATGGAACAGATTCCAGAGTCTAGAAATAAACCCAAACATCTATGGCCAATTGTTTTTTGACAAGGGTGCCAAGTCCATTCAATGGGGAAAGAAGTCTCTTCCACATATGGTTCAGAGACAACTCTGACTCCAGAGCCTTTCCAATTAACCATACTGTTGGTGTTTAATTTACACAAGACCCATTGTATAAGACACTGTATATAGAATAATTAACTCAAAATGGATCAAAGACCTAAATAAGAGGTAAAACCATGAAACTTAATGATTCTTAGATATAACACCAAAAACATGAGTAATGAAAGATAAACTGGATTGCATCAAAATTTAAAGCTTTTTTTTTTTTTTTTTTTGGCCACACCATGCGGCTTGCAGGATCTCAGTTCCCTGACCAGGGACTGAACCCGGGCCACGGCAGTAAAAGCCTGGAATCCTAACCACTAAGCCACCAGGGAACTCCCTAAAACTTATTTCCTGCATCAAAGGGTCTTATCAAGAAAGTGAAAAAACAACCTATGGAATGGGAGAAAGGATCTGCTAATCATATATCTAATAAGAGTTTCACGTCCAGAATATGTAAAGAACTTTTACAACTCAACGACAAAAGGCAACCCAATTAAAATATGGGCAAAAGGCTTGAGTAAGTATCCCTCTGAAGAAAATATACAAATGGCCAATAAGTACATGAAAAGATTGCTCTACATCATTAATCATCAAAGAAATGCAGATCAAAACCACCATGAAATAACACTTCATCCTCACTGATGGCTATTTTTTTTAAAAACCTAACAGAAAGTGTTGAGGATGTAGAAAAACCTTCCCAGTGTGTGGAGGGTGCAGCACCCCTTACCTCCTCACTCAATGTCAGTGGCAGTTTCCCCAGCTGTGACAATCAAAAATGCCTCCACTGTTTCTGAGTTTCCCCTGGGAGCAAAATTCTTCCAGTTGTGAACCACGGGTTTATCTAGATAGCGTGTGGCCCTGTATTTATACACTGGTTCTGGTTAGAGGTGGGCCAGGCAGGCACACACACAGCTTGGGCTCTGAATTTACACAGACTGAGTTTTAAATTATCGTTCCACCACTTACCAGGTACCCTGACACGTAACCATCCTAAGCTTCAGTCTGACCTGAGCCTCATATGACCCCTCCATAGAGCCGACCCCTCCCCAGGGTCACAGCGGGGGCCAGAGAGGACTGCTTCCACAGTTCAAGAAGGTGGTGTAACCGAGCAGGACCCTACAGGGCCTTCCCGGGACAGACCCCTCCCCACATCCTCGGCTGTAGCTCCTCTCTGAAGTACCTAGAGAATGGTATCTGGTGCACATTTCCTGAGTTGTTTTTACAGATGCTAAAACCCCCACAAAATGGAAGAAATTAACTACTTGATGACCATGAGACCTACCAGCACCTAAGGACTGATAATGTGACACCACCCTGTTACCTTACTATCAACCAAGTTACCTCACCATCAGCCAATCAGAGAATTTTGTGCACAAGCTGGGACGCCCCTCCCTCATCTTGCCTTTAAAGATGCTTTGCTGAAAGCCATGGGGAGTTCAGGTGTTTTGAGCACAAGCTGCCCTTGGACTCCCTACTTGGCGCCCTGAAATAAACGCTGCACTTGCCTTCACCACGACCCAGTGTCAGCAGATTGGCTTTACTGTGTGTGGGAGAGTGGACCCAAGTTTGGTTCAGTAGCAGTAGCACCTGGAAACTACTAGGTACTTCGCAGATATTAGATCTCTTCCTTCTTTCGTTAGAAAACAATGTACAGACGGCCCCCAGCTTACAATGGTTTGGCCTGTGAATTTTTACTTTATAATGGTGTGAAAGCAACACGCATTCAGTAGAAACCCTCCTTCACATTTTGAATTTTGATCCTTTCCCGGCTAGTGACAGGCCTGCCCTACGATCCCCTCTCGTGATGCTGAGCAGAGGCAGCCCCAGCTCCCGTCAGCCACGCGATCCCGAGGGCAAATAACCGATGCACTTACAGCCATTCTGCACCCAGACAACCATTCTGTTTTCCACTTTCAGTACAGTATTCAATCAGTCACACGAGAGAGTCAACACTTCATTATAAAATAGGCTTTGTTAGATGATCCTGCCCAACTGTAGGCTACTGAAGTGTTCTGAGCATGTTTAAGTTAGGCTAGGCTAAGCTATAATGTTTGGTAGGTGAGGTGTATTAAATGCATTTTCGATTTAGGATCTTTCCAAATTAGGATGGGTTCATCAGGATGTAACCCCATCGTAAGCCAAGGAAGATCTGTATTGAAAAGCTCTGAGACCTATGCCATGTAGGTGCCTAATGGGTGACTGTTAGGCTAGGATCCCTGCCATCAAGGAGCCCACTATTTAGTGAAGGACACAGGAAAGTGAACAAATGACTTATGACCTAATTCCCACTTCGATCAACAGCTCTTCTTATCTCTTTGTGTTAGCTTCCCAAACCATTTCCCCATTCCCTAAGGCCCATCCAAATGAGGTCTACCCTTCAGCCTATTTGTGCAAATAGTATGAGTCTAATTCACATTCCAGCCCCAAACAGCCAAATTAGGACTGACATGGGTGAGAAGAGCCCTAGAGGTATAGGGAAGGGTCTTCAGGTAAAAACTACTAGATCCAGCTACTCCTCCACGCTGTGTCCAAAGCAGATTGTCCTCCCCAAGAGACAAGGAAGGCATCTTCCCCACGCTACCTAACTCTACTTAACGTGAATGCCGTCCTTTAATCACTGCTGAGGGCTACACGATAAACCAATCCCATTTTTGTACCACCGTCCAGCATGTTATTAGTACTCTTCTTTGTTTCTGAAAGAACTACCTTTAAATTTAGGTGCTACACAGGATAAAAACCAGTATCATTACTATGCAGTCACAACTCTTAAACAGTACAAAAGTAAGTATGATTCACTTCTCTGACATGCCTGACCCACCAGATGTTGCTCTGAATGACTTCTGGCTATTTCCAAAAACCTAACCTACCTCGAAGGGTAAAGATCTTCCACCATTGAGCATAAAAGGATATATTTCAAGACTGAAAGCAATTTAAAAAGGAAGGAGTGTTCAAAATGTTTTTCATAATAACAGCGTCACTGCAAATGCATATATTGCCACTGAAGTGGGCAAAGTACACTGATTGCATACGTTTTTAGTCATATTCCTTCAGAGAGACATTTTTTTATAGGAGTACGAACAGATTCCTTATTACCCATTTGTAATGGAGTGCAAAACTGAAGAATGTGAGGTAATTAGATCTTAGGGGTAAACTTCAGACTTATTAACAACATAAGCATCTGAAATTTAAACAGCAGTATTTTTCATCATGAATAATGTCCATCAATTATCACCATCTGTCACTCCCACCTCAGCAGGCAGCGTGAGGCTGCGGGAAAGAAATGACTATTTGCTCACATCCCAGGACAGTATGTACATATGCATGTATCTATTCAGCAAGTATCACGCACACACACACAACCCAGAACACCAGAACCACACCCCATTCCCCCCTCCCCACCATTTGGTTTTACAGAGACCTTGCCACCGGCACCAACTTCTCTACATTTGCCAGGAACCCCAAGGCTGATTGTAAACCTCTGAGTAAGAGATGCCAGAGTCAATACTTCATGAGCACGCACACTTCGATTTTGGAGGCTTGTATTTCTCTAAACTTAACTCAAATTCAAAGGAGTATTAGTGAGGTCAAAGCTCAGCCCTCGCCTTCGAGACACCATCCGAGGGCGAAGCCCTTGTGCCGGAGCGGCTCTCACCTGGTGTCAGTGAGCTGCAATGGGATCAGGGGTCATGGTGCCACAATTCTAGTTAAAAGGTGACTTCTGCCGCAGAAGCAATTAGACCAACCTCTCTCACTGCATCAATCACCTTTTAACGACTCCAGTAGTGGAGAGGAGGGTCTTCCCTCATTACTAACAGCACACTAATTAAACAAACAAGAAAAAAATAAGCACCAACCCATCAGCTTACTTAACTGATGTCATAAAAGTGACCAGGAGAATTCCTCAGCTCCTGTAGCACAGATTTCCAAACTGTGCAAGGGAGCACTGCACAGCCAAACTCTAGGCTCCCTTGCATTTAACTCTCAGGAATGCAGCCCCCAGTTTCTCAGAGGGGAGTCTTCTAGATCAGGAAGCACAAATTCACCGCTTTCTACTCTTCCTTCTGGAACCGCCTGGGACTACCTGTCTCAGTTAGAGAGCACGTGGCGACCATGAGGCCGGGAGGCAGGGATGTGAACTCCCTCCCACGTGGCCACCCAGCTCTGGGCATCCCAGACCGTGGCTGCAGAGGGGCCCGGGGACCTGGGCAAGGCTGTGGACCTGGGCGAGTCTTCCAGCAATGACAATGAAAACACACACCGCTCCAACTTCATGCTGGACCGTGCACAGTGCCTCCCGGGGCCCCGGTAGTTTTCAGACATGTTAGGAGGGGGACATCCCTCTCGGGGCCCTGGGTGGACACTCGGGTGGATAAAGGATGCGGGAGCAGCTGCGCCGCTGCTGCCAGCACCACCCGACACGCATGTCACTGAGTGGTGCCATAGTGTCACACAGCTCCGCAAACAGACACCAGATGAGGCTGCGCCGGCAGGGGCTCACGAGCTGACCTGCACACGAGCTCCTGCAAGGTGAGAGAGAAGGATTTCCAAGAGCAACAGCGAGTCAGTGAGGCAACATTGGTAATGTTGGAAAATAAAGCCCGTTTCACACATCGATCTGTTTAAAAGCAGCGTCTACTTTGATGTGCTGTTCGCTGTTTGATTCTGAGCTGGGATCAAGCCATGAACTCGGCTGACAAGGTACCTGCCCTCCCAGCACTTAGATTCTAATGCTAAGGAGAGAGGGAGGCAACAAATGAAAAACACGATTCTAGACTGGGATAACTATCATGAAGGAAGTCAGAGTGTATGGGAGGAACGGCAGGAGGGGTGACTTCAGGTAAAAGCCACACCTGAAAAAGAAATAGAGCACAGCTAACATGGGAGCCAGAGCATCAGGACCCGGCTGAGGGTGTTCACCTAACTACGCCGGGACAGACTCAGGATTCACTTTCTCACAAGACACTGCTGCTGTTCTTTCTTCAGGCATTTTGCCAACCTGCAAATTACTTTAGAAACAAAGCCAGCGTAGAAAATGAGGTGACTCAGATACTACGTTATAAAACATTCAGGAAACCAGTGGAAATTTTAGCAGTCACACAGTCTGAACAAAAATCTCCAGCTGCAATCTAAAAATTGCTTCCTGAGAGTTGCTTTCTGATCTTTGGTGAAGACAGGTGGGACTACAAGCATCTTTTAAAATGTTATAATAACTAGACATTCTGTTGACACAGAGGATGTTACACACTTTATCTTCATTCCCTCTTGAAACTCACTGTTAGGGAGCTGAACTGTGCCCCCAGAGTAAGTTGATGTTCTCACCCTCAACGCCTCAGCATGCGACCTTATGTGGAAATAGGATCTTTACAGAGGGAACTGAGTTAAAAAGAGGTCATTAGGGTGGGCCCTAGACCAATGACTGGCTCCCTTATAAAAAGGGGATATCTGGACAAAAAGACAGACAGACACACACACACGGGGAGAACGCCGCGAGAACATGAGGTAGTGCTCAAGGTGCTGCCACCTACAAGGAATGCCCAATGTCGCCAGCTAACCGAGAGCGGCCCTCAAGGAACCAGCCCCACTGACACCTCGATCTCAGACTTGCTGCCTCCAGAACTTTGAGACAACACATTTCTGTCGTTTAATCCACCCGTTTGTGGCACTTAGTGACGATGGCCCTAGCAAACGAATCCACTCACCAACACAACAAGAAAGAAATGTTAACAGGAATAACTGTTAAGTACAAGGAAAAAGTTTAGAGGAAATGGAAGAGGTCAAGTTTTTGAAAGATGAAAGACGGATGGAGAAAAAAAAAAGGAGGACTAGACAGGAAGTGCTCCAAAGCCCTCCTCGGTGAAGAGATATCAAAAACCATGACAACTATAAGAAAATTTCCGAGTCAAAGCCACAATTTTCCAAATTGAACGTTCCCACGGGACCCAGCGCAGCAGAGAAGCGGCAGCCGCCCTGCCGGGCTCCACAGAAGGTGGTCACAATGGGAGGAGCCGTGGACAGTGTCCAGGGCCCCGCGGTGTCCCAGAGGGAAAGGTTCAGAGACACCACGCGGGGCTCGGGCAGAAGACGCGTGGCTGCAGTGAGCTCTGCCGGGGGTGAAGCCACACAGGCCAAGGGGCACCCACTACCCTGGGTGTCCTCCCGGCCTCTGACCCACCGAGACCAGGGGAGAGACCCGCCCGCAAGCCACCAGGGCGGGGCCCCGGGTCCCCATCACACCCAGCCCAGCGCGCCGCCACCAGGGCTGGGGACCATGAAGCAAGCAGCTCCCTGGAGGCTTTCCGAGGAGAAAGAGCAGGCGAGAGCACGCGGAGGGGGGAGACGACGGGAAGAGGGGCAGCGAGGGGGAGACACGGGCGTTTAAAAGTTTGGGACTTCTCCACAGTAACAATTCAAAATTCTAAAGGAAAAGTATTTCCGCTCTAGCATTCTACAGCCAGCCTCCCGATGAAGGATGAGGCTAGAACACATTTCCAGATGTGTAAACCTTATGGTGAAGCCTTCCTCCACGCCCAGCGGGACCAGGAGGCCGAGGGAGAAGAAGTGGGAAACGGACCCGACACAGGGACCCAAGGCAGGCGAGGGTCACAGAGACCAGGCGAGGGGGCTGGAGCTCTGTCGGAAATTGGAAATCGGGGGCCTAACACACAAGCCAACACAACAACTAACAAGCATGGAATCAAGTCCCACAAGAAACAGGTAAAAGAGTTGAAGGAGTTGCTTCTAAGAAGCAGTCAACAGCCCTGAGGAAGAGACTTTGGTGCTTTTCACTGCATACCTCAAAGTCCCATTTGAATTTTTAAACTATACATTAAAAAAAAAAAAAAGTGGGCTTCCTTGGTGGCACAGTGGTTGAGAATCTGCCTGCCAATGCAGGGGACATGGGTTCGGGTCCTAGTCCGGGAGGATCCCACATGCCGCGGAGCAGCTGAGCCCGTGTGCCACAACTGCTGAGCCTGTGCTCTAGAGCCCGTGAGCCACAACTACTGAGCCCACGAGCCACAACTGCTGAAGCCCACGTGCCTAGGGCCCATGCTCTGCAACGGGAGAATCCACCGCAATGAGATGCCCGCACACCGCAACAAAGAGTGGCCACTGCTCGCCACAACTGGAGAAAGCCCGCGCACAGCAACGAAGACCCAACACAGCCAAAAATAAATAGATTAAATAAATAAATTTATATATTAAAAAAAAAACTTAAAAATGTTTTAAAGATGAAAAGAATTATTATGTGATGCAGCCTTATAAAATGAATGTTACTCACAGGAATGAAAACTACTAAAGAAAAGAAAAACAAACACCAAGCAAATATGAGCACTGTGGGGCTCTGTTTTGTTCTGCTTTTAATTAGGAAAAGCTCTTTTCCAACTCTCAACATCAGCCCCTGTGGTCCATTTGAGATTTAGGTATCTCTCATTAACAAGACAAAACAAATGAACCAGGAAATTTAAATATAGCAAAGTTCGGACTTCCCTGGTGGCACAGTAGTTAACAATCCGCCTGCCAAGGGAAGAGACATGGGTTCGAGCCCTGGTCCGGGAAGATCCCACATGTTGCTGAGCAACTAAGCCTGTGCACCACAACTACTGAGCCTGCGCTCTGGAGCCCACAAGCCACAACTACTGAGCCCATGTGCCACAACTACTGAAGCCCACGTGCCTAGAGCCTGTGTTCCACAAGAGAAGCCACCGCAATGAGAAGCCCACGCACCGCAACAAAGAGAAGCCCCCACTCGCCGCAGCTGGAGAAAGCCCGCGTGCAGCAACAAAGACCCAACGCAGCCAAAAATAAATAAATAAATAATTTATTAAATAAATAAATACAGCAAAGTTCCTATTATCTAGTTGATTCACTTGGAGCAGGGAAATGTCCTAATACAAAAGCACTTTTCCATTCTATGGCAAGGATATCAGCAAAATATTTAGCCAACATTTAAAAGGATGACATTCAGCAGTTGAAAAAAAAGATCAGCTACCATAACAATACAGATATATTAGTATTTTTCAACTACTAGAGAATAAAATTTCATGTAGCTTTATAATCTAAGGAAATTTTTATGAAAATGATTAGAGCTTGCAGAAAAATGTCAACTACTTAGAGACGTTATAAACTAGTCAGCAAGAGAATTTTTTTCTTCTAGTTAAGTTTTAGTTAAGTGTTCACCTGCACTATATATACCAGGTATATAAGACAGCTCTGTTTTCTAGATACTACAGAAATAAGGCTCTGCCTGCAGGCCTGGACAACAAAACTTATACAGCCAGAGATAAAATGACAGCAAAAGTCACAAGGCTTAATTTTGTAAACATACATAGTGCCTAAGACATATACAAAACTGCTAAATTATGAAAGTATATTTCCTATTTTGACACTATAAAGATAAACGTTCTGGGTCAAGGAAGAAATTTCAAGCACAGAAAGCAATATTTTTGAGACATAAACATCTTTCAACTGAACATCATATTCTCATGCTAAAAATAGAAGCACAGAAGCTCTCTCCCAGATGCTTCCTTTGCTCCCTTTCAATCCCCGTGTACAGTACTCCTTTCTCAATCCCTCCCCGCACAGCTTGGAGCAGGAAAATGTCCTAACACAAAAGCCCTTTTCCATTCTACGGCAAGAATATCAGCATACCCCTACAAGAATACAAGCTACTTCTGGGCAAGGCAGCTGTTCTACTCGCCTTTCTGCCCTTTGCCCTGCGCCTCTAGACACTGGTATCCCTTCCTTGTCCAGTTAGAGCTCCCAGCCTGCCACCCTGCCTCTGTTCCTCGGGGTGGCTTGAGGCTCTGGTTTAACATACAACCTCCTCTAATCCTCAGAATCAGCCCAGCAGAAGGTACTGTGGTCTCCAAGTTACAGATGAGACAACTGAGTAAACTAAACAGCAAAAGTGTTCACGGACTTGGAAATTCCTGAAGGTCTATGAAGGTGTTTCTGTTTAATGGGAAGTTCCCCTGCACTGAAGAACTGATAAATCCCAAGTCATTAGTTTATTCACAGTAAATAAAACGCCATTAAAGCTCCGTTAGAAGACTTCCCTGGTGGCGCAGTGGTTAAGAATCTGCCTGTCAATGTAGGGGCCAAAGGTTCGATCCCTGGTCCGGGAAGATCCCACATGCTGCAGAGCAACTAAGCCCGTGAGCCACAACTAGTAAGCCTGCAAGCCACAACTACTGAAGCCTGTGCACCTAGAGCCCGTGCTCCGCAACGAGAAGCCACTGCAATGAGAGAAGCCCGCAACGAAGAGTAGCCCCCGCTTGCTGCAACCTAGAGAAAGCCCACGTGCAGCAACGAAGACCCACCGCAGCCAACAAAAAAAAAAAAAAAAAAAAACTCCATTAGAATCTTTCTGCAGATGTAGTTGGCAAATGAGTCAAATGATACAGTGAAGAGAGCACCAGTTCACAAAAACTGAAACTCAGGTACTCAACAACATTAGGGGTTTCAGCCAGCTGCCCCCATGGGTGGGTGGAGGGGGAACGAGGCTCCTATATGGAGGAGGAGGCTGGAAGCTCCGTCCAACTCTGGAATGTTGGACCTCGGTGCTGCTACGCGTGGTCCAGTCCCAGGTAACCAGGGGTCACAGAGGACGCTCCTCAAATCAGCAGTCAAAGGTACCTGGGAAGATCCTTCAAAAGGGGTGGGTTTGGATTCTGACAAACTATATCGCTGAGCCCATTTCTCCTTCTCAACACTAAACAGAACCACCTTCCTCTCAGGCTCAGCTGAGAGCAATATTTAGCCAGCGTTTAGGGGCCCCGTTTTAAACACTCTGTCCTGACTCATCATAGCGATGTGATCACGCTGTGGAAGCGGGCAGAGGGAAATCAGCTTCACATCATCCAACTCGTTCCAGAGCCGCCCGGGAGTGGGGCGGGGGGGGGCGGGGCGCGGGGGGTAGCATCACCTCCACTGTTCTCTCCGCTGGCTTTTCTCGCCCTGGCACAGTTGGTTTTGCACATATAAATGATTCAGAGAAACCCAAGCCTCCTATACAGCAGATGCTATCTTTCTAGCAATTTATAGATGCTGACATTAAGCATAAGTTCTCCAGTTCTACCTAATCAAGTCAAAACAAAACCCTAAAATTGATGTCAAGCAGATGCAGGAGAATTCTTACGGTCCTTGGGCAGCTTGGTGGTGATGGAGCCAGGGCAATGCCACCGCAAAGCTGCGAGCCTTCAGCAAAGCTCTTTCAGCCCCACCGGCATCACCTAGAAAATGGGACTACTATCTCCATTTGCAGGGTCATTGTGGCTCTTGAGATACTTTGTGTAAACCACAAGTCCTCACCCAAAGAAAGTGTTCAATCATGTAACTGCAACAGTAATGACAACCTTTCACAAACATTAAACACCTCCTAGAAACATTTAGTGTCCCTAAAAAGTAGGCATCAGCACCATTTTACAGACAAAGAGTCTCAGTAGCTATCTTTTAAAGAACCCCAAATTCCAAATTCTTACTTTTCAAATAACATTACTTAGGCAAGTTTTTTTAATTGGTTGAGCCAGTTAGAAAACCCTACAACAAAAGATCAGTCCTTTCTCAAAAGGTATTTGTTTAATACACATTTTAATTTATAAAACAGAGAGCTTTCTCTCTTAAGTGATACTTCCCTGAATAAGGCCTGTTTCTGTGTAGTTCATATGAAGAGATGTTATGACTATTAACGTTATTCGAAATTCATCCAAAAAACTGTTGAAATTTTAAAGAAATATAATATGTGGGCAGATGCTTTGGAATGTTTTACAAAGAAAAAAATAATTACACGTAGAATCCTAAAGAAGCAAAAAGTATATTCACACAGAATCTTAAAGGAAACAAAAAGTATATTCCCTACGAGTCTGCTGTAAGCCCAAGCATTCCTTGACTTATGCCAGTTCAGAAAAAAGACGCATCACTTTACAAGGATCACAGACCTACGACTCAACCTTTGGGGGAAGTACCACATCACATCAGGGAGCAGCAACTCAGATTTCTTAATTCACATGAACTGTCTGATGGTTCTGCTGTCTCACAGTTGATAACAATACAAAATCACACAAAAAAATTAACAGATGACTTTATATTGAATAGCTCCTACCTTTCAAGGGCCTTTCTTTTAGAATGAATGAAACAGCACGTCTGTAGTACAGCAGGGCACACCTATCTTGCCAGGAGCCAGAAATGTCACATCATCATGAACTGAACAGATGAGAACCATCCTGGCCATTGTACAACTCCTGTTTGTTTATTCAGAGGTAGAAAAAAGGCTTTCAGGTAGATTTCAATTCCAGATTAACCAATGAACTTTTTTCTTTATAATTACGATACTTTTCCTATAAAAAAGAAAACATCTTACTATAGATTTAAAAACAGATGGGATAAACCCTCCCTTCCATTATATTTCAGAAATAGGTAAATGCAGAAATTCAATCAGTCAGTAAAGGTGTGACTTGGTACCATACACCTATCTTCCTTCTTGCAGGAAAGTCACTAGTTCCAGCCTCAGAGTTTCTGAAGGATGCTTTCCCCATCCTCAGCTTCTCCTCTTTGCCTATAACTACTTAATTCTAACCACCAAAACCAAATAATTTTTAAACCTAGATAATGGTACCTCTTCTCCTTGAAATATTAGGGTCTTTAATCATGTTTCTTAAACTTTTCAAATCCATGTTCCTTTACACTCCCTATAATGTTACGTAAAACATACAACAACTAAATTAACAAATGACCAAAAAGTTAAAAATCAAAACAATAGGAGAAAGCACCACAGACCTTCAAAGCCCCCAATGCCCTGCAAGTACCAGGTCTGCACAGCCGCTCGGGCTCCCTCTATCCAATTCCTTCTGCTCATCGACCTGTGAGGGCCCGACCCTTCCCCTCTTTCCCCTTCACAGCGACTTTTAAATCTACAGATCCAACCCCACAACCGTCCCCCAACAGTGCCCATGTTTAAATGTTCCTCCGCCTCCTCAAGCTGTCCTTTCCCTACTAGAATCTGACAAACCTTTAAGGCTGGCTTCTTATTCCACCCAACACTATCTCTCTTCCCTACTCCCCGCCCTCGGTTCAACATTTACAGAGCGAAGGAGGCAAACTGGCCGCAGGGAGTGTCTGAAAATTAAGGAGACAGTCGTTATTTCCTCTAATCCTGGTTAAGGCTACAGGAAAGCCACAGATGACTCGAGGGCAAACACAAAGTAGCACAGAACAAGCAAAATAGCAAACATATCAACACGTGTGAAGGGTTTGCCTCCTGCAGCTGATCAAGGGAAGTGAGCCTTGAGGACTGAATGCACAGGTGGAGACGGTTGGGAAAAAACTGAACTGAGAGCACAGAGAAACTCAGATTTGCTAAAATAGGTGAGAACAGACCATTGCAGATTCATGAACAGGAAAAATGAAAAAGATGCTAGAAGTTGAAAACAACTTAGAATTTGTAAACCACTTTGAATTTTACTTATACTCTGCCTGGTTGAAAAAAATAAGTTGAGACAGTTCAGACAAATTTACCTATAACTAAACAAAGTTAAGGGAATTGGTACAAAAAGTAAATAAGGATACGAAATGAAATAAAGGCAACAAACGCAGCTACTGCTCATAAAGTTAACCACAGAAGTAAAGACTTTCGAAACTGTCCAAATATGCCAAAAAGTCAGATAAAGGCAATCCACCAGCTACCCAGACACTACAAGGAGTGCTTTTCTGTAAGCCCATGTTTCCCCTCCAAAGAAGTAGGAAAGCCTTACTTGGATACTTCATGTTTAAAATATATGACACTGCAGATAGACACAAACACCGCATAATAAAGTTCTAAAATCTGAGATTACAAAAACAGGCAGCACATTCCAAATGGCTTTTTAAAAGATCACTTTCTAGTCTCCCCCATACATTTATGTAGTCTCTCAAATTATACATTTGACCTAAATAATCTAAAAATAATTTTAAAAGGTCCCTCTCCTAACAACACATAAACCCCTTGCCTTTTGGCCACACCCTCCTTGTAGAGACGTGCGATGAAGGCAGGAAAAGGATCTGATGCTGCAACCGCAGCGCCACGCTTTACAAGGGGGAATGAACTTCTGGCTCCTTCCTTCCTCATTTCTTTGCAGCAATTGTAACACCAATCTAACTGACAAACAGCGGCACCGAAACTTAGCATTCAAAGCCTTTAGAGGAAAAAGATTCTAAACTATAATCAGTGAATCAAATAAGAAAAAATGTGTACTATATCATCATTCTAATCCCAAAGTCACACTAAGGGCTTTATCTTGCATCGCAGCACCGTTTATCTCCTAGTGGATTCTTTTTTCCTTCTCCTTCCCTCTTGATGGAATGGAAACTTGGGGCAGAATCCTCCAGTCCCAGGGTTCCAGAGCAGGGCCAGACCACCTGGGCCCAGCTTCCTGTTGTCAGTCAGGGCGGCCGAGAGGAGCACCGCAGAGGCTGGAGCGGCCACACCACACAGGCTGCCATGGACTCACAGAGATACCAAGTGACTTCATCTGGACCCTGGGGGTGAGCAACTTCTCCATTATCATCCTAGACTACAGGACCGCACACATGGAAAGCGTTTAGTGGTAGTAACAGTGTGTTACTAAAATAAAGAATCAAGACCAAGGCAGGGAAGGTGGATTCCAAAAATCAGAGCTAATAGCCAGCAAAGTCACCAAGACGACTTCTTATTCAAATACCATATTACCAAAGTATAGCCATAAAACTTACTGCTGCGGCCTGTGGGAACTATCCTCAAAGTTTTAGTAAGACATCATTTATATAGGATTCTGCCAACTGATGGCTCTGCTTGCCAACCTGTGAGCTGTCTCATGATAAAGAAGGCAAATGAGAGGTCAGAGAACTCTGGGGCTCAGCCAGAAAGAAAACTTCCTTCTAAATGAAGGCAGTAAGACAGATCAAAACAGGCTTTCAAAATAAAGGTCCCAAACCACTGCCCAGCGACTGATGAGAAACTCAATGTGCACGCAGTGACAGCCGCTGGGGTCCCATCAAAAAGGAAAGGATTTAAATTAAAGGCGGGCAGACTTAACTCAGACTTAAAGGGAAACTTCCGGACAGCTTGCTAAGCACCCACAGGAGGCAGCTCATTCTACCTCCTAACAAGACAAAGCTTCCAGCCCGGTGTCCCTGCGCAGTCACATATGAGGAAATGCGTATATGAAGACGCACACCCAGGAGAAATAGCTGTCGACACAGAGAACCAAGCTATATTTAAACTCGATATTAATATTTAAACTACACATTGCAAAATGTTCACTGTAACGCTCGTCAGCTTAATTTAACCTTTTACCACCTCTAGTGAGTGGCACTGCCAAGATTATTCATCCAAAGCTCACAATTCAGGACAGCTGAGTGAACTGGCTCTCAGGTCACACTGCCTGCTGCTTCCTACCTTCATTCTACAGACCTCCGCAGGGGTCTCTTCTAAAAGCTGGCTCTGCGCTGGGTGCCGGCAGCTATGAGTCTGGCCTTCAAGGACTCGGTCTAGCGCAGGAGACAACACAGTCAGTAACCCAAACATGACAATCCAGGTGATGAGTACCTTTATGGCTATAAGAATGTAACAATAAAGGACACGGGAGCCCCAGCTGACCCTATTATTTGCTTCTTACCAGTGGCTTCACTATAGTGTTGGATGGCTCTCCAATGTTCCCATTTCCTGTTCCTCCAAAACAAAGCTTCTCTTGTTGATTCTCAACCATGCCATCAAACATTAGAACCTACCGTCTCATTTCCAGCATTCTACAGCCATCACCACCCACATCTGGGCCTGGAGATACTGCAATCTGTTACATCACCACCATATGTAAGTGGAGGGAAGCAGCCACCCACACCGTCCAGTGCTCTTCCACACGTGGCCTTGGGCCTGCTTCTCATACTCTGGCCGAGTATGGCCTGAGGGTAACTGCCCTTCAGGCAAAGAGGATGCTGCACTAGGGCACCAGACGCCGAGGGCTACATTACTCGAATCCTTCCCCCACGCTCCCACCTCTGCTACACCTGCCGCACTTTTCAATCTGAAACCGCTGAGAACAATCAGTATCAAACCTTCCACATATAAGCCATTAGGGGGTCACTAACTAACTTGTAAATTCTTCAAAATATATTTCAAAACTGACTTTGTGTTGTTCAAAGCATTACAAACTAGCCAGGCCAAGTTTGAATAACCAGTAGCGCTTACCAAGCATCTTCAACAGGGCCTGGCGTGACACCAAGGCAAGAGACACTTTTTCAGTTAGGGAAAAGGAAGAAAAAAAAAAAAAAGGTATGGAAAAATAATCCCCAAACGTGCATTTTAAATTAGCCTAGCAGTTTGTTAAGTAATTCTTAACATTTCTAAATACTCAGAGTTCCAACACTTTCTGAAGGGAAGGATGATCTTTCTGGTCCTGTTTTTCATAAGTGTGCCTTCCAAACGACATCCCTAGTTTTCAGTGAGAACAGTCTCAATTTGTCCGGGCGTGGGGAGAAACGATGACCCGCGGGGTTAGAAGTTGAGAGAACAGCCCTCAGCATCAACTGTACCTTAACATGTTCGACACAGATTAAGATGTGCTGAGGGGAGGGGGTTTGGGAGGAGAAAAACTACTCACTGGGGATCCGGTCTACAGCCCTGAGGCGGAGACGCCGGGCAAACGAACGGCCGCAGAAAAATAACTGCAACTTCCCGGGCCCCCGCCGCGATGCGTATCACGTGCCGGGCCCCCTCCCCCAGGCCCGGGGGCTGGATGGAAACGCGGCCTCCGGCGGCGCTTCCCTCGCCGGGACCCGCTGGGCCGAGCGTCTCCGGGGCCGCAGTTCCAGCTTCCGCGCCGCAGAGCCAGGAGGAGGGGGTCCGAAGTGACCCTCCGCTCGCGCGGCGGGGGCACCAAATTTTTCAGTCTCTCCGCCCGCCGCGACCCCCGAGCCCGCCCCGCGAGTCCGTGTTTCTAGATGACGCCGGCGGCGGGACGCGGGCAGGGGGCTCGGCCCGCGCGGGTCCGAGGGTCCCGGCCTCATGCCGGGCGGCCCGGCGCCCGCGCCGCGCTGGAGACCCCGCCGCCGAGGACCCCGGCCCGGCGCCCCCGCTTACCTGCAGCGACTCTGCTCCCGCCCCGCGCCGGCGCCCGCAGGCAGCCGAGGGCAAGCGGCGGCCGAACGGCGACGACGAGAACCGGCCGGGCTGAGCGCGCTCGCGGGCGGCCGAGAAGGCGGGGCCGGCCGGGGGCGCGCGCGGGGCCCGGGCGCCCGCCGCCGCCGCTGCCTCGGGAGCCGCTTGGGCCGCAGCCGAGCCGGGCGGCCCTCATGAATGGGACGCGGCGCGGCGGCGGCGGCGGCGGCGGCAGCGGCGGCAGCGGGCGGGCGGGCGGTGCGCAGGCCCCTCCCCGCCACGTGACGCCGCGCTCCACCGCCCGCTCCCGGCCGCGCGCCGCCCGGCGGACTCCCTCCTGCTCAGCCGCCCCGCGCGCCGCCGCGCTGCCCATCTCCCGCGCTCCCGGGAAGACCCAGGCCTTTCACGGGCTTGCGGCAACCTGAACGTTACTTTTCCACAATCAAGTTTCTTCTGGTCCCCATGGCAACCCTGCGGCGGGTCACGTGGAACTTAGAGCCCAATTACCGAAAAAGAATAAATATTAGAGTGCAAAAAATGTTCACGGCATGAATGTTTTATAATCCACTTTTGATCACCAGTAGCGTATCTGCTTCTTTGCTTACTTTCTCCCCCCCACCCCCACCCCAAATCCTACTACACATCCCCTTTTAAAAATATACTCTTTAAAGAAATGGATTGCCAGGGCTGTTTATTACTGTTGCGCACTGGTTTTGATCTCTTTGCTGCCTTTGCCGCTATTGAAAGTTATGGATGGAAGTACATGTGTTCCTTCCAAATGCCACTAATTTCTCAATATGCGTCCTGTGGATGATGATGCCTTTGAGGATACTGAAAAATAGGCATTTATATAAAGCTCCTGCGTGCCGAGCCAGCCGCAGCACAGTCTCTTCCCAGAGATGGCCTGTGGTGTGACTGGGCTGTGCTGCGACCAGGGGACCAGCTCCCTGTCATAGGGGCCCCTGGGCTGCTTCTGCAGAAGGAACCCGGGCAACCACTTCCTCATCCAAGTTCCTTCTGCCTTTCTCAAGCATTCAGCCAAGCTTTGCCCCATCCTTAACCAAGGCCCAGGGGAAACGAAGGTGCTTTCCTCGGCCCAAGGACACTAGTAGAATTTTCCTCTTCGGTGCCTTTCACCTGGCTTCACAAGCAGAAAAATATTCTCACAGACAAGGACTGGACTTTCCCCTCCATATTTCAGAGCCTCACTCTGCTCTGGAGAAGTGGAATTAAAGCGAGAGAAATAGCTGGGTCCTCAGTTTCTACGTCAATAGAATGGAAACAGTAATGACTTTCCCACGGGATTGTCTTGAGGACTGCACACCATTACATGTAAAGTGCCTAATTTAGCTTAGCGTCTGGGGCCCGGAGCGTGCTGCTGCTGTTTGCTTTTCTTTTTTTCTTTTTCTTTCCATTTTTCCCACTTGGATTTTTCCTGTTTCTTTCAGGCTATTTTCACTACCTCCTGCCTTGGGAAGGAACTATTCTGCCAGGCTTCCTTCCTTCCTTTCATCATTCAGGAAGCCTTAGACATCCTCCCTTCCTCCAAACCCACCTGAGATTTGATCCCTCATCTGAATGATTGGTTCAGGTGTCTACGATTTCCTCATTCTCTGGTGTCTACCTGCTTTACCCCACCCCCTAAGCAAAACAGAGACTCATGAAATACCTGTTGCACGATAGGCCTTCACTTCCTTCCCCTGACACCTAAGAAGTGTGTGGGGAGCCCCGGATTCCCACTGAGTCCACTGGAATGTAGGAGGAAGGAAGCTCTTTCTTCACCTGTAGTGACCCCACCCCCTTCCGCTCCGTGGGAGGAACCTCACCCGCCAGTTGTCCCTTCCCCCAACTCTGGACTCACCCCTCAGCGTTAGCAGGCTCGGGCGTCTCCCACCAGGGAGCAGCGAGGGGCACGGGGTGGAGGAGAAGCAGGAGAAGTAGCAGACTTTCTCGTCCCTAGGCCATCAGCTTTTCTCCCAGCTTCGCTCCCCAGCCAGGCTCCCTGGAAAGAGGAGGCTCCCCTTTTTCATTTCTTCACAGCCTTGCTCCTGCTTCGCCCCTGACACTCCTCAGGCCGGAGTCGCCAACAAACTTCTGGTTGCCAAATGCAGTGGACCGTTTCAGGCCCTCCCTCACAACCTCTAGAATAAGATGCTATTGACCACGCTTTCCATCCAGAAACTCCCTCCTCCTCGCATCAGCCAGAACCCAGAGGGCCCCATGCCTGTGTTCAGAGGCTTTAGACACCTCCACCAGCATGGCCCGTGTTGACGTCAAATTCAGGTCCACTGTGTCTGTTTCTTCAAAGCTGCTCCTCCTGAATCTCCTATCTTGGCTAACTGCACCATCATCCACGTAGTCATCTTTGCCAGAAACCTAGGAAGGAGTCTCATTTCCTTCCTCTCCCCTTCCATGTCCACCACGTCTTGTCGTTTCTCCTCTCCAAAGCCCTCTTCAGAGCTACCGTGTTGGCCGCCTTCAAGGGCATCCACAGCTGCACAGCATGAGGCCTCATCCTCTAGCCATCAGGCCCACCCTCACCACATCTCTGAGGATCCACTGGGGGCATATTCAAGGTTGTCTCTCTGCTCTCAGTTCCTGAGCAGTTCTAAGCACCCTCCACCCTGAATTGCAGATCTGACCATGGCACCAGTTATCGGCAATCCACTGCCTAGAGGAAAAAGCCCAAGTTCCCTAGCAGGGCGTCCAGGGTGCTCTTCTTCTCTCCATTCTTCTCTCCTGCTCCCTCGAGCTGGTGTGCTTTAGCCATCCCTTTTGAACCAGGCTAGGTTCTTTTTTTTGTTTTTTTGTTTTTTTGGCTGCGCCGGGTCTTCGTTGCTGCACACAGGCTTTCTCTAGTTGCGGTGCACGGGCTACTCGTTGCAGTGGCTTCTCTTGTTGCACAGCACAGGCTCTAGGCACATGGGCTTCAGTAGTTGTGGCACAAGGGCTCAGTAGTTGTGGCTCACGGGCTCTAGAGCGCAGACTCAGAAGTTGTGGTGCACGGGCCTAGCTGCTCCACGGCATGTGGGATCTTCCTGGACCAGGGCTCAAACCCGTGTCCCCTGCATTGGCAGGTGGATTTTTAACCACTGCGCCACCAGGGAAGCCCCGGGCTAGTTTTTAAAATATGAACTTCCATTTTTCTCCATACATTTCCCCCTCTCTCTCCCCCCTTATAAGCATGCACACAGGCATTCTGCTTGTCTCCTGGAACTTCTGAAAAGCAGAAGTTGCCTGCAAGCCATTTCCTTCCTGTCTTTAATTTCCAACACTGTAAACTCCTTGAGGAAGCAATCTAAGTCAGGAGGGAGAGGGCTGGTGAGAAGGGGTTTTTTTGAGGGAATCCGGAAGAGTGAAGGATTTTCCCTAGAATAAGAATCCAGTCTCCCAAGCCTGGAGTTGGAAGGGAGGTGGTCCTATGCCCTCGGCTGGCAGCTCCCAGGGGAGGGGACTAAGTCGTAGAGAGATAACTTTGTTGTTCCCAGTTTTTGCATCTCTTCTGTGAGAACACAGGCTAGTTAGCATTTTCTGAGCCATCACTCCTCAGCTTCCTAGTAATTCCAGCTACAAAGCTATGAGGTAGCTGCTATTGTTAATACCAATTTATCGATGAAGGCACAGAGAGGTTGAGTGACTTGCCTCAGGCCTCACAGCTAGTAAGCTGAGATCCTGGGCTTCATCCCCAGGCCTGCCTGTTTTTAACCACCTTCCCGCCACCTTCTGTTAGTTTCCTCTACTGTCCTACCCCAGTCAGCATCTCTTTTTCTCATGCTACTAGTTCACCTTGTACAGATCACAACTATAGTGCTTATTCCAAACATAGTAGGTGTCCAATAAATACGTGATGAAAACTAAAAGACGATTTCCATTTCTAGTTATATGCTCGGCTGGGTGTCTGGACTAACTCTTCCACTGAAAAGAACAACAAAAATACTGGGTAAAATATTAAAAATATATTCTGGAAGGGATCCAAAAACTGGCAAGAAGTTAAGAAATAGTCCTAGGACAGAGTAGAGGCCAGAACCCAGGAGAGGTAAGCAGAGGCCAAAGTCAGCTTTTGCCTGGAAGGTATTTGCTGAATCTAGTGAATCTGAATATTGGTTTTTGCAGCCTTGGGAGTCTTGGGGACAGAAGTAAAAGCATAGGGTCTGCTTTAAGTGGGGAGTTTAATGGGAGACCCAATAAAGGTGGGACCCCAAGTGCAAAATCATAGAGTAAGGAAAAAATTATTTTTGAGCCCACCCAGAAACCTTACTAAAGTTGGTCATGGATTGAGCCATAAAGCAAGTCTCAAGAAATTTTGAAAATTTCGTATCATACAGAGCATATTCTCTGACCACAATGCAATTAAGTTAAGAATCAGTTAAAAAAAAAAAAAAAACTAGAAAAACCCATTTGTTTTGAAACTTTTGGGTCAACGAACAAATACTTATGAAAATGTGACAGCATTTAAATGCTGTGTAACAAATATTCCATACTACATGTGGAAGCTAAAGAGAGGAAACCTAGACAAGTAGTTAAAGGGAAATTTAGACCTAAAAGCTTATATTAGAAAATACTTAGAAGTGTAAAGAGCAAAAAAGTTAGAAAAAGAACAGCAAAATAAAGTTCAATAAAACAGAAGAAAGGAAATAAGATAAAATAAGAAAATAAAATTGAAAAGAAACATACAATAGAAAGGACCAGTTAAGCCAAACACTGGATTTGTGAGAGACTAATACATTTTACAAACTTCTGGTGAAAACTGATCAAGGGAAAAAGAAAAGGTACAAACAATGTGAGGAATAAACTATATTCCTATATAGTTTATAATCACACATAATACAGAAATTACAAGGACATATTTGTGAACATTTTTATGCCAATTAATTTGAAAACTTAGATGAAGTGGGAAAATTCCAAGAAATATGTTAATAAAACTGAAATAGGGCTTCCCTGGTGGCGCAGTGGTTAAGAATCCGTCTGCCAATGCAGGGAACACAGGTTCGAGCCCTGGTCCGGGAAGATCCCACATGCTGCGGAGCAACTAGGCCCATGCGCCACAACTGTTGAGCCTGCACTCTAGAGCCTGCAAGCCACAACTACTGAAGCCCGCGTGCCTAGAGTCTGTGCTCCGCAACAAGAGAAGCCACTGTGGTGTGAGGCCCACACACCGCAACGAAGAGTAGCCCCCACTCGCCACAACTAGAGAAAGCCCGTGTGCAGCAATGAAGACGCAACACAGCCAAAAATAAATAAATAAAATAAATTAAAAAAAAAAAACTGAAATAGAAAGCCAGAATAGACTCATAACCATTCAAGAACTTGAATCTGTTGTTAAATATTTTCTGCAAAGAAAAAACCAGGCTGAAACAGTTTTACCAGTGACTTCTACCAGACACTCAAGTAATAAATAATTCCAGTGTCTCATAAGCTATTCTAGAGTATGGAAAAAGATGGATTATTTCTCAAATCATTTTATGAGGCTGGCATAAACTTATACCAAAATCTGATGAGGAGAATGTGAGAAACAAAAAATTTCAGGTCAATCTCACACATAAATATAGACAGAAAAGTCACAGGCAAAATTTTAGCAATTTGAATCCAGCAAGATGATAATCAGAACCAAATTGGTTTACCCAAGAATACAAGGTTAATTTCAAATGAGAAAAATCAATTAATGTAATTCACCACATTAAAGGATTAAAGGAGAAAAATCATATAATGACCTCAGTAGATGCAGACAAATTCTTTGATAAAATTCAATATCCACTCAGATGAAATTCATAGAAAACTAGGAATATTTTCCTTGATAAAAGGTATTTATAAAAACCTACAGCAAACATTATACATAACCAGTCCCTTTAAAATGGGGAACATGATAAGTGTGTTGCCATCTCCACTTCTATTCAGTATTGTACTTAAGGTCCTAAATAGTGGAGTAAGGCAAGAAAAAGAAATAAAATATATAGATTGGAAAGGAAGAAATCACAATGACATAATAGTATATGTAGGAAATTCAAAAGAATGTGTACAGAGCCTGTTGAGATGAATATGAGAGTTTGGCAATGTTTCTGGGTACAAAAGTCAATACACAAAAATCATTAGCATCCATATATACCAGCAATAAACAGAAATGAAACTTTTTGAAAGATGCCATACAATGTTTACTATAATTACTTTATACTCCTTATCATATTTCTATACTACTGCCCTTTTTTTTTTTTTATCAAACTCAGCATTAAAATACACAGTCTAAGAAGAATGGATAAAGAAGATGTGGTACATATATACAATGGAATATTACTCAGCCATAAAAAGGAACAAAATTGGGTCATTTGTAGAGACGTGGATGGACCTAGAGACTATCATACAGAGTGAAGAAAGTCAGAAAGAGAAAAACAAATATTGTATACTAACGCGTATATGTGGAATCTAGAAAAATAGTACAGATGAACCAGTTTGCAAGGCAGAAATAGACACACAGATGTAGAGAACAAACGTATGGACACCAAGGGGGGGAAGCGGGGGTGGGGGGGTGGTGGTGGGATGAATTGGGAGATTGGGATTAACATGTATACACTACTATGTATAAAATAGATAACTAATAAGAACCTGCTCCATAAAAAATAAATAAAATTCAAAAATTCAAAAAAAAAATACACAGTCTTAACTATTTCTTCAGGTCATCATTTTCTTACCAAGGCTCCTGAGTCTACATTTGTATGCTTTTCTCCTGTGAATCTGTCTTTGTCAGTTTCATTTTCAGACCCAGTCAGGGGCCCTAATATGGTCAAGGAAAACTTTTCCCTCCCCTACAGTATCAAAAAACAAGATACTTAGGAATGGATCTAATAAAATATGTGTAAGACCTTTACAAAGAGAATTATAAAACTTCATTGAAAGTCTATGAAGAAGACCTAGTTAGAGAAATATATTTATGGATAGAAAAGACTCAATCTCATAAAAATATTAATTCTCCACAAATTGATCTATAACTTCAACACATTTCCATTTGAAATCCCAACAGAGGTCTCTTCTTCAAGAGGCTCTTAAAGAAGAACATAGAGGGAGGAATTACCCTTCTATATACCAAACCTATAGTAATCAGTAAGGGTGGTATAGGTTCAGGGAGAGACAAACAGACCAATCAAACAAAAATGAGAGCCCAGAAACACCCCTGGCATATACGGAAACTCAATGTATGGTAGAGATGGTAGCTCAGATCATTGGGGGAAAGATAAACTTTTCAACAAATGACGAAGAGGCAGTTGATTATCCATAGAGCAAAAAATAGATGTGGACCCCACTCTACGCCATTTCACCAGATCAGCTTTAGTTGGATTAAAGACCTATATAAGAAAAGCAAAATTGCATTGCTGTCATCATTTCAAGGATACACTTTTTTTCACATTTTACCATTTCTGAAATTGTGATTTTTCTTACCATCAGTGGCAACTTAAGATTCAATGATATATGATACAAAACTTTTAGGAGACAATGTAGGAGAATATGTTAACAAATTCTGGGTGAGGAAGTATTTCTAAAGCAAGAATATATTCGTGACACATATAATCAAACAAATATTTGAATCCAAAAGATACAGAAAATCCATATAAATCAATAAATAAAAATCTATCAATCAATAGAAAAGCAAGCAAAAGAAATGAAGAGGAATTTCACAAAAGAACACGTGTAAATGGTTCATGAACTTATCAAAAGACATTTAGTTTCATTGGTAATCATGGAAATGTAAATTGAAACTACAATGAGATAACACCACACACTCATCAAAACGGCTAACATAAAAAGTTGTTCAATGCCAACTGTTGATGTGGAGTGACCAACCAGAACTCAGACACACTGCAGGTTGGAATTCAAATGTATAATAACTTTAGAAAAACAGGTTGGTATTACCTAGAAAGTTGAATGTGCACATATACAAAGACTCAGTAGTTCCAATGTAGGTATGTATCCTAGAAAAACCCTTGCACAAGTGGACTCAAAGACACATACAGGAATCAATGGCAGCATTGTTCATAGTTGCAAAAAGCAAGAAACAATCCAAATGTTCACCATAGGTGGACTGGATCATTAAATTGTGGTATAATCATACAATGAAATACTACACAATTACATCAACATGGATGAATCTCAAAAATAAAATGTTAAGCAAAGAAGCAATGAAAGATTAAAATGATTCTATTTATTCCATTTCATAAACAGGCAACTCTTAAACGATAAGGATAAAAGCACAGGTGATAAAAATTATAAAGAAAAACAGTGAAGAGAGTAACAAATTTCAGGATAGACTTGACTTTGATAGAGCAGACAGGTGCAGTTTGGGAGGGGCATGCAGAGGGTCTTAGGTCGGGTGACGTGCTATTTCCTGGCTCGGGTGATTTGTATATAGGTGTTTGTGTGTATCTTTATTTCACAAGAAAAAAAATTTTTAAATGAAGGACAAATGAAAATGAATTAATAAATGAATACCTCTCTGTATTTTTTTAAATGTTATTATGTGCCTGCAAGCTTTGTAAGTTTACCTTCAGCACTTATAAGACAAACTTAGTACGTCTTACCACTTTCCTAAGAAGCTGCAAGAAATGGTTTGTTTTCAACAGTGTGTCGCAGTCTGTTTTGTAATAAATCCTTCTAGATGAGGAAGAAAAGTTATATAAACCAGACCAGAATTGCAAAAGGAAGCATGAAAGCTCGTCTAAGAAATCACTCACAATATACCTACCTCCAAATCATCCCATTGAGTTTGTTTGCATTCTTTTATTTTATTTTTTTAAATTTTTGGTCATGCTGTGTGGCTTGTAGGATCTTAGTTCCCCAACCAGGGATCGAACCTGCGCCCCTGGCAGTGGAAGCACGGAGTTCTACGCACTGGACCTCATTTTTTTTTTTTTTTTTTTTTGCATTCTTTTAGTCAGTGGTTATAATTCTAAGTCCTGAGAACAAAGCCATCTAACAACTTTCTTATTTTCACTGGCCCTGTGCTGCTAGGGTCATAAAACCAGGGACCTCGGAGGCCCATGTGTCCTGCTACTAGAGCAGAAATCCCCTTGGGCAAGTTGTCCTGTCTCAGCTTGAATCCTTCCAGTGGGGGGCAGTTATTCACATTGGGGGCACTCTGTCCATTATTAGGCAGTTGGGTCTGTTGCCCTCCTGGGTAGGCAGAGCTATCTATGGGAGACCTTCCTGAGGTCACTTGATGCCACCTAGGAGATGGAATCTCTCCAAAAATCATTATCTCACTGGAATACCCACCACCTTCTGTAGCTGAGCAGCTTAGAGAAAATGTGTTCCGTAAATTCTGTGTGAGAAGGATTTGATTATCAGCAGCTTAAGATTATTCTGCTTCCTTGTAGAGCTAAGCTTTCAGCAGCACGTATTTTACATTATAACTGTACAAATAATGTTAACAATAACACTGAATTTAGAAGCTCTGGGAGGTGGGGGGATTTGAACTCTCCTTGGAAGGGCTCTGCCCCAAGCCTGTTGGAAAGCCACAGCAATTCACAGAGACCGCCTTACAGCAATGACTTGGAGACCAGCCTGGAAAACTTTCCATTTGTGAACATTAACTTCCTTGCGCTTCCAGATTGCTTGTTTCAGCAGCTACTGTCTGTCTTTTTCCAGAACAGCCACTAATTTGAATGGAATGTCTGGATGACCCGAACTGTTCTTAGAAAATGTGTTTGAAAACGTGTTTGCCGAGGATGTCTGCTCTCCTTAAACTTCTCCGGAAGACTTGGGAATCTATCCTATTCCTCCTCGGTCTGGGGTGTTGGTTCTCCCTAAGGATCCCTGTTGCCACATCTACCCTTTACCTACTCTCGTCCTCCCCATTTTCTCCCTCATGAAAGCTCTTCTCACTAAATTCATTTTCTTTTTTTCCCCCTCTTTCTTTCGTATTTCTCTAAAGGGCTTACTAACGTTAGAGAAATTTCTTCCAATGTTAGAAAAATCAGGGGAAGGTGTATAGCTTTGTAGATTGTTTTCTTGTTAGAACTTGAGTTTTACTATTCTCACTAGGAGTGTCTTTTATCATTAAGTAACAATCCGCAGAATATATGAAATAAATACTCAGCAAGTTTAGAGTGCCATGTCGTTATTAATTAACTAGCTAATCTACGGAGCCTCCCCTGGAGCCAGTGAGTTACTGTGTACCCTCCACAGACTTGTATGAGGAAGGAGACTACTTTTGAACTCTGGGATGGCTTGGTTTGTGAGTATTATCTTCTGGGTGGAGAAGAAAACAGTGCTCGTCTCCAAGAACACAGAAAGAAAGGCAAGGTTCAGCCAGCATGGAACGGGGACTCGCCAATGTTTCACTGTTGGAACGTCTGCTATTCCCAACCGACCTCAGCCAACACAGCCCAACCCCACTCCATCCTCCCCTCACACTGCTGGGACTTTCTGTTTGGGCCAAAGGGAAAAGATAAAGGAAAGGTACAAACAGGGGAGTGGCAAGGAGGAAAACGATAAGAAGCCCAGGCCCCTGCACACAATTAGAAGTCAGCTTTAGGGACTCCCCTGGTAGCGCAGCGGTTAAGAATCCGCCTGCCAATGCAGGGGACATGGGTTCAAGCCCTGGTCCAGGAAGATCCCACATGCCACAGAGCAACTAAGCCTGTGCGCCACAACTACTGAGCCTGCGCTCTAGAGCCCTCGAGCCACAACTACTGAAGCCCGCGTGCCTAGAACCCATGCTCCGCAACAAGAGAAGCCACCACTCACAGCAACTAGAGAAAGCCTGCATGCAGCAACGAAGACCCAACGCATCCAAAATAATAAAAATAATAAATAAATAAATTTATCAAAAAAAAAAAAAAGTCACCTTTAATAACCGACTGTCCCACGAACAGAAACAGGAGCACTTCAGGGGTGGAGGTGGGGTGGCCTTGGAGAAAATCTTCCCCAGACCTGATGTTATCACCATCAAATAACCACCTTCCTTTCCAGATTTCACATCTGCTCAATCTTTCTGGAATTTTCTTATGATCCTATGCCAGAAACCACAGCTCTGTGTGTCTACAGTCTGGACGCCAGTGCAGATAGGGGGGACTTTGAAAGGATCCTTTAAGGTACTAAAGGAAATTCAAACTTGGCATGTGGAATTTACAACGGAAACAGACATTTAATCTTTCTTCCTGTTCTCAGATTTGAGTCTAAATTTAGATCACAGTATGGAAGAGCATGACCGGGCCTGAAAAGCTTTTCCTGCCAGGCTCACATCCCTTTACCTCTTCTATTTTAGCCTCAGAGAGGCAGTTTTACGTTGTTTCGGTTTTGGAGATAGAAGCGTCCCGGAAAGCCAGCCCCCTTGGCTTCAGAGTCTTATCAACTCACCTCTGGGTGTACTCAGGGAAACCTCTTATTAACATTTGCCGAAATGTTTTTCCATACCACTATTAGATAGTGGGACCTGAAGTATGTTTGTTTGGGTGTAACTGACTTGGTATTGGGAACCAGCTATTCCCCAATGTAAAGTTTCTGTAGATTATCAATGCTCTAGGCCTTTGAATGCCTGGGCTAGTTTTAAGAGAAAAGACATGGAAACAACCTAAATGTCCATTGACAGAGGAGTGGATAAAGAAGATGTGGTACATATATACAATGGAATATTACTCAGCCATAAAAAAGAACAAAATAATGCCATTTGCAGCAACATGGATGGACCTAGAGATTGTCATACTGAGTGAAGTCAGACAGAGAAAGACAAATATCATATGATATCGCTTGTATGTGTAATCTTAAAAAAAAAAAAGGTACAAATGAACTTATTTACAAAACAGAAATAGAGTCACAGATGTAGAAAACAAACTTATGGTTACCAGGAGGGAAAGGGATGGGAAGGACAAATTGGGAGATTGGGATTGACGTGTACACACTACTATATATAAAATAGATAACAAATAAAGACCTACTCTATAGCACAGGGAACTCTACTCAATAGTCTGTAATGACCTATATGGGAAAAGAATCTAAAAAAGAGTGGGTACATGTATATGTATAACTGATTCACTTTGTTGTACACCTGAAACTAACACAACATTGTAAATCAACTATACGCCAATAAAAATTAAAAAAAAAAAAAAAGAAAGAAAACCCAGCAACCTGGAGATATTCACAGCAGCAACATCACCTGTATGGTCCCACCTCCACCAGACAAATGAAGCTTGGGGATGGTTTTGGTGACACACATCACTCCCTCTAATTTCCCCCACTCCTTTTATCCATCCTCTGGTCCATCTGTTAACTAGACACACCCCTGTCCTCCCACTTACGTCCTCCCAACTTTGCTCAAGTTGCTCCCTCTTTCTGGAATGTTCTCAAGATCCCTTGATTCTGCTTATTCTTCCAGGTTCTGTGCTGCCTTTCCAATAGTCATCTCTAATCTCATTAGTTGGATGTAATTTTTCTTTTCATTTTATTGAATGACAAAGCAGTTTATTGGTATCTCACACAAGGTCCCGCACTGTGATTATTTATAAGTAAATCCAATCTCTCTTTCTGGATCATTTGCTAGTTGACTGCCTGATCCATAGCTAGTTTGTTATCATTGCTTCAGTAATACCTAACAGTGTGTCTAACTCATTGCAGAAAAAAGCTTAATAAATATCTGACGCACAAATGATGAATGTGGCCTTGAGTAAGAGCAAAGTTGGATCTACTCAGTGGTGGATAGTGCCATACAGCTGACGTCCTATGGGAGACAGCGAGCGGTTTCCCCAGCTAGAATACAAAGCCCACTGCCCTTGCCTCCACCAATTTCAAACTTTGTTCCCCTCCCCTGGCCTCTCCCTGCCAGCCAAGCTCATCTCCTCATCACTGCTGGAAAACGTCAGGCTCATTTCTTGGTCTGAAGTTTTTATTATGACATTCTTCCTACCCAAAATGCCCTACTCTACTGCTTCTAATTGTCTAAGTCTTGCCCTCCTTTCCAGGCTCAGTTTAAAGTCCCCACCCACCCACCCACTCCAAGAAGCTTTCCTTGACCAGGTTAGCCCTTGGTAGTGTAAGCAGATAAGATAGGGGGCCCCAGAGGAAAAGAACCAGATGTAACTTTTGACATAAGAGGAACCATTTTAGACCTAAGCCATTTTGTGATCTAAGCCTGGCCACAATGCTTGCCCTTGAACAGGTCTCAGTAATAATGATCTCAAGGGAACAAAAGAACAAAGGCTGTTAAAGGCAAGGAAAGTAACAATAGCAGGCAATAAATCAGTTGTAAAGACTCTCAGTCCGGTGGTAATGATTAGCCTGAAGCATTTTCTGAGCTGTTTTGCAGAATTGAAACCACCTTTCAAGGGTTCAGACCACCAGATCAACTGGAACTTCTTCTGACTCTCCTGATTTCAAACAACTAAAGCTTGGCTCTAACGACCTTTGCCCTAATTCTACGCTGAATTCTCCTCTGCTCAAGCCCCTTCATGAATATGCATGTACCCTTAGCTTAAAACTTCCCCAGTTTTAAGCGAAGGGGAGACAGTGCTTTGGGAAAGATCCCTGGTGTTCTCCTTACTAGCTGCAGGTAGTGAATCCTTCCTTCTCCCACTCTTTGGCTTGGTTGTGTCTTTTGGCTCAACACCCACGAAGAGGCAAACCCAGTTTTCCAATAACAGTACCAGCATGCTCTGAAGAAAGGGCAACAGATGAAGATTCACCACCCCTGGATTCTAGTTTCTGCTCAGCTATCAGCTGGGCAATTTTCTTCATCCTTCTTGACCACTCATCATCTATAAAATGAGTCCTTGGATGACACAGTCTCTAAAGCTCTTTCTGGTTAAGACATTTTACGATACTAATATTTCCAATCCTGGAACTTCTAGCACCTATATTGTTGCATCCGTTCAACTGTAGTAAACTGCATTGTTATTTATCTTTTTATATTGAAGTCATCCAACTTATTTGTAACTCCCTCAAGAACCAAAAATGTGTCCTTTAATTATTTGCAGCCCTGTCATTTAGAAGTTTTGGTTGTAAATATTTTTGGTAATAATGACAATAACAGATAGTCACCAAGGTCCGTATCCTTTTTCCTGCTGCTGCTGCTCTTACAGCTAGAACTGGCAGTGGGTCACAGTTTTCACCAGTAACCAGATTTTCGGTCTTTGACAGCATCATTGAGCAGCTCTCCTAGCCCAGGACTGTATACCTTAATACTTTTTTTCTATGTGAAAAATACCCTCAGTATCTACCTATTTAAGCCACTGTCTTTGAGGTTTTCTATTACTTGCAGCTGATCACATTTCTAATATACCATTTCACTGGTTTGTTATAAGGGTAAACGAGATAATAATGTAAATCCCTTAGAATCTCCCAGAGTAAGCCCTCACCAGGTGGATGCTGTTATTATTACTACTTTAAAATATGCCTCCATTACGTCCTCCTTTCCCCCAGCTCCGACACTATGGCAGTTGAGCTTCATAATGGAAGAAATACATCTTTTTTTTTTTAATTAACCTATGCTTTTCTTTTTTTTCTTTTCTCTTCTTTTTTTTTGGCTGTGCCATTTAGCTTGCAGTATCTTAGTTCCCCGACTAAGGGATTGAACCCGCAACCTCAGCAGTGAAAGTGCGGAGTCCTAACCACTGGACAATGAGGGAATTCCCAACCTATGAATTTCTGAAGATATACTACAACCTTAGTCTGCTCAGGCTGCCATAACAAACTACCATAAACTGGGTGGCTTATAGACAACAGAAATTTATTTCTCACGGTTCTGGAGGCTGGAAGTTGGAGATCAGGATGCTGGCATGGCCATGGACCCTCCTCTGGCTTATAGACGCAGACTTCTAGTAATCTCACCTGGTGGAAAGAGAGCGCTGAGGCCTCTTTTATAAGGTCACAAATCCCCATCACCAGGGCTCCGCCCTCATGACCTAATCACCTCCCAAAGGCCCCACCTCCTACTACCATCACCATGGAAGGTAGGGCTTTAAGGTATGAATTTGGGGGGACATAAACATTTTGTCCACACAACTACCCTACTTCAAAGACGCCATCATAAGCAACATCTTTTTTAGAAAGCAATAGAACTAGAATGTTGAGCTGAGACGTTGGCCTCCACCTACCTCTAACCTTCTCCCCTAGGGCCACCAGACAAACCCAGGCCCCACAAGAAGCCCTCCTTGGAGCCTTACTTCACTCCTGCACCATGTCACACCTGAATGCCCTTCCCCAGCTCTTCACATGCTGCTTCATCCTCAGCCTTTCAGCCTCAGCTCAAAGGGCCCCTCCTCAGAACAGCTCTCCCTGATGACCTTTTCCAGACTTGCTTCCCCCATTTCTCTCCCCCTCATCATCCTGCTTGTCTTCCTCTGTAACTGTCTGCTGGTTTGCTTGTCATTTCTCTCCCCTGCTGGACTGTATACTTCATTTGAGCAGGACCTTGTCTATTCTGTTTACCATTGTGCCCCTAGCAGACAGCACTGTGCTTGGCACTTAGTAGGTGCTTATAATGGACTGAATGGAGAATCTTTCTCTCTCCCTGCCAGGTGGGGACACAGCAAGAAGATGACTGTCTGAAACCAGGAAGGAGGTTCTCACCAGAACCTGACTATGCTGGCACTCTGATCTTAGACTCCCAGCCTCCAGAACTATGAGAAATAAATGTCTGTTGTTTAAGCCACCCAGTCTATGGTATTCTGCTATAGCAGCCTGAACCAAGACAGTGCTCAATATTTGTTGACTCAATAAACAAACTTCTAAAAGTTCAATGCATTTTTAGTTCTAGGCTAAATTCCATGCTGATAAAATAGGATGGAATAGAGGCTTATTGCTCAGAAGGACGCTTTGTTTTAGAAAAGATTCAAGACAGATTTTAAAAAGAATTAAGCTTCACTTAAAAAAAATTCCTTTCGGGCTTCCCTGGTGGCGCAGTGGTTGAGAATCTGCCTGCCAATGCAGGGGACACGGGTTCGAGCCCTGGTCTGGGAAGATCCCACATGCCGCGGAGCAACTAGGCCCGTGAGCCACAACTACTGAGCCTGCGCGGCTGGAGCCTGTGCTCCGCAACAAGAGAGGCCGCGATAGTGAGAGGCCCGCGCACCGCGATGAAGAGTGGCCCCCACTTGCCGCAACTAGAGAAAGCCCTAGCACAGAAACGAAGACCCAACATAACAATCAATCAATCAATCAATAAATCTTTAAAAAAAAAAAATTCCTTTCATGTTCAAATTCTCAGGAGCATGGCAACAATATTACATGAAGAGACGTACATCTGTATCTCTCTCACACATGCAGTATTTAATTTGCAAAGATTGCTAAACACTCATGTCTTCCAAATTTAATGCACTTCTAATTAAATGTTTTCCTGTCTCGTTTCACTGGGAGCAGCTATTAAATGGCTGGGCAGAACAATGAACAGCAGTGATATTTCTTTTAAACTTAGCTTCATAAATCACCTTGGCTTTAGAGAGCCAAACATGGTGGGGAGGGGGATTTGATCCGTTTGTATTTAGTGGCTATAATTTACTCTTTGCAAAAACCTCAGAGGTTGATGAAAATGAGAGGAAAAGCATAAAGCAGAGAAGTGTCTGTGTATGGATGTGTGTGCTCCAAACATGGTGTTTGTGTGCAAATGTGTGTTAAAAGATAAAGTTGATTATTCAACCTTGGATCACATATTTTAGGGGAGCTGTGTTGAAACATTTGGAGGCAACTGAAAGAGTAATCACAGGAGTCATGGGAAATTTTTATTCCACATTTCTCAATTGAGTAAGCAATGCATGTATTTAAGAAAAATATGGGGGCTTAATTTATAGAAGCCCCTTAAAGGAGAGAAAAGAATATGGAATAATAGAGTGGAAGTACAATTTAATTAAAGCTTTAAAAGCTGGTAACTATTAAATCAATTTCCAATTAAATAAAAGGGAAGGTTGAGGAAGAAAGATTTCCTAAATGCCCAGAAACTGGAATTTGGACACAGGATAGAAAATTTATTTTACTTTCATAATTGTTTGAAGAATAAATTAAAGTTTGTAATAATATATAGTATAGAAATTTCTGGGAGTTCACTAAATTATTCTAAAAACACTTATAATGGGAAAAGTATTTGTGAGTTAAAGATATTCTATCGTTTAGCATATAATAGAACTACACTTTTATATACATATCCCCAGTTAATTTTCATGCATGGATTAATCCTTCCATCACTCCAGTTAGGTCAGTGGGTTCATTTGCACTTCATATGCACTGATGCAGAAACTAGAAGCTAACTGGGCAAGTTGTGTGACTTGCCCAAAGATAGTCAGTTAATCTCGGTGGAGCTAGTCGGAAACAGGGCATAAGCCCCTGATTCACTGTGTAGCCATTCAGGGTTGCAAAACTGTTCTTCCTGTTGACATTTTCAGTTTAATCAACATACATCGTACACCTGGGACGGTTCTGAACATGGCACAACACAGAGAGAAACAGGCATGGCTTTCCCCACCAAGACTCAGACAGTGGGGTCTTCCTTGAACATGAGAAAGGGGTTTGGACGTTGTGCAGCCACCAGATGACAGATGCTTATCGCCCGGCCAAAACTTTAAGCAGAACTTATGAGGACAAACAGGCTCTTCTTAAAAATTGCTCTTTATTAGACGTTCGTGCTAAATATACGTTAGTTCTAGCTATTGACTAAGCCAAATAAAGTCTCTTTATTCTTTTTTTTTTTTAAACTAATTAATTAATTAATTTATTTTTGGCTCTGTTGGGTCTTCGTTTCTGTGCGAGGGCTTTCTCTAGTTGCGGCAAGTGGGGGCCACTCTTCATCGCGGTGCGCGGGCCCCTCACCATCGCGGCCTCTCTTGTTGCGGAGCACAGGCTCCAGACGCACAGGCTCAGTAATTGTGGCTCACGGGCCTAGTCGCTCCACGGCATGTGGGATCTTCCCAGACCAGGGCTCGAACCCGTGTCCCCTGCATTGGCAGGCAGATTCTCAACCACTGCGCCACCAGGGAAGCCCCCCAGATAAAGTCTCTTTCTCAACCATGTTGTTTAGCATTTTGTTTTTGGACTTTTTTCAAGTAACTTGCAAAAGAAATTGATTTTTTTTTAAACACAGTAGTAAAGAGCATTTAAATATATATTTAATCACAGTTTTACCTAAATGATTTCATCTTAGTATTCAAATGGGCATAACCTCTAACTTCTGAGGCTTCTCTGAGTAATTTATTGGATAATAGTGAGAACATAGTCTTAATAAGTGCTTTACATGTATATTAACTCCATCCTCACAACAGCTCTTAGAGGTAGGCATTATTATTACGTCCATGTTACAGGTGAAAAGCTGATGACCCAAACATTAAGCCACTTGCTTTGGGTCACATAACCAGCAGGCGGTAATTGGCCCCAGGCTGGTGGGCTCCCAGGCCTAGATTGTCAGCAGCCACGATAGATAAGCCCAATTAGCACATACAAGAAATGGACCATCTTGAGGTCAACTTTATATAATATCTTCAAAAAATTTAGTTTTTCCCTTACATTGTTTTCTGCCCTGACCCACTAAAATGTTATAAAGCAGGAAAACAATGTCATCTCAATCATTAGGAGTCCAGAAATAGGAAACTTTTCATATGTGTATAAATCAGTGTAAATAGAAGAAATCATGGAAAAGGCACGAGAAAGAAAGAGAAAGAAAGAGAGAGAGAGAATATTTTTAAACCTGCTTAAGGTCCAAGAGGGGCATTGCTAAGTCAGCTAATGTCTTCCACCTTTCAACCATAAAGGTAATTTTTAATTTCTTAGGAGACAGTAGTCTCCTAAGTCAGTTTTTAACATCTCAAAATACTGCAAAGAAACAAACTGACATCACAAAAATGAAAGGACCCACCAAGTCTGAATTTCAAATAAGACAAAAAAGCATAGGGCTTTTCAAAGGTAAACGTTAAATAGGTCACTACTGGGCATCTATCCCTGCGTTCTGTAAATCAGAACCTGGAGAGTCTAATCAAGTCAGATTAGGCTCATCACACCACAGAGCAACCACTCGGAAACATCTTGCTTTATTTCCTTCTTGCTCCTAATTGCACCTGACATTCCTTGTCCAGAGTTTCCTTCCATGAAGTGTATTTCTGCATGTTTTCACATCATCTCCTTTTGTTACCTGTCCTCACAGGTCTCTTTCTTACTCCTAATCTTGGGCCAAGTTTCCCCTCTGACCTTGGCTACTCAGTTCTCGCCACATTGAATGTCAGCCACTCATGTTGTGCAGCGATTTTGTTTCTGTTTTTTCCTGGAGGTGCTTGTCTGAGTCACGTGGAAAGATGCTCTCTTGACAACTGGCAAAGTGAGACAGATGATCTGTGTGTCAGCCTATTTGGGCGGGATCCTTACCACCCTTTACCATCAATCAGCTGGCTCTGCAGGGGCAGCCTGTCTGGGGTCCTGAAAGACCCTGCTCCCCTAAAACATGGTCCCTAATGTGAACCCCAGATTTAGCACTGGGGGCCTTTGTTAAAATAAAATGTGTTTTTCAAAAGGAATTAGAGTTTTCCACTAGGAGTCCCATTACTCTGCTTGGAGGACAGTGAGGAAATGAAGCTCAGGATGGCACATCAGGACGGGGCTGGTTCTTGGGATGGGGGGCTGTGGAGGGAGGCTAGCCTGACTGAGGGGCCAGGAACCAGTGGCTGGTGCGTAGGCGCCGGGCGGAATTCACAAGAGCATGGTGCTGAAGAATGAGGATGATCTCCCTGCTTGAACGACCGATCCCGGCTAACTGATTAGTGACTTGATACTAGAAGCTGTTACCATCAGAGAAATGGATCATAATGTTCTCCCCCCGCCTCCCCATCACAACTCAGGAAAACAGAGTAAAACTCACTTCGCAGGAAGACGTTTTCTTGTATAAAGCGAAGGGAGAAATTCGTGAGGCATCCCGTTGCTTTAATTGTTCCAATACTTGGAGTGAAAAATATGATCCTATATATTTATTTGCCTAAAACTTAACTCCAGTTGTCACAACAAACCAAAATGAGGAAGGAAGTAGGGCTTGCAAGCATATTTTATAGACAGCTACCATCTGTCTCCACGAAATCATGAAAACCTCTTCAAGAACAAGACTCTTGCCCTGATGCTTATCTTCTGTCTCATCTCCTCCCACTGTCCCTCTGTTTTTTCTGAGGCAAAGCTTTCACTCATCTCAAGTGAGAGTGCTGGAGAAATAGTGCTAGACTTTCCGGGAGGATCCTGGGAAGCTGAGTTTTTCCAAGGGAGCAAAATAGAGGAAATCCTAGGTGTTTGGGGCAGCTGACATTTCTACCCACCGTCCCAGTCAAGGACATTGTTCTCCTAATACTCTAGCAGCAAGTCACAAATTCATCTAACAAAGGTGGATTTCCACCTTTGGGCCCCTTGGGCTTTGGGAGACTAGTACCTCAGTGCAGCTGGGGAGAGAAAGAAACTGGGGCAGGGTGTTGAGAGACCTGGGTTCCCCACCTCCTGGACGTACTTGTCACATGACCTTGAGCAAAGCACTTCACCTCCCTGAGTGTTAGTTTGCTCATCTGTAAAATGGGGACAATAGCCTGACCCTGGACTGCCCCACAGGCTGACGTATTACTTCATGTACACTAAATTGCCACCCCAACCAGGAAGCACTTAACATATTTCATACAAAAATAAAATAGTGTCAGTGAAATGTTTAGGCACTTGGGCAAACTACGTGAGAAAATTCCACAAAAATGAATTCCTGATTCTATACACTTCAAATGATTTCCATACTACAGAGGGAGCAGAGGCCATTCCCACTTTTATAATATGTTCATATTTATCCTTTGAAAAGTTGCCCTTGGAGGAAACAAGGCAGGAAGTAAAGAAGGGACCTGGGAAGGCAAGCCCCTCACTACTCACCTACTAGGTGCCAGAGCTTTCTTGGGCAGTTTCTAAATGAATCAACTCATTTAATCCTCGTAAAATCTCCATGTGGGAGACACTGTGATGCCCTGATCCCCACGTCCCAGGGGGCTTAGGTGGGGGATCACCTTTCACACGGTCAGAAAGTGGTGGGTTTGAACCCCATCTTCTAGCTTTGTGATGCTGCCACTGCACCTGCTCAACCCGCCTGCGGACCTACAACAAGCGACAACTGAGTCACCAGTGGTGCAAAATTTACACGGACAAAGTACTTATTTTTGTGCCAAACAGCCTTTAATCGGTCAAACTTTTAGCACCAGAACTTCTGACCGTATGCAGCAGGACTCATTTGAATAGATTCAGCTTCAAGATGTGATGAGGTCCCGCCTACATTGCAGGAGTTAATAAGATAAGGTAGAATTTGATGTAAGAAATCCCACGGATCACCTGTTCCAGTTGGGAGTGATGGGTCCAGATTTTCGGTCCAGCCTGATAACTGACTCTATAAAGTACTTTCTGTGTTGACTTTTCTCAATTGTAATAACAAGGATTCCTACTAAGGAAAGAAAGGAAGTTATGACACTATTTGTCCTTCAGAGAGAAAGATTTACTGAGAAGTTTTGAAATATTTAGATAACATAGAAGCCAGTGTTTCTGTTCTGGCTTCCCGGGTGTGGTTGGTAGCTCCACCCAGACTGTCTCCTGCCCCTAAACTACCTCTTAAAAGGGCCTCCATTGTGAAAAAGTAGACCACGAATTACAGAATCACAGATTTAAAAGGTTTGAGGATTACCAACAGGTCTGGCCTAGTTCTTGCTGGCTGAGATGCGGGAGCTGTAGCGATGGGCCAGCCATGGATGCCCAGGATTGAGTTAAACAGGGAGAAGTATTTACTCAAGACTGAGCAGAGACCAAATCCTGGTGGAAGGTAGCCAAGATCTAGAAAGGCAACCCTGAGCATCCGGGCAGGGGTCCAGGGAGGGCAAAGGCTCTATCCGCGAGGGGGCAAGGCGGGAAACGCCAAGCAGGGCAGAGGCTAGCCGGTCAGTGCGGAGTGCTGGGGGCGGGGGTGGGGGAGGGGTGCTTATTTTAAGGCCGGCTGAAGTTGGAAGGAAGGGAGGCTAAAAGGGACTGTGCCGAGGCTGCTCAGGCAGCTCTAAAATGAGCAAGACGATCTCATGATGAGGCCAAGGGATGGACGGTGTCAGGAAGCAGGAGCAGCAATTCCTATATTTTCGGTAGGTTTTGTACTCTGATAGATAAACAACAACAGCAATGTACCCGTTGCGGCTTGGTTTGCATTCAATTCGGTAAACAGGCATCGAATGTCTGCTCTGTGCAAGACAGTGCTGGGCGCAAAGAGGAGGGATGAAATAACTAATAAAGTCACAAAAGAAAAGACAGAAGGACCAACAACACTGATGGGGGAAATAAACCGACAGGAAGTCTGCGTAGGATTCTCTCAACTGCTCCGACCGCCTGAGTGCCCTCTCTTTCCTGAATCTGTCTGTGTAGCTGACAGATAATAATAGTAATAAAGCATAACAGAGCATCAAGACATGCCTACTGCCTTACACTCCGCTCATTCATTTATAACGAAACACTTATGGAGAAGCTCCTATGGGCCAAGAGTCGGCAGCTGTAATGAGGCGTCAGAGGCAGTTTCTGGCCTTAAGGAACTTGACAGCCCTGCCAGGTTCCACTGGGCCCTCTGTGGCGTCCGGGCCCACAGTCTTTGTTTTCAGCTCAGCTCCTCCTACCACGCTGGACACCCTCCCCCTCGCCCCCTCCACCCTCCACCCCCCACCCCACCCCACCCCACCCTCCGGAAAGCCCTAGGTTTCCACGCCGGGGTACAAGCAGTGCTGAGCCCACGGCGCCCCGGGCCTCGGCTCCGCAACTCTGCTGCTCCCACCGCGATCCGCACCGGGCAGCCTCCCCTGACGATGCTCCCGCATCCTGTTCCAAACCCTCCCAGGCTCCTCCAGCCGTAAGCACACCCCCACCCTGCTTCTGTCCCTTCTGTCACTTGACCTACCTCTCCAGTTCCTGGAATCCCGCCCAAGCACATCAGGAAATGCAATTGTCTTCACGCTTTCTCTCTCCTTCCTCTCTGGCCTCCTTCCCTCCCCTCCTGTCCCAGAGGAAAAACTGTGCCTTCTTTGACGGCACCTTTCTCTCTGCTCAAAGACTGACCCATACCCTTCATGCTGAAAAGAGCAGCTTTCCTCCCACCTTGCGTCTCCTCTCCGGCTTCTATCCTAGCTCTTCCCTCTTTTCAACGAGAATTTCTTGATGCAAGAGGGTGCATCCGTGCCGCCGCCAGCTCCTCTCGGTTCCCTCCCAGCCCACGGGGGTCCTGTTCCCACCACTGCGGAGGCCACTTCTCCTGAAGAGTCGCTGACGACCCTCCCCGCTCTGGGACAGTCGCCGCTCGCCCACCCGTGCATCTTGGGGTTGTCGCCTACGATTTCTGGGACACGGCGCTGTTCCTGTTTCTCCTTCCGTTTTCTGACAGTCTTTTCCAGGTGCTGCCCTGGCTCTGCTTTCCATCCAGGAAATATGGGCATTCACTAAGGTTCTGAGTCTGGTGCTTGTTTTTTCTTACAGGTCCCTTCTTCCGGGAGGCCTTGCACATTCTGCACTCCTGCTGTCACACCTGCACCAGTGTCTCCTAAACGTGTATATAGGGGCGTGACTCTTCCTCAGTTTCAGACCCAGGTTTACAATTGCTTGCTAGACAGCAATTCTACTTCAACACATCCAAAATCAAATGCCTTATCTGTTCCCCAAACTCCATTTCTTCTGTCTTGCACGTCTCAGATAAACACACCACCATCTTCCTGCCATTCAGACGTGAAGCTCCGGCCGACTTCGCTTCCTCTGCCCACCTTCCCCCACCCTGCACCCCCACCCCCCACCCCCGCCTCAATTACTCACCAAATTCTGATCTTGGGGAGCATCCTCACATCTGCGCCCTCTTCCCTTTTCCTTTTGTGACTCCTGTAGGTCAGGACTTGGAGGCACAGTGGTGTAAGTGCAAGTACAGAGGCCTAGGAGGCCAGCAGAACAGATTCGAATTCTGATCCCACTAAGTGCAACCTAGGAACCAAGCCCAGGTCAGCCACCCCTAGTACAGTGTGTGGCACAATGAGATGTCAAAATACATTCATTCTCTTCTCTTTTTCTCTTTACTCAGGTTGTTCTGAAATTCACTTTTAACCATTTCCCTATTTTTTTTCCCTCCTTGCAATCCATCCTTCATACCAGCACTGATTTTCATCTGAAAATCCTGTTTAATACTGTGTCATTTTCTGGTTTCCCTATTGCCTGAGTAACGTTCATACCTCATGGTACGATAGCCCAGGCCTTCTGTAACTGCACCTATTTATTTCCGTTAGACTGTGAGAACCTCTGCAGGACTGTAAACATCCACAGAACTGAGATGGAACTTTTAATCCAAATTTCTCCAGCTCAATGACTGGAACACGGTAGAGAATTACTATACAGGTAGCCCTGTATAGTAATTACATCTGCTGCTACATTCCCACCCAGCTTCACCGAGTGTTCATTCATTTCCTTTAATGAATTACTCCCTTGGATGTACCCACTATGCCATAAGCTCCCGGGGCCACTGCATTTTTTTCTTATTTATTTATTTCTAAATTTTTATTTTTCAGTTTTTAAAACCATTAAAAAATTTTTTATATAATTTTTAAAGGTTACTTTCTATTTACAGTTATTACAAAATATTGGTTGTATTCCCCGTGTTGTACAATACATCCTTGGGCCCATCTTACACCCAGTAGTTTGTGCCTCCCCCTCCCCCATCCCTATATTGCCCCTCCCCCATCTCCCCACTGGTAACCACTAGTTTGTTCTCCTTATCTGTGAGTCTGCTTCTTTTTTGTTATATTCACTAGTTTGTTGACTTTTTTAGATTCAACCTGTAAGTGATATCATACAGTATTTGTCTTTCTCTGTCTGACTTATTTCACTGAGCATAATGCCCTCCAAGTCCATCATGTTGCTGCAAATGGCAACATTTCATTCTTTTTATAGGATTTATATATATATATATATATATATATATATATATATACACACACACACACACGTATACCACATCTTCTTTATCCATTCATCTGTTGATGGATATTTAGGTTGCTTCCTTATCTTGGCAATTGTAAATTGTGCTGCTATGAACATTGGGGTGCATGTATCTTTTCGAATTAGTGTTTTTGTTTTTTTCGGATATATACCAAGAGTGGAATTGCTGAGTCATATGGTAGTTCTATTTTTAGTTTTTTGAGGAACCTCCATACTGTTTTCCACAGTAGCTGTACCAATTTACTTTCCCACCGACAGTGCACAAGAGTTCCCTTTTCTCCACATCCTCTAGGGGCCATTGCATTTTAGTCATTTCTGTTTTCTTAGTTGAAAGCCCACTTTGTAAATGTTTATTGATAATTTTAAAATATTGACAATTGTTGAAATTGTTGGTGAGGCTTTAAGGTCCATTATATTACTCTCTCGACATTTATGTATGATTGAAAAGCTCCATAATAAACATTTTAAAAAGTTAACGAATAAAGAAAGAAATGAAAGAATGAATGGATGTACATTTTCCCACTTCTATGCATTTGTTCATTCTATTCACTCCATCTGTTACGTCCTCTTCGTTTCCACAAGGCCAAATACTACAACTTTCAAGATCCACCTATCTTCTATGAAGTAATCTCCAATTCTCCTAGTTTTAGATTGATCTTTCTCTACTCTACTCCTAAAGCATCTTGTTTGCTATTTGTGGCTGAGAAGCTAGTTCTCCTACAATATCTGTTCTCTCCTTCTTTCATAGAAAGACCCTCAATTTTTAGCTGGGCTCATGGTCACTCAGAAAAGATTCCATTTTCTAGGCTTGTTTATGGCTTGGAGTAACCAGGTGATTACAACTCTTCTCACTAAGGAGTTGTAATCATGATTGTCCTGTTGTTCTGGGAAACTTCCTCAAAAGACAACTGACCTATATTCCTTGTCTCTTCTTTTCGCCCTGACCTCTCTCATGCTGTCTGGAATGGGGATCTGATGGCAGGAGCTCTAGCGGCTATCTTGGATCATGAAGACTATGGTCACATCCTAGAAACGACAGAGCAATGAGCTGGAAGGAACTGGGTTCCTGGGAATTTCATGAAGTAGCTCCTGGACTGGACTCCTTCCTGTGGAATTTTATGCAAGAGGGAAATAGGACTCTATTTTGTTTAAGTCACTGTTATTTTGGGTTTTTATTTTTCAGAGCCAGAGTTATTGCTAACAAACACCACTTTTTCAATAACATTTCTTCTTTGAATTCTATTTAGCTGTGGATATACTGCAGTACAGGACGTTTCTCCTCCTTTGTCACCCCCCCCCCCTTACTACCTTGCTCACAGATTACAGAGATGGTGTCAATATTAGCAAGAGCAAGGTCTGTTTGCCAGTGGGGGCCTATGGCTGTCCTGGCACCATGGAAGCTGGGACAATGTCCAGTGTTTCAGGGATCCTGCAGAAGGGGGCAAAGAGGTAGGAAAGACCTCAGAGATGTAAAGGAAGAAGAAAAGGGGGCGGGAGACTAGAAGTTGAAGGGACTCGTAGTGAACATCTGAATGGAATGGGCTCTGTGTGAACTGCAGGATGACTGAACGGGAAAATGAAGACACCTTTCTGTAGTGTCTAGAGCAGGGTGTGTTTGCGTTGGGTTACTGGTAAGATGGTCTTCTCTCAGTGATGGTCACCCACACAACCCTCTGGACACTGCCAGCAAACTTGCAGGTGACATTCTTATCTCTCTCCACCTGAGCTCCTCCTGGGCAGGGTCGATGTTCCACTCTTCACATGTAGCCCAGTTCACAGTTCACAGAGATGCTAAATACGTGTTTGGTGTTGACATTGATGAGCCTGATGATGATTAGCTTTAGTTTTGAAATATCAGTACCTGTGGGATTTTTTTCCTGTGTTAGAATCTGAAAAGAAAAAGATACCTTGTCCTTTCTAGCTCCCCTCCCCTCCAGGCACTTAAGGTACGTCTTGGAATTTGCCTAAATAAATATACACCCAAAATATGTGTTTTTGTGCAGAAGGTGCCATTCATAGCCAAGGGTGGCTTTAGCCAAGTATTCATCAGCTTACTTGCTTGATCTTTGTCTATTCCACTCGGAATTTTACTCCCCTCTTTTGGTTAAAAGCAAAACAACCAGAAAACGAGGGACTGTGTCTTCCTAATGATTGAATGTTTAATAAATATTTATTGAATGAATAAATAAATGAATGAATAAATGGTAATAAATCAACACATTTCTATAAATCCTTGCTATAACCAAGTGATCATAAACCTGCTCTGTTATTTCTCAGTTACCAAAGGACAAGCTAAATGTTTATCATAATGGTGTATTTATCAATCAGTATTGACCGTATGTCAATTTCAGTGTTAATCAGCGTGAGGAACCCACAAGATCCACCTTACAAACTGAGTAGAAAACACACAACAAAAGAGAATGATTTCTTCTAACCTGTAAACATAGTACCATTATAAATGAAATAGGAGTTCAGGGAAGAAATAGCCACATGGCCTGGAGGGAATAGTTAAGGATTATTTCATGGAACAGATCAACAGCAAAGAACAATTCAGATTGGCTAGGGAACATGGAGGAAACACTGATTTCAGGGGTCGGAAAATCAGGAGCCAAGCTCATGGATCTAGGTAATGAGCCGCGGTCATGAGGTTCTCGAGCAGAGGATTAACTGAAAGCACATTCTAGACTACTGGTCTGGTAGTGTTCCCCGAGATTAAAAAGATGCCTTTCTTTCTTGTCATAACATGGGGCCTGGGCCATTGTCGGGGACTAATCAGTGTTTGCTGAGAGGATGAATGAATAAATGAATGTCTCATTAAAATAAATGGTATCACCCTCCCTCCTTTATTCCAAGGGGGATACAGTAAGTGACATGGTCTCACCTCTCTACATCCTGTTTTTCTTTCTTTTAAAATCTTCTCTACTTTTCCACCTTCGGATTCATTGCCCACCCTTCTCTCCATCCTTTCCTTTCTTGGTCTGTTGTGAGTCTAAAGTGGAAGCCCAGGAAGTGGGATAAAAGGCAGCACAGCACAGGCAGCCTGCTGATTCCTGAGTCCAGCAGGATGGATGGTGGTCATTGCAGTGGTCACCTGGCATTTCCTCCCACTCTGACTCCAGGAAGATGCCAGAGCTCTGTTTGCCAAGCCTTACAATCCTGCATGTCTTCAAGGTCGGCCTGCATTAATGACATTTTCCAAAGTAGGATAATTTAGTTATCAGAAAAAACATACATTAGGAAAAGAATGTTGTGGCTTCTTGTCTATTCATAGGCATCGTTATTTTCTGAAAAGAATCATTTCTTTTTTTACAATCAGGTAATTCAGTTTGCATCAACTGCTTCTTTGTGATAGATGCTGTCAGAATAAATATTGTGAATTAAAAGCTCTGTTTGTTAAAGTTAATTAAGTCTTACGATAGAATTTTGAGGCTGTTTGGTATATATATATATATATATATATATATATATATATATATATATATATATCGCACAGCTAGGAAATAAAATCAAGTTGGACATTTCCTTTGACGATTAAATACGCTCACATTTATTTTTGCTTTCGTACAAAAACACAGTAAAGCACAAAGACAAAAAACAGTACAAACTAAGACTCACCCCAAATCCATTAACAGTTTGATATATGTGTCTTTTATCTTTTTTCCTCTGCAATTTGTTTGTATGATTTTAGATTTTAAAAAAGAAGATAAAAAAGGAAGATGCATTTGCTTTTCCAATTAGGCAGTATATCAATCAATATTGCCACAAAGTGTTCCCTCAGTGGATTACTATAGCTTTCTTAACTGATCTCCAATTTTTAGTATTAACAGTGCTTTTTCATGTTTTGATATTATAAATAATATTGTGATGCACATTCTTAACTCAAACATCTTAGTACATCATCTCTATTTCCTTTTGACAAATTGTTGAATTTCTGTGTCTAAGGTTATATGTATTTGAAAGATTTTCAATCTGTATTTCTGCTTTTTATTCCTTTTTTACAAAACTTTCAGTTATGCTGTAACTTTAGGGAAACAATGCCAGGCTCAGGCAAACTCTGAAGGACCAAACCTTCTGTTCTGGGTGCTCAATATGTCTGCTCTTTCCCACATAAAAACCTGTTCTCTGGAAATAGTCTGAAAAATTAATTCTCACCTGGGGATGAAGTTTGCGAGGACCTCAGCTGCATAAAGTTGGGAGCAGTGCGGGTCTTGTCCCATGCTGTGTGCTGGTGGGTTGGCCGCACAGGGCCCTTGGCTGACAGGTGCTTACGGAGAGAGATGAGGATGAGGTGCCCCTGCCTGGCTTGGAATAAATCATCTTTCCCATAGGGTTTACATTTTAATAGGAAGTCCCTTGATGATGGAGTAATGGCGCTCTAATTGCGTGATTTTAGACAACTCTGAGCAAGTGAGGGGATACATTCTGGGCAAGGTGAGGACAACGAAACTTTCTTAATTCTGGAATCTCATTTCACAGATTGTTAACTATTCTGTCTACTCACAAGGGGAGGTTAGGGGGAAAAAAAACAGTCTTTGAAATCCTGGATTTAAGGATTCCACTCTCTGAATAATGTGTTGTCCTCTGGCCTACTTACTAAAATGCTTCAATTCCAAATGGTTCTATCTCACTGGGACCCGCTGTCCATTGAATACCATTTTCCAAATGTTCTTCTCACCCTTCTTGCCCAGCCTTGGGCTCCATGGTTGAACTTGATCACTTCCTGTGAACCCCCTCACCTCCGTCTCCATTCTTTCTGCATTTACTAACTGGGCAAAGCTGCTCCATCATAACTACACTTGTGCAACTGAATATTGCAGAAGCTGCACAACTGTGCTGACAGTGTCACCTTAAGTATGCGACACATGTTTCAAATGGGCCCTTGACACCTCCTGGAAACCCTACCACATTTTCTGCTAAGATATTTATTTTTTTAAATGCTTTCTCCATGCCCCAAACTGAACTCTCTCTTTTTTAAAAAAATGTTTATTTATTTATTTGGGTGCGTCGGGCCTTAGCTGTGGCACAAGGGCTCCTTAGTTGCAGCAGGCGGGCTCCTTAGTTGCGGCTCACCAGCACCTTAGTTGTGGCACGTGAACTCTTAGTTGCGGCATGCATGTGGGATCTAGTTCCTGGATCAGGGATTGACCCTGGGCCCCCTGCACTGGGATTGCAGAGTCTTAACCACTGCGCCACCAGGGAATTCCCAGTCGGCTAAGATATTTATAACCTACCTTTTTCTCTCTTCAGTCACTAACCCAACCCTCCGCCTTCCTCCCGCAGCTTCACTTTCAACTGATGATTTAGCCTCACAATTCGTGAAGAAGATGGAAACGATTAGATGGGAACTTCCTCATCATTTCACCATTAACTACCTACCTCCGTGCTCGTATTTTCTGCCTTCTGTCCTATTAAGGCCGAGGGGATGGGTCCCTGTCCAAGCAGAGCCACACACCTGCTCATGTGGATGTCATCCCGTCTTGTCTACTCAAGGGCGTCAGTCTGTACCTTCACTTCCTCCCTCTCTACTCAACCAGCCTCAACAGCATCTTTCCATCTCTGATCTATCATCTTAGATAACTCCCCCTTTACTCCAAGCCCCCTTCAGCTACCATCTCATTTCTTCACTCCCCATGCAGAATAACTATGGACTTGACATAATTATCTGTACTCCGTGTCCCCACATTTTATCTTCCATTCTCTCTGAAACCCACTCCAAGGCTTCTGACACTAAAGCTAAACTCATGCCGACTTTCTGCACATCTGATACAGTTGACCACTCCGTTTGGGATGAGCAAATGTTCTTTTCTTTTGCCTCCCTGAGGCTCCCTAGTTGCCCTCCTACCTCCCAAGTTACTCCTTCCTGGTTGCCTTGGCTAGTTCCTCCTCCTCTTCTGGAACTTAAATGTGGGCATGTACCAGGGCTCTCTCTTTTTCACTTCCTTCTTTGCTGAGGTGGTTCTCTCTTGGAAGCCCATGGCTGTTGGTAGCATCTGTAGTCCAACGACTCTAAATACCCTTTTCTTCTATGACCTCTCCTGAACCACAGACTTTGTCTGACTTCTTACCTGGCATATCCATTTGTGGGTCTAATAGGTATCTCAAAATTAACATGCCCGATATGGGATGATTGATTTCCCTGTTTTTCCCCATTTTTCCCTATCTCAAATAGTCATACCACCACCCTTCCAGGGGACAGGCCAAAAGCCTTGAAGTTATCCTTGATTTTTCTCTATTTCCCTCATTCACTACATCCATTGCATCAACAAAACTTTGTCCTCGAATTATATCTCAGATCTGTCTGCCTCTCTCCATCTCTGTTACTAACTATAGTCAGAGCTGTCATCAATTCTCTCTTGAGTTGGTGGGAGACCAATTTAACTCCTTTTCCTTCTTTCATTTTTGTCCCTCCTCAATCCATTCTCCACTAAGCACCCAGAGTGATCATTTAAAAAAAATTAACTCATGTTGTTTCTTTGCTTAAAATCTTCTGGTGGGGGACTTCCCTGGTGGCTCAGTGGTTAAGAATCTGCCTGCCAATGCAGGGGACACGGGTTCGAGCCCTGGTCAGGGAAGATCCCACATGCCACGGAGCAACTAAGCCCGTGTGCCACAACAACTGAGCCTGCGCTCTAGAGCCCGCGAGCCACAACTACTGCAGCCTGCACGCCTAGAGCCCGTGCTCCTCAACAAGAGAAGCCACCTCAGTGAGAAGCCCGTGTACGGCAACGAAGAGTAGCCCTCGCTCCCCGAAACTAGAGAAAGCATGCAGCAACAAAGACCCAACACAGCCTAAATAAATAAATAAATAAATAAATAAATAAATAAATAAAATCCTCTGGTGGGTTCCCATTGGATTTAGAATAAAGTCCAAACTCCTAACCCCACTCTATATGGCCTGATTCCTGCTTCCCTTGCTGACCTTATACTACCTTTCTCCTCAATCACTGTGTTCCAGGAACATTGGCATACTTTCTGTTATTCAAACATGGTAAGTGCCAACCTGCCCCAGGGACTTTGCACTTGCTGAACCCTCTGCCTGGATCATCCTATCTAAACCAGTTCAAACCCATTATTCATTGTCCTGTTGTATGTCTTCATAGCTCATTTTTTTCCTTTTCTTTTTTTCATAATTCTTAACTCTAAAATTTCTAACAAAGTATCTTACTCTTAGTAGATAATCAATAAATTTTTTTTTGGAATAAACAAGTGATGCTGCTCAGTGAAACTTGGTCACTGATTGATTCATTCTTTAATATACCTTTGACAAAGAACATGCTTGGGCATCTATCCAAAACTCAACAGGCTTAAATTTGAGAGAAATGTGAATTGAATTACAAATAATATACTGGCATCACTTCAGAGTCAGTCCTTTTAAACGCTATATTTGAGATAGTTTCTGAGACTGTAATAAAATGGTAATTGAACTGTCTTCCTCCTAATCTATCCACCTCCCACTGTTGACAAGGCAGAGCTCTGATTCCCCTGTCAAAGCAGGGTCCTCTTCGCCCACTGAAATGAAAATTCGTGAAGAATGGGCATGAACGAAGCATAGACTGGCCACTTACCCGCTCTCTACACCTACTGCCATTTTCTCAATAGCCTGGTTTTATTCACACATGTAGTTCTAATATTTTCCCTTTGTCTTTGATATTCTGCATTTTATTCTGAGGGGTCTAGGTGTGGATTTATTTTTTACTTATTTTGTTCATGATACAGGGAGCTTCATCACATATCTTTAGTTATGGAAAAAAATTCCATCCTTTTTCAATAATGTTATTTTGTGTTCTTCTTACTCTCTTCTCTGGAACTCTAGTTCGATGTATTTGGTATTTCTCATTTTAGTCTCTGGGTCTCTTAAATGATTTTTATGGTTTTCTTCCTTATATCTCTAGCCTGAATTCTGAAGTATTTCTTCCAGTTTATCTTCCACTTCATTAATTCTCTTTTTAGTTAACTGAGTTTTTTTTTTTTTTAGTTCCAGTAGGTAATCTACTTTTCATGTGTAGGATTTCTATTTGTTCTTTCCTAAATTCATTTGTTCTTTTTCCCATAATATCCTGTTCCTGCTTTATATGTTGTATTTCTTCCTTTACCTCTTTCAACATTTCAAACTCAATTATTTTAAAGATTCTTTCAGATTGTTCTATTGCCTCTAGTTCTTGGATGAGAATTATCTCTTTTGTGGTTCTTCCCTGGGGTGGTTCATTTCCTGGGTGGTTTGTAATTTTCACCTGTGAGCTCATCTGAAGTGGGTGTTGTTTTCCATGAGAGTCCACCTTCCTTGGGTTTTGTAGACAAATTACAGAGAGAGCAGGTCAGCCTCCTGTGGCTTCTCAAGACTGGTTGCCCAGTTGGAGTGTTCTGGTCTCCGTTTTACAGATGGGACAACTCCTCAGCCTTATACAGGGATTCCTTCTTACAGAGGTTAGTGACTTCATCTTTTGACATGTGTGAACATCACAGGTTTGATCAATGAACATCTGTTGTATGAACATCAAAACCCTGGCTCCCAAATCCTAAAGCTTGTGTCAAGTTCCAGGACCTTCTTTATCCATTCAGTTCTACTCTTGCACACTACTTTGGCTTTGAGTTTTCTGTTCATTTCCAGCCCCTAAAATCTTTTTTTCATTCAACAGATATTTATCGAGTGTGCCAGGCACCATTCTAAACCCTAGAGAATCAGTAATGAAGAAAATAATGCCTTTGTCTTCAAGGATTTTACATTCCAGAGATTTCTCTTTCTTCTCCCATGCTCTAAATGTATTAAAAACATTTTTGTTACATTTTATCCATCATTTCCATGTGTCTGGAGTGTGTGTGTCTATGGGGTGGTGTGGGGAGGGTGTCTTTCTGCAGCAGGTCAGCCTGCTGGAATGCCCAGGTGCCACCCCTCTCCTACCTGTGCCCCTGCAAAGTTGAGAGGATAGTGAGGTTTCTGGCCTACCTTGAAGACAGTGGAAATATCTCTATCCACATTAAACCTGAGAGGCAGCTGAGTATAATTAACAATTAAAAACATGGACTTTGGAGCCTAAATACCTACATTCAAAACCCAGCTTAACCTCTTACTAGTTATGTGGCCTTGGGCAAAAGTTTCTCCTGGTGCTTCAGTTTGCTCATCTGGAAAAGAAGTCCAATAATAGTATTTTCCTTATATGCTTATTGGGAGGATTCAATGTGTAAAGTGCTTGGAACAGTTTCTGACATGTTGTAAGTACTTATTAATTGGTAGCTACAACACAAACATCAGGAACTGTTATGGACCGAATTGTGTCCCCCTCCAAATTCACATGTTTAAGCCCTAATCCCCCAATGTGACTGTATTTGGAGATAGAGCTTTTAGGAGGTAATGAAGGGTCATAAGGGTGGGATCCTAATCCAATAGGATTGGTGGCCTTATAAAAAGAGGAAGATAGTCTCTCTCTCTTTCTCTCTCTCTCTCTCTGTGTGTGTGTGTGTGTGTACACACACACACCAAAGAAGGGCCATGTGAGCACACAGTGATCAGGCAGCCATCTGCAAGCCAGGAAGAAAGCTCTCAAAAGAAATTGAATCATCTGTAACCTTGACCCGGGACTTCCAGCCTCCAGAATTGTGAGAAAATAAATATCCTCTGTTTATGCCGCCCAGTCAGTGGTGTTTTGTTATGGCAGCCTGAGAAGGCGAATACAGTGATCCAGAGCTAAACCCAGTGCTCTGTGACCAGTAGGTCTTCAAGAGATCTTTATTGTTGCCTGTTTGTTGTATCTTGCTTTCCACCATCTGCATGCCTCATGGGCCAGGGCACGCTGGTGAGATCCAGTCACCGGTATGGCTGGGCTGAGTTGTAAGCTGGAGCAAGGTAGGGAGCCCGGAAACCAAACCCGGTCTGTTACCCAAAAACTGGGTTCACTTCTTGGTGGGTATGGAGCCAAACGACACAACCAAGCCAAAGAGTGGGAGAAGGAAGGATTCATTACCTGCAGAGAGTAAGGAGAACACCGGGGATCTTTCCCAAAGCAGTGTCTCCCCAAACAGCAAAATTGGAGAAGTTTTAAGCTAAGGGTACATGCACATTCATGAAGGACTTGAGCAAAGGAGAATTCAGCATAGAATTAGGGCAAAGGTCGGCAGAGTCCAAGCTTTAGTTGATTGAAATCATGAAGGTCAGAAAAAGTCAACATCATCCCTTGGGTTCCAGTTGATCTGGTGGTTTGAGCCCTTGAAAGGGGTTTAAATTCTGCAAAACAGCTCAGAAAGTGCTTCAGGCTAATCTTTACCATTCAGAACTGGGAGTCTTTACAACTGATTTATTATCTTTGCTATTATAACAGCCTTTGTTCTTTTGTCCCCTTGAGAGCATTATTACTAAGACATGTGCAAGGGCAAGCATTGTGGCCGGGCTTAGATCACAAAATCACTTAGGCCTAAAATGGCTTCTTTTCTGTCCAAAGTTACATTTGGTTCTTTTCCTGTGCCAACCCCCCACCCTATCCGCTTACAGGTCCAAACCAGGGGATGTCTAAAGTCTCTATGGGGACTGTATTAGTTTGTTGGGGCTGCCAACAAAGTACCATAGACTGGGTGGCTTAAACAACAGAAATTTATTTCCTCACAGTTCTGGAGGCTGGAAATCCAAGATCAAGGTATCAGTAGGGTTGGTTTCTTCTGAGGCCTTTCTTCTCGGCTTGTAGATGGTTTGTCTCCTCCCTGTGTCTTTACACGGTCTTCCCTCTGTACCTGTCTGTGTCCTAATCTCTTCTGAAAAGACCACCAGTTATGGGACTTCCCTGGAGGTCCAGTGGGTAGGATTCTGCACTCCCAATGCAGGGGGTCCGGGTTTGATCCCTGGTCGGGGAACTAGATCCTGCATGCCTCAACTAAGGAATCCCCGTGCCTAAACTAAGACCTGGCACAGCGTAAATAAATAAAATAAATAAAAATATTTTTTAAAAAAACACAGCACCAGTTATATTGGATGAGGACTCACCCCAATGACCTATTTTAACGTAATTGCCTCTTTAAATTTAATTGCCTATCTCCAAATGCAGTCGCATTCTGAGGTGCTGGGGCTTCGGACTTCAACAAATAAATTTTAGGGGACACAATTCAGCTTGTAATAAGGACAGGATGAACTCTGCTGGACATCTTCTTTCTCTGGGAGCATGTATTCCAGCTCACTTCTGTGCGGACTTGTCTCCTTCTGGGATGCCTTCACAGTGCTGAGTGATTTCTAATCAGTCTTAAAATGGCTAAACCCACCTGCTCATCAAAGCTCAGATAAAAAGCTTCTACTTCTACAAAGCCTTTCCTGAATCCGGTATCTCACCTTCTCCCTATGCTCACCTCACGCTACAGCAAGTATTGCATTCCTCCTCTGAACTCGGATAATAATAGCGTGTTGTCTGTACTTTCCTCATGAACTTGTGGCTTGTATTATGGCTTTTCACGCTCCTGTCACTGCATCAGTTAGAAGTCAGCATCCTGAGGGCAAATCTCCTGCTGGTTCATCTTTGTATCCTCACAGTCTGTGTTCAGTAAATATGTGTTGAAGGAATAAATGAGTAATAAAAATAACAGCCAGACTGACCTCTATGTCATATATGGAGTCAAGTATTGAGAAGTTCTCCCAAAACCTCTGATCAATATTTGACTCATTTGAAGACCTTACCTGCTTGGCACAACTTTTGTCACTTACTCAAGGTGAGCACTTTGACAGCCTGGGTGGAAGAGGCATGAAATTAAGGTGTACCTTTGTACAGGCTGAGGGCTACCTTTAGCAAGAGAGAAGGTCATGCAGTTGTGGTGTGAAATCCTCAAGGACTCATGCAAGAGGTCCACAGTAGAGTGAATTGGATTAGATTTTTTTTTTTTTTTGCAGTGACTTGTCTAATTTCTGCATAAAACACTTTAAAGGTTAGAGAAGTAAACACTTTCTGATTTTTTCCCCCATTTCATTTTAAAGGGCGTTTCCAGAGTTTGACTCTTCTTTTGAATGATGTCTTTGTAACAAACTTCCTGTGTTGACAAGGAACGCATTGCATTTCTGTAGCTGTGGCTGCCATAGAAATGAGGCGCGGTTCCAAATGTCTTACTATTTTAAGGTCTTTATGCAACTTTCTGAGAGTTCAAGTCCCCTAATTTTTATCATGGGTGTATCTTGATGATATACAACTATAATACAATACAATACAACTATAATACAATAATAATATACAACTATATCTCTAAATATAAATATATAATATACAAATAATACAATAATAATAATATACAACTATATCACTATACTATACTGCTGTAATAAGCATATGAAGTAATGTTTTGTTTTTCGGTTTTTGTTTTTTTTTTTAACTTCGCCTAGTGTCTTGATTTATTTTGCTTTAAATTATCTATCAGCAGAGGCCTGAACACTTACTTCGGCCTTGCGGAGGTAAACTTTCCCCTTTATTTTGGTTTTGTATTATTAGGGTGGAAATGGAACCAGTTGCCTCCGCATCTCTGCTCTGTTGGAGATCAATCTGCTTCCACTTCATAAAAGTGGTTCAAACGTCATTGACTCAGATTCTAGCAGAACTGGGGAAATCCAAGTGTCTCTATTTTATAGGATAGAGTGATTTTAGCATGAGCCTGTTTTAAAACACAAATAAAAATTTTCTATTACTCAAGCTAAATGGTTTATCGTTATATTTTTACTTACAGCTTTTATCTTTCTTTGGTGCCTTGTATTTTAAGGCAATGACCTCCTTTAATACGGCATTAGGAGAGCACAGCAATTTTTTTGAAATGTTAACAAGCATAACGTGGCCTAGATAAGAAACAAAAGTAATATTAAAAGCCTGAGGAGATGTAAAATGGAGAAAAAGTCCAACAAAAACCTTTACACAAAATAGTCTAATTCTTTATAGATATGAAGTTATGCATAAAAACTCATAAGAATTCCCTCTCCTTCTGCCTTCTCTCCCCTCCCCTCCCAGCCACCGACACAGCTCCCATCTTGACCTCACCCTCCATCCAGGGAGACAGAAAAAAACCCAATTCTCATCCCAGTTTAATTCTGTGACTTCCGGGAGTGCCCGTGCAGAGGCCAGAGCTGCCTGTGATTTTCCATTTACACCAACATGAACCTGCAGAGAAGGCAGGGGATTCAAAGGCTGAGGGGCAGCCTTGGTCTGCTCGGCGCGGCGGGGGGTGGGGTGGGGGCGGGGGCGGCCTGTGAGGAGCAGGGTCTGACCCAGACCTGTGCTAAGTCGATACTTGTTGGATGAGTGAATGAGCAGAAAAGGTGGTGTCTTGCATTTTTATTAGTATAAGATAGAGGTAATTGCCTTCGCTTCCAGTTTTGAGAAGAAAACTTTTTTTTTTTTTTTCATTTTCATCATTCTTATCTTTATGTCAACACGGCTGAAACTTCCTCCTAAGATTCTGACCTAGCAAGGAGTTGATCTCTCCTCTCTCTGCACAGTTTTCTTCTCAGTGAAGTAAAAAGATCCTCTTGGGAACGTGGTCCTGGTTTGGGGTATGGAGGAAGGGGCACTTTTCGCGGGACGTTCTGGGGAGTGGGGACCGGATGGTGGGGAAGCTCACCAGCCGGTGTGGTCTGTGCTGAAGCAGCCTGAGAGCAGTGGGGGTCCTGAGGCCTGGCTGGAGCTCTGCAGTGGGGATATGAGGCTGTGGAGGGCAGAGGACAGTGGAGTGGGGTCGTTAGTATATGTGCTGCAGCTGGCCTGGAGGCTTCTATGGGCAGCTGTGGGCCAGGTGTGTTTGGATCACTGAGATCAACCCAGGAGCAATCAAAATAGAACCTACATAAGAAAACACTGCAATTCTGGGACAGGGCTCCCGGTCTCTGAAAGGAAGCTCTTCCCTCTGCCCAGTCCCAGGCACGAGGCATCAGTTGTGCCACCTTCTCACCCAGCTTAGAACTAGGTCAGGGCAGGCAGGATAGGAGGCTTTCCTGTGATATCATGGCACCAGTGACCCTTCAGGCTGTAGTCCTGTTCCTATAGGTTATGCCCTCCGCCCTTTTTCAAATAGGGAGGAGAGGGAAGGGGGAAACCACAGAAACTTGAGACCAGGGGAGGGGAAAGCTACTTTCATGATTTATTCAAAGCAGGGCGTATTTTGTTGCCAAAGTGTTTTAAATGCAACTTGGTTGTGTGTTGCTTCATAGCTTTTCCAGAATGTAGAAATTTGCCCTTAAGTGGGGACAGCAGGGCATGTGTACTGTCTCTGGGTGCCCCCAGAACGTGAATGAGCTTTGTCACAAGTATTGTCTTATTATCTCTAATAATAAGACAATAGTAGTAGTCTATTGCCACTAGACTACAATAAAGTATGTAAAGAAATAGTGTGAAAAATCACTTAGATCTTAATAACTATGAGCTAGGTCATTTTGGAAACTTTCATGTAAATTTTTTGAGATTTTCATGTACATATATCAGTTGATTCTTCAGAAGCGTATTAAATCATCTAAGACTTTTCTTACATAACTTCCTCTCTAAAGCCCTGAGGTAGAGGTCAAAATGCAAACATCTGAAGACATGACATAATAGTCATTGTGTTTCAAGCATGTAATCTTCCATAAAATCTGTGTATTTTATCTAAACGTCTTGCTGTGGGTAAGAGAGCAGGGCCACAGAGTTGGACATAATAAACACTTTGAGACGGCGCCAGTGGTACTATTAATCCATAAATCTTTTTTTTTTTTCACTTGATAGCGGTGGATACTTAGAAGTAACAAGAACATACTGTTTGAGCAATAACAATGCAATGTTACTTTGCAACACAAATGCTACATAGTTCCTGTAACTGCCAAAACAGTAAAGAAAATTCCTGATTCTATGATTCAACTGGAGTGTAATTCCTCTATTGTACAAGATTTGCTTTCCTGATGTAGATATACTGATGCACCACAAAGGTGGGAAAGTTTTTGTTTTGTTTTAACGTACAGTATAAGGATTCATAGTTCCCAGTACTTTAACTCCCACTTTCTCTTTTATTTGTTCTGAGAATGCAAGCCCAGTAATCATTTAAACATCATCCTCTGCTGCTTTCTGGTCATTCATCTCATACTGCTTCCTTCTCTTTCAGTCAAGGCTTTTTGTACCTCATATCTTCTAAAAGCAGTAATTTCTTACCCTACCTGAGCTTCTAGGAAACTCACAATTTTGCCGTAATGCAACCCCCGCCCCCCCACCGCCTCACACGGCTCCTTCTATCTCTGGGCTGCTCCCCTTTCAGAGGACACACCATCCATCCAGCTAGTCAAGGCAGAGGGCAGGTAGGTGAGTCCTCCTGAGCAATTCCACCCAAGCCCTGCCCATTTACCTCCGAAACGTATCTCTGGTCAGTGCATCCTCGTCTTCTCAGCCGCTGCTCTCATGCAGACACTGCAGGAGCCTCCTGAGTGGTCCAGCCCTGGGTAAGGTTGGACTTCCTGAGACTAGAGGGATGAAGGGATGGTACATTATCCTGGCGGGACTGCATCTATCCCCAAGCAGCACCTCTGATGGTACTGATGCTGAGGCCTGGGAACCCTAGGGCTGGCAGAGGTCCAGGTGGAGGGAGTACAGGCGCTGGGTACCAGGCCGGGCAAGGGTGCCTCTGGCAGAGGTGCATTAGGAGCAAGAAGAAAATACAAATGAGAAAAATGTACTTCATATTTGCTGACATGTTTTTCACTTCCGCTACGTTTCATTCTTCGTTGATCTGAATTTCCATCTGATGCCACTTGCCTTCTGTCCGAAGAACTTCCTTGAACATTTCTTACAGTGCAGATCTGCTGGTGGCAGACCTCTCTGCTTTAGTTTGACAGATACTGTAAAGTCTTTATTTTGCCTTAATTTTTTTAAAATAAGTTTATTTATTTATTTTTGGCTGCGTTAGATCTTCGTTGCTGCGTGCGGGCTTTCTCTAGTTGCGGCGAGCAGGGGTTACTCTTCGTTGTGGTGCATGGGCTCCTCATTGTGGTGGCTTCTCTTGTTGTAGAGCACGGGCTCTAGGCGCGCGGGCTTCAGTAGTTGCATCACGTGGGCTCAGTAGTTGTGGCTCACGGGCTCTAGAGCACAGGCTCAGTCACTGTGGCACATGGGCTTTGTTGCTCTGCGGCATGTGGGGTCTTCCCGGACCAGGGCTCGAACCCGTGTCTCCTGCATTGGCAGGCGGATGCTTAACCACTGTGCCACCAGGAAAGTCCTTGCCTTAATTTTTAAATAACATTTTCAGTCAGTAGAGAATACTAGGTTGAGAGTTTTTGGTTTGCTTTTTACTTGGCACTTTAAAGATCTCACTCCATGGTCCTCTGGCTTCTATAGCTTCTCATGAGAAGTCTTGCGTTAGTCTCACTTTTGTTCCTCTGTACATAATTTGTCTTTTTCCCTCTGGCTGCTTTTAAGATTTTCTCTTTACCAATGTTTTTCAGCAAATTCATCATGATATGCCTTGGTATTCTTCCATGTCTCTACTTAACATATTCAGTATTTCCTCTGGCTTCTTGAAAATATAGAATATAGTTATAACAGATGTTTTAAGGCCCATGTCTGCTAATTCAATCATCTCTGTCATTTCTGGCTTTGTTTTTATTAATATACTTTTTTTCCTCATGTATCATTTTATTAGATTGTAGACTTCTGCTAACTTAGATTAATGATCATAAAACTATAGCAATGTCATTTCAAGTTACATACCTATAAGCTACCAACAAATAACTTATATACACATAGCTCATCATATTTCAAAAGCTACTTAAGCATCTTTTATTGAAATTATGATTACATTTGCTGTTGGGATTGCATTGTGCTAAAAATGACTAAAAATTATTTTGAATTTTCATTATCTGCTCAAATTGTATTAAATTAATAATGAATTATTCTTGATACTTCCATAAAATTTGTGTATAAAGTATTTTTCCCAGTTTTATTGAGATATAATGGACATATAACATTGTATTAGTTTTAGGTATACAACATGATTTGACATATGTATATATTGTGAAATGATTACCACAATAAGTTTAGTTAACAACACCTCACATAGTTACAAATTTCTTTTTCTTGTGATAACTTTTACCATCTACTCTCTTAGGAACTTGTAAATATGCAATACAGTATTATTAACTATTGTAATAATAGTTACATGCTGTACATTATATCCACAGAACTTATTTATCTTTAATGTACTTTTCTCCTGGTTATTAATCATATTTTCTTGCTTCTTTGCACACCTGCTGATTTTGATTGGATGCCAGCTGTTATGAATGTCACACTGCTAGATGATGCATTCATTTAAAGTGTGTTGCACTTTGTCCTGACACACTATTACGTTACCATAGATATTTGATCCTCTGGAGTCTTGCTTTCAAACTTTGTGAGGGTGTGTCCAGGGCAGCTTTCAGTTGAGAGTTAATTTAGCCCCACTACTAAGGTGAGCAACTTCTGAGGCCTCTACCCAATGTTCCATGTATTACACTGAACATTTTCATTCCAGCTGGTGGGGAGGAGAACTGCTCCCAGTCTGCGTGAGCTCCCAGGACTCCTTGTCCCCCCACCTCCCAGGTTCTCCCGCACTCCCAGAGCAGCGCTCAGCCAGAGACCTGTCTGCTGCAGTCCGTGCTCCTCTCTGTGCAACTCTTCCCTCCATTGCCCTTTCCCACGAATCCCAGCCACTTCAACCTCCTTGCACTACAGTCTCTATCTCCTCAACTCAGTGAGACTGACAGGTTCTCTTTCGGTCCCCCTGGCTGGACTGCAGCCTGAACACTCTGTCCAGGCAACAAGTTGGAGAAATCACAGGTCTTTTGTTACTGTTTCCCTTTCTCTGGGGCATCACAGCCCTGCATGTTCACTAGCCAATGCCCCAAACAGTTTTTTCCCACATATATTGTGCCTGGTTTTCTAGTTGTTTATGGTGGGAGGATAATTTCCATAACAGCAATCCTTTGTGGGCAGACACAGAAGTTCCTTGTAGTGTCATTGTACATTTGCTTCTCTGGGGCCCAGACACTGGCCATTTTTATGGGAACTCTTGGCTTGGGATTCCTATACCATGTGGTGATTGTTGTAAATGTGGACCCCACGAGTGTGCAGTACTGGCTTGAGGAACCCGTTAACTTTGTTTTTCTCCCCAGAACCACTCCCAGGCAGATGGCAAGCTTCAGTAGAGCTTCTCCATGTCAGCTGGTGATATTTTTACTATCCTTGTTTTTTTTGTCTAAACCACCTTTTGTGCATCCCAGCGCTGTGCTGAGGTCTTGGTGTGCAGCTCCCCATCACAAACAATCCGAATCTACGCCTCTCATTCTGGCATGGGTATTAGAACTCCAGTCTCAGGCTCTAGGGGCTACATCTAGGTAACACTAGTATTTTTGCATTATGGAGTCTGTGCATATTTGATTTTTATGTACCTGTAATGTTTTAGATAATTAATCCTAGTAATAGCTTATGATTCTAACTAAAATGTCTAATTGTGATTTTTATGTTGAAGTCTTACTAAGTTTATGTACAATTTGAGAACATTTAAGAGAACTCAAAATTTTGTATACTTAGTTTTATAGGTAATTAAAGTTATTTAAGTTCTTAGAAAGTTTTTGTTGGTTAAGTCAGACAATAGTAGTGCTTAAAATGGAAAGCAAATATGTTAATTTATAAATACAGTTTAACAAGTTAAAGGGAATTTAGTTATGCTATTAAAGCACCCTTAAAATTAATTTTTTCAATGGCTATGTTTTTAAATTAGAAAAATAAGGTTTTAAAGTTAAACTTCAAGAATTTAAAATCTAGATTTTTAAGTTTATTATATTAATATGTTGAATATTAACTTTAGAAAACTAAACTTTGAATAGTCTTTTCTATTGATCCTCTGTGTTATAATAGCTCACATTTAGCAGGTGACGGATGAATTCCTCTGAGTCAGGAGGACCATCAGTATCACGGAATTGATAGAGCTATCGTTTCAGTTCTATTTTTCCTGTAGAAACAGCAGCTTTTTACCTAAGCCATCAAATCATGATGTAGTTGATTTCGTGTGGTCATTATACTGGCTGAAATAATTCTCATAACCATGTTACTGAGAAGCCTCGGCTTTAGAGCTGTGAACACGGAAGGTCTTCCTCTCCCTCACTCCCACTGCCTTCCGGCAAGTCTCCCTCTGCTGGGTGGCGGCGAGCTCAGGGGTAGCACACTCTCATTTCCTAAGTTTCCACACAATTTCAAAATTTAGAACACACTGTTTTAAACCTGTGTTTCCATTGGATTCAAAATCCTTCCTGTTTTCCCTGGTCTGGGCTCCAGGGGTTCCAGGAGCGTGGAGCGGGGATCAGGGCGGCAAGTTCTGCTGGCAGGCACCTCCCTCCCACCCTCCTCCCAACGCTGGGGGCTCAGCTGCTGGTGCTCGTGGGGTGCCGGGGGTCCTGTGGAGAGTCTTGGGCCTCTCACCTGCACAGCTCTCACTTGTGCAGCTCTTTGGACAGAGCCCCCCTGCTTCACCCCTGTCTCCTCTCTGTGGCTTCCCTATGGGCGTCCACTTTCCTTCTGGGTCCACTCGTCCTGGGAGGAGAAGGTCAGCCTGCTCAGGTCGGCACTTTCTGCAGGGTCCACGGGACCCTGGGAAACTCATCCACCTGCCGTGTCTGACCGTGGGAGGGCAGCAGCTCGCTCCTGCCGGTGGTCAGCGTCAGGGCGATAGTGGGGGCTACAGTCAGGTGAGAGGCAAGTTGCAGTCCTGATCTTTGCAAAGGAGAGGGTGTGTAGGTGCCCCTCCAAACTGTGTGAGGGAGTCTGTCGTCCCATCCCTGACCCTTGACAGGACGAAGGCAGGGGTGGCTTTCACAGTTACTCTTTTCCTCGTGTGTGTGTGTGTGTGTGTGTGTGTGGTGGTTGGGAGTTAGGGGTAGGGGTGGGGAGGCCCAAATTCCCTCAAGCAGAAAACGCTGCCGCAAGGGGCAGGCCCCAGAGCTGGCAGTTCTCTGAACTTAGAGTGACCATCCTTTAGTGCCCTTTATTCTCAGCTGTGGCCTTAGTCGCCAATTCTGGTGCTAGACGCCCCACGCCATCTTATTATCCTTTGTTGACACATTACATTCGGTGACTCCGGGTATCTTAACAATGGAAGAGACCTGACGGATCGCCTGGTGAGCTACCAGATGTACAGTGATGGAGCAAGTTCACACCTCTGAACTTCAACCGACCTGGGATGCCTTATGTGATTGTGTTGTGAAGGCACTGCTTTAACCAAAAGGAATTTAAAATTCAGAAGACGTGTTACAAGAAGAGGCCAGAAAGGTCACCCAGCGGAGGCCACCCAGCTGGGCAGCCAAACCAGTAAGAAGGAGAGAAGCACTGACGGGGGAGCAGAGGGGTGTGAACTGTTTATTAGGACCGAGAGCTTCCAAATCACCAGGCCGCCCACAGAACGCACACACGGCTCTTGCTACAACACACAACACAGACTGGTTGACTTAACAGCTTGTCTTGTCTGACTGGACGCTGCCGCCTCACTGCGAACCAGGAGAACTGACTGCTGAAAGGCTGGCCGAGCCCAAATGGCTCCACAGCACGTTTCTCCCACCCCCATTCAACGTTCCTCTGACTTTATCCGGGTCTTTGCCTTAAAACTGTTTCCTCATATTTGCGCTACCAATGTTATTTTCTTAACACAATTTGTAGGTAAAGAAAAACGATTACAATGTCGTTAGTCGGTGCTTTCTTATATGAATAAAGATTTGACAATCCCCCCGACCCCCAAAGCCAGCACAAAAATAGGGAGTAGGAAGCACGGAGACTTCTTTGCGCTCAGCTCGAACCCTTTGCACACACGTAGCCCGAGGCAGTGCGGTGTGGCTCGCCCCCCTCGGCCCCCTCGCCCTCCGGTCACTTGGCCTTCTTGTTGCCCTTCGCGGGCTCCTCCTCCGGGATGAACACGCTGACAGTGAAGTCGCTGATCTCCGAGCCGTACGAGTTCTTCACGACCAGCCCATACTTGCCCGAGTCGGACGTTCTGACCCCGCTGATGGTGAAGTAGGCGGTCTTGCCGGCCTCAAACCTGAGGTTGCAGTGCTCGTCCGAGGACAAGAGCTTCTCGTTCCTCAGCCAGGAGACCTCCGGAGTCGGGTTGCCCCACACTGTGCAGGTGAGGTTAAGCACCTGGAAAACAGATTTCATGAGAGGGGAGGAGATGTATCAGATTAACGATCCAACTTGAAGCGTCCTTCTGGGGGCCGGCCTGACCGGATGGAGGATAAACCTAAACCTCCCGGGCCGGGCTGTGTGCACCTGTGTGAGTTACAGTTTGAAATCACACCTGAGTAGGTTTCTTCGGGGCCTTGGCTTTCTGGCTTTAGGAACATTTATCATCAAAGCCCCACAAAGTCATTTGCTTCCAGTTCCCATAAACACACAGATGCTTTTTTGCTCTAATGTGGCATTTTGGACTCTCAGTAGAGAAATCTCCTCGTTGCCATGATCTCCACCTGCTTGCTTTTGCATTTCGTTTGTGTCACCGGGCCCAGCAGCAGAATCTTAACAGCTGCTTCAGATAATGTGCCTCATTTTCATATCCCATCTTCCTCATTTTATTTCTCCCCCCAAACCCACTTGAGCTTTTGCAGTTGCAGAGGTGCTCTGCCAGAATGTATTCCTAGTTCCTAATATTTTATTATATTACCATCTGTGCTGAAACCCTCTTATTTTAAAAGATCAATGTTTAGGCCTATAATTTAACTTTACTTTTTTGTTGAAATATTTTTTAGATAATCATAGATTCATATACAGTATAAGAAATAATAGATTCTGTGTGTTCTTTACCCGGTTTCCCCCAATAGTAACATTTTACAAAACTATACTATATCACAACCAGTACACTGACATTGATATAACAGATTTCCCCAGTTTTTCTTGTATTTGTGTGTGTTTAGTTGTATTCAATTCTATCACCTGTCTAGGTTCGTGTATCCACAACCTCAGTCAAGATACAGAACCTTTCCATCCCCACAAGGATCCCTCCTGCTGTCCCTTTATAACCACGCCCACTTCTCCCTCCCAAGCTGTTCCTAACTCCTGGCAACCACTAATCTGTTTTCCATTTCTAAAACTTTATAACTTCCAAAGCATTATATAAATAGCATCATACAGTAATGTAACGTTTTGAGAGTGCCTTTTACACTGAGCATAATTCCTTGCAGATTCATCCAAGTTATTGCAGGTATCAATAGTTTGTCCCTTTCTATTGCTGAGAAGTGTGCCATGGTATGCATATACCTGTAAGGGTCTTCTGGGCTGTTTCCAGTGTGGGGCTATTATGAATAAAGCTGCTATGAACATTTGTGTACAGATTTTTATGTGAACATAAGTTTTAATTTCTCTGAGATAAATGCCCAGGAGTACAATTGCTGGGTCATATGGTAAATGTATATTTCATTTTTTTTAAAGAAATTGCCAAACTGTTTTCCCAAGTAGCTGTATAATTTTGGTCTACATTTCCACCAGCAATGTAGGACTGATGCAGTCTCTCTGCATCTTCACCAGCATTTGTTGTTGTCACTGTCTTTTTATTTTAGCAATTCTGATAGGTGTGTCATGATATTTCATTGTGGTTTTAATTTGCATTTTCCTGATGACCAAAGATGTTAAATTTACTTCACATTTTAAATTCCATTCTTGCATTTTTTTTCTTACCGAAGTCCAGAAATTATAAGGAAAAGAGCTAGGGCTCACCATATACAGGGAAAAGGACAGCCTTCTATCTAGAAGGACCTTATATGATCACTTGTTACCTCTTCTGTAAGAGTATCATTTAGAATTGGGTAGATATTAAGAAATTTGTTTTCTTCCCATGATTAATTAGCACTTCTTACTGAATTATTCTGCAAACACATTTCAGCAAGAAAAATATGAGTCAAACTATTGACATTAAACTTATCCAAGCAGACCACGTATATGTTCTGGGAAACTGTGGTTTCATGCATATTAAAGCTTTTATCAAAACTAAACAAAACTCCCATGCACCTTGGGTGTCCAGGAAAACTATTACCTATACTATATATTTGAGTTATAGATCACGGAATGCTTTCACATACATTCTCTCTCTTAATTCTCACTACCACCCAGTGAGTTGAATATTTTGAACCTCATTAGGTGAAGAAAATGGAAAATAGAGTTTCAAAACAAAAGCAACCCTGCAGCAGTTGAGCTTAAAGTCAACTGTGGTCCTATTTTCTAGGCACGAAGAAACATAGCTGGATGAACTGACCTCTCATTAAAGCCTTAGATGTGCCCTGTTCGTCATCATAGTCCCAATCACCCATCATATGTCTTCATTGCCCTTTGGAGGTGGGAAAAGATGTTGTTCCACTACGAACACCCCTCCTCCTGTGACTGGCATATTAAATTTGTTTTAATGAAACACAGGGATGAAGAAAGTGAATCCAGGTTAGAAATTACATTCACTGCTCTTCAGAGAGATTCTTATGGATCCAAGAAATACCAGTTTAAAACCAAATGGAAATAAATCAGTTTTCAGCTGAGAAGGGGCCTGTAGAAATTCACAGAGCAGCACGTTTCCCTCCAAAGGTGAGGAATCTCCTAGGTCAGCCCATTTTCTACTAGTGTGAGAGGTTGCTTCTTCAATTACGTTCGTCACATAATTATGACTGAACATTTTCTGCTTCTCCTGATGTTAAAGGGAAATCACTTCTGGAAAGAGACTAAGAGGTCTACATATACCCACATCAGACAAACGTGCATCCTGATGCTTGACCTACAAAACATTCAGATGAGTGGAAAACTGACTGCATTTTGAACCCTGTATGTGGCTATTCTGAAGTCAGGCGTAAGCAGCCGTGATACGATGAAGATGGTAGGATGCATCTTAAAAGAAGGAACAAAGTATGGGGCACTGGAAGCCCTTCCTAGCGTGGAAGAATTGGGGACAGGAGTGCTCCATGCTTACCTTGCCCTCCTGGACAGTGACCACATCGGGGAGACCTCCCACTATCCGGGCGCGATCTGCAAGCACAGGCATTTCTGGTTAATCACTGAAATGATGAGCGCCAGCAATCACACACACAAAGCCACCCAGCGGAACTCATTTTCCTGTGTAGTTTCCATCTCCTTGCAGTTATTTTATACCTGCTTTCAATACGCAAAATAAGAAAATGATCCAGTAATTCTGAATGTTCATCTTCTTCACACACGGGTGCCTCTATCTGTACCTGAAATATCAACTTGAGGTCACTTTGTTGTATCGAGATCTGCTCTGTAACTTTCCCGGCTATTCTCAGCCCTGGCTCTCCTGGAGGCAGAGCAGATCTTGGCCTCTTTCATGGGCTTCTCTCTGATTCGAAAAGGTTACATAACCGGAGGCTGTGTGCCAGGGAGATCTGGAGGCTGGAGAAGATGTGGGCTTTCCTTGGGGCCTTCCCTAGAGAGTTCCCCTTCCTCATCTCCTGGGAGTTCTTGAGATGCTCTGCAGAGCTCCTGTCTATGGCTGAGGGGACAGCAGACGGGAAGGGTGCTGAAATCCAGGGCTGACACCCACCCCCCATCCCCCGCAAGCCTTGTGCTGTGGGTGTGACTGCCTCGGCCCCAGGGAAGGACGCCTTTCTGTCATTCAGTCAACACTAACGCAGTAGCCACCACCCTCTCATTTTTAGCCTACTTCAATGAATGTGTGACTCTACATCCTTATTTCTATCAATACAATCCCTTCTCCAGTAAGTCAGGCCAAATCTTTGAATGAGTCTTAACTGCCTTCTCCTGCTGACTCCATTGCCCTTACACCACTTGTGGGCCCAACCCATCAGCTGGCCCCCTGCACCACCTGCTGTGTGGTATCAGGTGAGTCACGTCACTGTGTGGACCTCAGTCTCCTCATCGGTGGGGCGGGGGGCTTGCATTAAACCCATGGACATGAAGCTTCTAAACTCTGCTCCACGGCATCCATGGGATTCATCCTGACTTCACCAAAGATAATTCAGCACTTACCTATTTTATATACTGGGAAGATTTTGTGGAAGATTTTGTTTGAATTAAGCGTTCTATGCAAATGTTTAAGAACGTGGAGCTAGAAGGGCTCTCAGGTCTCTTCCGGCTCTAAGCTGCTGTGGTCCAGAGGCCTCTGGGAGGAGCTCATGAACCAGAGGGAGGGTCAGGCTCCTTGTCCACAAGAGAGTTCAAGAACGGGCGAGGCCTGGCTCTGGCTCTGACACTCTCCCGTTGCGCCTGGTGCTGGCCTCAGCCTCACAAGCCCCAGGCGGGAGCGGGAGGGAGGAAGGAGGGGGAAGGAGGGAGGAAGGCCTTGCAGGTCAAAGGTGAAAAGTTCCCTTCTGAGTGACCAGGGGCCACTGACAGGCGGACAACTCTACTTCTCACTCCTCCTCCTCCTGGTTCCCTTCCACCCAGCTCAGGGCCAACCCTACAACTTTAACCCTCAACGGTTTTCAGGTTCTGCTCCCACACTGAGAAAGAACCTGAATTATCACGATGATTCGTCTGTGACTCCCGGGATCCTGTAGACTGAGTTCTAGAAATCTCTGTGTGAAGCACGGTTGAGAGAGGCCAGGAGTCAGCACATTTTTAGGGACACAGGCTTGACTGCTGGGTCAGGGTCACTCAGCCTTATTCGGCCCCTCAGGAAAATGGGACTACTTGCTGGGGGACCAGCTATAGCGATTTACCTGATACCAAACCTACAAAGTTTCCTACTTTTTCTTCTCTTTATCATATATACATTTTTCTGACACATGGCGCCTGCTGCAAGCGATTAAAATCCTACTGTGTGATTTGCAGCCCAGAGATTTTTCAAGTCAAGGCTGGGTGCCATTCTCACAGTGTAACCTGAGACCTTCTTTTCACAGACATTCTTACTGAAGAGACTAAATGAAAACACATGCAGAACACCTAAGATTTAAAATATAGAGAGAGAAATGAAAGAAAAGGAAAAATAATGCTTTCACTCTCCTACATCTGCAGTCATAACAGAAAAACAAAAGTTGTATTTTGAAACCACACCAGGAATAAACACACAGGGGTTTACTTACTTTTCTCCGCGATGGCAGCTTGTCTGTGGTTGAGAGAAACAAACAAACACACAAACAAAGAAGGATTTTGTTTTAGTGTTACTTCAAAGTAGCCAACCTCGACTGCATTTCATGTTTTTGCTGCTCAACAAAGCAGCAGGAAATGCTGCTCAGACTGCGCTTGCCCAAATGAAAGACCCTCTAACAGCCAATGGGGAGCAGCACGCGTCAGAGACAAGAGTGCCCGTGGCATCGCTGGGAAAGAGGGACTTACTTTAATCTCTGGAATTCATCAAAGGCTTCCTTGTACACTTGAAGAGACAAAAAAGAGAAGTTAGAATTTTCTCACCCAGAACTGGCCACACACAGGGGTCTATTAAAGCTCACAACCTGAGGGCAGTGTAAGCGGTCCAGACAAAATTCAGCTGGCTTTGAATGAGGCTGCGCCCGAGCGGTCCCTCTACAACTTGATGGGCTTAACAAGAGGAGCAAACACTTTCTAGGCAGAAAGCATGAAATAGTGGATTTTAGAAGCTCTCAATTCAGTGAGAAGCCTTCAACCCTCCAAACAGAAGGGGAAAGATTTGCTCTGCCAAAGATGAAATGGGAAGAAAGGTCTGTTTCCAAAAAAGCTTGGTTGTCTGTTAGGCATCCTGAGCATCAGAAAAGCTTTTCTCTCATTAAATCATCCCGCACGACGCAGCCTCCTAGCCAGACAGTTCTGTGGTCCTGCCCGTCCGTTTGCGGTAAAGGGCACGAGGAGTTACTAGGATCACAGTGCGGGCCGGTGCTGGCCTGAAGCGATGCTTCTACACTGTGCAGGAGACGAAAAATAAGACAGGGAGACAAGGAAATGAGAGCTATGGAGCTCTAAGGTAATTATTTTTTTCTGAGCCTGCGAGTAAGGCACTTGGAAGACTTCAGGCCAAAAGCTTCATTTTTAAATTTCTCTCACCTGGTCTTTAAGCTCCTCTGTGGTCTGGGAATCACAACATTTTATGTCTAGAAAATATGTCCATAATACTAGTTTGCTCTCTTCTTTACAGAAGGGAAAAATAAGCGTAAAGCCAGGCTTAAAGCCTCTAGACCAGCTGGGCTAAGGCAGGCTACTTAGGGCTGCTTTTCCTGCTCATGCCACACTAGAAGGAGATGGGCATGGCTGAGCCAGTGTGTTTGGTGCCAGTGGCAACGTTGGTCAGACAATCCAGGGCCTTTTGCTTAAGGGGGATTTGAGAGCCAGGTAGTTAAACGAGCTTCGGTGAGCAGAGAGTAAAAGCAAATTTTAAATAAGTTCTGAACGTATCTGCCCACTTCTTGTCTCCCTTTTCTATTGTGTCTCCAAGGGTCAGATGCATCGCAGAAGCAATTCCCCATCACCATCTCTGCAGGGTGTGACTTGGGCACAGTGTGGCCGGGGGACCGAGTCCCTGGGGAGCTGCTCATCCCCACAGAGATCCTTCAGGGAGCCTTACCAGTCATAAAGGGTGGGTGGGGGTGAGGGGAGGGGTACTCAGCCCAAAACCACCCGGGGCAGGGTTGAAAGGCTGCTCTCTAAGTTGTGAATCTACTCTGAGGATGAAAACATGAAGAGTCATGGCATTTTAATATACGAAGCCGTAGAGGAAAAGTCAGCCCACAGTCTCCTTTGGTAACTTCTCACAAACTCCTTCTTTCTTTAGGAAAGAGTAAGATGAGCAAAGTACCAGAAGAGGGAGAAATGGCACAGGGTTTTTAACTTTTTATTTGTGATTGTACATTTTTTAACTTTTAAAATTCTAATTAATAGCTGCGCATCACCTTTCCTGTTTGTTCTTAGATGGAAAACTGCCTTCTGCATCTCATTACTTTCTTCTCCATGTCCCTATTCTTTCCAGAGCCCCTCATTCTCCCAAAAGGCCGAGAAATCTGAGGCCACTTTTCTAACTTCCCTCTGTTCCCCTCAATATTTATCTTTGCTTATTCGCATTTACTCCCTTCTGGTTTCTGAAGAAAAGGCATCCCTGCTCCTTCCCAAAGCCATTGCGTTCACCTCTGCCCCTCAACTCCAAGCTTCTGTTCTTCAGAACCCTGAGACATCAATCATTCTCCGTCATTCACACCTCTAATCCTTCCAAATCAACCGATTTCTTGGACTCTATGAACATACTCGCTTTTCAGTCACCATAAAATGATCCTTTTTCAGTGTTTGTTCCTGCTCAGTTGATTGTAAATCAACCTGCCCTCCTCTGTAAGCATCTTGGAAGAGCAGCGCTTTCTCTCCACGTTCACTGTCTCCACTTTACTTTTTACTGATTCTCCACTCATTGAATTTTTGCTTCTACCACCGTGGCTGAATTTAAACTGCTTTATTAAAATCTCCCATCATCTTCCAATAGTCAAGCGTAATGCCCTCTTATCACACTTCATTCTTTTTAAAATGCCCTCATCTCCACAGTAGGTTCCAACCTGCAGAATATCCGTTTACCTTCTCCAGAAAGATCCAGTGTCTTCTGGTGTCCAGTTTTGCCATCAAAGAGCTCCATCACGTATTTCCCTTTGTCGTTCGGAGTGGGCTCGTTGATCTGCAGCCAGATCTGCTTCGTGGTGACCCCACTCTTAACTCTGTCTGTGTACTTAATAGCAGCCCCGCTGTTTTTATCAAAAGAAAACATCGTAATCGTTGGCTTTCATCCAGAGCTTATCTTTACTTTGTCTCTTCTTACTGAAGGTCTTACCATAAAGTTGTACAGACTTTGAAATAACATGGGATCGGCATATGTTCTTCTGCTTCAGAGAAATTATGGGCCCTGAATCACAGAGTGTGGATTCCAAGGCCTGGGGTGGGGGTCTGGCAGTCTGCACATTTCACTCCCAACAGCAGTCTGGGGCCCAGATTGTAGCACCAATACTTCTCAGGGGTATTAATTATCTTTGTTTCCGCTCAGGTTTATTTGTAGGACTAAGGGAATCTTTAAAGTGAGAAGGCCACAGTCCATATTATATTACTGCATATTTCATGCAGATGGTCCGTGGCTATAAATGGGATTTTACAGACTAGTTAAAAACAGACCTAAAGAGGTTCATCTGTGGCTGACATCTATTGACACACATGGTTACAAAGCTATTTAAAACAAACGTAAATGTGCACTCAGTAGTACGGCCAAGAATAAATGAAAAGCAGAGTTGCTGTCAGAATGAATGAGGCACTTTCTCTGACCCTGGATGTGAGTTTCCCCATATTCTATAGTAGGTCACGAGCATACCCATGCATTGTATTCTTTACAAGAGAATAAAAGCAAATAGAACTCTTTCATCTGACAGTCTAGAAATGCTACTGTTACAGATGAAGTAAGAGGAAGGCAGAGGTAGTGTACTCTCAATGACGTTAAAATAAACTCTATGAAGAGTTTGCAAACGTGAGGAAGTAAGAAAAAAAAAGCAGTATACAAAACTACTTTATTATGGTAACAATTATGCATAGAGAAAAGACCGGAAGGAAGTACCCCAAAATGTTCATACTATGGCTAGGAAAACCATGGATGATACCATAGTATAAACTCTTTCTAATTTGTAATATGATATTAAATATATTTTCTAAAACATGTATTATGTTTGTGGTTATAATAAACAAAATGAACTCAAAAAAATAAAAACCAAAAAATCTCCACCAAAAAAATTTCAGACTTCAAATAAATATTCAGCATTTTTCTTATATACTACATTCTTTAAAAGATATTAAAATTAAAATGCCATAAAATGTAGGGTAAAGGAACCCATCTGTACACATAGACGTTAGCCTGAGCAATATAGTATATGTCTTAGAGAGTTAGAAAGACAGATAGTTCTCAGCTTTGCTAATGGTAAGTCTGTCTGAGTTCTTTAATCTCTAGCTAATATGCATAATAGTACCTTAGGTTTGTAAAGCACTTCACGGTTTACAAAATGCCATTCATTCTCTCATTGGGTCCATCAGTGTTATGAGCTAGAACAGGTATTATTGCTCCTATTTTATACGAGAGAAACCTGGGATTCAGAAAATTAGATGACTTGTCTAAGATCCAAGGGAAGACAGGAGCAAAGTCAAGATCCAAACCCATTTCAAGGTTTTTTCCTCATCACACCACATACTTTCATAAAGACAGGGAAGACAACCAGTCCTTGGTTCCTGAACCTTTTACAGGCACACATGTGTGTGCACACAAAACACTCATTTAGCTGACTAGACCAAACAAAGTTTATGTCTTGCTACTCTGGTAGCAGTTTCCTCAAAACCCAATGTTCTAATTTTTTTGAACATGTATTCTTTTAGAGATGATGTAAAGCCTTTTGATTGATGATTCAATTAATTTATCATCTCATTCTTCAAATGGATATATTAGAATGTCCTAGATGTCACGGAGGAATTTCCTAGAATTTGATCTATTTTAACTTATAATTACTTTCCTAAAATGTATTCTGAAAGAAATAGAACAAAGGAATGAAACTCCAAGCATTCAAAGTGGAATTTCACTTGTTCTCATTTTTTTTTTTAAAGAACTCAGGAAATTAATAGTAATGATAATAAACGTAATAAAATACTATTCTAAAACAGTGAAGTCATTTTAGAGAAAACACAAATGACTGTTTTGTGGGACCCAGCTCTGCTTAAACGTTCAGTCTAGACTTTTAATGCAACTTGAACCCATGGGTAGTGCCGTGATGGGGCGGGGGCTCTGGAGCCAGGCTGCCTGGGCTCAGCCCTCCACCTGTCACATAGCTGTGTGACCTCAGGCAAGTCACCTCCCTGAGTCTGAGCTTCCTAGTCACTAAAGTGAGAAGAACCTACCTCGTAGAGTTTGAATATTAAATGAATTCACACATCTAAAGGGCTTGGAGCAGTGCCCAGCGTATTGTAAATGTCCACTGAAGGGAAGATCTAAATAAACATTGTTGTCCGTATCCTCCCAGGGATGCCACGGTGACCTTCTCCTCAGTGAGACTCATAAGGACTTTGGGAATTAGCATCTGCTGCATCCCAAGAGTGGACTAAAGGTATATGTGCCCCACCAGATTTCTTTGGCAGCCTGCTGTCCTCTTTCAGCTCAGGAAATTTCAAGGAAGCACAGAGATCAAGGACCCTGATGATGGTGTAAGTGGGAGACCTGGTTTGACTAAGAAACTTAGTTTAGCTCTTGGAATCCCCAAGGAAAACTTGAGTGAAATCCCTCTATAACTGCGCAAAGGAAGCCTGGGATTAGAACAGATCTTCAGGCTCAATCCAGTTCAAATACACATTCCCAAAGTCATCTTGAGATCTCCAAAGCCTTCCAAGGAAACATGCTAATACCCACTATGCCAACTGCTATGAACAACAACAATGATAAACTCGGGCACTGCTCTAGATCAGGCTTATTGGCCATTAATTCATACAACAGGAAATCTGGTGCAATGCTGCCTCAGTTTTGTTCCAGAGCACAGCGTGGTCTAGGAGTGTGTAGAAAGATGGAATAAGAATCTGGCAAAGCATGACTGTATGGAGGCGGAGGTCATGTTACTGAGGCGTCTACGAATTATGATACGTCCCAGATCACAAAGACAGAGGCTTTAAGCCATCGCTGGCCTCACCATGTACGTGCTGAGGGAGAATGCTAACCTCACACTAAAGGGATGGCCTGGTGCTTCTGTCCTACACTCATCAACATCAGACCCGAGAAGTAAGAAGACGCCTTACCTGAGAGGAACAGAGGGTTGTTGTTTTTCCCAGTCCTTCCCCTGAGTGGAGAAAGAATTTCTACACAGCATTTACGTTGTTATTTACTTACTTGTGGGACCAGTTAACTTTCAGATCATGCACGTAGTAAGTAACAAAAGAGTACAGCCGGATGCCCTCAGCTGTGCTCTGGACCTTCAGGTCTGTTGCAGACAAAGCTGCAAGAAGAAAACACATTATTTCAAACACCTGTAAGCCCATCCTGGAGACGAATGAAGCATTGCCCTGTGAGAACTTACCTATTGTTTTACATACTTCAGTCATCAGTTCTTCAAAGGCTGTGGATAGAGATTCACAAACAAAGTTTTAGCATAAAAATGCTCAATGTCAAGTCAAATCTCAAACTGTTAGTCACACGTGCTCTCAAAAACATCCCGTCACAAGGTGAATTTATTGACCAATTGGTAACAAAGAACTTAATTTTTATCGCTTCAAAAGATTCCTGCTCTTATTTTGATATTTTTGCTCCCTTGAATTCTTTGTAACTGTCACCATGTTTACATTCTAGAGAAAGAGCCGCAATGAGATTTCCAGGAAGCGTCTTGGTTTTAGGATTCTCATCTTCCTAAGTCCCAGTAAGGCTTCATTTACATTAGAGGAAGTGTTCTTATCTGTATCATCAATTCATGATGAATAACCATCTAGGTCCCCTGGTATTTCTCAGCCAATAAACACATTTAGTCCTGCCTCCACCAGGAGTAGGAAGGGAAATCAAAGGCATACTTCTGCTGTTCGTTAGCAACGTTGTTAAAGATCTTGTTCAGGAACAAAACTGGAAATGTGGACATCCCATGTAGGTTTTCGTTACCATGATATAATTGTCCTCAGTAGTCTCTGGAAAATGGAAGTTGCTTTCTTGCTCTGCTATTAACTGAGAGGCTTCGAGTTTCATATATAATCTTTCTTGCCACCTTTTAGAGAGTGGACTCTTTTGAGACATGCTTTCATGGTAGTTTTTGATCCTGGAACATTTTTCATAGGGTTGAAATAAAAATGATGATTTATATTGAAAACAGACCTCTCGTGGATTGCGGACTATAAATTCTCTGAGGATCAAAACTATACTTCTGATTTCAAGGAAGACTAAACGTGAAGTATTTTTTAATAAAACAGTAGTTCGCTCAGCTGGAATGGCAATTAAAACAAAATCTGTGGGCAAAAGATCAGCATGACTTCAATCATTCACCTCAGCCTCACTCAGAATTCTGGTCACCTGTATACAGAACACACAGAATGGACCCCAGCTGTGGGTGGACTGACCTTCATCCACAAGCTTCAATCTGCTCTTGTCTTTTCCTCTGTCGTCTTTCAGGATAACTTCATAAATCCCAGCATCTTTCTTTGAAAACTAAGGGGGGAATAGATATACCACATTGCAACTTATTGTAGCCTCAGAACATGGTGTTTGCATTTTTCAGGCCCTGAGATTTATAGAACTGACATCAAAACACACTGAACAAGCATCTAGCCATGTGAGCAATGAACAGTTCGCAGGTGAACTATCCATCATAACCTGACCAGCTAGCAGTCCTGAGTTTTCTTCCTCTAAGGCTACAATTGATTTGAGGCTTAAAGTCCTTATCTTTTACTCTGCCTTCATGTTAAAAACTGATGAGCATATGTATTTGAAAGGCATGCTCTTTTAGACAAAAAGTAGATAAAAATCTATACTTAAGTGAATACTATGATTGTCTCTGTACCTTTAGGGAACAAGCTATCATGAGGCTTAAGAGCAAACAAAGAAAGATCCACTTAACTGTCCTGCCACTCACCCATCTATGAAAAAAACTAGCTCAGAGAGGCAAGAATTGTGGTGTCCAGCCAACATTGTTTGGATATCTGACAAATCCTTGCATATCACAAGGTGAGAGAAGCCTTTGTGTCCTTACAGGTTGCTTTTTGGGTGACATCAGGGCAGGGATCTTTGCCCAGGGCAAAGGAACACATAATCTAGTCTCTGTATTTTGGAAGAATGTAGGGTACAGAACTAATACATTACATTTTATATTTATAGTCACCTACCTCTGTTATAAGGAGGGTACATATACCGTCCTTAAAGTCATGCTTTTCATCCACTGATATCTCCCTTTCATCTTTATACCACACAATAAGAGTCTCCTTCTTAATATTTGCCACCTAGAAGAAAAACTGTAGTTATACTTCTTGAAATAAAGGAATGCTACTCTTATGAAACTAAATAATTCTCAATGTAGCATTGGATATAAGAAAAAGCATAGATTTCTAGAGGAATCAATTGAAAGCTATTTTAACTGATAAAGAGTTTAAAATAGAATGGATACAAAAGAATAAACCTAAATCAATAGCATCTTTATTTCCAGCAGAAAAAAATTTGTCTTTAAAATCACCTGGTGGACAAGAAAACATAGACACATACATACTAACATACAGACTGAAGTAAAAATAAAAATGTGAAAACCAAAGGAAGATAAATCCCATCAGATTAAAATATAGTCTGTGTCACAAAAACAAATGACTTTATCAAAGTATCAGAATGAGTAAGCCCCAATCTATGGCTAAATATTTTTTAAAAGGTAAATGAAGCTCTGTAAATAAATGTGGAAAGGAAATATGTTTAAAATTATTTAATTAAAAATTTTTCCCCCCCAAAAAATGTTTCCAGTTTTATTGGGATATAACTGATACAATATTGTATAAGTTTAGGGTATACAACACAACGATTTGACATATGCATATATTGTGAAATGATTAACACAGTCAGTTCAGTTAGCATCCATCAAGTATGGTTTAATAAATTAATTGCTTAGCAATTTTTAGGAAACTCATTTAGATCCAATATCCACACATCATATCATAAATTTCAAATGGGCAAAATGACTTCATATGACTAAAGGGATTTTAAGCTTTATCTACAATGCTTGAACTTTCTATGAAGAAGAGTATATTCATGTATTTCTTGTGTAATTAAAATTATATGAAAAAGTAAAGACTTCATACAAATCAAGAAAACAATCTCAAAGACCCCACTACATAATTGGACAAATGTATGTATGATTTTCCCAAAGAGGAAATATAATTACAGAACAAACAGATGAAGAAAATGTTTGATCTCATTAAAGACAAGGAAATGTAAGTTTCAAAAAAAGAAAAAAAAATCTCAGCTAATACATTAACATAAGAACCAACACTGGTAATTGCAGTGAAACCAGAACACACAAACGTTCTTTATAATCCTGTAAACTGGTTCCTGGGTTGTAACTGTGTTACTAGGCAACATTGCTTATGATAAACATGCCCCGCAGATGGGAAAGCTACCACTGGACTGGGCGGGACTAGAAATGGACTCCTTGGCTTTGGGCTTCCCTGAATATACTCTTGTTATTCGGACATGGTCCCTGCGGGGAACCTGGAAGCTCTGCTTGGGGTGTTGTTACAAGAAGTATTGGCCCCTTGGGGCATGAGGGATTTTTTTAAAGCCATGGCATTTCCTGCACCTGCTCAAAGTGGATCTTGTCTCCTTGCACCTGAGCTGTCACCTGTGGGTGGTGAAGGGAGTGATTCCTGATGTGGACTCCTGCAGGACAGCAGTGCCCAGCATGGCCTTGTAGGCCAGCTCGGGTTCTTGTCCATATTCTTTTGAGTAGACTAGTTCCAAGTGGGGCCCACGGTAGTCTCAGAGTCTGAATGTTTGGCTGCACATACTCCATTAACTCTAATGCAATATGTAAATTGCTAAATGTACATAAATTGCTATAATAATGAAACAAAGTACTGTGGGAGGACAGAGGAAGGTTCATTTTACCCAGACTGAGAAGGGGGAGGCCTTACAGAGGAGATGACTGAGTTGGGCCTTGAAAAAGGATTGTGTCAGAGAAGCTGAAAGAAGAAGGCCATTCGAAGTCATGAATACATAATGAATGAATATTCAGAACCTACTTCTAGGCTCCCGTGGTTGGTCAGGATCTGGGTAAGGGGCTGATTCTCTTGAGGAAAACCATCAGAATAGGGCTGCAGAGCTCACCTCCCAGAAGCCTAGTGCAATAGGAAGCACAGAAAGAAGGACGCACGGATGTGGGGGCCCCTGAGGAAGGGATGGTTTCTGGGGTGGGTAGTGTGAGGAAAAAGTAAGTAGGGGCACGCAGCCGTGGACAGTCAGGAGGAGAGAGAGGCGGTGCGGGTTTTAGCTGCTGCCTGAGAAAGTGTTTTTCAAGAAGCTCTGCCATTTCCTAAGAGGCTAAAATCCAGCATTGATTTTTCCTATACATTTCTGGTAGACCGCTGTTTCTTTGAATTTATCAGATCCAGCAGAGACAGGAGTATTTGCATTCTGGCTTTTATAATGACAACTACGTGCGAAACACCAAATCTGTGCATCTGCTTTGGAGTCACCGTCCACCATCACAACCTTCACACTCCAACCTCATCCAGCAGTTCTTATCCAAAAACGTTTGATGACTCACGCAGCTGAACACCATACACTAAGGTACATGATAATTTAAAATGTGATGTGGAACTTTTTTTTCCTAAATGTTTCAAAGGCCTAATAACATAATTGGTTGTGAGCTGCAAACTCTTTACCAAACCTCTCCCCTCAAGGGAACACAGGGTTTTCAGAACCAGCAGCAGAGCTGCCCAAGACTTGAAGGTACTGTTGTGCCAGTCACACAATTTAGATTAAAAAAATTGCCAAACTTCCATAGAAACACAGTGTGGCTGGAATGATTCTGGAATAGATCTACCACTTAGAATGCAACGAAGATGATGTGAGATTCTTCTGAGATTAATAATTGAAAAAGAGCTGGTGGGGGGGGTTAGTGAGGGACGAGCAGGCAGAGCACAGAGGCTTTTTAGGGCAGTGAAAATACTCTGTATGATACTATAAGGATGGATACATGTTTTTACACGTTTGTCCAAACTCATGGAATGTACAACTCCAAGAGTGCACCCTAATGTAAACTATGGATTTTGGGTAATGATGTGTCCATGTAGGTTCATCAATTGTAACAAATGTACCACTTTGATGGGAATGTTGATAATGAGCGAGGCAATTTGTATATAGGGACAGGGGTATATGGGAAATCTCTGTACCTTCCCTTCAATTTTGCTGTGAACATAAAACTGCTCTAAAAAAGTGGTCTTAATGAAAAAAAAAAGGAGACTCTGTCCTTATTAACTAGGGCGTGAGTAATGAATAAAAACTATCATCTTGACTTCCCATATTTTTATGTTGTTTTATTTTAAATATTTCTTACCAACCAACAGTAACATTCAACAGTAAAGGCACATCACTTATCATTTTGGTCTAAATGGAGGAGATAAAAAGTTGATCTTCCTTTTCTTCTCACATTCTATTTTATCTTTATTTCCCTTGTATCAAATTATTAGAAATTTATCTACTTCTTACCTTGCATTTCAATAGTACATTACATTCACCAGTCACTTCCCAGCTCAAATACTCAGTGAAATGTGGACCTATAAAATTTTAATGATATCAGCAATCAGCAATATTAATCATGAGTGCAAAAATCCAAGCTCATTCTTAAATTCTAAGGTGATTTACATCTAAAGTGAAGTTTTAAAAATTCAAGATTTAGTTTTTAAATATTTTAAATGGATACATATTTAATAATAAATATTTTTTCAATTATTTTTATTAACCAGGGCATTATTAACATAAGCAATAATATTCATTTAATTTGTTATGGAAATAATCTTGGAATATTTTGTTCAAGAAATTGAAGCATTTCTCTTTATTCATTGCCTATGTTTACCTTGTTTCCTGATCCATTCTTGACGCTGGAGTTCAGCTTCTTTCTGGAGCTTTTTATAAACTGAAAATTGAAAAACAAGGAAATATGAAATTGAGTTGAGTGGTATAAATGTACATGCCACTCACTGTGCTAAGTGATTTATATTTGTTGTTATAACACTCATACACCATGACCACCCTATTTGTTTTCAGTATTCATAGATGAAGAAAAAGGCTTAGAAAGGTTAAGAAACTTGTTCAAGGTCATGAAGTCAGGAAATAGTGAAATAGCTTTGGCTATTGCAAATGTAGAGACCTGGCCAGCCTTTCCATTGCTTTATTAAATACCACATTTTAAATCTTGGTGATTTCCACACTGGCTTATGACAGCTGCCATACAACCTAGTTCTAACGGATAATCATCCATTAGATTCGGCACGCTCTACTCTTGCATGTTTATCTTCTTCATTTAAGTAATTTAGAGTAGGTGCACATTATAAGATAGTATCATAGTTTGTTTCTGAGACATAATACTGTCTTGGTTGTATTGCAATATCCTTCACTGGAGAATTTTAGTTATAAATACTTGTTTATATATGAGATAATTTAAGTGCAGTCTTGCCTGTGGGCCAGTGATAACTTTGGTGTCCTTTTAAATTAACTTTCAATTCTATGAAATGAAATACTATGGAAAGTATTAATTGCAAATTGCACTTTGAACATTGGAATCTAATCAAGAAATAATTTTTACTTCCTCCCACATGGTCACTTTCGTGCGATGGCGTATTTGCATTGAAAGGAGTAGCAAAATCTTCCAGATACTGTTTCACAGAACCCTTACCATCTCCAATGAGAACAAGAGTAGAATGGCCAGTCGCTCTTCCATCTTGAATCTGGAAAGTATACGTGCCCTCATCCTCATACTGCAGCTTTTCCATAAACATTTCAATTATACCAGTGCTTTGGTCAATATGCATCTTATATTTCTTCAATGTGAAAAGTAAAAGAGAGAAATAAGTGAGATAGATAGGATGACAATAAGCCACATAAAATAAACACACAAACTCCAAAGTATCATAATTTAATAGTTTCTTGTTCACATTTTTTTAAGTGAGCAAAGTTTCAAAATCTTGTACCCAGAAAAAGGAAACTATTATGTGGAATATATGACGTTGACCAGAACTGATTACTAAAGGTCTGACATTTAGTTTTTTAAACATAAACTTTTGTTACCCCAAATCACAAAATGTTATCAAAAAGTTGTTTTTAGATTCCCATTTTTCTTTCCAGATTACATTATTTTCAACTAACTGAATAATGCAACAGCTATAAGCAACGTGAGAGAAGTGTTTGTCTCAATCATTGCTATACCCCTGGCATGTAGCACATGCATGGAATATAGCAGCCAATTAATAAACATCTGCTGAATTAATATGTGGATAAAAATGCTTCTAAAGCATTGGAAGCCCATTTGCTCTTAATGAACAGAAATTGCCCTGCTAGACTGTGCTTATTTTATCATCTTCCTTAAGCAACTTTTTTTTTCAATGTAAAGATAAGTCTTAGTCCTTGGGCTTACAAGCACAATTCCATAACAGATTTGAACTAATGAAGTTTTCCTATAAAATGTCACAGAATGAAGGCTCAGGTCTGGGATCAACTCTGTGGTGCAATTCATGCCCTGGAGTTTCCCCAGCAGGGAGCCAGTCTTCAACAGAGACCCCTTTTTGATTAGCTTGCCCCATACCTTGGCTTGTGTCCCTCGCTCCTACCCCTGAGAGTAACCCCCATAAATCACTTGAAGGAGAAACTCTATTTCAGACTCTCCTAGGGAACCTGACCTAAGACAGTAATTTCCACCCAGTGAAATAGTATGATTAGAACCAATTGCAATGACAATAAACTGCTCTTCAGGTTCTGTGTGTGTGTGTGTATGTGTGTGTGTGTGTGTGCATGTGCCACATGCGTGTGTGAACACATGAAGGGGAGTGCCTCTACACACATGGGCACGAGTGTTCCCTCAATGGCTGTGGTGGCAGTGATACCAACAAGGCTCTTCCTTCCTCTCCACTGGCCAGATGGTGAGCACCACAGTCGATGAGAGCATTTTGAAAACAGGGAGGAGAGGGACCACAGTGGACCCATGTGTGCCTTGTTCCTGCTCTGCACAGGTACTACATGAGCTGAAAAGTAATACACTGCGTATTCTTCTGCTATTCATGTTACTCATTCTCCCTCTAACTAATGAATCCTCAAATATTTAAAAAACACATTTTGAGGAAAGGGGAATAGGTTGTTAATAATGGCCACAAACCACACCTCTCCCCCATCTTTTTAGTCTCCCATTTACACCCATGAGAAGACAGGTATGAGACAGGACCCCTAAACCCAAGTTCTTCAGTACCACCAGGCACAAGCCTGATGCTGGCTCTACTGATGTCTGGGGAGGACAGATAAAGTGCAGATGTTGTAACTCTATCTATAGAAACTATGTTTACATTAAAAGCAAAGAAATAGCAAATATGATATACATAATCACCTATGTAAATAATATACAAATTGACATACACACAAAGAAGTATAGAAAAAGACCAAAAGTATATATTAATATGTATATCAAAAAGTTGTAAGAATTTGTGGTTTGTCTTTTCTGAGTCTTTAAATTTTTTACAATAAGGATGAATTGCATTTTTAATCAGAAAAGCAATGAGATTTTTTTTTACATTTTTTTCTGAGCCATTAGAACAATTCTTCCATATGAAAAACCAAGACGCCACTGGAGTCTCTGATGTGAGTATCTGTGTTCAGGCAAGGGCGCTGGCCCCTCTGCCTTCAGTGTTTTTCATAGGTGACCAACTTCCTGATTTGCCTGAGACAGTTTTGGTTGATGACTGTTATCCTGGAAAAATTATTATTAGCATCTTCTTTCATTCTCAAAAGTATCCTAGTTTTGGATAATATGATATAATCAATCTATATTTTCTTCCACACTTTTCACATGTGAAATGATTTAAACCCCCTCACCCCACGTCCAGTGGTTTTCATAACAACTTATCTGCATTCTAATAGAGGTTTCCCAGCACATTCTACAATGATATGTTTAGAAATCTAAAAAGTGTAAAACCTACCGGCCCTTCAAAAATTTCCTTGTCATTAAATATGTAGTTGACTTTGGCGTTGCCAGACAGCTTCTCAGCCTGCATCCAAAACCGGACCTGACCTTTCTCCAAAATTTCAACTGCCAACTCTGATTTAACTGGGACAGCTATGAAAGATAAAAATAAGAGTAGTAGTTATATTGGTAACCATTTGTATTGATACAGATTTTTCCAACAAGTGAAAAACAATGGAAGTGATGATGTAGCACCTTGCTTCTTTCAGTGAGAGCACTGTACAGAAAGTTTGATTTTGAGGGACAGTAGAACTGGGTTCTAATCCTGACTGTCATAGATGTCTTAACTATAAAAATGAGGAAGATGAACTGACCTCCCAGGGTCCTTCAGCTAACCTCTGTGACTCTTTACCGTGGCTTTGGTTAGCTTTATTTAGGGACAATAACAAAGTATGATGAAAAGAGTCTTGAGCTGGCCCCAGTAGTTCAAGGTCAGCTACTAACAAACTGTGACATAAGGCAGTTCACTTCGCATCTCTGGGCCTCACTTGACTCATCTGTAAATGGATGGAATTGAACTGAATGTCTTAATTGACCAGGGTATTTTCCTGCTCCAACATTCTATGATTTAATTACTTCAAAACATTTGGAAAAAGAGTTCAATTTGATTTTTTTCAACAATTTAACTCACTTTGGAGGTTTTAAAAGATGTTTTAAAAAATGAATCTTAAGAAAGAATTAGTTTTGATTACATATATAAGATGAACCAGCTTGTCATTTAAACCCTATCCATCCCAATGGTATACCAGTTCATTTAAGTTCTTAGATCAAGCAAAATTTTTCAGATGCAAATAAGCAAGTCATTATCAAGAAGCTATATTAAAATATAGCATGGCGGGCTTCCCTGGTGGGGCAGTGGTTGGGGGTCTGCCTGCCGATGCGGGGGACGCGGGTTCGAGCCCTGGTCTGGGAGGATCCCGCATGCCGCGGAGCGGCTGGGCCCGTGAGCCACAACTGCTGAGCCTGAGCGTCTGGAGCCTGTGCTCCGCAACGGGAGAGGCCGCGATGGTGAGGGGCCCGCGCACCGTGATGGAGGGTGGCCCCCACTCGCCGTGGCTGGAGGGAGCCTCGTGCAGCGGCGGAGACCCAACACAGCCAAAAATAAAAATAATAAATAAATAATAAATTTAAAAAAAAAAAAAAAAATATAGCATGGCTTGCTTCACATAGAAAGTAAGGAACCATGTGATATCTCTGATTTACACCTGTATCGCTTAAGCCATTTGAACATGAGTGAAATTTTTAAAAGGTTGGCTGACATCTCTCAAAACCAGTTTCTAAATTTCTTGTAACTTGAAAATGTTCTCTACGAAGGCTCCTCCAAGCCAGCAGATCTGTATCAGAGGTGGCTCCTGGGCATCCTTTGTGGAACAAGCTGGTTGTTTCTCAAAATTTTGTAGTCCTTCACTTCTGTTAGGGGAAATCACCCTTTGCTTTCTCTCAACTATTCTTAAATATATTTCAAAATTTTAGCTATGCTACATTTTAAATTATAAGCTTTAATTATAAGCTTGGTATAAACTTGTACAAAATGTACATTAATGTTTTTTGTATTTATCCTAAAACTACCCTTTTCAAGCTTCAAGGGATGCCTTTCCTTTGCACTATTCCATATTCATTGTGAAACTCAGTTATAGAGTCATTCCATGCAGAGCTGAAAGGAGGCTCAGACATCATCTACTGAGGGTGTCCCCTGTGGACAGAAAAGGGCCACACCTTGATCAACGACAGTTATCTACCCCTGAAACCTTGTGTTCCTCACCTGCTAACATGGATATTATCTGCCTCACAAGGCCACCAAGAGTGAATATGGTACCAGAATACACTGAGCCACTGTGAATAATGACCGCTGCTCGAGAAAGGAGTTTTCTTTCTCCCCTGATTTTACTGATGACAAAACTCAGCCTCAGGAAAGCTTAGTAACATATCTGGGTAGCAGAGCTGAGACCAGGGTTGTTCCCTCTATTCTGTGCTCTTATGGTCCTGGCCGTCCACTCTGAAGAACACTAGTGGTTTTCCAGTAAGAGCAGATCAGCAACAGACCCCAGGGTGGTGAGAGCAGAGGCTAAGTTTTCTCCCTACAGGACGCTCCTGCTTGCTACAAGTAAGTCTTGAGGGGAATAGAGAGTAGGATCTCTTCCAGAAACATCTGGAAATCTCACTCTAGGGAATCTAATACATGAGTGATGCAGTTACTAAGAAGCTCAGTGTAGCGGTGGTGGGGAGGGGACACCCTCCCACGCTCTCCTGGAAGCCTCCAGATCCCTAATGTTCACGGTCCTCTCTGAGTAACGGGGCCATTGTCTGGGGAGCATTGGCCACCAGGATGCACACACAGAAACAGCCCATGTCCTGGTTAGTGTCAGACCACCTGGGCTTATGCCCAGGTACCAGCTGTGCACATCTGGTCTAATTACTTAACCTCTCTGTGCCTCACTTTCTTCATCTCTCAAATTAAATCACCATAGTAGTGACCCTTTTAAGGTCACTGTAGAGTATGATGACATTCTGTTTAAGCACCCTATAAACAGCATATAATAAATTAATATTTTGGTGACTCTTCCTTCAGTTGTTTAAACAACACCCTACAATCACCAATTGTATGTTATATTTACACCTAAGAGGACATACCAGATAGATATAATTTATGTATACGTGCTTGTGTATGTCTGTACTCATAGAGTATAATATGTACAAGTGGGATAATAAGCAATGTCTACAAATAAAAAGATATATTATGCAGGATGTTTTTGTTTCCCTTTTTTTTTAGGTGAGAAGTGTATTTATTTAGAGAGATACACATTCTGTAGACAGAATGTGGTCCATCTCAAAAGGCGAGAGGCCTGCAGGATGTTGTTGATACTGAAGTATATCTCCCACCATCCCCCCATATACCTTGAATTTTAGATACACACACACGTATGTTTTTGATATATATATATATATATACACACACACACATATATATTCAAATAAACTGCCTCTCTACACTGCAATTTAGCATCACTACTGGCAAGACAGAATAGGTTATTTTCTATTTTTAGCTTTATATATTTTTACTTTTTCCTTCTGCTCAGCCCTAAATTTCCTTAGGCTCTTTTCTCTGGCAGTTAATTTGCTCCAGCAAAATATCTGTCATTTGTAGGTTTAAGGCATATGTTTAGTGGTTTTCAAAATATTTTTGAAAACAGCTTAAAACAGGAGAATTTACTGTGCCAAGGGATAAAGGAAGAGCACACTCTTTATTATACTCTGTAAGAGATGAGACCAGTTAAGACCTTACAAAATCTCAAGAAAATGGCTTATGTGTCAACATATACTAAGAGGAAGTGGGTATAAATTGAGAAATTGGATATGCTGCTTTGACCCTATCATCAGATCTCTGAAAATATTCATGTAGTGACCTGGCTGATCCAACAGTGGTTGGGGAGAGAAAAGTACTGGAGCTGTGATACTTTAAACCTTGCTTCAACGGGTTCACGGGAGCTCCCTACGGTTGGGAGAGTCATACCTGCACATCAGAGTTTTTAACACATTTTTGGGTTCTCTCTGCGCCGACCCAAATGCCACACCTGATCTCTAATAGTAGGGTACCTGAGTTTGCTGCTACCCCCTCTCCTAGAACCAACAACTAAAGCGCTTATGCTCATGCAGAATAAAATATCTCAGCATAAATGACAGTGACAGCAGGCAATTACTATCGGCAAGTCCATATGATTATTGAACTTCAGGGAGGCTGGGCACCTCCAATTCAACAGTAACACCCCAACTTCTCTCATCTCCATCCTTTAAGCTAAATGTAAATGTTGTTTGGACCAGCTGTTGCCTAGACACTTTGTCAATATTTACTGTCTGACTAACTAGATTAGATTAGTAGGTGCTGCTGTTTCTGTCTCACGTTGTAGACAGTGTGAGCATTCACAGGCTCCCGCTGTGCTTGGCACGGTGACCCTCTCCTCCACTCCCCTCTTCATGGCCCTGGGAACATGAAGGGAGGACATCAGTGTGGCTGGCAGACAGTTCTTCTGCAAGTGGGTTTTTCTAGGTCACTCTTCTGTTTCAATTAACATTTATATTTTCCCTGAAGAGTTCAGGATTAACCAACGCCCTGTTGATTGTCTCTCACAGCCCCTCTATGTGGTGGGTGCTGTGAACAATTACAACAGCCATTCCGGGAAAAGAAACCAGGCAATGGGGAAATTGGGATGACGTGCTCAGGTTCACAGAGCACAGAACAAAGACAGTCCAGGCCAAACCTCTGCCTTCCATACAATTTTAAAAAGAATAACTTTTAAGACATTATTCTTGGTGTTACTTTTCCAGTTTGATGGTGAATAAGCTTACAGATGAGAAACAAACGGTTCTCCCCTAGAATTCAGAAAGCCTGCTTTCTGCATTCACACTCCACAGGCACCCCACTGTGCTTTGTTGAATAAAGCTGGTTTTGAGAACATTCCAGCTGAGGCCAATAGTCACCAACACCCAGCCTCACCATCAAACATGCATTCCTTGGGAATGTGAGAGAGGTCAGACAACTAGTTTTAGAGCAGTGTTTGTTTTTTAATCACAGCTCTGCTGAGAATTTCAGGAAAGCTGTAGATCCTCGCCCTAGAAAAATGCACATCTACAAACACACACGTTTTGCGTATAGTTTGGGGTCAGGGTATAGTTCCCTGGGTTCCTGAAACTCCTGTATTAGTGAAGAAGTTATATTTTAGGGATTAAGGAATGAAAAAAATTCCTGATTTAAAAGAATGAGTGATGCTATCACTCTTTGTTTTTTCAAACTCTAAGGTGTAACTTTCTGGATGCTTCACTACTTTGGCCAGTGGGTACCAATGGGCAAGAGATCCTATCAGGCCAGTGGAACTTTCTGAGTATCGTTTCAGTCTTCTTTCTCTTCTCTTAGGTGTCAACTCTGGAATTTAATCTTTTAAATAGAAGGTGCTTCATTGAAGGGTTTGTAGATAGTTCATAGGGATTCTTTTTCTGATCAAGGCATCTTTACCTTATTTTCCAGGAGTTTAAAATGTTAGGTACTGTCTTTATTTAGAAGTATGGTTCTTCTATTAAATGCTAACATTCAATTGCTTAGGAAGAGATCAGTTCGCCTAAAAGACATACAAATTAATGTATCTAGGAGATGTGTGTGTGTGTGTGTGTGTGTGTGTGTGTAAAAAGTTCCAAAATATGTAGGCAAAAGGTGAAGAATGTAATTGGTCAGCTGTTACACCTATGTAACCCGATAGTGCTCTATGTAACAGAGCATGGGATATATCTTCTATGTTAGTGTTCTTTGTATCTCTGGAGAACAATGACAAAGATAAAAGCAGCCCTTCGGAAAGTGTATCTGCAGCTACCAATATATGCTCCATTATATGTTCTCAAGAGCCTCTTCTCTTGATCCTGTCAGAATTGTGTAGTGGGATGGCTAAACTCTGTGAATGTATTGTGGACACTTACTTGGGAACTTGTGTTCTTGGCTGAGAGCAAGTAAACGTTTCAATTCTGTAGGGAGAAAAAGAAAACAATTAGAGCTTGAACTACTAAAACAAAAGTCACTTGATCCTGGAGAATCACTGAGAAATCAAAGCAGACTTGTGAATGAACCGATTTTTCACTTACCTTCCTCATCTATCAAGTAGCTTGACGCTATTCCATCAGTGTCTGTTACATCGCAGGAGTAGATGCCCAAGTCTTCCATCCCGAGGTCTTTGAAGGTCATTTTCGTCCTTCAGAACAGAATAATTTTATAAGAAGAGAGTCCGTGTGGGGTCTGAGGACCTGCACCCTGCCCGGTCTCTAGGCATTTGCATGTCCGCTCCCTTCACGTGGAGCACTTGTTCTGTCCCCCTTGCTGACCTAAAGCCCACTCATTCTTGCTGCTTCTGGGAAGACTTTCCTGACCTCCTCCTATGGGCTGATGGTGACGGGAGGGGGAGCTGGTACAAATCTCCCATCCCCAAGCTATGATGCATATCGATGCACATCCCAAATAAAGATATTTTTAGCTGATCAACCCTTGCTGGGCAGCCTGAAATTTTTCTTCTTCACAGGGCAGAACCTCCCAATGCCTCTCTTATGTCAACCCTGCACTTCCTGTTTTGGAGGTTATCACATGGCATCGGTATTGCCTAGTTCATTAACTATATACCTCCACTGAATGCCTTTTGGGACGAGATCTGTTTTGTTCACTGTTGTGTCCTCCGGCCTCCATACCTTGTCTGGCACATAATATGTGCCTAATAAATACTTGTGGAATGAATGAATGGGCCAGTCGTCTAGTTCGCTTTGTTTTCTAACTTTGGTGAGTCACATTGCTGGTCAGGGTCTAAGATCACCCAAACATTTATAGGTTAGTCAAGGAAAAAAAATTTATAGTTTGATTGTCTTTCCTTTGACCAAAATTATGTTTCACTTCAAGGACCTTACAGCATAGTTACAGCAGAACGTCTTTTAATTATTAATATATTCAGTATTTCCTTGCTGTTTTCCAACAAAATTACTATTTCTTTCCTTTATTTTTGAGCTATATTGGGCTTTTGTAATAGAAATAATACTTAGGAATATTTTGCTTTACCAAATATAATCCAATCTGGTTGGCACTATAAAGATATGAAGCTTGATAAGTAAGGTGAAATAAGAAGAAATCTTGAGGCTGAAAGGAAGTAACAGATCATAAAATTAATCTCCTTCACTCTCTTCTATTTTACAGAAAAAGAAATCCAAGGTCCATGTAATTAAAAGCTGCCCCAGGTCACACAGCCGGCTCCTGGTAGAGCTGGGACTAGAGCTCATCTCTCCTGTGCTTCCCATACGGAGTTCTTTCCAGTACAGTATTGTGTCGCTCACAAGTGGTGGTGAAAAAAGCAGAACAGATTATACCCCATCCATTTAATTTACCATAACTTGAATCAGCAAGTTTCTTCCTTAACCCCTCCCCATAAGCATCCTCACCATTACTTAAGATTTCAAAATTTGTAGAATAATGAGAATCATCTCTGAAGTTCACTTTTATGCCAATTAAAGCTTTTCTTACATCATAAACGATGCCAACTAAAAATTGCTGCTCGCCATCTGCTTCTACAAGGATGAAGTCATTAGCCACTGCAGTCGCTGACCTTCAACACACCCTGAAAGGAGTTCAGGGTGGAGATCAGGAATGAGGCACTCTGTGCTCTGGGAAAAACTGGCAGAACAGGCCTTCAGATAGTTAGGTATTTTTCAGGAGAAGATTTTATGAGCCCAATTTCTTGTATCTTCTCATATCTAGAAAAGCACTAAAATCATTGATGGAGACATCGGCTCCTCGTGACTAGCAGCAAGCTTCTGCCAAAATGTGTGCTTTGATTGCACGTTTCCCCCTTCACCAAAATCCCTTCTGTACTGACTTTCCCCCTTACCTTTTCAGAGCAGTTCCTCAGAGCTGTCTGAGATGCTGTCGCCTGGGCTATAGTCCTCATTTTGCCCCAAATAAAACTTAACTCAGAACTCTCACGTTGCGCATTTTTTTTTCAGTCAACAGTGAGATACATATGAGAAAATACTTTAAATGGACTAATGTGAAAAGTATTTTATAAGGATTGTTATTTTTTAAGGTTTATACTGGTTATCACTTTTTACATTTCCAGTTATAAAATATTTGTGATTTCATTCTCTTATTTGAAATGGAAAGCGTACTTCATCCTCCTTTCATGAAAAGGAGACCCATAGTTAGGATTGAAACGGTGCGTACTTGTTGCCTTTGCTTTCAACCTCTAATCGTGGAGACTCCTCCGTGGGGACATAATCTTTGGACCAGACGAACTCAGAATTTGGAGCCATCTGATCACATTCGAAGTTCAAGGAAATGACTCCATCGTCATCCACATTTACAACAACCTCTTTGGTTCCTAGAAGATCAAAAACAAGGCACTGATAGTTCCTGGTAGAAGTCAATCAAATAAGAATTCCTTACCTTGGGATCCTTTACTGTAGCCTTAAAGCAGGGCCTTGAGCCTGTGCAAGTGAAAAGCCCCAACTGCTCGCTGCAACTGACAATCCTGCTACAATTCAACGTTTGTGTTGTGACAGAATTAAATGAATGTACCATGTTTCTTAGGTAGTGCTAACACCATGGACAGTACTGTTTGTTCAGGGCTGAAGAAAATTGGTTGACGTGACCAGTGGGACAGTTACTGGAGTATGTTGACCATAATAAGGAGGACAAGGCAGCCGTGGGAGAAAGGAAAGTTGAATGGTCCTTATCAGGGCCTAATTCATGACTTTTGCTTCAATATTACCCATATCTAACTAGTCATCAAGAAAGGATAGATAAGAGATAAAGAAACCAAAGGGAAATTGAAGGGGAGAAAGTAGAGGTAGTAAGAATTGCCTATATTCACATGTTCAAAGTTTGTAAATCATTTAAGAATGAAAAAAAACTCCATGGAAACAAGTTCTGCTGATCAGGTAATCATAAATCAATCTAAAGATGCCATTCTAGATTAGAACAACAGAAACCTAGAAATGATTGTTATTGAACTTTATGGAAATGAATTTCAAGAGATTCAAATGTTTCAAGATTAGTTTTTGGATTTTAAAAGAAAACAATAAGTTAATGTTTTGAGGGTTTTTTTTTGAGGGTTATAATAAATTACATCTGCATTCAATATAGCAATTCAAAGAGTGTGTATAGCATATAAAATGTTCACATCTCTGCCTAAATCCAATTTAAAAGGTAAAATGCTCTTCTCAAATTGCCATTCATTCAATTACCAGTCTACACGTAGTTTGTTTCCATACATTAGGAAAAATATATTTAATTTCAGAAAGGTATAGCTTTATTTTTTTTAAAGTATAAAAAAAAACCTTTCAGTAGATACTTCCCAAGTGATGAAAGATCTTCTCTTCTAGATTGCATCATTCAATAAAACTTGTCAGGGGAAAAACAATTGCAAGACTCCTCCCAGGCGAAGGGCAAAACAAAACGAGTGCCGAAAGAGTGATTGGTGACATTAGGATGTTGGATCCTAAGCCTGGCAGTTGGTCTAATTTGTGTCCTTATTGATAGTAGTGTGTGCTTCAACTATAAACCTCCAAAAAGTGATTTTTAACACATAGAAAACTTAGAGAAGACTAATTCTAGGAGATTTTAAAAAATTACTTTTTAAAAAATAAAGGGTTATTTTCACATTTGGCTATATAGATAAACAGAAATAAAGGTCAATTAAAGATTTAATTTTTCCTAAGTGAAATGTCCCCCATGTATTACTTTTAAGGGCTGTGTCTACTCCATTGGAAGTCACAGACCATGTTTTATTTCTATTCCCAGTAACACATGACTAACCCTTACATTAGGATTAATGTATAACATTGTTGTATAACAAATAACGAACAAGTTATTTAAGAAAAGACTGACAGCTAAGAATGCTGAGGTTTAGATGGTATTATAATACACAGTTAGCATAACTGAATCACAGAGAGTATAAATGGAAAATCTTCTGAATATCTGTATTGTTATAAAGAGGAAAGGAGAAGTAATGAAGTTGACTAAACCTTTCTTGCTATTTACATAATATCTATTTTGGAGGCATGACAGATTGTTCATATTAGTCATTCATTGGGTTATTTGTAATCTCTTTAAAAAGGAAGTGAGGGCTTCCCTGGCGGCGCAGTGGTTGAGAAGCTGCCTGCTAGTGCAGGGGACACGGGTTCGAGCCCTGGTCTGGGAGGATCCCACATGCCGCGGAGCAACTAGGCCCGTGAGCCACAACTACTGAGCCTGCGCGTCTGGAGCCTGTGCTCTGCAACAAGAGAGGCCGCGATGGTGAGAGGCCCGCGCACCGCGATGAAGAGTGGCCCCCGCTCGCCGCAACTAGAGAAAGCCCTCGCACAGAAATTAAGACCCAACACAGCTAAAAATAAATAAATAAATAAATTTATTAAAAAAAAAAAAAAAAAAAAAAGGAAGTGAATCATCCATATGCCTGCTGTTTATTATGTTGGAGGTATGACTTAAGTTGACAGCCGAAAAGATATTGCTTAGCTTAAGAATCTTGATTTTTACTAAAGTGAAAGATTTGACTTTTCTTCAAAGGAGTCATAAAACGGAAAGCATATGAAGAATATAATTAGCTTGGCTTTCCTCTCAATTACATGGATAACCTTTGTACCGTAACACTTCACTCATTTGGAATCTTGCCCAAGACCAAGAAGTAATGAAAACAAGTCTCTAAGAGCCAGTGCTGATGTGACAAAGTTCACGCACTAGTATTCCTGAACACTCACTGGTGAATTCCATAGACCGTCACTTGGAATCTCTACTTAGCTTGAGATGATTCTAACAAGCTTAGTTGGTCAGTTTCTCTCAGTAGATTAAACCCAAAAAAGAGAGGAAAGTAAGAAGCTACTATCATCAGGAAAATGACAGCAGGAGAGGAAGCAGAAAACTAAAAAGCAGGCACAAAGACGTTATTTAGTAGAGGGACAAACAGCCCCTCACCCCATAAGACGTCACTGTATTGTAACACTGGGCAATAAATAAGGTGGATACTTGTGTCTCTGAGTCATACAGAAAAAGGTAAATGAGATTAAGTATATTGCATCCAAGAAGTATGAAAGGTAGGTACTGAAGTGTGTAATCTATTTTATGAGAATTTTCATCAAAGAGTCTTAGAATGAAATTTTAAATAATTGATGCTCTAGCAGTAAATTCTCAGGTAAATGGAACTACTGGGTATTTAAAACAATACTTTTTTCAGGTTTCTGATTGACCAGATTTGGTCCCAAACCCATGCAACTTAGAGAATAGAAAAACCCTGCTTAGTTGCTGTCTCAATTGCCTCAGCTATTAAGAGAAGGATATAGAGCTGCCTCATTGAATTATTCTGGACAATTCATTTTTGTAAAGTACTTGGAGATCTTTTGTGACAGTATGAAATGAAACAAAAGATGTTATTTTTAAGTCCCAGGCAATACGTGTGTTTCCACTTTAACCTATGAGTTTTACATCATTACTGTGTAGCTGGGTTCTAATGTAAAAAAATGTAATAATTTATACTTTTAGAAAACAACATGGCATTTCTTGAAAGTCTTAGATCAAAATTTGTGGTTTGAAATTAAGTAATTGCCTGGAGGGGAAAAATAAAAAGTAGGGATTAGATGTAAAGTCAACTAGTATCTGAGAGAGTTGTGCTCATCTGTGCAGCTTTTCTTGATTAATCATATCAAATCAGGACATGGTAGACAATACCTGTAGTGGATAAAAGAGCGGCATGAACATTTCCTCAATTTATGCTCACATAATTGTGGCTATGATGGGTGCTATTTGTTGATTTATTTAAATAAAGGGGAAAAAAATTAAAACTCTCTTCCATACTTCTGTTTTAAAAATCAAATACTCATTAAGATGAGTATTTGATTAATTTTCATTTTTCAAAGAGTTGCACTGGTTGTTTATTTTATCAAGAACAGGGTTAAATTCTACAAGGGCAGGGCTTTTGTCTTTCATATTTTCCATACATATTTACACATGCCAGGCACTGGACTGAAAAAACAGATTTAAATGAGAAATGTCAGTTCAGAATTGCAATGTTTATTTTATTGGAACTAGTCTTATTAAAGCTTAAGCATAACACCAATATTTTGATAAACAGACAAGATTAAAAAAAAAAAACCAACAAAGAAAACATTCTAGTCGCAGTGGGTTTCCTACTTATGCTCAGAATTTAAAGCTTGATCTCCTTCCTGTCAAACAGTGATGCTGTCAACTGGCTGAAAGTGTTGCTCTGAAAGTGATCATAATCATAAGACTTTGAAAAGTAAAATTTACTGAAAATAATTCAAATACTAGTTTTCTAGGCATATTTCTTTTTTTTTTTTTCTAGGCATATTTCTTACGTTCCACAAAAATTCTCTTTAGAAAATAATGTTTAGTCAAAATAACTTAACTATTACAAAGAAAGAACACAGTTTCAACAGTATCACTGTATAAATATAAAACAAGGTTATTGTCTTAAAATGATTATGGCAACAAGTTATAGCTTGTTCCCTATTTGTCACATGAATTACAATGCTAATGCTCTCATACTCTTTCAACATGGCTTTTCAAATTCAAAGCCTTCTGTTACTATTCAGCTTTAACTAATTGGTTAACATAGTTCTTTGAATAAAAGTGTTTTTAAAGAGTGACTTAGTAGACCAAGTATTTTATAATAATACCTATAATGGGAAATGGAATTGAAGTTGCCTTGGAAAAAAGGTAGACTCTTCCTGCATTCTGGGTTTATATATAGAGGAAGTCATTTTTGGAAAATACATAGATTCATAGATTCCTCTTTGTGTAATAAAGAAGGTACTTATGTTAATCTGGAAAGGCCATTTTTTCCACATATTAAAATCTAAGAGGAATTAATAGTGGCGTTCCTTAAATGAAGGGATCTTGGACACATCATGGGCAAAAAATTCTAGTGAGATGTTGCAAAAGATACATGACATTGAAATGGATGATTCTTTTTATAAGTGCTCTAGGAAAACCAAGAGCAATGTAATGACAGCATTTCTAAGAGGCCCCAGGCTAGTCCACAACCACACCTGTGGAGATTAACCTGGTGCAGCGTCAGAGTGAAAGAGGTGCAGCTACCACACCCTCAAATTTGCTTTTTAGAATGTCCCACGGCCTGAATTTTTGCCAAGCACTGAGCTGCTGTCAATCCATGGTTGAACTCATAAATGTCTAAAGAGACACATTCACTAAATTTGACTAAAACATGAGCAGAATGGTTCCGATATTTAACAGGCAGGCAGCAAGTTTGATGTTCTGCTGTCAAAGTAATGGAATCCCTATGGATATTCTCATCTAGATGAAAGGCCATCTCACTTTCCCACAGAGTTGAGCTGGGAAAGTGGACCAAAGTTTGTCAGGACTTAGATTTTTCTCAAAAACAACCTATGAATCTATTCAAGAATATGAAGAATTCAGTTAAGAGCAGAGGAGATTTGGCTATAGAAAATGAAGGAGATAATTCTGGTCTGAAAAGGAATTAAGAAGAGTTGTCTCTAGTCAGCTGCCCCAACCCTAAACAAATCCTTAATGAGGACCTAGAGGAATACTGGATTGCGTGGAATGGCATTTTAATGGTCCCTCCAGGCTTGCCACTACCCACAGTAAGTGAATGGGTTAAAGTACGGCCCAGGGCTAAAATGAACTTTTTGGAAATTAACTCCAGCCCACTTTTCTCTCCCTTCCAAATAATGATTTTAAAAAAAGATAAAATTTAAAAGTGGGAATTCATCTTCCCACACATTTCACAATCTGATGTGAGAATTTTCTCATATAATTTAGTCTTTTATATCTGCATTAATAGGTCATTTTTATAAGTTTTATTCTTTGTCCTTCTCCATGGTGTGTGTGAGTGTGTGTGTGTGTGTGTGGTGTTTAAAAAAACTGGTGAGTGGGACAGAACAGAAGCAGACAGAAGTGAACAAATGTAATCAGCTGCGTGTAACGCTGAGGTCCCCTACGTGGAAGACAGGACCGCTGGCTGACCCACCAGCGGTCCTGGTGCTACATCAGGGCCTCCACTGGGCCTCTCCCAACTCACCCTTCATAACCAGGGCGTTCATTACGAGATACTAGGGTTAGGTTTACATGCTGTGGCTGCAAAACAGTCACACTCTCTCCAAAACATGGTAGCCATTCATTAATTTTTTCATCTATACACTAGGTACTAGGCTATTGACATACAGAGAGAAAACAAAGTTCCTATTTAGAAGGAGGCCACAATCTAATGCACAGTTCACAAACCTTGAATTTCATACTTGAATTACCCAAGGAGCTAAACAAACAAACAAAAATGAACCTATGCCCAGGCTCAGTCCTTCAGACTCTGATTTAATTGGTCTGGAGTAGTCTAGAATGGAGTCAGTATTTTCAAAAAGTTCCTGGCGTGATTCTAATGCAATGTACTGTCAAGGTTGAAAACTACTTTGCTAATGGGTGAAAGAGGGCAGATAGTGAGCAAATATAAGTGAAGTTTTCTAAATTAGCCAGTTGAGCTAATCTTTAATAGTCAGCCTGGCTTCCTGCTTCAGAATCCTTCAAAGCTCCACCTCAAGGCCACTGAGCATTCTCAGCCCTACCAGGTTTTATAACCGATCAATTTTCAGAAACTGGGATTGGTTAGTAGGTTGTCACCTCAATCCCAGCTCATTACTCCTTCTGGAGCTCTGTTCTTCTAACCTGCCTTGCTCTTGGTGAGAAGTCCTAACTTCCAATAACTCAGTTCCTGCTCGGGACTCTGCCTGGGTCTGGGTTCTCCTGCTCCTCAGCTCAGTTCTCCTGCCTGCTGCTGGGTCTCTGGTAAGAACACCTGCAGCCTGTTCTGCCAGGTATTTGTTGCCCTCCAGATCACCTGCCACACCTTGGCAGGTCTCTCTCTTGCCTCCCGTCTGATCTGGTTCTCCTTGTCTCCACCTACAGCCCAGACCTGATACCATCAACATAGATACTGTTTGAAAAATATCAAATATCAAGACTAGAAGTGCCTCTCATGTACCAACAAATCTACTCTAAATATTTTCCAGCTTATTCTTCTTACAGGCTTGTTTAGCTACTAGATTTCTTGGTAAGGCACGGCACACTTAGTCCATTTTGATCCTCATTACCAGCACGATCAGACTTTGCAGTAGTGGCTGAGCTACATCTGCTGGCATTTTCGTCAACTTCAAAGGGAGACCGGTCACCCTACCAACCCCAGTGGATTAGGTTAACTTTTAACTGGAATTCAAATTGCACTTGAGGTATCTTGTTAGGTGTATTTGAGGTTTGCTGTTACATGATAAGCTTTATTCTCTATCTGAAATTTTAGTAATGTGTTCCAAAAGGAGTTGTTCTTCTGAAATAGCAACCCAAGTTTCACGTTCCAAACCTTGAAACTGATAACAGATCCCATCCCCCCCCCCAACCCTGGCACCAAACATTTTAGCATAAAATAAATACATGGTTAAAAGTAATATATTGGTATTTAATAAAGTTAATAAATACAGACAACCTTAGGCTACATACAAGTTTTTACAGGGATTTTTGAAGCCTTAACACCTGTTTATAGCTTATTCATCTATGGGAAATATTTTGTGAACCTCTAAGCTCTCATCATGCTGTGCTGTAAACTGTTTTTCCACTAGCTCATAAGCCCAGTGGGCGGTGACAATGTCACATTACTCGTGGTGCCTACACAGCACCTGGCATGAAGCAGGTGTTCAGGAAACACGTGGTGCAGGAATGAATGTGTCTCTTGCATATGGAACAAGCCCCAGTGTCCTGGGTTTGGGCTCCTTCATGGCGATGCTTCAAGTCAAGCATCTTGACTCTGTGCCTCCCAGGATTTTTTCCTAGGCTTGAGCCAGTGGTTCCTGAGCGGGTTAATCTGCTGCTGTTTAGTCTGCAGCTGCTGTTTGTAGTTATATTCTGGGAATCGAATGGTCACAGAATGACTTTGGGTGCCTTGTTCCAAACCAGTAAAACAAAACTCTCCCCCAGGAGCTCATCAGCAGACTCCTTTCTGATGGTAAAGTTTCCACCGTGGTGGCTTTACTAACGTCCTGACTGGCCACCTGCCATTCCAAGGGTTATTGATGAGAAAACAGGAAATCAATTTAAGCTTTCTTTAGTCAATCAGATTTGGGTTCCACTGCCTAAAGGGTGCTTTTAACCTATAAATGACTAGATAGTTTATTTGTGTAATAATCTAAATGTTCTTACAAGGGCAGCCTCACAGTTGGGCTCTTCTGCATGTCTATTGGCACCCTATATATCTGCACAGTTGGCACCTGAAGGGTCTGATTCCTATAGGAATGTGTGTCCTCATGTCTTCGTGTGTCACCTTTTACCCGGCATTTGGGTCCCTAGCATTTTTCTATTTTCTCATGAAGTTTTGCAAAGAGTACTTATATGAGGTATGGCACTCTGTCCAGACACACCTACCACACTTTGGTATAAGAAGGTCACTTCTGTCGTACCCAGTGCTAGAGGGTAGTTACAGGAGCAGATGAAAGCAGTTTATGAAGTAATAGGATGAAAGGGGCAGGTACTTCCTCAAAGGATACATTAGATATTCTTTTCAAGCAGCATGACGTGAGAGCAGAGTTTTCTATGTTTACATTCTTTTCTCATCATAAAAACAAATATTACATTATATATCTGCTCTTTATTTCAGTCCGAAAATAGGAATGGATTAAAGTGAGAGTGCTTGGACTAGAATGAATATAAACTTAAAATAACTGGTTAATACTTCTTTTTTATCTCTCATTTCCAGTAATTTCTTTCATGCAACTTTAATGAACTGAAATTTATAACTTTGAAAAGGAGATTAAATGACAAAATAAGTATTATATAATGATCTAAAACTATTTGCACAGTGAACACTGTAAACTTTGTTCACATAACAAAGGGAAAGACTGTCTTTCCTAGTCCAATCATGGCATCTTGAAACTGGGAAGTGAGGCTGCCTCAACTCTATAGATCATTCAATTAGGACCGCTGTTAGTTTAATCCAGGGGTCAGCAAACTATGGCTTGTGGGCTAAATCTGGCCCATTGCCTCTTTTTATACGGCCTGCAAGCTACGAATGGTTTTTATGTTTTTAAACAGCTTTTAAAAATGAAAAGAAGATAAATATTTCAAGACCTGAAAACTAGTTATAATTCAAATTTCATAATGCATGTAATGTATCATATTACATAATGCATATATCAAGCACAATAAAGTTTTATTGGCACATAGCCATGCTCACTAATTTATGTATTGTCTGTGGCTGCTTTTGTGCCACAGCAGAGTTGAGGATTGTTACAGGGACCATATAACCGTAGAGTTGAAAATATTTACTATCTGGCCCTTCACAGAAAATGTTTTCTGTCCCCTGGTTTAATTTAGTAGCTACAATTATATAAATCCTCCTTTTGTTTAAGGGTCATGCTTGCTACCTGGGCTGTTCCAGCTTCCTCTGTGATGGGAAAATATTCTTGTGGGAATTAATGGCCATAGTATAATAGGAATAATGTCCCAGGAATGTATGCTTTAAACAGTTGGTCCAGGAAGCATAATTTGATCAAGAACTTCCCTGTTTTTAAGTATGAACCAGAGTAGCCCTGGACCACTTCAAACCTGGCTCACCCCTGCCCTAAGGTCCTGTGATGGGGTAAATGATTGTCAGGTCCTACGGTCATACTTATCTATCATTCGGCTAGCATACAGTGATGATTTTGAAAATGAGGAAAAGCATAGAAGTAAGGTATCTTACACAGATGAGATTAACGAAAAAGTAAAAGCCCACCTGGACGGGTTTCTGCCACAACAGGCCCAGCAAGGTCAGACGGCTTCCCGACACCTGCCTGGTTTACGGCTCGGGCTCGGAACACATAGCTGACACCCTCTTTGAGGCCTTGCACCTGGAAGAAGCAGGTATAGAAGTGATGGGTGCTTTGTGTCATTTGAACAGAAGTGCCCTTCCTCTGTGGTGGCGATTCAATTATACAGCACAAAGGGCACAGGACTTGGGTTCTGAACTTCATTCTGTCAAAGACTGTGTGTGGCTTCAGCTAAGACTTTCTTCTCTCTGGACCATGTGTAAGTAGACATTTCCAAGATCCCTTGAAACTCAGATGCTGTTTCTTTTTTAGAATTTAATGGCCACCAGCATCAGAAACAGAAGACTGATACAGGTGTGCTGTAAAGGAGTTAGCCACCTTATTCTTTGGTCAAAAGACAAATTACAAAGTGCTCAGAAGAGCTTATATGCTGCCCTTTTTTTCCTGATTCTTTGAGACATTCCATGAATAATTTCAGATAAAATTTCTGACAAGAGAGGGGAATTACAAGCACGGATCACAGATCATGGATCATTCTCCATTTGTTTAAAAGCATGTTAAAGCACTAGAACAAAAACAAACAAAAATTGTCCCTCTAAATATAATACAGCTATTTCTCACTAAACAGACAAGCAGGGACTTCTCTGGTGGCACAGTGGTTGGGAATCCGCCTGCCAGTGCAGGGGACGCGGGTTTGAGCCCTGGTCCGGGAGGATCCCACATGCCGCAGAGCAACTGAGCCCGTGCTCCACAACTACTGAGCCTGCACTCTGGAGCCCGCAAGCCACAACTACTGAAGCCCGTGCGCCTAGAGCCCGTGCTCTGCAACAAGAGAAGCCACCACAGTGAGAAGCCTGCGCACTGCAATGAAGAGTAGCCCCTGCTCGCTGCAACTAGAGAAAGCCCACGCACAGCAATGAAGACCCAACGCAACCAAAAATAAATACATAAATAAATAAATTTTTTAAAAACGATAAAATCTTTAAAAATAAATAAATAAATAAACAGACAAGCAATTAACATGGTTGTGAATTTTAGTAATTTGTGAATAGTCAAATATATTCAAATTCCAAATCCTCACATTTTCAATCATCAAGAAGATGTTTGCTGAGGACCTATATTATATGTGTGCCACCAAGCTAGAGTTACAAGAGCATAAGAGAAGTAAAAAACATATATAATATGTTTTTATACGACAGTCCCACTTCATAATTTTTTGTGACTTTCTTTGGGTTCAGCACAGTCTCATTAGTATTACAAATACTGTCAATATTTTACAAAAATTATCTTTTCCTTTTTAGAACATGTGACTTTTAAAAGCTATATTGTATTTTAAGAAGGAGTTTATTACACACAAAGAGCACAATTTTTTCCCATAGTGTTGTGATGGAGATTAACAGCCAAAATGGGATTTAAATCAAACAAAGCTAGAATATACTTATTCAACTAAGCGAAGTGTTTGTGACCATGTACTTAGATGAGCTATGTATTAAATTGTTGGGTTTTTAATCTAATTATTTAATTGTATGTGTTTATGGTAACAGAATGTCACTGCTTATATAGTGATAGCTTTCACTGGAGCTAATGGATTTTTGAAATGAATTTTAATCCGTAAATGAATTTAGGCACAGGTTAAATGCATAAGAGTTTGATGTATTTAAATTCTATACTTAGAAATAATGCCAGGCAACTGTGGATCTACAGAAAGGAACAGAAACATTTCCTTGTTGTGATAAAAATAGACCAGCTCCCAGGTACCTGCCACATCTGCACCTGCCACTTAGGTAATATGCGGCTGTGAGTCAGATTTCTGCCAACATGGCACAGGAAGTGAATCCACATCCTAGTGTCTAGTCACTGAGGTGACAGGCACACCCCTCCACTCTTCCATCACCACAGGGGCAATGACTGCTGGCTTAAAGCACTAGAGATGCATAATCTATATCCCCCACCCCTTCCAATTATTTAGTCCCTCTCACCACATTGTCTCAGCAGATTGTAATTACCAATCAAAAAGGAAGCATGAGCTCTGTTGGTTAAACCTTTTGGTGGATAGTAATGCATCTTGCACTCTCTCTAGGAACCCCTAGACACTCAGTGCTAACGTGAATGGGTGTGTGTCTGGCAGAAACCAGTTAGGCCATTATGTTCCAGTGCCATGGTGCTAAAATCTCCTGTTCCTGGAGCTATATGTCCTTTCCTCACTTAAATTTGACAGATTAAACTTTTTAACATGCACATTTTTTCTCCATTTCAGGGCTGAAACTTTTCTGAATATGAAACATCTGGAAAAGTGACTCCACATCAAAATGGGTATGGGAACTATAGGACATCTCTACTTTTCTTCTTTATGCCTTTACTGTTTGAATTTGTCATCATAAGCATGCATCTGTTTTACAATCAGAAAAATCAGTAATTCTATTTTTGCTTTAAAAATTGTGGCCAAACTCTAAGGTCATTTCCTTACAGGAAGTTTGTCTCCCGGTTTGTGAGGGGCACTCAACCTCAGTCTCTCTCTTTCCCCTAAATTTGCCTTTCTTCTTCTTTTTTAAAAAAATGAGTGACATTAACCATTCTTGATGTGTTTAAACTCCATTATTTTCTCTTCCTACTCATTTTTCCTGGGCTCTTGGTCCGCTTTGCTTGGCTTCTCACTCTCATTTGGTTTCCCGTGAGTCGGGCTCCTGGGATCCTGTGCTATGGCAGATGGAGGATTTGGAAGTCATGCTGGCCATAAGCACACACCACCACCATCTAGGATGTGTCCGACCTTTGTTTTACACTGGGCTTTGGGGATGTCTTTGTATCTAGAGGCCTCCTGACTTCTCTGGACAGCCAAACAGTGTCCTAGGCTCCAGACCTTCCTTGACCTTTTCTCTTCCCCACGAAATGTGATCTTCCTTATCTCCTCATGGTTTCATAAGGGGCTGGAGAGTTTACTGGCATGTGTGAAGCTGAGTTAATGGCATGTCGGATGTAATGGTTTAAGGGTCATCTCTCCTGGAGGGTACATTTACATTTTTTTTATAGGGACCCCAGAGAGTGGCTGCCTTAACCCCAGAGAGGGGCTGACAGACGGTATGGACTTTAGTGGCAGGTTGACAAGAGAAATCTCTTAAACCAGGTATACTCTGAAAATCCTCCAAGGCCCACGCCCTGGGTGGTGGCATATTCTGCCAACAGATAAGGCTGCACACGGAATGCACTGTGCAGCTTTCTGTTTGACTGTGGTCATACAGTCACACTTCATGGTACGTAACAAGAACTGGAGTCATATTCCCCACAGTTTCTGAGGCCTTATTGTGGATTCAGGGTCTCCAGATGCCACTGCTGACAATAGGGGGAAACATTCTTTTGAGACTTCCATTTGGTACTAGTGAGAGAGTCAGTGGCTACAGCAGAACAGTCTCTGGCAGATAGAGTTAGAAACTGGTTCAGTTGGAACACTCTAGAGGAACCTGGAAGGCAGTGACATGGAGAAGGGTGAGGACAAGGTCAAGAGTTGAGGCAACTCATTCCTCTGGCCCCTGAGAGCTCACGTGAGCACAGGGGTGAGGGGGCAGGGGAGGTAAGGCCGACCACGACTCAAAAAGATCAGCAGTTAAAAGCTTACAGGCGTGAACTCTATGGAAATAACACCCTCAAATCAAAAACCACCCTCAAAAAAATTCGAGGTAGGAATGAGAAAGTCACCTTTTGGAGATGGTAACATCTTAAGACTGTGAGTAGCAAAAATGTGAGGTGGGTAAGTGGAGGCGAGGAGGGATAGAAGAGGGAGGAGGGATATTTTCTAAAGCCAGGCAAAGGGATTTGGGTCAAATTACAAGCAAATTGTTTTAAGCATCAGAAACATCCCCAAAACTTCACCCACTGACAAATGGAATCTTACCAGGATCCCAACACATGACACAGACCAACGCTGAGATGCTCTGCTTTATCTCACTGACTTTGAAGTCAACCTCGTTAGAAGAACCTTTTTTCTTTAAAAAAAAAAAAAAAAGATTTTCTCAAACTGTGAGCATCCTCTTACCTTCAGGTATGTGTTTTTCAGAGCCGCCTCATTGAGTCCTCGCCACTGGTCCTCTTTGGCGCTGGCCTCCTTCACGTCCACAAAGTAGCCAGTGACCGGAGTCCGTCCCGAGTGGATCGGAGGCTTCCACTGCAGAACCAGGGAGGTTTTCCTGACTTCACTGTACTTGAGACTGTGCGGTGGTCCTGAGAGGGAAAGAGAGACTGATGCGTAACAATCACAATGGAGATAAGAAAACTCCAATGTGTGTAAACCTAGAACCACATTTAAGGTCTTAAAGCTGAATCTGATGCTGGTGTTCTTCTTTTGTAAAATCTACTACTCCCATGGAAACAGGTATTCTGTGCTCATTTCGTATCAGGTTTCCTCAACAGCTCTATATCAGCCTATTAAGACCCTTTACGGGCAGCAAGTGGTTAAGGCCAGTTCAAGGTGCCCCCCAGCGGCTGCATGAAGCCTTGCCCTCAGGCTGTCCTCAGGCCTGTGTTCCTCACCTTTTATCAGAACAGTTTAATTTGGTTGCAGATTCAGTTTCAGATTATTTTTGGATGACAATCTGAAAATGCCCCCGAATCTCAATTATGACAAAGAAAGCAACTCTCTTTGATGGCTTATGAATATAGAAAAATATATATATTGCAAAATATATATCCCTCCCTCACTGGAGGGATATCTTTCCCGTAAAGCATATATCCCATATAGGGGTAAAAACAAACTACAATTGTGGTTACAAAGAACTCCCACCAAAACAAATACAATCAATCCCATGGGCCCTGAATCTATGCTAAACCCTATCAGGTACTTTACATTCTTTTATCTCACCCATCCCTAAGACAATTAACAGAAAGCTCAGAGACACCAAGGAACTTGATCAACCTGCTCAGGAAGGAAGCCAAATACTTCCTGTGTGTGCTATTTGCACTCTTGGGCGAGTCCCATCTACTCACTGATGGCCTGCATCTTTGCATGACTACCAGCTGCTATGAAGGTGATATAGTTATTTATTTTCTTTCTTTTTTTTTTTTAAAGGATATAGTCAGAGTTTCACTTTATTTATTTATTTATTTATTTATTGGCTGCGTTGGGTCTTTGTTGCTGTGCACAGGCTTTTCTCTAGTTGCGGTGAGCGGGGGCTACTCTTTGTTGAGGTGTTCAGGTTTCTCATTGCGGTGTCTTCTCTTTGTTACAGAGCACAGGCTCTAGGCACGCGGGCTGCAGTAGTTGTGGCTCGCGGGCTCTAGAGCGGAGGCTCAGTAGTTGTGGCACACAGGCTTAGTTGCTCTGCGGCATATGGCATCTTCCCAGACCAGGGCTCGAACCCGTGTCTCCTGCATTGGCAGGTGGATTCTTAACCACTGCGCCACCACGGAAGTCCCTTTATTTTCTTTTCTCTTTCCTTTTTTTAAAAAATAACACCTGGTTTCTAACCAACCAATCAAAAAAGCACCTGAACTGACTCACAGTGGCCTGAGAGCCAACTGCAAGCGCAGACTCCATCGTGCTATGCTTTGGCATTTTGCAATTGATCACTCTGTTTTTTGGGCCCTTTACCTCAGCTTAAAGGTCACCGGCAATGAGTCACCCTTGTCTCCTGATGATGCCTTCTGTGGAAATAGGTTTAAATAACACCAGTACCTTACCCTGGTGTGGAGTGCTCTGTTTTGCAAAGGGCTTTTATGACCATTGTCCTGTGTCATCCTTAGGAGCCAGAGAGGCATCCAAACAGGTAGCACCAGCCCTTTTTTCCAGAGAAGGACCACTGTGCTGCTGCTTCCTACCCCCTCGTGTCTTGGAATGAGCAGACCTAGTTCCCAACCCTAACTGCCACTTATTACCTGTGTGACCTCCTGGGTATCATTTAACCTGAGTCTGTTTCTTCATCCGACAAAATGTCCTAAATGCTCTCACCTATCATCAAGCTTTCTTGATTCATGGCTTGCCCAACACTTCTCAGTGAGTCAAGGGTGAATCTGGGAAAAGAGAGGCCGTGGGGGTGGAGGACTGCCCCGTTCACTTCTCCTCTGAGTTGGGAGCACTCACCCTGCAATCTCTTTTGCTAACTATATCTCTGTCTATCAAACCATTTTCCACAGGTCTGCTCAGAAATTCTTGGTCCCTGGTCATTCACATTTTAACTTTATTCAGGAATTGCAAGAATTTAAAAACAGACCCACTTTTGTGTAGGTGGCAGAAAGAACTTAAGAAATATCACCGGCTTCAAGAAGGCGAAAGGAAAGCCAGTGTGTTTGCCTCTTGTATTAACTGAAGGTGAGTGAACTCTTGAACTTCTCTTGAATTTCTCTTGTAATCTTTTTATTCACACCTGATAGAGACGTGATGCAGATGGACACTCACTAAGTGAAGGCAACAAAGATGGTTCTCCAAAGGCACTAAGGTTTCAAATAGAGGAAGCGGGTGGCACTGGGGGCATGGCTGGGTCCACCCAGTGTGCCCAGTGTGGCCTGGTGTTCTAACGTGGTTGGAGTCAGTGCCGTAGCAGTTGTTATACAAGCTGAATATCCAACCCAAGTGGGAGAATTTAGTCATTCTGTGGCACTAAAGTATTTGGGTCTTTGAAGTTAGTGCCATTGGAAGCACAATAAAACCATCCACTAGGGACTTCCCTGGCAGTCCAGTGGTTAAGACTCCACCTTCCAATGCAGGGGGTGCAGGTTCAATCCCTGGTCGGGGAATTAAGGCCCCCCATGCCGTGTGGTGAGGTCAAAAATTAAAAAAACAAAAAGCAAAACAAAAAAAACCCATCCACTGACTAAGCTGCTAGTCTGACTCTTAATGACTTAGTAAATTTGTTAGTATTCAGTCTTTACATTTGTTCACTCTTGTAGCTGTGTAAGAGTTAAAAGCATAGGTAAATGTTTCTGGCTTCTCCCCACTTTCATCCCTGCCCCGTCAACCACCCTCTATGACAACCTCCAAAGGAGAGCATTTCCAGTCCGGTTCCAGGATCTTTGTTGTGATGCAGAGTTGGGAAAAAGTTGACATAGAAAGGACTGGAGAGGTAAGTGGAGAGATATAAGAGGTGGGAGGCCAGGACTTAAGCCCTAGGCAGGCATGTTAGGTCCCCTGTATGTACAGTGAAGAGCTGGGAGCAAGGGAGGAGGAGACCATAGGAAGGAGGCCACAGAGGCTGGGGCTGAGGAGACGGAGGAGGGAGGCTGATAAATGAGATGCTCCAGAGTAGTGGGAGAATGCACAACTCTGGAGTGCCAGAAGACATTGTTGAGAAATTTTGCTGGGGGATGTGAATTGGATGCCCTTTAATGGCCTTGAAGAAGACAAGCAAAGATTAGAATTCCTTTTAAATAATCAAGTGGCATTCAAGCTGTGTGCTTCCGTCCATCCTACTCCATGCAGAGGCTGAGCTATGGGGACTCTAGGATTTATTTGGAATATAAGAAATTTATACTCAGTTTTATATTGGTACCTATCGTTTCATAGTACTGTAGAAATATTTAACGTAAACACAAGGGGCTGAGAGAATTTGTCTCCCTTAGAAGCTGTATATGTAGCTCTTAAATTTAGTTCCAGGTTGTAGGTTCCATTGGAAGAAACTCTGAGCCTCAGTGCTGAGACATGGTCTTCCTGGTTTACCTGGAACAGCAATGGTCCACTCTTCACATCTGAAGCTTGCGCTTACTGCCGAGGGTGCTCCCAAGCCAGCGATGTTCATGGCTGCCACTTGGAACTGATATACCACGTTCTCCTTCAAGTTGCTAATCTGCAACATGGACAACATCATGGATAGTGAACGTTTCAGGTTTGTTTTTCTAGTGGTTCAACATTTTATTTATTTACCTCCTGTGTTGGACATACTCTAGGGTGACCCCCCAATGAGTCACACCCTTTTGTAATCTCCCCTCGCATTGGGGTGAAACCTGAGACTTGCTTCTAGCCAACAGAACATGGCAGGGGTATTGGAATATGAGTCCTGTGATTGTATTATATCATATGGCAAAGGAGGAGGGATATTTCAGATGTAATTAAGATCCTTAATCAGTTGATTTTGAGTTAATCAAAAGGGAGATAGATTATCCTGGGTGCACCTGACTATGATATTGTGATTTATAATAAGACATATATATTTGGTTTTTGTCCCCATTCCTGGCACAGAGCTCCTAAAACACTTGGAATTTCCTAAGTGATGAGAGTTATAAAGTATCTTTTGTTGTGTTAATGAGGTGACTTTTGGAAAGCACCTAAGGATGGGGACTGGTTGCCAAGGGAAACAATCATGTGATTAGAGAGTGGGAACTTTCAGCCTCATCCCAGACCTCTGGACCTCCGGGGAGGGAAGATGGGCTGGAGATTGAGTTCAATCACCAATGGCCAATGATTTAATCAAGCAAGTCCATGTAATGAAGCCTCCATAAAACCCCAAAGAGCAGGGTTCAGACATTTTCCAGGTTGGTGAACACATGGAGGTGCTGGGACAGTGGTGGTCTGGAGAGAGGATGGAAGCTCCATGCCCGTTCCCCATATCTTGCCCTATCAATCTCTTCTATCTGGCTGTTCCTGATTTATACCTTTTATAATAAACTGATAATCTGGTAAGTAAAATGTTTCTCTGAGTTCTGTGAGCCACTCTAGTGAATTAATCAAACTCAAGGAGGAGGTTGTGGGAAACTGATTTATAGTCTGTCGGTCAGAAGCACAGGTGACATCCTGGACTTTCAACTGGCATCTGAAGTGGGGGCAGGGTTATTCTTGAGGGACTGAACCCTTTATGTGTGGGACCTGAGTCTATCTTCAGGGAGACAGTGTCAGAATTGAGTTAAATTGTAGGACACCCAGCTGGTGTCCGAGAAGTTTTGTGAGTGTGAAGTAGTGTAAGAGCAAAGGAGAAACACACAGGAGAGAGAGTGAGTTTTTCCAAAGGATCAACTTAATCAGATAGAAACTCTTAAAATGGGGTTTGGGCCCTGCCTAAAGAGAAACACTGTCCTGATGGCCTTGAAGAAGCAAATACTGTTTTTCAAACTGCTTAGCCACTCACATTTGGGGAAGGATAGCCTCTAGGAGCTGAGGGTCTCAGATCTACAGCTGCAAGGAACTGAACTCTGCCAACAACAGTGAGCTTGGAAGAGGAACTCGAGTTCCAGATGAGAATGCAGTCCAGCTGAAACCTAGGTTGCAGCCTTGTGAGACCCTGAGAAGAAGACCCAGCTAAGCCGTGCCTAGACTCCTGACTCAAGGAAACTGTGATACCACAAACAGGGATAGTTTGTGGTAGTTTGTTACAGAGCAACAGAAGACGAATGCATGTACAGATGAAAATTAAATGAATTCTAAGCTTGGAATCAAAATACTCAAATTCTTGTAATATTTCTGCTCTTTACTGAGTGACCTCATATTTTCTATATCCCTCAGTATGAACTGGGTTGTTGTGGGGGTAAATATATGTGGTAAAATAATAAATGTGAAAACATTTGCAAAATAGAAATGATGGAATGTATTAGCGTGAAAAAAATCCATGAACTAGGCTTTAAAAGAGGAGACAATGAGTAGAAGGACGTGCTCTCACACCCTCTTGCAAGAACACCAGAATCACAACTAACTGCTGAACAGTCATCGACAGGAAGACACTGGAACTCACCAAAAAAGATACCCCACATCCAAAGACAAAGGAGAAGCCACAGTGAGATGGTAGGAGGGGCGCAATCACAATAAAATCAAATCCCATAACTGCTGGGTGGGTGACTCAAAAACTGGAGAACACTTATACCACATAAGTCCACCCACTGGAGTGAAGGTTCTGAGCCCCCCATCAGGCTTCCCAATCTGGGGGTCCGGCAACGGGAGGAGGAATTCCTAGAGAATCAGACTTTGAAGGCACGTGAGATTTGATTACAGGACTTCGACAGGACTGGGGGAAACAGAGACTCCACTCTTGGAGGGCACACACAAAGTAGTGTGCGCATCGGGACCCAGGGAAAGGAGCAGTGACCCCATAGGAGACTGAACCAGACCTACCTGCTAGTGTTGGAGGGTCTCCTGCATAGGCGGGGGGTGGCTGTGTCTCACAGTAAGGACAAGGACACTGGCAGCAGAAGTTCTGGGAAGTACTCCTTGGCGTGAGCCCTCCCAGATTCCACCATTAGCCCCACCAAAGAGCCAGGGTAGGCTCCAGTGTTGGGTTGCCTCAGGCCAAACAACCAACAGGGAGGGAACCCAGCCCCACCCATCAGCAGACAAGTGGATTAAAGTTTTACTGAGCTCTGCCCACCAAAGTAACAGCCAGCTGTACCCACCACCAGTCCCGGCCATCAGGAAACTTGCACAAGCCTCTTAGATAGCCTCATCCACCAGAGGGCAGACAGCAGAAGCAAGAAGAGCTACAATCCTGCAGCCTGTGGAACAAAAACCACATTTACAGAAAGATAGACAAGATGAAAAGGCAGAGGGCTATGTACCAGATGAAGGAACAAGATAAAACCCCAGAAAAACAACTAAATGAAGTGGTGATAGGAAACCTTCCAGAAAAAGAATTCAGAATAATGATAGTCAAGATGATCCAGGACCTCGGAAAAAGAATGAGACAAAGATTGAGAACATGCAAGAAATGTTTAACAAATATCTAGAAGAATTAAAGAACAAACAAACAGAGATGAACAATACAATAACTGAAATGAAAAATACACTAGAAGGAATCAATAGCAGAATAACTGAGGCAGAAGAACAGATAAGTGACCTGGAAGACAGAATGGTGGAATTCACTGCTGCAGAACAGAATAAAGAAAAAAGAATGAAAAGAAATGAAGACAGCCTAAGACACCTCTGGGACAACATTAAACACAACAACATTCACATTATAGGGGTCACAGAAGGAGAAGAGAGAGAGAAAGGACCCGAGAAAATATTTGAAGAGACTACAGTCAAAAACTTCCCTAACATGGGAAAGGAAATAGCCACCCAAGTCCAGGAAGCGCAGAGAGTCCCATACAGGATAAACCCAAGGAGAAACACGCTGAGACACATAGTAATCAAATTGGCAAAAATTAAAGACAAAGAAAAATTATTGAAAGCAGCAAGGGAAAAACGACAAATAACATACAAGGGAACTCCCATAAGGTTAACAGTTGATTTCTCAGCAGAAACTCTACAAGCCAGAAGGGAGTGGCATGATATACTTAAAGTGATGAAAGGGAAGAACCTACAACCAAGATTACTCTACCCGGCAAGGATCTCATTCAGATTCGATGGAGAAATCAAAAGCTTTACAGACAAGCAGAGCTAAGAGAATTCAGCACCACCAAACCAGCTCTGCAACAAATGCTAAAGGAACTTCTCTAAGTGGGAAACACAAGAGAAGAAAAGGACCTACGAAAACAAACCCAAAACAATTAAGAAAATGGTAATAGGAACATACATATCGATAATTACCTTAAACGTGAATGGATTAAATGCTCCAACCAAAAGACACAGGCTTGCTGAATGGATACAAAAACAAGACCCATATATATGCTGTCTACAACAGACCCACTTCAGACCTAGGGACACATACAGACTGAAAGTGAGGGGATGGAAAAAGATATTCCATGAAAATGGAAATCAAAAGAAAGCTGGAGTAGCAATACTCATATCAAATAAAATAGACTTTAAATTAAAGAATGTTACAAGAGACAAGGAAGAACACTACATAATGATGCAGGGATCAATCCAAGAAGAAGATATAACAATTATAAATATATATGCACCCAACATAGGAGCACCTCAATACATAAGGCAACTGCTAACAGCTATTAAAGAGGAAATAGACAGTAACACAATAATAGTGGGGGACTTTAACACCTCACTTACACCAATGGACAGATCATCCAAAATGAAAATTAATAAGGAAACACGAGCTTTAAATGACACAATAGACCAGATAGATTTAATTGATATTTATAGGACATTCCATCCAAAAACAGCAGATTATACTTTCTTCTCAAGTGCACACGGAACATTCTCCAGGATGGATCACATCTTGGGTCACAAATCAAGCCTCAGAAAATTTAAGAAAATTGAAATCATATCAAGCATCTTTTCTGACCACAACGCTATGAGATTAGAATTCAATTACAGGGAAAAAAACATAAAAAACACAGACACATGGAGGCTAAACAGTATGTTACTAAATAACCAAGAGATCACTGAAGAAATCAAAGAGGAAATAAAAAAAATACCTAGAGGCAGATGATAATGAAAACACGACGATCCAAAACCTATGGGATTCAGCAAAAGCAGTTCTAAGAGGGAAGTTTATAGCTATACAAGCCTACCTCAAGAAACAAGAAAAATCTCAAATAAACAATCTAACCTTACACCTAAAGGAACTAGAGAAAGAAGAACAAACAAAACCCAAAGTTAGCAGAAGGAAAGAAATCATAAAGATCAGAGCAGAAATAAATGAAATAGAAACAAAGAAAACAATAGCAAAGATCAATAAAACTAAAAGCTGGTTCTTTGAGAAGATAAACAAAATTGATAAACCATTAGCCAGACGCATCAAGAAAAAGAAGGAGAGGACTCAAATCAATAAAATTAGAAATGAAAAAGGAGAAGTTACAACAGACACCACAGAAATACAAAGCATCGTAAGAGACTAGTACAAGCAACTCTATGTCAATAAAATAGACAACCTGGAAGAAATGGACAAATTCTTAGAAAGGTATAACATTCCCAGACAGAACCAGGAAGAAACAGAAAATATGAACAGACCAATCACAAGTAATGAAATTGAAACTGTGATTAAAAATCTTCCAACAAACAAAAGTCCAGGACCAGATGGCTTCACAGGTGAATTCTATCAAACATTTAGAGAAGAGCTAACATCCATCCTTCTCAAACTCTTCCAAAATATATCAGAGGGAGGAACACTCCCAAACTCATTCTATGAGGCCACCATCACCCTGATACCAAAACCAGACAAAGATACTACAAAAAAAGAAAATTACAGAAAATTCACTGAAGAATATAGATGCAAAAATCCTCAACAAAATACTAGCAAACAGAATCCAACAACACATTGAAAGGATCATACACCATGATCAAGTGGGATTTATCCCAGGGATGCAAGGATTCTTCAACATATGCAAATCAATCAATGTGATACACCATATTAACAAATTGAAGAATAAAAACCATATGATCATCTCAATAGATGCAGAAAAAGGTTTTGACAAAATTCAACACCCATTTATGACAAAAACTCTCCAGAAAGTGGGCATAGAGGGAACCTACCTGAACATAATAAAGGTCATATACAACAAACCCACAGCAAACATCATTCTCAATGATGAAAAACTGAAAGCATTTCCTCTAAGATCAGGAACAAGACAAGGATGTCCACTCTCGCCACTATTATTCAACACAGTTTTGGAAGTCCTAGCTGTGGCAATCAGAGAAGAAAAAGAAATAAAAGGAATACAAATTGGAAAAGAAGAAGTAAAACTGTCACTGTTTGCAGATGACATGATACTATACATAGAGAATACTAAAGATGCCACCAGAAAACTACTAGAGCTAATCAATGAATTTGGTCAAGTTGCAGGATACAAAATTAATGCACAGGAATCTCTTGCATTCCTATACCCTAATGATGAAAAATCTGAAAGAGAAATTAAGGATACACTCCCATTTACCACTGCAACAAAAAGAATAAAATACCTAGGAATAAATCTACCTAGGAAGACAAAAGACCTGTATGCAGAAAACTATAAGACACTGATGAAAGAAATTAAAGATGATACCAAAGATGGAGAGATACACCATGTTCTTGGATTGGAAGAATCAATATTGTGAAAATGACTATACTACCCAAAGCAATCTACAGATTCAATGCAATCCCTATCAAATTACCAATGGCATTTTTTTACAGAACTAGAACAAAAAAATCTTAAAATTTGTATGGAGACACAAAAGACCCTGAATAGCCAAAGCAGTCTTGAGGGAAAAAAACAGAGCTGGAGGAATCAGACTCCCTGACTTCAGACTATACTACAAAGCTACAGTAATCAAGACAATATGGTACTGGCACAAAACCAGAAATATAGATCAATGGAACAGGATAGAAAGCCCAGAGATAAACCCATGCACCTATGGTCAACTAATCTATGACAAAGGAGGCAAGGATATGCAATGGAGAAGGGACAATCTCTTCAATAAGTGGTGCTGGGAAAACTGGACAGCTACATGTTAAAGAATGAAATTAGAACACTCCCTAACACCATACACAAAAGAAACTCAAAATGGATTAAAGACCTAAATGTAAGACCGGACACCATAAAACTCTTAGAGGAAACCATAGGAAGAACACTCTTTGACATAAATCACAGCAAGATCTTTTTTGATCCACCTCCTAGAGTAATGGAAATAAAAACAAAAATAAACAAATGGGAACTAATGAAACTTAAAAGCTTTTGCAAAGCAAAGGAAACCATAAACAAGACCAAAAGACAACCCTCAGAATGGGAGAAAATATTTGCAAACGAATCAATGGACAAAGGGTTAATCTCCAAAATATATAAATAGCTCATGCAGCTAAATATTAAAAAAACAAACAACCCAATCCAAAAATGGGCAGAAGACCTAAGTAGACATTTCTCCAAAGGAGACATACAGATGGCCAAGAAGCACATGAAAAGCTGCTCAACATCACTAATTATTAGAGAAATGCAAATCAAAACTACAATGAGGTATCACCTCACACCAGTCAGAATGGACATCATCAAAAAAATCTACAAACAATAAATGCTGGAGAGGGTTTGGAGAAAAGGGAACCCTCTTGCACTGTTGGTGGGAATGTAAATTGATACAGCCACTATGGAGAACAGTATGGAGGTGCCTTAAAAAACTAAAAATAGAATTACCATATGACCCAGCAATCCCACTACTGGCATATATCCTGAGAAAACCATAATTCAAAAAGAATACCACAATGTTCATGGCAGCACTATTTACAACAGCCAGGACATGGAAGCAACCTAATTGTCCCCTGACAGATGAATGGATAAAAAAGATGTGGTACATATATACAATGGAATATTACTCAGCCATAAAAAGGAACGAAATTGGGTCATTTGTAGAGACGTGGATGGATCTAGAGACTGTCATACAGAGTGAAGTAAGTCAGAAAGAGAAAAACAAATACCGTATATTAACGCATATATGTGGAACCTAGAAAAATGGTACAGATGAAGCGGTTTGCAGGGCAGAAATTGAGACACAGATGTAGAGAACTAACGTATGGACACCAAGGGGGTAAAGCGGTGGGGGGGTGGGGGTGGTGGTGGGATGAACTGGGAGATTGGGATTGACATGTATACACTGATGTGTATAAAATGGATGACTAATAAGAACCTGTTATATTAAAAAATAAATAAAACAAAATTCAAGAAAGAAGTCCATGAACTATAAATAATCCTTTGAACATTAAAAATGCTTAATAAATGGAGGTACTGATGGAACCAGCTGAGTTAACAAAGTTTACCAACTGTATGATTTAAACCATGAAAAATCTGTATCCATGATTCAGTCTACACCTGATTTTATCATGAAGCTGGGTATCCATAAAAGGGAAAAAATTTTTGACCCTTATTTCACATCATACACAACATTTATAGGTGAATTAATAACTTAAATGTAAGTGGCAAACTGAAAAGCCTTTAGAATATAATCTATATAGCGTGGTCCCAGCTGGGGCCATGGCTTTCAGGATCCCCGAACTAGAAGACATTTCTTAAAAAAGAAAAGGCACAGAAATCGCTAATGACAAAGCAAATGTTGGTAAATCTGACTACAATAAATTTGACAAGAAAATAGGTGTAGTTCACCATAAGGAGAGGAGAAGTCTAGCCAATGAGACGATATAGGCAACTTACATAGCCAACAAGGATTTATGCTCAAAATATTTAAAGAACTTCATAAGTCAATAAGAAAACCCATTAGAAAAATGGGCAAAAACCTTGTTAGGCATGCTATGAAAGATTTCAAAATGGACCATAAACACAGAAGATGTTTAGACTCATTTGACACCCAGATTGTCAAAACAGGAAAAGTGTGAACACACCCAGTGCTGGAAGGATGTGGAGCAACGGGAATTCTCATACTCTTCAGAAAAACAGCAGAGAATTATGCGGTGAAGTTGGAGATAAACAAGACTCTCTGGCCTAGCAATTTTACTTGTGGGTAATAACCTAGAGAAACTAGTGCACATATGTGCCAGCAGGCATGTACAAAAATGTTCATAGCTCAATTGTTTGATATGGCTTACAATGCCCCATGTCAATCAATAATTGAATGGGAAGGTCTACTGTGAGATGGTCATATAATGGAATACACAGCAATAAAGTCAGAGCTACTCGTACCAACACGGAAGAATCTTAAAAATAAAATTTTGTTTTATGTATTCTCAGTATGCGTGTGATATTTCATAAATATTAGATGTTAAGTTAAAAGAATGTGACATTGAGTTGGGGAAAGCACCATTCCCCGGGCCTCACCCTGCTCTTGCTCTCACGGCTTGGGGTTCTGTGAGGGACGGGGTGGTAACTTGGGTCTAGCTGACGATGCTCTAAAGAGGGGAGCCAGTAGCTATGGTAATAGTGAGACCCCTCAGGTGCTCTGAGGTGGGCCGAGCAGTGAAGGCCCACATGTAGCAGGGAAACTCATGGGTGGACACGTGAAGTGCCCCTTTGTGGCTATCAGAGCACTGAGTTAGGGGCCACTTCACAGAGGGCAAGCTGAGTCTGGCCATCAGGTCCATGTCCCTTTATTCTTCATGATTTGGACATTGAAAGTTAAAAATCCAGAGTCTTTTGGATTCCGGGAGTCTTAAAACTAGTAGCATATTGTTACAGATACCTTGTGAGTTAATTTTTGTAAAAAACATAAGTTTTCATAAAAAGTATATATTTCATAGTAAATATTCGAAGACATTATGTTTATGTGTATAAATCAGAAAATACACACACTGCCTGGTTAGCCAAAATACTTCTATTCATCTTTGTATATTTGTCACAAAAGTCATGTCACTGCAGGCAAAGGACACTGGAGAAATGACAGGAATCATTGACAAGGTGCTGGGCATGTGCATGTATGTGCATGTGTGTGCATTGTGTGCATGTGGTGTGTCAACAGACATATGACACCCCGCACTACTGAAGGCCACACACGTACCTTATATGCCTCATCACTGACAGCTTTGATGTTGGCTTCTCTCCATCTTCCTGGTACCCCATCAATTACTTCTCGATAGTTCACATAATAGCCCGTAATTTCAGCCCCTCCAGTCTTATCTGGTTGCTTCCATCCAAGAACCATTGAGTCACGAAAACTTTCAAGACAAGTGATATCATAGGGTGGAGATGGTGCCGCTGTTGCAACATGAAGAGCTCATGAGTGGACAGAAATGCTTCTATGATTCTACCTGCATCAAACTGTCTCATTGGTGCCACGCATGAGGGCACTAGGTCCTGTGATGTAAAACTAAAACGTGACACCAGTAACTTAGCATCGATTTGGTGTGTGAGGAAAAAAACTGACACACAGTAAAAACTGCACTGCAATTACTACTCCAAAGATAAAAAGAACCTGCCCCCACCACTCCTAAGGAAGAATAAGTTTTGAAATCCTAACAGCAAAATGTTAGTATTTCTAACAATATCCTGAAAATATAACTAACAATATCCGGAAAAATGATCTGTTCCCCATAAGAAGAAATATTTTTCCCAAGATATATACTTTTGTTTCTTTTTTTCAATACCTTACATATCTTTATTGATTATTTTTCATCCTACTTTGTATATCTCAACTCTAAATTTTAGGACAGAGGTACATGCTACCTCTTCATTCCTAAAGCAATAGCATGAAAAAGTAAGATATTTTTGTTTCTTTATGTGGTTTTGTTTTCATTTGCTCCCTGAGGAAAATGATATATGTATATCAATTTCTGCCTTGATTTGCTTATTAAGAATTTCTATATATTTCCAAACAGTTAGCATTTCACCACTCAGGTACATGTACCCTTGTGAGACCTTACAACTATATAGGTTCTGTGTACACACAGAAAAAAATCATATACTGGAGCTCAGCTAAATGCCATGTTAAAAGTTTTTTTTAAAAAACAGGAACAATCAGCCATGTGATTTTTCTCTTAGTATAATAATTTTTGCTGCATTATTTTAAACCTGATGCTGGATTATTATTCATATGGCACAAAATACTACATAGCTGCCACTGTGTTTATTAATGCTTAGTCAGAAAAATATTTGGATGTTGTTTTAAAAGTGTGTCTTCATTTATGTGGATTTGCTGATGAAACTTTCACTCAACTACTGAAATTATGTTTTTTTGATAAAGAAAGAGAGGGTGGGGTGGTGGAAAGAAATCCACTAGATGTGCAATAACATTAAAAAGAATTTTCTGAATATTTATTTGGATTATCAGAGATAAAGGAACTATCTCATTCTTATTCAAAAAGATTCTCAGAACAATAAAGATTTTAAAAAATAAAATACGTTTTTTCTCTCTTCACCCCATCACCAACCTCCTTCATTCTTTACATTTTAAAGAAAAGCTTTCTCACTCTCTCTATTTCAGAGCAATGTTGAATATAAACTCTCAGATGAATACCTTATCTCATCTTGAGTTGAACGGGCGAATAAAGGTGTCAAAAAAGCAGAGGAGGTTACAGAAGTTAGGGGTGGGATATATATAGGGGATGGGTGAGAGGCATGATATGATTTACCAGTATATGCTTATCATTTCATTTTTATTTGATAAGAAAAACATTGTCTCCTAGAATATATAAACCACAAATACCAAATATCCTAATCAGAAAATTCTGATTACTGATAATTAGTCTTTCTATTCTAATTCTGATTAGGTAATTAGCCCTACTGATAAATAGTCTTAAGTAAATCAGTTCTGGGAACGTGGATCATATATAATAGAATATGTGATTATAATGCCCTGTTAAACTTTTCATGACAACTCAAAGAGATATTGTTTCTTATGTTTATTTGAATTAAATGTGAAGGTAATTTGAAAACCTGAGGATGAAAAACAGAAGTTAATAACCTGATCCTGATAAAGTGTTACTTTTTCGTGAAATATTTTTCCTATCCATTTATTACCAAACACGGATATTTTGAAGGACCTCCCATAGTCTATGAGTATCAAATCCTTCCCCCCTCATATCTAACTCTCTCAGCAAAATGAGGCCAAAGGTGTGTCTGCTTGTTAAACCAAAGAGACGCTATAACCAGATTACTTTAAATATTCTATTGTCATTAAGTACAATGAATTATGTGTCAAAGCCAAACCCCTATAAAATTGTTTAATTACTCATTAAACAAAAGTATTACAAATGGATAACTGAAAACATAAAATCAAGAATGAACACTGATGAAAGTGAACACAGATGGAAGAATGTGATCTGGACAATGAGAGGTGAGGACACTGATGGAAACAGACAGGACGCTTTTACTGTTTCAACTCTCACCTAGATCCTTCTTCTTTTTCAGAGGGTCAGACTTACTTTTCCCCTTAAGAGCTGCTTTCTGTAGTGGTGGGGAAAGCTCTTCCTGAACTGCTTCACTTACTCTACTCACTTCTGTTTGGCCCAGGTTGTGAGAGCTACTGGGTAGTGAAGGTTTGTTAAGTTTGCTACCAAGCAAAGCATCTTTCTTAAAAGTTGGCTGGGAGGTGTCATGCATGCCTCCCCTGGAGCCTGTTAGTCCAGCTGGTGTATCACTCAGTTCAGGCCACACAGCTGGAGACACTCCTCCCCCTACAATTGCCAGATAACAACAGAAACACTTTGAACCAGGACACAGTACAGAGTGCTCTTACTTAGTAGAACAAATGAGAAAAACATTAGCACCACAAACAGAACAAAAGCAATCTTGGTTTAACGGAAATCACTTGGCTTTGCAAGAAATATGGAAAGAATACATTTCACATAACTTACACCAAGGAAGCATTTCAACATTTCCATATTTTCGAAATAGAAGAAATGAGAACAAAAAAACCACAGACAGAACAGGAACCATTTTGATTGGCAGGACCCAAGTAAGTATAAGAACAAGCACTTCTCAGACGTTTCTTGAGAGAGCTCCACTATTCAACAGAATGGGGGAAAAAAGGACCATAAAGTGCACAGGAGACAAACATTGAAGATCTTGATTATATAACAATTAGAGTTATGTACCTTACTGATATAGTAATGGTCTGTACCTCCCAACTTCAAAGAAGCATGTTCGCTATGTCCTTATAATACAAACATATTATAAGGAATGTTAAAAAGTAATATGGGGTGCTAACTGAAGACAACTGATATTAAATAATCTTTCTCTTTAAATACGTGCTACTACATCACAGATTTCAATTTAATTGCCCTGAAATACCTTGGTCCCTTTCCCACCTTGAGATTGGAAGGTACATCACTGTACATACATATAATTACTTTATTACTGGTTTTATTCTGTTGGTTACTTTGCCAGCAGAGATGAAACATATCAAGCAACCACACATCTCGCACGAATTTTAGCAGTTTATAAAAAGCAGGTTAATGTGCTGTTACTGAGAACAAGCCAGGCTCTGTCGCAGATGAAACGGCTTTTAGGTATGAGATGCTCTGTGTTACGGGTGATATACCACCTCATGGAATTGGATGGCACTTCATATTCCCGGGATGAGCAGGAAGTTAGAATGGAGATTCACACAATGGGAAATATCTGAGGAAACTTGGACTGGTGAAGATGAAAAGGCTACAGATGCACAGAATCTGGATAAGTGATGAAGATCTGTAAAATGACAGCTATGGAAGGTTAGAGGTCACCTGGAGTCAGAGACAATGATCATCTGAGGATGGAATCATCGAGCAGTATTAGAAGTTTTACACAATTTCTGGAGAGGATGGTATCTTTCGTTGTAACTTAGAAAAATTCATTTTTCTAAGAACTTACCAATAGCAGCTTTTACTTCGATTGCTTCTGAATCTTGTGAATATTCACTAACTCCAGCTGCGTTAACTGCTTTGACCCGGAAAATATAACTCTGACCAGTAGTCAATCCATGACAAGTAAACCTGAAAGGAAAGAAAGTTGTTTTTTTTAATTTTTATTTATTTATGGCTGTGTTGGGTCTTCGTTTCTGTGCGAGGGCTTTCTCTAGTTGTGGCAAGCGGGGGCCACTCTTCATCGCGGTGCGCGGGCCTCTCACTATCGCAGCCTCTCTTGTTGCGGAGCACAGGCTCCAGACGTGCAGGCTCAGTAATTGTGGCTCACGGGCCTAGTTACTCCGCGGCATGTGGGATCTTCCCAGACCAGGGCTCGAACCCGTGTCCTCTGCATTGGCAGGCAGATTCTCAACCACTGCGCCACCAGGGAAGCCCGGAAAGAAAGTTTTAAAAAAACTTTCCCAGGAGGAAGGTTAGGGAAGTTTATTGTTAGCTTAATGGAATGATCTGGCTTTATGAAAATCATTCATTTTCTAAAAGGAAGAAAAAGATGTAGAGAGATGCAAGTAACATATGTACATTAAACAAGAAGGCACCTCAGGCAATTTTCTAAATTCACTCTGTCAAACGATGAGGAGTCTTGGTTATCCCCTGAACAAACACCCTACCCTTTTGAGCCTTTGTGTGCTTATCAGTAAAATGGAGATAATAACGCCTACATGGTAAATTTTGTGTGAAGATTGACCATAAAGTATATATAGCACTAGGGGGACAGGGAGGGATAAATTAGGAATTTGGGATTAACAGATACACACTACTATATATAAAATAGATAAACAACCCTTGTTTATCTATTTGTACTGTACAGCACAGGGAACTATATTCAATATCTTGTAATAACCTATGACAGAAAACAATTCAAAAAAGAATATATATTAAACAGAATCACTTTGCTGTATACCTGAAACACTGTAAATCAACTATACTTTAATTTAAAAATTAAAAATAAATTTAAAAACTTGAAAAAAAAGTATATATACTACCTATTACAGGGCCTGGCTATAGGAGGCATTTAATAAATAATAGGTGGTATTAATAACATGATTAATGACTATTTCAGGGATATACTTATAGCTGTAAGGCACTGGCTGCCCTAGTCATAGAGGCCTACTCACTGCCTCCCTGCATGCCATGGAAGGTACAATTACTTGAGAAATTGACTTCAGAATTGTCATTTGCATTTAAGGGTCCAATAATGAGGTGTGAATCCATGGGCAGTTTCACACATAAAACAACCCCACTCTTTAATAGCTGTTATGGCTATAAAGAAAAACTGTTTCATGAATCACTGTAACATTCTAATCCATCCTGAGGACTGTAAGGAGAGGAAATAACAGGTCTGCTAATGACTCTATCGCTATTAGCATGTTGAAATATTTAATAAGGGCAGTCATAATGCAGACCAGCTCAGTTCAGTAAACATTTATTAAGCACTTCAGTGTTCCAGACACTGAGCTAGGTACTGAGGATACAAAGATGAATAAAAAATAGTGCCGGCCCTGGAGCAGCTCCGTTCTATTTATGGAAAGGCAGACTCTGCCTACCCTCCATGAAAATTTCTAAATAGTCCCCAGAAAATGTGGGGAACTCAGAGTAAACGTGAAGTACACAAACAGGCTAAATGAATCTCTTGCAAAACATACTGCCTTCTCCCGTTAACTGGTTTTTCTTCATTCTCTCCTGTTCTGCAAAAGGAACGACTCGTACTCTGGGGGTCTTTGGACGTAGAAGTGGCCTAGTCAGAAGCTGCCTAACAAGCCTGCTTGACAATTGGGGTGGGGTGAGTCTCCTCTGAGGTTGGTCCTAAATCAAAGGAGACTCAGAATTTGGGTGCAGGCCAGAATTCATCATCAACTTGCAAAGCTGGTTGATAAAATATTCAAAAGCAAGAAAAAATAACCCTCCTCACATTAGAAACAGACACAAGGAGACAGCAAAGTATTCTGAATGTCTTTATTTTGGTGTTTGTATCTCCTCAGCACTGGATTTAACCATACTGATGTTCAAAATTTGTAAAATGTTGATACTTTTTTCTGCTCATTTAAAATGCCTGCATAATTTATGACACTGGACAGCTACATGAACAAGAATCAAACTGGACTACTTTCTCACACCATATACAAATATAAACTCAAAATGGATTAGACTTAAATGCAATATCTGAGACCATGAAAGTCCTAGAAGATAGCATAGGCAATATGCTCTTTGACATTGGTCTTATAATATTTTTTTGGCTCTGTCTCCTCAGGCAAGGGAAACAAAAGCAAAAATAAACAAATGGGACTACAGCAAATGAAAAAGCTTTTGTACAGTAAAGGAAACTATCAACAAAATGAAAAGGCCTCTTACTGAATGGAAGAAGACATAAGCAAATGATATATCTGATAAGGGGTTAATATCCAAAATATTTTTTAAAAGCCTCATAAAACTTAACATCAAAAATCCCCCAAACAACCCAATTAAAAGATGGGCAGAGGATCTGAATAGACATTTTCCCAAAGAAGACATACAGATGGCCAAAAAGCACATGAAAAGATGCTCAACATCATTAACCATCAGGGAAATGCAAATCAAAACCACAATGAGCTATCACCTCACACCTGTCAGAATGTATATTCTCAAAAAGACAAGAAACAACAAGTGGTGGCAAGGATGTGGAGGAAAGGGAATGCTCATGCACTGCTGGTGGGATGTAAATTGGTACAAACACTATGGAAAAGAGTATGGCAGTTCCTCAAAAAATTAAAAATAGAACTACCATACCATCCAGCAATTCCACTTCTGGGTATTTTTCTGAAGAAAATGGAAACACTAATTCAAAAAGATACATGTGTCCCTATATTCACTGCAACATTATTTACAATAGCCAAGATATGGAAGCAACGTAAGTTTCCACTGATAGATGAATGGATAAAGAAGATGTGGCATATATATACAATGGACCATTACTCAGCTGTAAAAAGAATGAAGGCTTGTCATTTGCAACATGGATGAACCTAGAGGGTATTATGCTAAGTGAAATAAGTCAAAAAGAGAAAGACAACTACCATATGATTTCATTTCACTTCTATGTGGAATCTAAAAAACAAAACAAATGAACAAACGTTAACAAAACAGAAACAGACTCATAGATATAGAGAACAAACAGTTGTTTGACAGAGGGGAGCAGGGTCAGGGGTGAGTGAAATAGGTGAAGGGGATTAAGAGTTATAAACTTCCAGCTACAAAATAAATGAGTCATGGGGATGAAATTATAGCATGGGGAATATAGCCAATAGTATTGTAATAGCTTTGCAATGGTGGCAGATGGTAATTAGACTTATTGTGGAGATCATTTTGTAATGTATAGAAATATTGAATCACTGTGTTGTGCCATCTGGAACTAACATAGTGTTGTAGGTCAATTATACTTGAATTTAAAAAATAATAATAGGGGACTTCCCTGGTGGTCCAGTGGTTAAGACTCTGCGCTTCCAATGCAGGGGGCACGGGTTCAATCCCTGATCAGGGAACTAAGATCCCACATGCCACGTGGCATGGCTAAAAAAAAAGTAATAAATAAAAATAAAATAAAATAAAATGCCTGGTTAATTTATGTTTGCTAGAGCCTATTAGATCCTTGGAATCTAGTATCACACTGGGTATTAAAACCTGAACAGAGGGTTAAAAAGGACAAACAGCATAAAGGGAAAGAATCAGAAAAGAGCTATGACATGATCTCTTATCATAGCTGGCATGGTGTGTTTCTAAGTGTTTAATATCACTAGTAATCCTTTTTTCAAATGTATGGCCGTAGACATGTTCAATTTTAAGTTCATCTGGATATTCAGAGCATAATGTTTTTAATAATCTCCCTGTGTTGGATGCTTGTGCTGCTGTTTGGGTCCATGGCTGCGTTTCCTTTCCTCAGCCCCTGTGGCTCCAGTGTCACACCCCCACTCCTCCCCTCCCACCCTGCATATTGCGGTTACCTCATGCCCTTCACGGGGTTGTTGTTGCAGGGCTCCCACTTGCCAGAGCCAACAATGCTTGACTCTATGTAGTACCCGACCAGCTCCTTAGCATCTTTGGATTCCTCCCACGTAACGACAACTGATGTGTCTGTATTTCTGCATGGGATGATAGTGCTCGGGGGCTTGGGGATGTCTGAGAAAAGAGGGAAATGATGGTCAAGCCCAATGTGGTTTAGAAATTCATTCTTATCACATACGCACAGACATGCACACACATATATAAATTTTACACTAGTAGTCACGTCAAACACACAGTTCTTTTATAATATATTTGTTAAAGCAGAAAGTTTTTAAAAATATTCTAGTTTGGGAGTATAATGAGAAACTAAACACCCAGGAACATACCAACCCCTTCCAGAAAAAAATAATTAGCAATACTGTTGAAACTCCTGGAGAAGTGTACTTTTCATAATAATTCATAATAATGAAAAATTTTAATGTATCAGTCAAGTACAGTCATCAATTACATTTATAATATGAAAAAAGGATGTCATGATTTTTACTTTTGAATATATATGTATTCCAATAAGATTCTTGCTTTGGAATCCTCTCTTGAATTGAAGTTAAATAAGTTTACAGTGGCTCAAGCAAACTCTATACTCACCAAGTTTGTCCTCGACCGTGGTCACTTCCGTTGCCTCGGAGGGCTCACCAACTCCTGCTGAATTGGAACAGCGGACTCGGAAACGGTAGGATTTCCCCTCAGCCAAGTCAAACAGAGCAAAGCGGGGAGACTTCACAGGGAGCTCCGTGTTCACCTGCTGCCAGTTTTCTGTTCCTGCATCACACTGCAGCCAGAACAGTGGAATCCATTGAAAGCACAGAAAGAATAAACTGGAACACTAAGCCAGGCATCTTGAAGTTCGTTTATCTGCCAACAAACTACTACCTGTTATACAAGTTGGACTGCAAAAGAGATTTGGGGGAAATGGGGTATGAAACATCTGAAGTACACAGGAATATCTAAATCAAATATGGCTGTATTGTTGAACAAATATGCTGCTTTAATACTTCACTTCCTTTTTAACTAAATAAGATCACTGGTCTACTTCCAAAAGTCCTTAATTTATTTAGATGATAGTTTGGGGTCAGATACTTTTCTAATTCTTAGGGTAGGTCATTAAATTTAATATGCTATGTTAGATACTTAAATTTCCATTGTGTTGTTATGAACTGTGTTATTTTCATTGCGTTTTATTTAACGTCTCATAACATCATGCAGGTCTGTGCTCATATACCACCTCCTCAGAAAGGCCCACTTGATCACTCTCCTTCCATTACCAATCTGAAAGCTTTATCTGCTCCTTTCCTATCTCTCTCTATCCCTTACTTACTCTGCTTTATTTTTCACCAAAACACTTATCAACACTTGAAATTAAATTATTTATTTGTTGTCTCCTTCATTGGAAAGTAAATTCCAATGAAACAAGTTCAGGGAGCTGTCTTGTTCCCTGCTGTACCCCAGAGCCTGGAATTGTTATCTAGCACATAGTAGATAATCAACAATTTTTTTCCTGAATTAATGAGTTTTTCTGAATTCTGAATGCATAAAGTTAGTGTAAGATAAAGAAAATGTTCTTTTTTTGCCCATATTTTAGAATAAATAATGGGGAAAACCAATTTAAAGATATTTTATCCTTGAAATTAAATTGATCTACAGTGACTTTGAAATCCCTGAAAGAAGGATGTGGTGTGTATTTGAGCTTTGGTACAGAATACAGTAAGAAAACTATCAGCAGTCTTCAGTAATCCTTTTTCCCTACTACTCTAACTTTCAGCTCTGCCCAAGGTAGCAGAAGTGACTTTGCTCCAGAACTTCTGAACAGTATTAAGAGACTTTTCTGGAAATCCAAATCTTGTGATAGACTGACCAGTTGTCAGGAATGATAAATTTGGGGGACACTAAGTTTATTGGTACATCACTCAGCATAACCTTCATTGACTTGAAATGAGAGGCAGTACGGTATGGTGAAAAGAACTCAGAGGCATCGATTCTGGTCCTAGCTTTGGTAACAATGAGATATGTGATCCTGGGAAAGTCACATGAGTGTCATCATCTGTAAAATAAGCAAATTTGACAAGCTAACCTCTGAAGTCCCTTGCGGTGCCTTTTATGATAATGTGTCAGTTGTGTGTGGGAGGGTAGAGAGGATAAATTCCCCCAAACAGTCAATCTGCTCCCCACTGAGGGACAGAATTCTCCCAGACTTTTTATCCTTTAGTTTATGGCTTTGATTCATTGTGACATCTTCTCCCCTAGGGAACACATAAACATTTATCAGTCATTTACACTTTCATAATAAAAATAGTAGCTGCATTTCAGTGTGCTAAGAACTTTACCCCATTGTAACTTTTTAATCCCCTCAACTGTGCTCTGAAGTAGGTACTGTGGAGGTAATATTGTGTGATTATTGAGGTTTTCCAGAGGAGACTTAGCCTTGGGAAGGTTGAAAGGCAGCAATGTATAAGAGCTGGATATATGGACCTGAGCCAGACTGCTAGGGTTCAAATCCTAGCTCTGTCTCTTCCTAGTTGTGTGATCTTGGGCAAATTATATACCCCATCTATGCTTCAGTTTCCTCATCTACAAAATAGACATAATGTAAATGAAAGTATTTCCCTCATAGGATTACAGTAAGAATTAAGTGAGTTAACACATGCAGAGCTTAGAACAGTATCTGGTCCTTGTAAACATTAGCTATTTTCATTCCTTTGATAGAAACAGAGCTACCAAGTAACACAATCCTTGCCTCTGACATGACCAGACTTCTGATAGGGGAATGAGAGAAAGAGCTGAAAACATAAGACATCTGAGGAAAAATTGGGGGGCTGAAAAGAACACAGTAGGATGGAGGGGTTGGGAGTGCTGAGACCCGATTTATCTAATTCCTCTCAATATCAACCATTTCAGAGCTCACAGACATGGCATAACTGGTTGCAAGCCTGTCACCATGACAGGCAAGTTCGTCCTTTATGTGCAAATCCCAGGTAAAGAGTTCCATGAAGAAATGCAAGCACAGGGGTAACCAAATAGGCAGCACTGCTGTAGGTGTGAACATCCTGGGGATGGAAACTCGCCACAGGACGAGAGCATGGGAACATCTCCCTTATGATAGAAGTGTATTAGATAGAAGTGGTTCATCAGAGATAATCTGAGACTTGGCTCAGGAGAACGGTCTAGCATTTGGATAGTTCCTCTGTAAATGTGCCCCAGGTCTCTGGACGTGTGCTGCTCCCCTACTACCTCAACGTCCTGGCCCTTTTGTCTGTCTGCGGTGCCTGTACAGGCCTCTTTACCCACGCCGCACTCATAAATGTCCCTTCTGTTCCATACGAACAGGTGCAGTGCTGGAAGAACATTTAAATTTTAACCTGGCTCACGTATTTAGGTCTGGAAAAACGACAGACTTTCATGGAGAAATTCAAGTTTATGTGACCAGAGGAGATGCTCAACAGAAGCTAAAGTTGACTCATCTCAAGAAAAGTCCTCGGTAGTAGGTTCTTATTGTGTCATTATTCTAAGAAATATGGTAATTACTGTCACAGAGCTTATTCAGAACTATCTCCATGGGTAGCATTTCAAAAGGATTCACTGGGGAGGGTGTATCAAACACACCAGGAAGTGAATGTTTATTACTCTTTGTCTTGTCCTCTATTAAAAAAAAGAGGGAAAAAATTTTAATCAAGAATGCTACTCAAGTTATATTTTATTTGAAGCTAATATCTAGAAAATATAAAAATTAATAAAAATATAAATTTTTAGTATTATTTTGGTAAAATCAGACTTTCTTTGAAGATGTCCATATTACATGTTGAAGAGATGATCCACTTATTGTTACCGATTTGTTAGGGATAAGAAGCAAGTGAGGAATGCTCCTCAAAGATGTGAGTTAAATGTCCTCATCAAAGAAAAGTATGATAATTAATAAAGGGAAACCACAGACCCTAGTGTTTTTAGCTCCAGTATAATTTTCTCAACTGCTGCTAATTAGAGATAATTAAAAGGCCATAAAGATAGTTGAATATTGCTTTTATGTTGTTACCTAATTTGCAGATGTTTGCCTACACCTATATTCCTATGATATCCATTCTCTTGTAATAATTGTCAGGGAAGGTGATCTAATAGGTGTTCTGAAATTGAATGATCAGAGTAGCATTAAAGGTAAAAGAGAGGGGCTTCCCTGGTGGCGCAGTGGTTGAGAATCTGCCTGCCAATGCAGGGGACACGGGTTTGAGCCCTGGTCTGGGAGGATCCCACATGCCGCGGAGCAACTAAGCCCGTGAGCCACAACTACTGAGCCTGCGCGTCTGGAGCCTGTGCTCCACAATAGGAGAGGCCGCGATAGTGAGAGGCCCGCGCACCGCGATGAAGAGTGGCCCCCACTTGCCTCAACTAGAGAGGGCCCTCGCACAGAAACGAAGACCCAACACAGCCAAAATAAATAAATAAATAAATAAATAAATAAAAGTGAAATTCTTTAAAAAAAAAAAAAAAGGTAAAAGAGAGGACTTTAGGAAAACTAATTGAGCTCCATAATATTTTTGCAAAAAAAAAAAATGACCTTTTCTATGATTTTGCTATGAAAGCAAAATGTAAATGATACCATAACATGCTATTACAGAATTTTATAAAAATAAAATATAACAAAAAAGTACAAACAGTTGTTTCATTCATTGTTCTAAAAAATGGTACATAACTGCCAATAAAAATGTTCTTACATATAAGATAAGATAAACTTATTTTAATTTTTTAAAATTATATCCTAATCAAAACCTTCTTTTTTTTTTAAATTTATTTATTTTGTTTATTTATTTTTGGCTGTCTTGGGTCTTCGTTGCTGCACACGGGCTTTCTCTAGTTGCGGTGAGCGGGGGCTACTCTTCATTGCAGTGTGCATGCTTCTCATTGCAGTGGCTTCTCTCGTTGTGGAGCACGGGCTCTAGGCATGCGTGCTTCAGTAGTTGCGGCACGTGGGCTCAGTAGTTGTGGCTCACGGGCTCTAGAGCACAGGCTCAGTAGTTGTGGCGCACGGGCTTAGTTGCTCCGCGGCATGTGGGATCTTCCCGGACCAGGGATCGAACCCATGTCCCCTGCCTTGGCAGGCGGATTCTCAACCACTGCACCACCAGGGAAGCCCCCAAAACCTTCTTAACAATGGATATTAAACCTCAGTTTCAGCACATTCTCTTTAAATGCCCTTTTCCAGTACCAATGATCCCTTTAGGCGTGGACTTCCTCTGCCCGCCCAGGCCCTGTGCCTTGCCTGGCAGGTGCTCCCCTGTGCACTTGCAGCTGGGGTAGCTCTCCCAGATAATGTCTTGTCCAGGTCTTGCTTTTCTCCATTTTCTCAGCATAAATACTTATTAGAACTCCCCTCAAATATGGGTATAGGATAGATTCACATATAATTCTCATCATTCCACCCATTTTAGGCCTTCATTGTATGCTGCCCTCTCCAAGATAACTACAATATAATTGTAAGATATTTGAGGGAAAGAACTAGCCAGTGTCTTTCTTGATTGTAACCCCTGACCCCACCCTCCCACCAGCACTTAGAGTAGTGCCAGTCAAGCTCGAGGGAGCACGTGAGGACTTTCTGTCTTCACTCTCGCAGCCATTTGAAAATACTGTAACTTCTATTCCTCTCGCCCATCTACCCTTCCTGCAGAAGGACAAGTGCAGAGAGATGAAAAGGCATTTCTATGGCAAGGGAGACAGAAAAAGTGTCAAGAAAACAGTGTCACAGAGGCAATCTACAGTTTCAGGAACATTTCTCTTCTTAGAAGGGTTATGAGTTGGGGTCTGTGGACCTTGTAGGAGTCTATGGGTGACCCTCAGGGATCCATAAACCCCCTGAACTTTCAGGCAAAGTTCTGTGTGATACACATTTTTCTATAGAAATAGTTCACAGTTTATAAGAGTTTAAAAAGTTCAGGACACAATAGAAATTTAATCTCTACTTCCTTAAAGAAATCTTGAGGAAGTGGCAAGAGGTATAATGTTGATCCCAGAGTCTTACCTTTTCTACAAAGTACAGGATGCCCTCATGGCCACGCTGACGGGGGGGCTTCCAGCTCAGCACCACGTAGCTCTGTGTGGCCTCGATGACAGAGAGGTCTGTGGGGGGCCCAGGAACAATACCCTCTGAAAAACAACAGGGAAGAATGAGGGGCACACACTTGGGAAGCCCAGGACACTCAGAGTCACAGAGGGAGGAAGAGCTAATTACTGCTCCACAGTAAAAAGAAGTACCTTGTCTCTAAAATTCTTCCTAAAACTTTCATTCATTCATTCATTCATTCAAAGCCACAATTTTACTTTCTTTGCTTGACAATTTTAATTTCCTTACAGTCCTGAAAAACAGTAGCAATGATACAAGTTATGTTTTCTGCACATCTTACTTTTTTTTTATAAATTTATTTTATTTATTTATTTTTGGCTGCGTTGGGTCTTTGTTGCTGTGTGCAGGCTTTCTCTAGTTGTGGCGAGCGGGGGCTACTCTTCATTGCGGGGCGTGGGCTTCTCATCGTGGTGGCTTCTCTTGTTGTGGTTGGCAGGCTCCAGGCGCACTGGCTCGGTAGTTGTGGCTCATGGGCTTAGTTGCTCCGTGGCATGTGGGATCTTCCCAGACCAGGGCTCGAACCCATGTACCCTGCATTGGCAGGTGGATTCTTATCCACTGCGCCACCAGGGAAGCCCTTCTGCATATCTTTTTTTTTTTTTTTTTTTTTTTTTTTTATAAATTTATTATTTATTTATGTCTGCATTGGGTCTTCGTTGCTGCACGCAGGCTTTCTCTGGTTGCAGTGAGTGGGGGCTACTCTTAGGTGCAGTGCGCGGGCTTCTCATTGCGGTGGCTTCTCTTGTTGCGGAGCACAGTCTCTAGGCACACGGGCTTCAGTAGTTGTGGCTTGCGGCCTCTAGAGTGCAGGCTCAATAGTTGTGGCGCACGGGCTTAGTTGCTCCGTGGCATGTGGGATCTTCCCGGACCAGGGCTTGAACCCGTGCCCCCTGCATTGGCAGACGGATTCTTAACCACTGCACCACCAGGGAAGTCCCCCTTCTGCATATCTTAAATCAGCTTTTTGACAGAATATCTTTTCAAGTATGCTTGGGTGGCAAACAACCTTGGAATATAGAAATAGTATATCCTCTAGGTCAGAGAGTTGTTTCTGACCAGAATAGTAAAGATAATGTCTTTCTCCAAGAAACTTGGAGTAGATTGGTGAGCAGCTCCCTTCTAAGACTGCGGTTTTCTAAGGGCAAGCTTTCTCAGCTATGACGCAGATCTCTGCGTGGGCAGCGTCCACATGTGTGGCTCCACATCACCCTGTGGGGCTCAGGGAAGCAGGGGGACCAGTGAGAACATGAAGCTCATGCTGTCTGCTGTGTTGTGGGTAACAGAGCCCTTTCTCTCTGACCCGGGAGTCTCATGCCTTTTGTCAGCATCTATGAAACTGCTATGAAACTTGCTGGCTCGTAAGTAGGGTAAAGTTTTAGACCCTCCACAGTTCTTGACATTGGAGTGGCCCTTCCATGTGAAACAACTAAAATAATGAGCAAAATATATGAAATGACCATTTATAGACATTGGACATCAATCATCATAGGACAATGATACCCCATAGCTGGAAAATTAGGTGAGCCCTACCGCTGTCCCAGCTTACTCTCTGGAGGGAGTTTCAAGGCAGCAGCTCAGGAAGAGAAACCCAGGTAGAGCCTGGCAGTCTCCCTGAGTGGAGGAGAAGAAGCTGGAATTCCAGGGAGGGCAAAGTGTGCACAGAGAGAGTCATGGGGAGGAAAAGGCTTCACAGAGAGAAAGGCTTCAGAGACTTGAGGGGGTCCCTTTGGAGTATTCACCTGAGTATTGATCAGCACATGCATACAAGGAAAGCACCTGAGGCTGGGAACACCCACACAAAAGAACTGGAGGGAACAATTCTCAAAGCTCTCAAAGGACCTGGGAGAGTTCATGTTCCCACCAGCCAGACTGGAAATCTCCTAACTCGTGGGGCATCCGGTAGAGTACTCAGAAAGGTACTACCTCTGTAATTCAGCCAAATTATGGCTACACTAAAGGCTGCTCTGATTCCACCAAACAAAAGCAAACCTTGAAAGAATCAAATTGTTTCCCCAGAACAAAGCTCAAGAGTATTTATAGAAATAAAAAAATATCCAGCACCAAACAACATAAATTCAAAATGTCTGGCATCTCATAAAAAAAAAAAAAAAACCAGGGAATTCCCTGGTGGTCCAGTGGTTAGTGCTCTCACTGCCAAGGGCCTGGGTTCAATCCCTGGTCAGGGAACTAAGATCCCAAAAGCCACAAGGCACAGCCAAAAAAAAAAAAAAAATCATCAAGTATGCAAAGAAGCAAGAAAATACAACCCATGATGAGGAGAAAAGTCAATCAATGAAACAAAACCAGAAATGTCACAAATGATAGAATTAGTAGACAAGGACATAAAGACAGTTATTATAAATATATTCCATATGTTCAAGAGGCTAAAGGTTAAAGATGATAATTAAAGACATGGAAAATATAAAAATAATACAAATTAATTTCTAAGATGAAAACTACAAAGTCTTTTACAAAAAATACATTGCCTGGAATTCACAGTAGGTTAGAGGCTAAAGAAGAGAAGAATAGTAAAATTAATGACATAGCAGTAGAAAGTAACACAGAAAGAAATGAAACACAGAAAGATAAAAAGACCGAAAGGAAAAATGAACACAGCATCACTGAGCTGTGGTTTCAAGAGGCATGTAATTGGAGTTCCTGAAGCAGAGAAGAGAGAGGGGAGTATAGAAAAAAATATTGAAAGAAATAATGTGAAAAAAAATTTCCAAATCTGATGAAAACCATAAATGCACAGATTCAAGGAACTTGCAAACACCAAGCACAGGATATGAAGGAAACTACACAAATGCACATCATAATCAAATTCCTAAAGCCAGTGATAAAGGGAATATCTTAAAAGCAGACATGGGAAAAAAAATACATTATATACAGAAAAACACAAATAAGAATGACAGGAAAAAAAATGATAGCAGTCATTCTTACAGTGCAGACCTGTATTACAATGGACCAACCTCTAAAGAAAGACTGTCGACCTAGAATTCTATAGCTGGTGAAGATATAGTCCAAAAATGAAGATGAAATACAGACTCTCACAAACATACAAATAATAAAATAATTCATAGCCAGCAGGACTGCACTACAAGAAATATTAAAGGAAATGCCTTAGGTGGAAAGAAAATCACATCAGATGGAAATCCACATCTACACAAAGAAATAAAGAGCAACAGAAATGGTAAAAATGTGAGTGAATATTGAAAACTTTTTCGTACTTTTAAAATTTCTTTGAAAGCTTTGTGACTGAACCAAAATAATAGCATCGTATCATAGAGTTTATAATACATAAACAAATAAAATACATAACAACACCACCATGGCTAGGAGGCATAAATGGAATGATACTGCTGTAAGTTTTTATACTACATGTGAAGTAGGATAATATTACTTGAAGGTATGTTGTCATATGATGTATATTATAAATTCCAAATTACTATAAAAGAAAAAAATAATTATAGCTAATAAGATAACATAGATAAAATGGAATAATAAAAGATATTTAATCCAAAAGAAAGTAGAAAGAGGGAAAAGAAAGCAAACGAATAGATGGAATGGATAGAAAACAACTAGCAAGATGGTAGATTTAAATGCAGCCATATCAATAATCACATGAAATGTAAATAGCTCAAACACCCCAATTAAAAGGTAAAGATTACCAGATTGCATAAAAAGGCAAGGCCCAATTATATGCTGCCTACAAGAAACATGATTTAAATACAAAGACACATAGGTTAAAAGTAAAAGGACGGAAATCATATGTCATGCTAACACTAATCAAAAGAAAGCTGGGGTCGTTATATTCATATCAGACAAAACAGATTTCCAAGCAAAATGCATTACCGTGGATAAAAGGAGTCACTTCCTAATATTGAAGTGGTCAGTGCATAAGAGGATATAACAATAAAAATGTTTATGCATCTAATAACAGAGCCTCAAAACACATGAAACCAAACCTGATAAAACTACAAGAAGCATTTAAATCCACCATTTAGTTGGAGATTTCATCACTATTTTATCAATAATTGATAGAGGGGCTTCCCTGGTGGCACAGTGGTTAAGAATCCGCCTGCCAAATCAGGGTACACAGGTTCAAGCCCTGGTCTGGGAAGATCCCACATGCCGTGGAGCAACTAAGCCCGTGCGCCACAACTACTGAGCTTGCGCTCTAGAGTCTGCGAGCCACAACTACTGAAGCCCGTGTGCCTACAGACCGTGCTCCGCAACAAGAGAAGTCACCGCAATGAGGAGCCCACGCACCGCAACGAAGAGTAGCCTCCGCTGGCCACAACTAGAGAAAGCCTGCATAGCAACGAAGACCCGATGCAGCCAAAAATAAATAAATTAAATAAATAAAATTTTAAAAAATAATTGATAGAATGAGTAGATAGAAAATCACGAAGAATAAAAGACTCAACTGAAATCCCAGGAGGTTTTTTTTTTTTTGTAGAAATTGATAAGCTGATTTTAAATTCTACATGGAAATGCAAAGACTTAGAACAGCCAAAACAACTGTGGGGAAAAAAAAAAGATTAGAGGACTTATACTACCTGATTGCAAAACTGTGAAGCTTTAAAAAAAACATGAAGCTTATAAGAGCTACAGTAATCAAGACAGTGTGGTACTGGTGTAGAGAAAATAAAATTGACCAATAAAGATTCCAGAAATAGATCCACAAATATATAATCAATTGATTTGGACAATGGTGCCAAGGCAATTCAATGGGAAAAAAATAATCTTTTCAACAGATATTGCTGAAATAACTGGATAGCCATATGCAAAATAATAATAATAACTTAGACCCTTAATCCACACAATATAGAAATAATTAATTTGAAATGGATCATAGATTGAAATATAAAAGCTAATGCTATAACATGTCTAGAAAAAAATAAAACAGGGAGAATATCTGAATGAACTTGGATTTGGCAAAGATGTCAAATATGATGCAAAAATGGCAAATAAGCACATGAAAAGGTGCTCAACATTATTAGGCAAGTGCAAATTAAGACCACTATACACCTACTATGAAATACCACCATGGTACAAAACACCACTATGCACCAATTAGAAAGGCTAAAATTAAAAAGACTGACCATACCATGAACTGGTTACAGTGAGGAGCAGCTGAAACTCTGGACTACTGCAGATGGGAATGTAAAATGGTACAACCATTTTGGAAAACAGTTGGCAATTTCTTTAAAAATTAAACAAACATCTATCTGATGACCTATCCATTCAAACCCTGGGTATTTATCCAAGAGAAATGAAAGTGTATGTCCACAAAAACACTTAACAAGAAGGTTCATAGACGCTTTCAATGGTGAAGGTATAAATAAATTGGAATAAACTGATACATGCATCAATATGGATAAATCTCAAAATAATTATGCTGAGTGAAAGAAACCAGACAAAAATGAGTATGATTCCATTGATCTAAAATTGTGGACAACACAAACGATAGTGACAGAAAGCAGATCAGTGATGGCCTGGAGATGAGGAAGGGGCAGGAGGGAGGTATTACAAAGGGGTATGAGGAAATTTAGGGGTGATGAATAAGTTCATTATTTTGATCATGGTGATGGTTTCACAGGTGTTTGCACATGTAAAATTTATCACATTGCTCATTTTACAGACATGCAGTTTAGTGTATGTCATTATACCTCAATAAAGCTTTAAAAAAAAGAGATTCTCTGACAACATAAGTTACTTCATGATCTCCAAATACTTCAGAATGTTCTTTCCAAAACACTTAAATAATATACACTGCAGCCTCCACAACAAAAGCCAAACTGCATAGCAGAGCACTGGCAATACTATCTGGGGAAAACGTGGTTTTTACCTGTCGGTTCCTCCTCAGTGACAATGATCTGTCCAGTCCAGGGTGCTGAGGGGCGACCTGGCAGAGATAAATACAAAAATCAGAAACATTCACAAATGCAGTTCAGATGCACTGAGAAATTGGTAGACTGGCCAGATTAGTCCCAAATGGGTTTGTTACTAGTTTACTTATGTACCTTCTTAGTGAGTCTTACCAAGCATGCACATGGTATTTTGGGGAGAGGGGGCACAGTCTCTGTTCTCAAACAACTCACAATCTGCTAGAGTCCACGTTTCCAGAACTGTACTGACACAGGCGAGGTAAACAGCCTGTGTTCATACACTGTTCCCCATGTATCTCCTGAAACACGTAGGCTCTCTCACCCTCCTTGAGAGATAGCATTTAATTGGGAGAAACCTTTCAGGAACAATTGTAAGCCGGGCTGTTATTTATGTCATAATGAAGATGAAAGAGGAAGGGGCGCTGATCCTGCAGTAAAGCTCAACGAAAGCGATTTCTTTCCATTAATTTTGAAAGTGTTATTTACAAAGGAAAGCAGTTTAGATCCCGAGTAAGGAAAACGAGTGAGACAGGCAGCATAAAGTTAAAGAGGAAATTCATTTCTGTGATATCAGAAAGACATCAGAAAGAGAGAATGATTCAACTCCTGCTTCAAGTGAGGGACTTTTCACCAGAGTGTGTGCAAAAACAGAAAGGTGATAAGCAAGATAACTCATTTTCAATCCCAACAAATCTTACTTTCATTGAAATTTATTAAAGAGGAGTAAATGAAAGTATGAGATGGAATTAGGAAAGAGGGAGGGAAGTTGGACAGTGGGTGAAAAGTGATTGGAGAGTAATCAACGAGCCTGATTAGAAAAGTCTCCAGAGAGAAGGTGACATTATTTTACTTAGATTTTTATGATGCCACTACATGTACTTAAGGTCAAGAATAACACTGAAAATGTTATAAATGGCATAGACCAGTAGTCCTCAATTAGGGTGATTTTGCTCCCCAGGGACATGTGGTAATGTCTGGAGACAATTTTGATTGTCACAATGGGGGTTGGGGGGGGAGGAGGGTGGGGAGGAGGGGGTGGGGGGACCATAGGCATCTAGCAAGTAGAGGCCAGGGATGCTGCTAAACATCTTACAATGCACAGGACAGCCCCCTACAACATAGAATTACCTGGCCTAAAATGTCAATAGGGCCAAGGTTGAGAAATCTGGTATAGACTGAAATATGAAATTCCAACAATTCTTTTAATGACATTTTATGGTCCCTATTATTAAGGATGCCATATTGGTTCCTATGAAACAAATGCAGAGCATAATTCATGTACCACAATTTTGACATTGAGACTTGGAGGCTAAATATATGAAAAGATTATTTTTGACTCTCTAACACAGAAACCCAAGTACAGTTCAGACACGATGTGTCATAAATGTGTTTTTCCTTTGATATAAAGAAATTCACAGTGTTGAGTATTAATGCTCTAAGGGATAAATTCAAGATTAAGAAAACTACCTTACAATTTTAAGAAAATGAACCAGAAAGAAAAGTATATTTGAACTGTGCTAATAAAATGAAAAAAAAAAAAAACAACCTCTCCAGCCTCTTGGTTTTCATATTTCATTTCAAACACAATGCCTGGAACTCAGTCAAATAAGGCAAAGTTTTCTGAATCAAATAAAAATAACATAAAATAAAGCCCTTAGTGAACAGATGAGTCAAAAAACAAATACTTTTTTGTTTTTGTCTTTTTTTCCCCTGGATTTCTCTGATCAGTAAAGGATTTCTTATTCTCTTCTCCCTCTAGTGGAGGGTGGAGGAATAACCTTGCAATAGGATCTATTTCAGGCATATATAAAAAATTCAAGATGATCCTGAAAAATGAAAAATGCTTACTTTTAAGTCTAGCTTTCTCAGCTGGATCCAGAGCAGCCACAGGCTCGGAAACACGAGAGGGGAGACCTATTCCAGTTTTGTTCACAGCTCGAACTCGGAATATGTAAGAACGACCTTCTATCAATCCAGTGACTGGGAAACGAGCAAACTTCACAGGTGTGTCATTGCACTGAGACCAGCTGTCTGTGCCCACCTCACACCTAAGGGAGAGAGAGTGATGGACAAAATGGAAAAAAACAGAGCTGGAGGAATCAGACTCCCTGACTTCAGACTATACTACAAAGCTACAGTAATCAAGACAATATGGTACTGGCACAAAAACAGAAATATAGATCAATGGAACAGGATAGAAAGCCCAGAGATAAACCCACACACCTATGGTCAACTAATCTATGACAAAGGAGGCAAGGATACACAATGGAGAAAAGACAGTCTCTTCAATAAGTGGTGCTGGGAAAACTGGAGAGCTGCATGTAGAAGAATGAAATTAGAACACTCCCTAACACCATACACAAAAATAAACTCAAAATGGATTAGAGACCTAAATGTAAGACTGGACACTATAAAACTCTTAGAAGAAAACATAGGAAGCACACTCTTTGACATAAATCACAGCAAGATCTTTTTTGATCCACCTCCTAGAGTAATGGAAATAAAAACAAAAATAATCAAATGGGAACTAATGAAACTTAAAAGCTTCTGCAAAGCAAAGGAAACTACAAACAAAACGAAAAGACAACCCTCAGAATGGGAGAAAATATTTGCAAACGAATCAACGGACAAAGGGTTAATCTCCAAAATATATAAACAGCTCATGCAGCTCAATATTAAAAAAACAAACAACCCAATCCAAAAATGGGCAGAAGACCTAAATAGACATTTCTCCAAAGAAGACATAAAGATGGCCAAGAAGCACATGAAAAGCCGCTCAACATCACTAATTATAAGAGAAATGCAAATCAAAACTACAGTGAGGTATCACCTCACACCAGTTAGAATGGGCATCATCAGAAAATCTACAAACAACAAATGCTGGAGAAGGTGTGGAGAAAAGGGAACCCTCTTGCACTGTTGGTGGGAATGTAAATTGATACAGCCACTATGGAAAACAGTATGGAGGTTCCTTAAAAAATGAAAAATAGAATTACCATATGACCCAGCAATCCCACTCCTGGGCATATACCCAGAGAAAAACATAATTCAAAAAGACACATGCATCCCAATGTTCACTGCAGCACTATTTACAATAGCCAGGTCATGGAAGCAACCTAAATGCCCATTGACAGATGAATGAATAAAGAAGATGCGGTACATATATACAATGGAATATTACTCAGCCATAAAAAGGAATGAAATTGGGTCATTTGTAGAGATGTGGATAGATCTAGAGACTGTCATACAGAGTGAAGTAAGTCAGAAAGAGAAAAACAAATATCGTATATTAACGCATATATGTGGAACTTAGAAAAATGGTACAGATGAACCAGTTTGCAGGGCAGAAATAGAGACACAGATGTAGAGAACAAACATATGGACACCAAAGGGGGAAAGTGGCGGGGTGGGTGGTGGTGGTGGGATGAATTGGGAGATTGGGATTGACATATATACACTAATATGTATAAAATAGAGAACTAATAAGAACCTGCTGTATAAAAAAATAAATAAAATAAAATTCAAAAATTCAAAAAAAAAGAATCTTACTAGATTTGTAAAAAAACGGTGCATTTACGTAGAGGGATACTTTTACAAAGGTAGATAGTTATGTTTTTAACTAAAATACAGATGCATATTTTTAAAAAAAGAATATATCTAAAACTTCACAGTTCATCATTATTCAATGATGAAATAACGTGGAAACATTTGGTGTACGGTTAAATAAAGTATAATCTATTATAAATATTTCTCTAGTTGGTACTGAGCCCAGTAGGCATATACTTACTTACTGCTATAAATATTAAGTTTAATCCACCTTGGTACAAACCTGTCATACTACAGTGGCATAGATTATCTGCCCCTAGTGGTTTTTACAGTCAGGGTTTATTACTCAAAAATGGAAGACAATTGGAGCAACTATTTGAAAAGAAACTAAGTCAGACAATAATGTATTTAGGTCAATAATCTAAATTTGTTTCTAAATTGGCCAAGCTCACTGGATAATTCATATGTAAGACCCATTTACTATAAATATAAAGCCTCTAAGTTTTGGAGAATGTAAACAGCAACAATTTGTAGATAAAACACAATTTAATACTATGGATATTTGTTATTTCTTTGTCAAACTTGAATCCTGTGATATAAATGAGATTTTGTTAGGATTCTTAGAGTATTATTCTTTAAATTAATTAATATTCTTAAATTACTGACATACTAAGAATATGGACATTAAGTATATTGAATACCAGCTATTTCATTTCTAAAGTGGCCTCTATTAGGTGAACAAATTCATAATATTCTTGCCAAATTAGTGACTTGGGTTGGTAGTACAATTTAAGGATTATCTTTGGAATTTAGGTAAAAAAGGTAGGTATGTGTATATACATATATATATACATACACACCAGACAGAGACAGAGACACAGAGAAAAGAGGGAGAGGAGACCAGTAAAGAAAACACTTCACCTAGAAATGGTAGGAGAAATCAAGCATGTGTCTCTATGGCCAAATCACTTTAACTGAAGTTAGACTAAGTACTAACTTATCAATAAAATATCCCAGAATAGGACTCCCTCCATCCACAGCCGGCTGTTTCCAAGAGATGGTGATATAATCTTTGTTGGCATCCAAGGGCACCACATCCAAGGGAGAGGCTGGGGCCCCTTCAATCTCTGCATCAGCATCTGTGGGGATACAGAAGGATCCTGTTAACCCTCTGTCAGCCCCAAAGGCCAAGGTCTTAGTGCAGACATTTCTTACCACACCACTGCAGTGGCTATATCTTTGGCCCCAGTCGAGCAATCTTCAATTTTGTAATTTGCTTACCAAAATAACAATGTGTGCTTTTCACCATCAGTACAAGGAACATTATGCTAGGAAGGGCTCTGAAAAGGACCCATGACCTCTGCCTCATGGCCCTTGCCTGCCCAAAATGTTCTAAAAGAAAATAAATAAGGACATGTTGAGGACTGCTATCAGAAAAGTCTGACGTAAGTTATGTCAGGAAGTCTGTTCTTAAGATAATTATTGTGCAGTGTTACTCGGAAGCTATGAATGGCTCCAAAGGGGAACAAACAGCCCCTTCTGTCACCTTCTAGATACATCCACAAGAAAAGAAGAACCAAGAAGCTTTGCCCATCCCTATGCTGGGACCACCATTTTGGAAGAGAAACAAAAACATTCATTTTAATTAAATGTTTGTTCCCAAGCTGCAGATCCTTGTGAAAGTAACTCTGATGAAATAGCCACATCTGAGCTTAGTTTATCTGAGTTTAGTAAAAGTCTAAGATTATACAAGAAACAGAGTTCAGTGACTGTTCATGAAATGGGATCCTCTGACAGTGGGTCCCCTCAGCAGTGTGTGCACAGATAAATTAGTGACTCAGGGGTGTTTTTAGGAGGAAAGGAAGGGGAATGAAAATAACCAGATAGTGGCCTTTTAAGTGAAAATGATTAAGATAAGAGTCAGAATCCCAAGGGGAAGGGAACCACATTTGCCAATTCCTCTTGACATCTGGTCAACCCTTTAACAACTGGAATTAGTAGGAGAGGAGGCTGAGACATGTAGGAGCCACTCACCCAGGGAAAACACTCTTGCTGACTGAATAATAAACACTTTCTTTTCCTATGATCTACACTTCTGTAACTCTAAGTTACTGAAACATTTGCTAACAGGGCTGTGCATTATCTGTGAAGATCTTAAATCACTTTGGTTTTGAACATTCTGTTTCTTGCCCCATGAACCTGCATGAACCCATGAACCCACAGGATAATATCTCCTGCATAAGTGCTATAGGAGAGTGTAACCAAATCATCATGCCTAAAACAATGCAGAGTTCCTGCATGCCACACAACGGCAAATGGGCATTTTGGTGGGGAGAAAGTTTTTTCCTTTTAGGCTTTCAGAGCACTGGAAGGTGGGGAGAAGGTCTGCTGATGGTGAAGGTGGAGCAGAGCTAGGATGGAGGTGGAGATGCTGAAGTTAACAGACCTAATAGCTGCTCACCTGCAAGGGGGACAGCTGGCAACCTCTAGCCATGTCCCTTTTTAGCAAAAAGCCCATAATGTAACAACCAGAAACGTTGGTGTTGATAGATAAATCCATTGTATGTAACAGAGCCTGGCAGACAGCAGACATTTAGGGAGCCATTTCTCAGCATTTCCATAAAATTGCTTGGAATATGCCATTTGCCATTTGGACTTGACAATCTTTCAAAACACGGTTCTGTACAGCAGCTGCTGGAAGCCAAATCCGAATACCATGCTGTATTGCTTCACACTTGTGCTCTTGGCTCCCAGCAGCTGCTACAGAGCATCTGGCCCACAGCACCCACTTGGGCAACGTCAGTCCTCTTCTTAGCCTCTGCCCTTCCTTCTCCCAACCCTCCAAATAGTCAAACTTTTTGTAGCTTTGATAAATTAGGCCAAAGATTAGCCTGCTACTCTTTATATTCTGACCTCTGACACAGGCTATTTAATAACCTTTATCAAAATGTAAGTAATTTTATTGTTTATCTTTATTATAAAAGTAGTGTCTGCTTGTAAAATACATGATAATAAAAAATACATGTTAAAATCCCTCTTAATTCCATAACTCAGAGATTACTAACATATTTGCCTAGATTTTTCTAGATTTTTTCCCCTATATTTATAAACTCAAAAGTAATTGTTTTTCACAACAATGTAAATCAACTATACTCCAATTTTTTAAAAAAGTGATTGTTTTTTAAATAAAAGTGGGATTGGGGCTTCCCTGGTGGCGCAGTGGTTGAGAATCTGCCTGCCAATGCAGGGGACACGGGTTCGAGCCCTGGTCTGGGAAGATCCCACATGCCGCGGAGCGACTAGGCCCGTGAGCCACAATTACTGAGCCTGTGCGTCTGGAGCCTGTGCTCCGCAACAAGAGAGGCCGCGATAGTGAGAGGCCCGCGCACCGCAATGAAGAGTGGCCCCCACTTGCCACAACTAGAGAAAGCCCTCGCACAGAAACGAAGACCTAACACAGCCATAAATAAATAAATAAATAAATAAATAAATTAAAAGTGGGATTGGACTATATAGTTTCATGTAAACTGTTTTTCTGATATATTTTCATATTAGTAAGTATACATCATTAGTTTTCATTGCTGTGCAGTATTTGTGTGTTTATATGGAATATTTATTATACTTTATTTTCAGTTCTCATTGGTGGATATCTAGATTCCTTCCAGATTTTCCCCCAAACAAACATTTTTTTCAGCTTTGTCCACTTAAATTCCTAGAACTAGAATCGCTGGAAAATGCGCGCTGTTGATACATAGTGGCAAAACACCCTGAGAAAAGCTAAACCGATTTACACTCACCAGCAATGTGTAAGAGTGCTGGTCCCTCCATTCCTTCATCCCAATGGATTTTAAAACCTTGTAAATCTTTTCAGTGTGATAGATTAATTTTATTGCTTTGATTACTAGTGAAAACTTTTTCATAATTTATTTTTCATTTGTAATTCTTTTTTCATGACATTTATATCCCATCCTTTATCACTGTATCATCTTTCTTTCCTCCCTGCCATGTGTGTGGGAAGGGGAGGAAAGAATATATAAAAGTCTAGAAGAATATGTGATAAAATGATAACTTCAGGTATCTCTGGATGTTAGACTTACGATGGCTTTTCTTTTTTTCTTATTTATATTATCTATTTTTTCAGAAAGAACACATATTATGTATGTAATAAAAAAACTGGCCAAATATGTACAGCTCTGGAATGTGTTTCTGCAGACATATGGTGCTTTCTACACTGATCATTCTGGTTCAGAAGCTATTTTCTAAGCAGCAAAATACCAGAGCTCTGAAAAATGCATTGAAATGGCCTCATGCAGCTCAAAGTTTAAAAAAAAAAACACCATAAAATGTCACTTAAAACACTTTGGCAGTTTCTCAAAAAGTTAAACACAAATTTAACATACGACTCAGCAATTCCACTTGTAGCTATCTACCCAAGAGAACTGAAAACCTAGGTCCATGAATAGGAACACAAATGTTCATAGCAGCATTATTCATAATAGTCAGAGAATGGAAACAATCCAACTGTCCATCAACTGGTGAATGGACACACAAAATGAGGTATATCCATACGGTGCAATATTAGTCAGCAATAAAAAGGAACAAAGTACCAACATAAAGAACTTCAAAACATAGGCTCATGAAAAACGACAAAAGTAAAAGATCACATATTATATCCAGAAATGTTCAGAAAAGACAGTTTATAGAGGCAGGGAGTAGGTTAGTGGCTGTCTGGGGGCTAGACTGGGGATGGGAGTGGGGAAGGGGCACAAGAAATCTCTTTGGGGTGAAGGGGATGTTCTAAGCTGGATTGTAGGTGGTGGGTGCACAGCTCTATGAATATTCTGAAAAGCACTGTCCACTTAGCATGGCTGACTCTTACGGTGTGTAATTATATCTCAATAAAGATTTTTTTTAAAGAATCTAAAATGTATCATTTAAAATAAACTTACAGGGGAAATCTTTTTCTAAAAGTTAAATTCACAACTCCATTTCTGATATTTGTCTTTGCAATTTTGTCTTCCCCATGAATCTTTTCAATTCTCTCACATCAACATCTGATACATTTTAGAATCTTCCCTTATTTTGTGGATATGAAAACTGGCTTAATGATAAATTTCAATCCCTTCCCCCTGTCTGTGGTTGGTCATCTGAAGTCTGGCCTCAACCTGCAGAGGGCCACGACTCTGGATGTGGGCACTGAGAAATGTTGCTGAGGAAACCCTGGACTGTGTCAGAGTTCCCAGAAAAAGTCCACAAAGGGAATCCTCAAGGCATAACTTAAGTGTTTCTTGAGTCACCAGAGATACTCTTTGGTTCAGGTCAGACTGAGAGCAGAGGCAAAGACTCTGTTTGCTTTCAGTTATCATCTGGCCAGGTCTATCCGGGTGCTTTGTTTAAACAAACATACTTGCTGGTAACTTCCAGGAGGTCCATTTTTACTGCAACTGACCCAGAGGGCTACGCTTCTTTTCCCCTCGCAAGATCCGACTTTTCCCAAATGCTTTTGTGTAGGAGGAAGTCTGACCCAGTTTTCAGCTGGCATAGATATTCGTGCATCTTTATCAGTTGCAAATCCGTGGCAGAATTCAATGATCATTTGTTATTGTTCAGTACTGGTGTGGTATATAGACTGCTGTCTCTCCCCAGTATCCATTCCTCCTGTTTCCTTTTAGTACCAGAACCCCTGAGCTTCTGCAGGCAACATGTTGCCCAGCTTCCCTCCCTCTGTATGTGTGGTAGAGTGTTCACCATGCAGAAGTGATGTGTGCATCCCCGCATCTCTGCCCTTCCCACAGGCTGGAACGGGAACACAGGACAGCACCACGGGGGCAGTGGAGCAACAACATAGATGGGAGCCAGGACTCTGAATGACTGAGTTGAGCAGAACCACCTGGACCACCTTCCTACCTCTGGATTGATGGACATAGGACAGAAATAAACTTTTTTTTAAAATTTCATTTCAGCAGCTTAACCTATTCCCTAATTAAAATCCTGGGTTAGCCATCAGAAGGCCTGTATCCTAGTCCCACTTCTGCTTCTAACTGTGAGGCTTTTGGTAAATCATGTTACTTTCCTGAGTTTTAGTTTCTGCATCTTAAAATTAAGGGGAGGGATTTCCCTGGTGGCGCAGTGGTTAAGAATCCGCCTGCCAATGCAGGGGACATAGGTTTGAGCCCTGGTCCGGGAAGATCCCACATGCTATGGAACAACTAAGCCCATGCGCCACAACTACTTAGCCTGTGTGGCACAACTACTGAAGCCCGTGCGCCTAGAGCCCGTGCTCTGCAACAAGAGGATCCACTGCAATGAGAAACCCGTGCACCGCAACAAAGAGTAGCCCCCGCTCACTGCAACTAGAGAAAGCCCGCGTGCAGCAACAAAGACCCAATGCAGCCAAAAATAAATAAGTAAATAAATAAATTTATAAAAAAAAAATTAAGGGGAATCCTAACATTTTTGTGTGCCTTAGACTCCTTTGGCAAAGTGGTAAAGAAAACCTAGAGGGCCCTTCTCAGAACAATGTTTTTAAATGCATAAAATAAAATAAAATACATGAGCTTACCAAAGAAACTAATTATACTGAAGTACAGTTATAATCACAGACCCCTTGGGAGTCTGTGGACTCCAGTTAAGGACACCTGCATGACCTCTAATGTTCCACCCTCATCAAAACACCCAGGAGTTTATGGTTCTATTTAATGTATAAGAGATAAAAAATTAGCAAGTCTACCTGTATTGTTTATATGTTTATTTTCTGTATATTGTGACGTTTTGACATCTTAAAAGCCTTTCTGGGTAGGGAGAGATTTTCTGCCCCCATCTCCGGGGGCTAGCCAATTTTAACCCGTCCAGAGCTCACCTCCTCCATCTGGCCCGTGTACCCCAGGAGGAAATATTCCCCTGCCTTAATCGTCTCAGCACCAGGGACCAGACAACTAAGCACGACCCCTGTAGCTTAGGGTCTGCTGAAGTTGTTCACAGCAGCCAATCCTGAACTGTTTACCCCGCCCTGCCATGCCTTTTCCACAGGAGCTCCAATACAGACTGCGGTCTAAGCTCTCCCTCTGCCTCTTCTGCCTCCTGACCAACCAGTAGTGCCTTTGCTTCCCCATGTGGCCCTGGGTGGTTCTCTAGGACCTATGAGTATAATACACTCTTTTCCTGAGCCCCTCCTCTGTCTCCTCGTGTGGCCACACCTGACTGACCATCACGTAAAAGAACACAGAGCACTGCCTTTGTGGCCTGGAAGTGTTCATCGTCTTCCAGATGATCTGGATCTCATGTAGAAATAACATTCCCACTTGTACATGTCTGACCTGTTAGAGACATCGCTGAAAAAAGAAAGACTCCTAAAACCAACAGTTATAGTTTGTCTTAAGAATTCAGTTGTAGTTGGGGGCTTCCCTGGTGGCGCAGTGGTTGAGAGTCTGCCTGCCAATGCAGGGGACACGGGTTCGAGCCCTGGTCTGGGAAGATCCCACATGCCGCGGAGCAACTAGGCCCGTGAGCCACAATTACTGAGCCTGCGCGTCTGGAGCCTGTGCTCCGCAACAAGAGAGGCCGCGATAGTGAGAGGCCCATGCACCGCGATGAAGAGTGGCCCCCGCTTGCCGCAACTGGAGAAAGCCCTCGCACAGAAACGAAGACCCAACACAGCCAAATAAATAAATAAATAAATATAGTTTAAAAAAAAAAGAATTCAGTTGTAGCATCTTGTTTCCTAGTTCATTAAAACTAAAGCTATAAAGAAAAGGCCTGTAATGAAGTAATAAATTTGCTCTCCAAAACAGATATTCAAGAGTGAGTCCCCATCACTCTTTTATTGTAGCTTCTTCAGACTGAGACGGCTTTTTGCATCACTAGGATTTAGCCTCTCTACTCAGACACCTACAGAGCACTGCTCAGGGGGCTTGTTGAAGATGAGGAAAGTACTGACACTAGTGACAGTAATATAGTCTGGAAACTGGTCACCTGCTAGCTGGTGCTTTCAGGGTTAAATTTTTACATTGGCTCTTTCATCGTTACCAAAAATATGTTTGGATAGATTGACATGGCCTCGGTGTTTTAAATATTCTCAGATATTCTGCTTTTTGCTAGGTCTTACCTCGAACAAAGACGTAAGCGCTGTGTTGTTCATAATAGTCTCCCATTCGTACACGGATTTTGTAGAGACCTTCATCTTCCTTGTTGAGATGAGAAAATGTTAGTGTTGCCCGATCTCCACTCCAGTGTGTTTGCACCCACTTTGATGGAGAAACAGGAGCCCCTAGGGAACAAAAGTAAGCAAATTAACTGATTTCTTTCTCATTACTCTCTTCTTCCTCCTTCCCCTCCACTCTTCCCTCCCCCCAATTCTCTCTCTCTCTCTTTATTCCTCTTCTTCTATATTGAATGCTATCTGAATATTAGAGGAAGTCTATAGGGCTTTGAGTCATTCTGCCATGTTTATATTGGTTAAAATGTTAGAGCAGAAGTGAGGGGGGACCAGGGCCAGATACATAATCTGCAGGGCCCAGTGCAAAATGAAATTACAAGACCCCTTGCTCAAAAAAGCAGAGAAAAAAAACACAGTCAAGGTACTAAAATATAAGGCTTTGTCCTCTAAAAATACTTTATTACTTATAAAACATGATAGGGTAATACAAATTGCAAAAAATAATATTTTCATGCCATAATTTTACATACAAAAATAATACTTTATTAATGTGATATGTTGATTGATAATACGATATTTTTTACTTACTTTTCTGCAAACTCAGTTACTTTTAGTAACTTCATTTTAAATTGATATAACTGAAAGCAACATCAGTCACTCTTTGCAAATGCAAGATCATAAATTAGTTTTGATTTTTTTTATTTTAAGAAGGATCTTTCTGCTGATGCAACTATTAATGCAGGTGTTAAGAGTATTACATAGTCATAGTAATATATAGTTTTATACGTTATAGTATTATATAGTTATGGTGCTATAAAGTTAACATTGGGTTAATCTTCTGATGAACTATTTCAAAATATAAATTTTAGTACTCTAGAGCTGACGATTCTTTTTTTTTTTTTTAAACATCTTTATTGGAGTATAATTGCTTTACAATGGTGTGATAGTTTCTGCTTTATAACAAAGTGAATCAGAGCTTATGATTCTTGAGGAACAATTTTTTCTAAAAAGATTTAACTCTTTATACAAATAGTTTCATGTAAGTCTGAATTTAATTTTACATGTAAATTTACATAATTGCATCCTAATGTTTTCTCTTACATGTCCTGTAACTTGTGGTCATACAAGAAACTGAAAATGACTTCATGATTTGTATATAATTCAAATGCCTGTTTATGCATCCTCTCACTGTATCTTTGATTATGAGGAAAAATTAATTCAAAATTATCTTTCTTGTTAATAACTGCTTCATCCAAAGTTTCGTATGAAAATAGTGTTCTTTTTCATTGAATGTGACAGTCTTTAAACTTAATTTTTATCTCCAAGCCTGTGAATATTTGCTTTGCAATGTTGTGGCAGTTTTCATAACCAGAGAGTCTAAACTCTGAAGAATTCTAACAACTGTCTTATGTGCCTTACTGCAATGTCTATGTACATGCTTTTATTTTATAATATTTTACAGACAAGTTTATTGCGTGATTGCTGGCAGCTCCTGTCACGGTGCTCAGGCCAGGAAGCTCATATCTGTGCAGATCCCACAATGACGCATTCTGGGGCGGACAGGCAATCTTGGCTCCCACTGTGGGCGCCCACACCGCCCCAAGTGGGGCCCCTCCTCTCCTCTAGGGCCACGCCGGCCAGCAATGTTGCTGCTGCTGCCGCTACTGCTGCCGTGACTGGTTTCACTCTGGGCCCAGGTCCTGGTCTCAGCCATGGCCTTGGGATGGCCCAGACTGCCCGGTGCCCACACATGCACTGAAGTTCAGGCCAACTGCACGGTGAGCATGCTAACCACCACCCACCGTGCCTGGGGACCAATGGGCATGCTCCATAGTCCCATTGGACTTCACTGGACTCCGCTTTATTTTACCAAATAAAATAAACTTACAAAATGAATATACATCCAACTTGCAAAATGAGAATACATTTTTTTGTAATCCTTTCCCTATATTACTTGGTGATAAGAAATTATAATTTCCACAAATATATTGTGAAAGTTCTGCTACTCTGATATATGTGTAAAAGCTTTTGTAACATCCAAAAGGTTATGTCCTCTAACGTTCAGATTCTGCCAGCTCTGGTAAAGAGAACTGCAGTCTTATGGACATTCATGCTCTGGGGCCAAGCCTGGGCTGTGACCTTCTGCAAATAAGAACCTAGCGAGAATTCATTAGTAAGGCTCACCATTTCGGTACCACTGGATCTCCGGCTGGAAATGTTTAATTTCAGGAGTGATAACTACACGGCAGCCTAGACTCATCGTCTCGCCTTCTCTCCCGAAAGACACATCAAACTTGTCATCAAAGTGGATCTCAAACTTGGACGCATAACCGTAAGGGGTCACAGCAACTGGGCACAACAAAAACAAACATCAGTAATTTACTTTTTGTCATCAAAGAGACACAAGCATTTTAATAAGCACAGGCAGAAAGCAATCACAACAAACCTATCAAGTGACTTATCTGGGCAAAAATTAAGTCTTATAAAAGAAGTATGTAGCATATTCACATATTTCATTATATTGAAATGGAAATTCTGTGTATGGAAATTCTTCATTGGTCAGATAAGCTAAATGCTTATTTTTACTATTATAATTAATAGAATTTAAAAGGTCAGGTTTAACGCTTTACATAAAATATAAATGAACACCACATTTAGCTTAGACTTAAATATAGCTGCAGTATATGCACATTAAAATGTTAGATTCTGAGTTCATTTAAACTTTACTGCTTGTACTCTTGAAACAAATAGCCATATCAATTTCTCATAAAAATTGAGTTTTTTAGTAAGTGGCTTCAGCTTCTTTGATGATCTGGGTTAAAAAAATACAAGAAACATCAATGGGAGAAAACAAAGTTTAAAATACCATTCTTAGAAATATCTTATTTATAGATTGAGTAAATACCTGCACCATAAACTCTCCTAGGTTTTATTTTCTCTTTTCTCAAAGGAAAGGGCCTGGGAAAATAATGACTATTTTTGATGGCTTCCTACATGCCAGGAACTTCACATTTGACATGTCATCTAATCCTTGCAAAAACTCCATGGCATAGTTACTAGTTTTTCCTCTCTTTCAGGTGGGGATATAGAAGTTCACAAATATAATATATAGCTAACGCCAAGGTTTCAAAGGCATCATGTGTGAAACTGAAATTCAAATGTATAACTGCCCAACTCTAAAACTTAGGCCCTTTTTCTCCTATTTCAATTCTCTTCCTAAGACCTCTTAGAATTAATTTGAAAATGCAAGCTAACATTTACTGAGTTCACCTTGTGCCAAGTATTATTCCAAGTGTTTAATATCTACCAACTCAATTAAGCCTCATAATAACCCTATCAGGTAAGTGCCATTATTATTCCCATGTTATCGATGAGGAAACAGCAGCATGAGGAGACTAAATAACTGCCCATATGCACCCTGCAGATGCAGGATTTACACTGGCAGGCTGTTTCCAGAGCCTGTGCTCTCAACCAATACATGGGGTTGGCTTGACTTTGTGTGTCCCCAGGCAACCACTCACCAACAGGGAAATGACTTCTCTTTGAAGCATGTGTCCCATCTGCCCCATTTTTATATGATGATGTCCCACTGAGATCAAAACGCAAAACAACTTGAACAGATCTTGTTTATTGGGAAGTTGGGCTGGTTCCAAAGCTGCCTCAGGGAGTAGAGGTAAGGGTTATAGGGAGGGCCTGGTTTAAGTCGGGGGTTGGCAAATCTGTGAGCCAACTCTGGATTGCCTCCTGTTTTGTACCATGAAGGATGGTTTCTAAATTTTTTAATGGCTGAAAAAAATCAAAAGAAGGATAATATTTTGTGACATGGGAGAAGTCATAGGAAATTCAAATTTCAGTGTTCATAAATAAGGTTTTATCTGGATACAGCCATGCTCATTCATCTATCTATTGCCGATGGCTGCTTTTGTGTTACAGTGGTAGAGTGGAATAGTTGTGACACAGACCCACACAGCCTAAACTATTTACAATCTAGTCCTTTACAGAAAATCTTTGCCAACCCCTGGTTTAGAATACGGTTTGGAGTTAGAAAGACCAGGTTACAAGTCGCTATTCTACCATTATGCGTGGTCTTGACCCATGATTTAATCTCTCTAAGTTGTTTCCTCATCTGCATAGTACAGATAAAAAGGCACCCAGTTCATAAGCTTTGGAGAGCATTAAATGAATCAATGCATATAAAAAATGTCCTAGGGGACTTCCCCGGAGGTCCAGTGGTTAAGACTCTGAGCTTCCACTGCAGGGGGCATGGGTTCGATCCCTGGTCAGGGAACTAAGATCCCACATGCCGCACGGAGCAATCAAAAAAAAAAAAAAAACCAAACTGTAAATCACCAGTGAAGCTGGGGGTGCTGTCTCCCAGCTCAAAAAAAAAAAAAAAAAAAAGTCCTAGTACAGAGTCTGGCACAACTGATGAATACATATTAACTACTAGAGCAGAACCAAGGGCAGGGAGCTTTATCCATGATATTTACCAGCATATTCCAACCACCTAAACTGGTACCTGGCACATGGCAGATGCTCAAAAAATACTAGTTGAATTAATGAATAAGAGCCCTCCGTTCTCTATGCTGGGAACAACTGCACTCAATTCAGGAGCCAGAGGAGGCTCTGAAAGATTAAGAAGTTAGAGAAGTAAGATTGAGCTGGGCTTTCAGACTCTGGCTTGATGGAGAAGAGGGGAATGGGAAAAACATGGATGATGATATAGAAATGGGACTGAACAGGATACATGTGGAGGATTGTAGAATGACCAATAGGCCAATCTTGGGGACATTGGGGATAAGTCATAGTTTCAAATTTCCCAGCTATTCTATCTCAATATAAATCAAATGATAGGGAAGGACATGATTTGGGATGTGTTCCTCCTACACTCTCACCCATCATCCCCTCTTGCCCATGGGATTGATACTAATGATTACAATTTAGAATATTAAAATTAGGAGCCATTCCATGAAGTCGATGGAGTAGGTCATCTACAGACATCAAACTAATTAGTTAGGTGAAAAACTGACCCATGAGAAAGTATTTTCATCAACCATTTTTAAAACTACCACTTATTTTTTAATGTTTGGAAAATAAGAAGTACGGGCTTGACTACCTTTTTCAGTCTGAACAGTGTAAGTATCAAATTACTTGAACAACAATAAGGATTTTACTTTTATTGCCTCCCATGAAAAGAAGTTCTGATATAGATGAAATGATTGAAGTTCACAAATTTACAAATTACTATGGATCAGAATATTGTTCATAATTTGTTATTAAACCACATTTAGACCTCATTAAATTGCATTTCATAAATTAATGTATTTATTTATTCATTCATCATCAAATACTACTCTACATCAGGTGCTGGGGTTTAAAGATAAAAGGTCCAGCCTTGCCTTCAAGTGTCTCATGGGTCAGTGGGAGAGAACAGTTAACAGTGTCCAGTGAGATAGATGCTCTTATGAAGGTGCCACAGCTTCACTGGGGACACCGAACCCTGAGTGGGTGGGGCCTGGGGTGGCAGTGGGGTCAGACATGGATTTCTCAAGGAGTTGATACTGAACTGGATATTTAAGAATGAGTAAAACTGCTCTGATATAGTCCACACTGTGTGTGTGTGTGTGTGTGTGTGTGTGGTTAAATCACTCTGTACAGGTTTGTGTAATGATCTTTCTCAATTTAAACACAGAAAAACTTAAAAGCATTTTAAATGCTTTTAAGACTTAAAACCATTTTTAGCCTGTCACATCTGGGCATTTATAAAACCAGAGCAAAGCAATTATATGCAGAAAGAGAATATAGTAACCAAAGAATCTGAAAAAATAAAACCAACCACAGGTAGTATTACACACACACTAGCATACATTATAATATAGACTATGTATTTATTTCAGCATTATGGAACAGCTTATTATGCAGTATTGTACAGAGATGACACAGCAAATATACTTTTAAACTTACAGATGGGGGGCAAGGTGGAGGCCCCTGCACGGAAGAAAGTCTCATCAAACTCTCCCTTATATCCTAGAAAAGAAAGCAGAAAAGCATGCCAACTGTTCCTTGACTTTATTTTTTAGCAGTGAGAATAAATTTTTTAAAAATACACTTTGAATAAAACAAGTCCAGCAAACTTACTCTTTACCACAACCGAAGCATATGCTGAAAGCTCTCCTTTAGCATTCATCGCTGAGGCCCGGTACTGAGCGGTGTCTTCAAAATCACATCTGAAAGAACGGATGGAAATGAGTGCCCAGTGCAGTGACACTCCTGGTACAGTCGTCCCTCAGCATCCGTGAGGGATTGGTTCCAGGACCCCCATGGATATTAAAATCCACGGATGCTCAAGTCCCTTAAGTAAAATGGTGTAAAATAGTCGGCCCTCAGTATCGGCGGGTTCCGCCTCCTCAGATACGGAGGACCGATGTAATTGCTAGCTGTTTCATCAAGGATCTCTTTGCTAACGAGGCACAGGGCAAATCACTGACTGACACATAGCTCTTCGGCACTCTTGATAAAGCTACTCTCTCTGACCCAGCACCCTGTGGTGTTATATAGGCCAACAGATCTATCTACCAACAGCTATAGTCCACCGTGACCCTAACCTGGGTTCATTTAAAATGTCCAAAAAAAAAAAAAAAGTCAACAAAGTGTCAAGCATATAAATTACAGTGTGAACAGTGTGATGAAAAATTGGTCTAAAGTTGTATCAGGAGCAGAAAATGTCCAGCCATGTACCTTTGGAGCAGGTAAGACCCCGAGCACCTTGGGGCCTCCCTCAGGGTGGGTTTCAGTCTGGGAGGCTACAGGGTGATGAAGAGACAAAGAAACAGCCTCTCCTTATAGACGCCCACAGACTCCCTGAGCCACAAAACGGATCCCGGTTGGTCTAATGTGTTCTAGCCTCAAAGTACAAGTAAGTTATTTAACTTTCAATTCTGCTAAGGTTCAGGCCCACAGAACAACACAAGAAGTGCCATTTGGAAGTTCCTCTAAGTTATAATGCAGAAATTGGGATGTTGTTAATAATGGAGTAGAGAGAGAAGGATCTCACACAGAGATGAACAGGCTAAGATTTCAAAGAAGGCTGTTTTGTGTCTTATCACTGCCAGTGTTTGTGTTCTTCATTGTTCCTCTGGGTTTAGTTTCATTTGTAAAATCTTAGTTCTTGTTGAAATCTACAGACATCAATAGAACCCCAGGAGGGTCAATACAGTTGCCTTTCCCATAGCTATTTAATTATAAAGCGACCACATAGCTCGCTGCCGCCTCGGTAGAATCTCCGACTGGCAGAATGGATGCAACTTTAGGAAGGGGTCAATGCTTGGCGAAAGCCCCAGGGTCCCAGGGTTCTTTCTGCTTTAAGCCCAGCATCACCTGTGTCAACTGCTCTGACCTGAGAAGGCTATGAATCTCTTGAGATCAGAATGACGTAAATTTTACTTTGACATCTCAGCATGTCATGGTTTTATTTGAACCGAAAATGCTGGGAGCTTGTTTAACTTTTTCATCCACATAACTAGGCTTGGATTTCAAAACTGCATTAGGAGACATGATAAACCTTTGAAAACTTGGAAATTTTGATGTGGATTCTGCTTTCAAATTTTGCTTTTGATTTTGCTTTAAAAACATCCCAATGTCAGGCTCTGCGTCCATCTACAGGCTGACAGGGTGGGCACATAGTTTCTCACAGTTCCTGGTGAGCTGAAGGAAAGAACAATTTCTCCAAGTCTGGCTTACTTGCAATGTCACCCACCCCAAACTTCATCGGCCTTTACTGATTAAAGGCAAAAGTGTATAGTGATGGCATAGATTTGGAACTCTGAAAGGATAACTGAATATAAATGCCTATTTATGTAACTTATTTTCTTACTAATGTCTAAGAAAAACTCTCCAGTATATAAAAGGATAAGTAGATACAAATGAATTTTTCCTCATCGTCTTTGACTAAATTCAAGAAAGATCACTTTGGGAGGTAACGTGGGCTTGGTAAAAGTGTCATGCTTATAGCTTTTAGGTGTGCACCAAGAAGCAATGTATGGGACTGTCCCCCATCCTGATCATGCTACATTGGGAGGAAAAGGGGACAGTCATTAACTGGAGCGCAAACTGCCACCCTAAGCAATTGCTGGGCAACACACACAGACCCTGATGTCTCTTACGCGTTTATCTCCAGAGTGTGAAATCCATATCGGCTTTCGATAATATACTTTCCAGGGTTTGCATGGACGTTTATTGGCACCTGGTTTTTATACCTATGAGACAATGGAAACAAGGTGAAGTAAGTTGAGGTGTAAATAGATTCATGATTAAAAGCAACACACACACAACTGTTGTTCTTGAAGGAACACCTGTAAACACAGCACTGAGGTCGGTAGTGGGGTCTGTTCAATAAATGCAAATAAAACGCATTATAAATATTATAAAACTTCTTTTTTTAACATTAAAACAATGGAATTTTATTTTGATGAAAACCGAGTTTACAATCATTTAGTAAATGCAGAGCAAACGCTTCATTTTCCTATCCCATAACTCGAAAAAAATCATTAGTAAATGAATATCTGTGAACAGATTAAGGGTAAGGCAGACTGGATAATAAACCACCTGAAGTTCACACTCCCTGCATGTGACTCACTTGAAAAGGATGAAAACGGCACTGAAGATAACTGATAAGATATGGGCATTGAATCCCATCCTAATCATTCAAATAAGCCCAATGATACTCATTTTTTGCTCATCATGGGCAGCAAACTATACACATTTCACTGAAGGAATACTTTGATAGAAGCACTTATTTAAATTATATTGTGCATCACAGCTATAAAATGGCTTGAACAGTTCCACTTGACCACCATCTATAAAGTGCAACTATATAATATTCTACATTTTATCTGGGGTGTGATGAATATCAATCTAGACTGAAAGTACCCCAGCTGCCAATTTCCACCACTTCTGAAAAGATCTAGATGTGTGAAAAAGGACTGTTCCCCCATACAAAGAACCAATTTCACAAACCTACTGGTAAACAAATACATTTATATAACTGGAACCTCAAGATGCTAGAGTTGTACTCATTTAAAAAACCATTCAGCTACTTTGGTCTTTAAAAAAGTCTACGTTGCAATATCCTAAACACTGTTCTGTGCATCTCACGATGCAGAGAGTGGCCTTGCAGTGCAGGATGAGGAGAGTGCAGCGTCATTGTGAAGAGTAGCATGCTATGGCTTCAAGGAACATCACCATCACAGCATCGGATTCTGTGTGTCAGGATCGAGGTCATGGTTGCTAGAAGGGGGATGGATAAGGAGAATATCCAGCTCATCCACTTGAGGAGTTGGGTGCATGACTACCAGCTGGTCCTGGGGAATGTCAGCTGCAGCTGCTGCAAGGTTGGTGATAGATTTACTCTTTACACACTGAAAGTCTACACACCGGCTCTTTCCTTCTTCCTTTTCCCAAGACATTAAATAAAGGGTCTTTGGACATAGTTGTAAATCACTTCTGGGCAGCCCCCAGGCCTTTTCTTTTACTTTTTCTTTGTAGGTTGTATAACTTTCTATCCCAATCTAATCTTCTTAAGACCCCCTCTGTCAAAACTGATTCGGCCACATCTCTGTTTTCAATGTACTTGAAAAATCTATATAATTTTGTGCTATAAATAATTTGTGAATATTATTCTGCCATCTGTGGTGGATACTCTTCATCCCAATCAACCACATCATCGTCTGTAAGCACCACTATGTGGCATTCGTGTTCCCCACTCTGGGCACTAGCTACCATGAGAGGCAGAATCATTTCTTCCGGGTAAAATTTGAACTGTCTACGGGCACCATCATTTGATAACTCATGCATTAGGGCACTGAGATCTCTACATTTAATAGTACTACATTCAAAAGAGATACAAAGAGAGTCGCATGGTTCTCTCAGTTCAGGAATAGATATGCCATCGGGACAATGGATTATTCCTGTTTTATAGTAATCCAGAATAGCTCGAAACCACCTCATACTCTCCCTTCTCGCTGGGACACGTAGAGTTATGTTCTCTGCCAGATCCAAACATCCTGCCCAACACTGTATATGGCTGAGCAGTAAAAATGGATGGGTCTACAACACATTTAGTGTTATCCACTATTAATGTCACTCGTTCTGACGTTCTTATATTCCGACCTCCTTCTTTGGCATTTTCATACACAAACACCATTTCCCCAGATGTCTTACAGCTACCATCTGAACTTGACTGACTACTGTTCCTTTTGCTGTTCCCAGCACTGCTACTGGAACCATTTGGAGATGCTTTTTGAGGATGAGGACTGCTTGGACGAGAGGAACTGTGATCTTTTTCACATTCAACATGGTGCTGTCGTGTTGGAGAAGTAACATTTCTAATACAAGGAGTGAGTTGAGATTCTGTTCTTTCGTGAGATGAATCTCGTGATCTGTCACTTGACCTTCGTCTATCTCTTGATCTCTCGTTGAGAGAGATCAAGTCACCATGTAGACTCATTTTGGCGTGGTCAACAACTCCTTTGGCAACATGTGAGGGAGTACCTGAACGTTTATAAAGTTTACGATGTCTTCTATTCAATTTCCGATCCCCGTTCTCTGGATCACTGGAGTTACTGTCATAAGGATGAGGCCATCCTGCCACCCCACTTCAAGCTTCCTCACACCGCTGCTCTGAAAGCACACACGTAGCACCCATAACCTGTAGTCCCCCTTGAGTGTCCAGGCACAGGCCGGGGCCGGCGACACCTCCGCTTCGTCCCCAGCTGGATCCCTCCAGAGGTGTCTGTGGCAGCGGATGCTCTGGCGGCTGCGGCTGCAAGAGCCGCCCCAACAGGTTGCAGGCCGGCTCCTAGGCTGCTTCTAGCCTAAAACTTCTTGATGAATGTGCTTTCCACTCCTCCATTACAAAAATTACGTTCAAGAAGTTGGCCATTCACAGCAATGTGGTTGAATCTTGCATGTGTAATGTTGAGTGAAAAGAGCCAGACACGAAAGAGTATAATGATTGCTTTCATGTAAAGTACAAAACCAGAAAAGACTAATTAATGCTGCCAGAAGTCAGGAGAGTGATTCCTCCGGAGCAGGGCAGGGGGGAATAAGGAGGCATCCTGGTTGCTGAAATTGTTTGGTTTCTTGATTTAGGTGCTGGTTACCTGGGTGTATGCAGTCTACAAAAATTCATCAGAGTGCTACATTTATATGTGATACGCACTTTTTAATGTGTATATGATACTTCAATAGAAGATCTAAAAAAAAGAAAAGAAAAACTTGCCTATTGTTGACACAACAGAGAGGAAGGCTTTGAGTGGGTTTTTTGTTGGCTGTCTGTGTAGGATGAAAGCAAAACATTCTTCCCACTAACATTCTTGCATGTTGTTCAAAGCCTTGCCATTGCATTGAAAGCTCATTATATTTGTTTTACTCTTTTGTGAGCAAGCATAGCTCTCATCTTGGAAGAACTTAAAATATCAATCATGAAAGAAAACTACTGACAAATAGGAGCTGAAAGAGTCCCTTTTTCTGACTGGCCATCCTTGGTGAAGCCGCTCAGCCTTCAGAGGCTGGGGCTCCATGGAGGGGCCCCTCCTGAGACACTGTCTCCTGAGTCTGCAAGGGGCACCTTCTTCACCACGTCCTCAGGTTCTCAGTAGCCAGTGGCTACGGTGCTGGAACAGGCTTTTCTGCTTAAGCCATTTTCTGTCCCAAAGAGGAGCTGGACTTCATTTGATTCCCTTTCAGACACCCCGCTTCACTTGCGCAGACATCGCAAATAACGCTAATAACCATAACAGACACAGAGTGTTTACTGTGAGCCAGGCAAGTGCTTTAAATTCAATCCTCACAACAACCACACGAGATGGTACTACTTTTAGCATAGTAAAGTAGTACCATTTTCCAGATGAAGAAACCCAGGCATGGAGAGGTTAAGTGTCTTGCCCCAGCTCTCACGGCTAGAACAGCAGAGCTGGGATTTGAACCCAGGCAGTCTGGCTCCTGACAACATGGGATGCTTCCACTTTCCAACTGTTCTCTATTTAGCTGCCTTTTATTTCTTCGGATTTCTGGACATGGTTATAAGGAGGTTTGGGAGCAGGGAAAGTGGTGGAAAGGGAGAGAAAGAAAGGAAATAATCTTCAGCCAGTCCCTACCTCTCCCCAGCTTGTACACTCATACACACACACACACACACACACACACACACACACATGCACCCTATGTCCCTAAAATGCATCATTTTTTATACTTTAAAAAATGTACACGGGCTTCCCTGGTGGCACAGTGGTTGAGAATCCGCCTGCCAACGCAGGGGACACGGGTTCGAGCCCTGGTCTGGGAAGATCCCACATGCCGCGGAGCAGCTGGGCCCGTGAGCCACAACTACTGAGCCTGCGCGTCTGGAGCCTGTGCTCCACAACAAGAGAGGCCGCGACAGTGAGAGGCCCGCGACTGCGATGAAGAGTGGCCCCCGCTCGCCACAACCAAAGAAAGCCCTCACACAGAAACGAAGACCCAACACAGCCAAAAATAAATAAATAAATAAATAAATAAATTTAAAAAATGTACAATTCTCCTTCTCCACCTAGCAAAATCCCAACTCGTCCTTCAAGGCTCTGATCAAATGTCACTTCTTCAATAATCTCTCCCTTGAAATCCCATACAATATCATTCCTGCCTTTCTGCATTGGTGTTACTTGGTTCAAATGGAAATATATAACATTTATCAAATTACGGTTGGACAAGTGTCACTTCCACTAAGGTGTGCGTGCCTTGAAGCTGGGGATTGTGTCTGATCCGTACTTACTTCTATTGCCACTCTCAAGGAAGTAGGCATCACAGGCAAATATTAGGCACTCAGTGTTTGCTAAACTGGATTGAACAGAGTTATTGGGTAACACCATAGATTTAACTGTGCTTCCTGATTTGGGGCCGAAGGAACGGAGTTCTGACAAATCCATCCTTCATGATAGGGATAATTTAAAATAAGTGCATGTGAAGAAGGTGTGTTGAGGCTCTTTGTGTCCCAGTTCCCTAGCATGTGAACCGGGGGGGTGGACTGGCTTAGGAGTCGCAGCTGCGTAGCAGGTGTAGGGGCACAGCCTTCTGCCTCACCCTTGGGAGTCATCCCTAGCTGTTTCTGACAGCCCAGAAGCAGCCTCAGTTAGCTGTCTCCCCACAGGGCTCCAGGCAGACAGGACTGTTTGATCAGAGATGGCTTGTAAAAAGAAATCTGCCGGCCCCTCCTAATCTGGAACATTCCTTGCTTTGATGAATGACAGGGTAGAACATGTTAATCAGCATGTTCTCCTGACTGAATTGGTTTAGGTCATTTCACACTTGACTCAAAAGCTCCCTCTTGCTCAGTTTTCTCCTTTGCTGTGGTGTTTTCAGTATTTCCTTCTAACGTAAGAAGAGAAATATGACACCCAATTCTGTGTGGCAGGTGCTACTTGACCAAACAACTGAGTGACACTCGATTTGGCTTCTGACCAAAAATGTTGTTCATATTTCTATAAAGTTTGAATTAAAACAGCATTTGCAGCTCCCAGGCTTTCCTTCACCTTCCTTGTCCTCCTGTCCTATCCGACCTAGCACCTCAATGCCTTCCCCCCCATCCCCCGACCCCCGGCTAAACAGCCGTGGCTTTTCTCTCTCTGTCTCTGTCTGTCTCTGTCTCTGTCTCTCTCTCTCTCTCTCACACACACACACACACACACACACACACTTTGAGGAGCTTCCATTCTCTCCACTGGAACTCCAATGTCAGTGTAAGAAGCATCTGTTTTAAAGCTGCAGACGTGGATTAATTGAGGAAGTGATTCAATTCTATTCTCCAAGGAATTCACATAGCGAGGCACTCGGGTTCAGAGTCATTTGCGATTGGCTGTCTTCACCATCAAGTCAGGGGAGAAAAGTAGGATTTGAGGCCTGCTCTGTATATGCTTCACAGTTTGTTACTTCTGGAAAATGAAATTCCAAACTGGTCAGTCATCGGCTAATTTTGGAGAGTTATCTACACCCTGGGGTGATTTGTCAGAGGGTTTCTGAAATTCTTGTGAACATTTAGATGTACACCATTTTCCTTATCATTTTCACATAGAGTCTATGAACTAGTTAATGAGCTTCTGTTATAAGTATTTCTAGAATACTCTTCATGTATGTGTGTAAAATACACACTTAATTCCTCCAAACAAATGTCTGTTTGGATACTGGGCTGACTTTGATAAGAAGGGATTACAGTGAAAGCTCTTTGGCAGTGTAAAGCATGGTCAAACAAAAGGGCTTCACTCTAACTTTTCTCTATCAGCAAATAATGCCTGCCAAAATGATCTTTTCATGTTGAATACCCCTACAAGTGTGGTTGCTATTTAGAATGCAACCCTACTGTTTTGAATAAATAGCTGTTACTTTAAAAACCAATTAGCTGAGAGAGAGCTATTCCATTAGCATAGAATTTGGACTTAAATAAATAAGAAAAATCTAAAATAAAATCCCAAACCCTTATACCTGGGAAGTAATTATAAATAATTTTTAACTATTTTAAATGCAGGCTGTTTTCCTAAGATAATATGGTAGTAATTGTTAAATTTAAATACATTGTAAATAACTCTAATCTTGTAAACAAATTCAATACATGATTCTATCATGGAATTTATGAATTCATATAATTTGCAAAAATAGATTAAGGCTTTTCCAAATCTCTGGACTCTTCCTAAGATACATTTCTCGTACTATTTTATTGCCAGGTTTTGAACCTTACCATGCCTAATGACAAATATCTTTGTCTATTTGACAGTGACTTCAGGGATAATGTGAAGAATTTCAAGTATGTATTTTTAAGTGTCTTGCGTGAGGATCTAGCCCAGTAACCACATACACATCTGAGAACGTGGGTATTGAGTGAGCATTAGACTAATACTAATCCTCACTAACACTAACACATTGCTCCAGGGAGTTTGTGTGAGTCTCCCTGCAGATTACAATCCAGGCTTCCATTGAAAAAATTGATTTAGACTTTGGGCTCGAAATGCAATTAAATCTGGCTCTTTTTTAAAAAAAAAAAAAGTGTAAAATTAATGCAATTCTCTCCTTCTCTTAAAGAGAAATTTTCTCTCTCATTTCACATATCTTTTACAATTTGACTGGGCAATACAGGCATACGGTTCAAGGATCAGAAAATATCAGGGTGCCCGGGAAACATTCTCCTTCCTCAAACCTGTCTGCCTTCTGCCCAGCTCCTCCCCAAAGCTAACTGTTCTCCTTAGATTCTTACATAGCCTTCCAGAGCTTCCTTATGCAAGTAATATGGATACAAACATAAATGTTTTTCCTCCCCTTTTAAACCAATATATAGCCTATTAAACAAGTTATTATATAAATATAGCCTATTAAGTAAAACAGCTTTGGTTTTTCACCACATATACATTTCTCCTTCTCTGTTGACAAGCCCTCCTTCGGGATGGCCTGCTTCACTGTGGTGGTGCAGCTGCGTCATCTACAACTAACTTTTCTACTGGACGCAAAGCCCACAGGCTTCCTTCTGCTCGGAAAGTGAGCTGGAAATAGGGCGGTGCTGCTCAGCGTCTCCACACCTGGCCCTGATGAATGATGGGCGCTCCTGTCAGTGAGTGATCCCCGGGTACCCTCTAGATTCCATCCAGACGGACTTAGTCAGTACGCGGGGTTGGCCAAAGAGCAGCTGCTGAGTGTTGACATCATTTGTTAGACCTCAGGGGCTTCCATGACCTGAGGGTGCCCAGTGGAAACTTGGAACTGAACCCTCTTTGGAAAGGAGTCTGAGGGAGCCAGGCCCCAGGCACACATGCCTTTGAAAGACGTGGCTAAAGCCCTAAAGGCTTCAAGCGGAGGCATCACAACTGCCCTCAGCAGCATCGCACGCTTATTTCTCTACTTTCCCTTCTTCTATTCAGTAAGGTCATTCTCAATTATTTCTTTCATACTTATACTCAGTGTCAGGCCCAGGAAGCTGCAGCTGGGTACAAAAGAGGCATAAATGCCAGCAAATTAGTCACCACTAACTGTGGTTCTTGCTAGGTCGTGGATTCCCTGCTCATTGAGGGGAAGGATGTTCACTGAAGATCGCATACTCTGGACCAGCAGCTTGCAAAGTAAATTAGAGCTTCATTTCATGATTATTTTTAAAAAGGCAATGTACCCAGCATGCTATAATCAATCCTACATGGAAGTTTACTCTCAGAGGTGGATTTACCTTGAAACCAGTGAAGCTCAAGTTTCAGGGTCTCTCATCAGCATGGGTCCCCATAAGGCTCTGTGCCTAATGCATATGACTTAACTTTATATTCTTTTTTGTAAAAGTGCTCCTCAAATTGTACAACTCTTATGCCCCACAAAACCTGGCTCTGACCTTATTTATTGCCACAGCCAATTTTCAGTTATCTGCTAGCTCATTGTCCAAATTTCAGCTTTATCCAGGGGCAAATCTTGCTTGCTAAATAAGGTGAACTATTTTCTTAGTGGTCCACTGGTTCTTTTGTTTTCATATTTACTTCTCACTTGACTTTCAAGGCAACAGGACTTTCTGTGAAATGGTCTGATCCGTCCCTACTGGGAGAATTCCTGATACAGAATGGATTTGACTTCTCCAAGCACAAAAGTGGGCACGGGAACTAGAGAAGGTTTGTTCCAGTCAATGAACAGCCTCCCAAACATTCCTGAGACAAATCTTGTCTCTGTGCCTTTGTTTTTGATTCAAATGAGCCCCTAGGCCATAAAATTCATATGTTAAAGAAATAAATACTTCAAAGCTAAATGTGAAAGATTTGAGGGATCAATCGTACTTCTTCTCAGCCCCATTAGTGAAGATAACTAAAAGCTGACAGTATGGGCTTCCCTGGTGGCACAGTGGTTGAGAATCCGCCTGCCAATGAAGGGGACATGGGTTCGAGCCCTGGTCCGGGAAGATCCCACATGCCGTGGAGCAACTAAGCCCCTGCACCACAACTACTGAGCCTGCGCTCTAGAGCCAGTGAGTCACAACTACTGAGCCCGTGTGCCACAACTACTGAAGCCCACGCGCCTAGAACCCGAGCTCCGCAACAAGAGAAGCCACCGCAATGAGAAGGCCGCGCACTGCAATGAAGAGTAGCCCCTGCTTACCACAACTACAGAAAAGCCTGCATGGAGCAACAAAGACCCAACGCAGCCAAAAAAAAAAAAAAAAAAACTGACAGTATTTCTATTTTTCAATTTGACTGGAGTTTTACAGGTTGACAATTTAGTCATCTCATATTTTTTTCTGTGGCGTTTTAATCTTTTTTGTTTGTTTTTATTTTTATTTTTTTTAACATCAACATATTTACTCATTTGCTTACTTTTGTTTGTTTTTAAATCACTCCTTTTTCAGCCCACAAAGCACTATGTAAGGAGTTTAATCTCCAACAGAATTTGAGCTCTGCCTTTGTAGAACCCCATTACTCTGGCTTAGTAACACCATCAGTGGTACATGGCATGTTTGTATTCTAGTTGCTGTGTGTTTAACGGAATAAATAAATGCTTAAGAAATTAATATTTACCTCCTAGAGATTACTTTGTATTCTTTTGAAAATCATCTTTAACTCTGATGTTTAAAAATCAGGAAAACAGAGATAGGACACTGTGTAATAAATATATCTACTTAAGGACTCCAATTATTCGTTTATTGGTAGTACATTTTAATTCATGAAAGATGAGAAATTTTTTTACTCATCAAGTAATATTTCTTTTTTTTTTAAACATCTTTACTGGAGTATAATTGCTTTACAATGGTGTGTTAGTTTCTGCTTTATAACAAAGTGAATCTCAAGTAATATTTCTTGGAGCTAAAAACTTGTTATTCTTTATGTATTTCTATAGGAAAATTTGGATATTTTTCTGAGGTGGGAAATAATCAGTTTTTTAAGAGGAAATGTCCCCTTGATAGGCCAATTTGTGCAACTCTATAGGTAGAGGGAAAGGTGGGGCAAAGATGGATTGATTCCTAACTTACTATAGTATACTCATACTTTTAAAGCTTGGAAATTGATTTTTTAAACTTCATTTTCATTGAAATATGTTCCTACATTTCTCATCTTTGTTTACTATAAATTATTTGCCTTGGTAATATAGAGCTGGTGTTGGTTTCATTCTTTGGTTTTCAAACTCAAGAACCCTGGAAAGAGTTTACATACAAGAAAAACTGTAAGTAAATCCAATATTACCACAGGCAGATTGATATCACAGATGAATTTTAAAAAAACACAACTCACCACCTGCTCCTTAAGAATAACCTTAGCTAGCAGTTTATCTTGTCAGCCACCTCCATTACGCTAACCAGGTGTCCAAAGAACATTAGAAATAACAGAAAACAGAGGAAGAGACAGGCGCTCTTTGGGTGACAGTGCTATTCTGTGAAGTGTTTATACTGTGACATAGGGCATATTTACCGCCACTCTCGAGGATAAGAGAACTGCATGCAAAATAGCCCTGTCGGAGAAGAAGACGGAAAATGCCTTTTAAAACCGGCTCACAATCCTCTTCAGACTTCTGCTCTCTGTGGCAGACATTCATGCCGTAAGATGGGAGAGTTCTGAGTTTAGGGATCACAAAGTCATTGACAATTGCAATAGGATATATAATGGACAGAAAAAAGAGGAGCTTATTCGTTATGGAACAAAAATTTCTTCAGGCCCCATAGTCGTAACAGCTCCCATACCATCCCCTCTTTTGTTTGGCTTTGGAAAACACATTAAGACCTCAGCTCATGTGAGGAGTAGAGATGGAGCCCTCTGGGTCTTAATTACTTTCAAAAAGGCAGTATTGCTTCTCATCACAAAATGATACCAAATAAATATGCTGACTAAATTTTAACACCCATTTGTATAATTTTAAAGACCCATTTGTATAATAGGATTATAAAGTATCATAATAAATCATAATGGATGCAAGACTCTTCTTTCCTTTCATACACGTATTCTTTCTTCACTATTTAAAAACTCTATTCAAATTTGTAGATGCTTTCACTGACTCTTGCATATTCACAATGCCACATGTTTTCACAAGAGGTAAAATTAACTTTGAGTAATCGATTCTATGAGAAATTTTCATAACGACAGCATACCATGTGAGACGAGGTTCTGGCCAGCCGGCTACAGAGCAGTGTAATTTTACATGTCCTTTCTCCCAAACAGTGTGGGAACGAGGTTCAATGACAAATTCAGGAGCATGGAGAAGATTATCTTCATTCAACTTTTTATGACATGCCTCAGTTTCTTCTAACTGAAAAAAAATCAACATATTATGAAATCAAAGTAACACGTGCTACAAAAATGTAATGTAGAAATCAAAATGATCATTTTTTCATTTGGAGCCTTACTTTTGCATCCATTTCAAACGAATCCCCCTCACCTCTTTCGAAAACAGACATATCACTTGATTTTTAACATTCTAAGCCTGAGCAACATATTTTACTTATTTAAGGTGGATTTCTTAAGGTTCTTCAAGAACTTTAATTTCTATAGAACCTAAAATTTCACAGAATTTAAAACTATTAAGTGTGTCTTTCTTTGACCTATACATTTTGATGCTTTTTCCTTCTTTTGTTTCTCCGCAAGACCACATATTTCTTCATTTGAATCTAATTAATCTATATTAACACACATATACACAATGTTACATGCATTTCTACTTTTTAAAATTAATATTTATTGGAGTATAGTTGATTTACAATGTTGTGTTAGTTTCTGCTGTGCAGCAAAGTGAATCACTTATACATATACATATATCCACTCTTTTTTAGATTCTATTCCCATATAGGCCTTTACAGAGTATTGAGTAGAGTTCCCTGTGCTATACAGTAGGTCCTTACTAGTTATCTACTAGTGGTGGCATTTCTACTTTTGTAAGTTATATTAAATTGTCTTTTTTTACCGTTTTTTTCAGTGACAGGTGTTCTGCCTTTTCTCGAATTGCAACTTTCCTTGACTTCTCAAAACCTTCCTCCTGGCGAAGCATGGACCTGGACTCTTGGGATACTGTGGACTGCTTGGCTGCCGTGACTCCTTCCTCTCTAGCAAGGAGATTCCTCTGGGCTATGTAAGCAGCAGCTTCTTTAATTCTTTCTTCTTCTGTGTCTGTAATTCCACTGACATGCACTTGGCTAAAACATAATAACAGCGAAATATGGATATTGTGGATGGCAGTGATGAGATAGCCCAATTTTACGAAGTTCAAAGCGCCCGACCTCAGATGCTGTACACGGTGCCCAAAGAAGACCTGACATAGAAAGACCTGGTAAATAGGAGCTAACTCTTCACACATGGCAGTGATCTTCACCTTAACCAACAATGATAACGACAACAATAATACCTATTCCGGTTGTGGTGCCTTGCCAAGTGCTTCTTACATACATTGTCTCATTTTTCCCCACAACAACCCTTTGAAGTAGACTGTACCCTCTCTACTTCAGATATATGGCAACAAGACACAGAGAAGTTAGATAACTTGCCCAACGTCATTTCTTCGGTTTCCTTAGTGCGTTTAAATATGATTTAGTCTATAAAAAAAGATTAAGTTACGACTTCCTTCCAGAAAAGTTGATATTGTAAAATGACAGACAGTTTGTGTGGCTGTGATTCTGATTTTCGACTATGTGCTTGATCTGGATTCTGTAACTCAGATGATGTAATGCATTGCCCAGAGGTGCTGCACGCAGAAATAAGTTGTAAATTTATGTGAGATCCTTAAGCCTAGTGGGTTTCCTTTCCATGATAATAAAGGTTGTGTGTGTGTATATACATATTTAATATGACAACCTTACTTTGTGCTTACACACAGCCCTGTTGTAAAGACATGATCAAACTCACAATTGAAGTGTTGATGCTGACAAAAGTGACTTGTTTTCACTCATAATTGATGATGGTGATGGCAAGTGAGTGGTTACATCCCAAAGTGCTGTGCCTAGTACAGTAGTTTATGATAGAATTTGTGCTGTGATTTAGTAATGTTGTTTAAAATATTTGGATTATTTTAAAGCTCCTTCAATACCTTTGTTGTCAATCCTATTACATGTTTCATTGAGGAGTATGTTGATTATATTGAAGATTCTCTTGAAATTGAGTCTCCTGAGACCTCTTAAGGCAGAATTGTACATTTGTTTTTCTTATAAGAATAATTACTTCAGGGCTTCCCTGGTGGCACAGTGGTTGAGAGTCTGCCTGCCAATGCAGGTGACACGGGTTCGAGCCCTGGTCTGGGAAGATCCCACATGCCGCAGAGCAACTAGGCCCGTGCGCCACAACTACTGAGCCTGTGCTCTAGAGCCCGTGAGCCACAACTACTGAGCCTGCGCGTCTGGAGCCTGTGCTCCGCAGCAAGAGAGGCCGCGACAGTGAGAGGCCCGTGCACCGCGATGAAGAGTGGCCCCCGCTCGCCGCAACTAGAGAAAGCCCTCGCACAGAAACAAAGACCCAGCACACCCAAAAATAAATAAATTAATTAATAGAATAATTACTTCAAACTTCAAGCAAACACTGCCATTGTGTTTATAAGTCCCTGGCACCTGAATCTATATAGTTTGCTGACAAGTAGGACTCAACATTTGCACAAGTTTGGAATTTCTCATGGAATATTACTAAAACATATGGTAGACAAATTAGTCCACCTTGCGTTTTACTCAACTTAGTGAGTAAATTTTAATTTCTTTTCCCTTCTCTCTATCTCTCCAAATATTAATAAGTAGTCTCTACCAAGGAAGTTATCTGCTATAATTTAGGGGGAGAAAAAGGAAGATGGAACATTTTTAGCTTAGTGTCCTGAGATAATTACCTCTAATTTTTTTTTTTGAATGAGATAGGAAGTGAATGAATTAATAAGTGACTACAAAACAAACGTCATGAGAATCTACTTGGAATTCTCTATAGAAGCTAATATACAATATAGAGATTTGAAATGAGGTTTGTAATATGATTCAATATGTATAATAATGGATTATATTCAATGCTAGTCCGGCCCCAAGTCGAGACAACTCTAAGTGACAGAACTTTAAGTTCACATGCCTTTTAACAGTGGAGGTGGCTCTAGAGGACAGAATGGAGTCATGGTTTCCCTGCCTTTTCCATTTGCAAATAAGGTAAACCTTGGGGGAAAAAACTGTAATTATTTCACAGGAAAACTCAAGTACACTTAAAAATATATTTTTGACCCAGGACAGCAGGGACATTTGCCTTTAAGTAAATATAAGTGCATGTCAGTGGTAACCCTGCTATAATTTGGGTACAAGAGCAAGAATATGATGCTAACATCAAAAACACACTACTGCAAATTTAAAATAAATTTAAAACTTTTCCAATACTCTATATCTGATGATTTCAATTTAAAACCTGTTGCTGACATAAAGTTAGTTCTACTTATCAGACTATAAGAAGTGGAATTTTCAAGTGCCATCCAGAAGAAACCGTATTCTCCAGAAATATACTACGACTGCATTTGCCAATCCTAGGGGGACTCTCAGCTCATCCACTACCAGCCATGTGACTTTCAGCAAGTCACTGAGCTTAGATTTCCTTGTCCAAAAATTGACATATTAATATTTCTCCAGGGCTGGATGGAGGACTTAGCAAGATAGTTTATATAATGCACCTAGAGTGATTCCCAGCAAACAATAGGTACTCAGCAAATGTTCATTATTTTCCCATCCTCTTAGATTGTTCATACTGTCAATACCATTATGCAGTGTTATTTTCATAGTAACAGAATATAGGAGATGGCTCCATATAAAAAATGAAGGCGAACTGGAAATAAAACCTAGAAGATAAAATTTTTATTCACATTTTCTTTTATCACAGTTTATTTTTTAAATTATCATTTATTTATTTTTTTAATATTTATTTTATTTATTTATTTTTGGCTGTGTTGGGTCTTTGTTGCTGTGCGCGGGCTTTCTCTAGTTGCCGTGAGTGGGGGCTACTCTTTGTTGTGGTGTGCGGGCTTCTTACTGCGGTAGCTTCTCTTGTTGCAGAGCACAGGCTCTAGGCACGCGGGCTTCAGTAGTTGCAGCACACGGGCTCAGTGGTTGTGGCTCGTGGGCTCTAGAGCACAGGCTCAGTAGTTGTAGCACAAGGGGCTTAGTTGCTCTGCAGCATGTGGGATCTTCCCGGACCAGGGATCGAACCCATGTTCCCTGCATTGGCAGGCAGATTCTCAACCACTGCGCCACCAGGGAAGCCCTAAATGATCATTTCTTGAGACTGGCCTGGAGGGGACAAAATGGTTTGGTTGGGAAAAGGCAGGGAGAAGATGGTGAGAGTGAGCAGCTTCACTTCGTGCCCACACAGGTGGAGAGGCATGCCATGTAGGTTAACGCTAAGCTGACATGATTTTTAAATGATTTTTTTAAAAACAGAGTGAGAAAAAAACAGAAAATAAAATATTTCACTTCTCTAACCTAGCCATCTCCTAAAAGGAATATGAGTGTCATTAAACCAACTGTGAAGAGGCTGATTCTGGGCAAGCATACTTAACAATATAAGCACGTTTGTCTGGAAAGTTCACTTTAAAAAATCAGATATAAAAAAAAGTCAAAGATATAAAATAAAAAGCTAAAAATAGAATATTGTTTATCCCCTTACCTTCCTAAGTAGGTTCAGAGCAATTATGACATTAGCTTCTGAAACAATTCAGAAAGGAACCATCAGAAAGCAGTGGGAAGAAAAAATGGAGGGAAACAGAGGTAGGTCACGCAAAATCACACCTGCATTATTGCCTAGTGATTTTCCTGAGAGCATTTGCCCGGAGAAGACGACTTCATTCTGAACCATCTTAGCTCTGTGAATAATTCTCCATTCAAAGGAAAATAAACAGGGAAGACTCAGAAAGTTCCTGTTAAACTTTAAGTTGGTTTCTTGGACAAGTCTCCTTTCAAGATTCCTTTGTATATATTATCATTCAAAAAAATGTTTATATTATAAACAGAAATTTGGCATTACACAAACTGGTGATTTAGTGATTATTTTGTTTGAACTTTACCTCAAAATAAATAGTAATCTATTTTACATTTAACAAACATAAGCCAGACATTCAAGTTATGGTGCAATTCTTTTACTTAGTCTACGTTATCTAAGGCTTTTTTTCTTCATAATGAATAATAATTAAAACCACACTGGCAACCAATCTACCTAAACATATCATCTGATTTTTTTCTTTTAGTTCACCCGATATTTTATAGTTTTAACCTTTCTTTCTACTCTAAACATAGTGACTATATATAGTGTCCAAACACTAGCATCCAATACTGGGCTTCTCATTTCAACTAGTTACATAATTAGAAATAAGCTGCTGATCATTCTCTTTTGTCATATAGCCATCCTATGTGATGGCAAACATTTTTACAATGAACACATCTCCCTCCGTGCATGGTTCTGAGGTTCCACAGACCTTTCTCAACCAGTACATAGTAAGTGCTCAATAAATGACAGCTGCTATTATTATTACTACCTGACAACATTTACTCTCCACTTTCTAATAATCAGATCCAGGGAGAGAATCCGTACATACCGTCCTGAGAAAATGGGCACCATGTAGTCACTTGGCAGATTTTCTTTCTTCTCTCCAGAGAGAAGGCTTTTCTTGGCTCTCTTTGTTTGGGGGCTCAACTTGGATGAATAATCTTCTAACATCAGACTGGAATCTGTAAGTCTGAAAAAAAAAAACATGCTAATGTTAGTCGATAATTTTAAAAAATGCTTATAAAAGGAAGTTTTAAGTTTGGGGATGTTTCACAGAGTCCTAGACGGCTAATGTTATAATCATCTTTTATCTTTAGAGCTAGCGTGAGAATGCCCTCATATAATACACTCTATCTAGACACAAGAGAAAAACAGGTCTATAGCAATTTTTTTAAATTGCAGTATAACTGCTTTACAATGTTGTGTTAGTTTCTGCACAGTGAAGTGAATCAGCCATATGCATACACACATCCCCTCCCTCTTGGACCTCCCTCCCCCCACCACCATCCCACCCAAGTAGGCCATCACAGAGCACCGAGCTGAGCTCCCTGTGCTATACAGCAGGTTCCCACTAGCTATCTATTTTACACATGGTAGTGTATTTATGTCAAATTTCATGGCTTTTTCCCCCTTAAAATTTCGAGGGAAAGCGGCAGTGCTTTGGTAATAGTTCCAAATACCCTTTGCTGTTAAGTTAATGTTGGAAATTTAGGTGGTCTACATAAATGGTTTGGATACATTGTGTATCCAAATGCTTTCAGGGGATTGATACAAAAGCAGATTTTCTGTATTGGCAGCCCAGGCAATTCTGATGCAGGGCCTCTAGGTTCAACTTGAGGCCTTTATGTAGTGTAGACAGACTCCGTCTGAAAGGACACTGAGTTCATCAAACAATAGAGTTAATATACTTTCTGTGAACACACAGCATAGAGTGACTTGGAAAGTTACAGGTTTGATAAAGAACCCTTTGTTAGTGCTGTTGCACACAAAAATCCACCCACCCATGCACATTGGTGCGAGTGTACACTTGGAGGTAGTTATTGTTCTAATAAACCAAAAACTGTGTTAGCAGAGTGGAAAACATGACAGCAGAGATTGCACCTAGAGAAAAGAGTTGATGAAATTAAAAGGACAATCTTAATCTATATAGTTCTTGAATGAAATGACGTGCATTTTCTTTCAAATGTATAGAATTTGGCATAAATTTCAGAAGTTCATGGACTCTGTGAACACTCCATGGGCTCAGGCTAAAAGCCTCTCGTCTACATTGTAATGAAAGATACTCACCATAGGAAGCTGTACAGGAACTCTCTGTACTATCCTTGTAACTTTTCTACAGACTTGAACTGATTCTAAAATTAAAAGTTAATATTAAAAAGGTCCCTGGTGTAGAGAAAATTTGAAGACAAAGTGAAGCATGTGAGTGGTGTGGCATGGAAAAAGCCAGCTGCCCAGTTAAAACAGCAAAACCTTCCAAAGTGTCCAAACCTTGATCGTTTCCCAGTCTTTAAAAAGCATTAGCAAAAGCAAAGAGATTATCTAAATCAAAAGAAGACAGTACATATACAGAGTACAAAATGGATACATAATAATGCAAATAATCCTATCCCCTGCTAAGCAAGTAGCACAGACCTGCAGGGCTTCTAGGAAGTACAGGGGGTGCAAAGGTAGCCTGAGAGTATAGGGTGGGCTACTGTCTTTAATTCCTGGAGTGGAGTTGTAGCACAGAAATGGCAAACCTTTTCCTCTCCCACTAACTACCCCCTCCCCTAGGGTGAATATCTAGCTCTTATTCTATGATCAGCATTAATGCCAAAGGTTAGAATCTTGAATTCAAAATTGTGGATTGGTTACCAATTGGAAGGCTTAGTGAAATTTGTTCCTGGCTGGCTGTTCCAGGCAGCAGCAAAATGATTGCATTCTATACCCCTAGCAGGTTACAAAGTACAGGCTGTGCTAATACAGTTCTAAGTTTAAAGTGGTATTTTCCTTCACTCCTTTAATTCCATTACTATACAAAATAAAATTAATTATGGAGTCTGTTTCATTTTTTTCTATTTATAGAACATTTGCATTTTCTAATTTTTCTTCTGTTTTTCTGTTTTTGCTCTTTTTACTTTTTACTTTCATTCTACTATCTGCAGTCATATTCTCATGAGCTCATATTTTCAATGTTTATTTATATCAAAACAGCTGTGATTTGTCATTCTTTTTCTTGTACTGTTGTTCCTTTTTTTCTGTCATTTTCCCTTTAAGATAAACCTTTAAAATGATTCACTTATTACATAGAATGTGCCAGAATGTGATTATTCCATTCTCACAAGTAAATCACAGCAGATGATTTTTAATAGTTAAACTTTATGGTAAAGATTCATGGTACTATCATCAGTTTCACACAATATTTCATTTGGAACAAAAGGCTTCAAAAAAAGCATTATGATTTTATATATTATATAGTATTATTTAGAAAATCATATATTATATAGTATTATTTAGAAAATCCAAAGTATTTAGAAAATATCAAACACTTGTTATGCTCTCTAAAGTTTCTTCAAGCTTTTGAATCCTAACAAAAAAAGAGTGTGTGAAGGATTAGATGTTAAAATACTGTGCCAACAGACTATTTGGTAATGCTAAGTCATTTATCGAAGTTAACAAACAAAACTAAATCAGAGAAACAAAGTTTTAAGGAACTGACTATGCAATAATCAGTGTAACTAATTATTTGAAGGAAAGCCATGTCTATTTTGTTATGACCCAGGAACACTGAAGTCTAACATCTTATTCTATTGAATTTTAAAGTCAAATAATGTTTTTAGAGGAGTTCAATAGATATGTAAAACTTAAATTTCTTTTTTTTAATTTAAATTTCTTTGAAGTTACATCAAAGAGCTAAATAAGGGCTTGCTAACCTCTTGGGTTTTTAGTGGTATCTAAATTTTGAAAATAATACTCTGTCTTATAAGTCAGTTTTTGAGTAGACACTTAACTTGATATGTATGGATCAATGTGGGTCTTTTAACTATTAAAACTATATTTAACGGGACTTCCCTGGTGGCACAATGGTTAAGAATCCGCCTGTCAATGCAGGGGACACGGGTTCAACCCCTGGTCCAGGAAGATCCCACGTGCCGCAGAGCAACTAAACCCGTGTGCCACAACTACTGAGCCTATGCTCTAGAGCCGGCGCACCACAACTACTGAGCCCACATGCTGCAACCGCTGAAGCCCATGCGCTCAGAGCCCGTGCTCCGCAACAAGAGAAGCCACCGCATTGAGAAGCCCGTGCATCGCAACGAAGAGTAGACCCCGCTCGCAGCAACTAGAGAAAGCCCACGTGTGGCGACAAAGACCCAACGCACCCAAAAATAAATAAAAAATTTTTTAAAAACCCCTAAATTTAATGTTCTTTATGTCTTAAATCTTGAATCTTTCTGAACTTCAAGTTATGAAGGCAGGGAAACTAAGCTATATGTAAGGATTGATTTGCGTGTGCATGGGTGCACCCATGTGTCTGTAACTGTGTCTAGGTACATCTACCTGTACTCTGCTACTAATTGTGGTATGTCCTCTTAATATGTCTAAAGTTAGCAGAATTTAAAGAAGTATCATGGTGTGTATGACATCATCACACCTATGACCAGCAGCACCACAGAGAAGGGATGTAGCCCAGGTACAGAAAGCTCTTTCTGGAAATGTCCCAGGGACTCAGAAATAGACTTGCACCTCCATCCAGTTCAAATACAAACAACAACAAAAACAACATGAGCTTCTGCTCTTACAACTTCATAATTATTCTTAACAGGAATAGCAAGAACAAAACTACGTATAGAATCACAGAACTGGAAGAGATCTCAGGGATATTTATACCACACTCATTTTATAGATGTGGAAGACCTGGAATATCTTTGTAACTTGCCCAGCAAGTTGGTAGGTGAACTAGGACTAGCATCCACCTAGGTTAGTGTTCTTTCCACTACAGCAGTGGTCTCTAACTTTTGTGACTGAGTCCTCTCAATCCAAAAATATTGGGGGCATGCCACCTGTATATACCTGTTTATTTATAAATTCTACACATATACTGCTGTATAAATATTCTCACTTTATGAAATTCAATCAACAGAAAAATTTTACGGGCCAAATTTGACTTTTTAAAAAATACAGAAGTGCTCATATTTCTTCCTACACTTCCATGGCTTGCCTTCATGGATTCCCCACTTTGGAAACCACAACACCATGTCACACTGCCCATAATGACTCTGATGTTGATTTGCTATTCCTGAATTTATTCACATCAATTGAGGTTATGAAATCATCACAGTCCAATGAAAAATAAAGCATTAAAAAACTCATTAAACTTTACATGAAGTAAAATGCTAGTTCTTTAAAGTTATGTTGTCCTAGTTCCCCAGGATGAGTAACTTTATTCACACTTATGTTAAGTATGGATCTACTTAATGGCTATATTACTTTCTAAAAAAATTATGACAACCTATCAGCATGTTTCAGAAAAAATGATCGGCTGTAGACACGCATCCCTATATGCTTACGGTTATATTGTATTATTGGTTTCCCTATCTTTCCCATTGCCTATGACTATTCAAGGAGGGGGATGGCCTAAGTTACCTTTGTATACTCAGTACTGTGTGCACTGCCTGATAGTGTTCAATAAACTTATTGAATGAAGTGAAATCAAGATTCATCCTCCTGTAATCATACCCTATCTCAGTGATTCTCAACCCTGACTTGCCATCAGAATCAGCTGAGGAGCTAATAAAAATGACCAATGCAGAGGTGGGACTTCTAGTATGGTGGAGTGAGTAGTTCAGCAGTTTCTCTCCCCAAAAAGCAATGATAAAACTGGATACAATTGTCAAAACCAACCCGTTCAGGGCTCTGAAAATCAGCCAAAGGCATACACTACACTGACAAGTGCTTATTCATAAAAAGATACTGAACTTCAGGTATGAATAAGTGAAAGTCTGTGTGACATTCTTGCCTAGTCTTTCTCCACCCCCTACCCCCCAGCTCAGTCCATAAGGTAGTTCTACCAAGGTGGGAAAAGGTGAGAAAATCATAATGTTCACTGCCAGAGGGGTTGACTTGACTTGGAGCAGAGCATGATAAACCTCCACAACCAGCAACATTGTGAGTAACACGAGCCATCTAAGTGGCAAACAAACAAGGGAAGACCAGCAGCTCAATCAATCACAGGATGCAGTCACAGTTGGAGCAAGCAGCAGACTGGCAGGTCAGCCTGAAATTTAACAGGAAGATTTGAAAAATAAGACCACCATGGGGGGACTTCCCTGGTGGCGCAGTGGTTAAGAATCCACCTGCCAATGCAGGGGACATGGGTTCGAGCCCTGGTCCGGGAATCCCACATGCCGCAGAGCAACTAAGCCCGTGTGCCACAACTACTGAGCCTGTGCTCTAGAGCCCACATGCCACAACTACTGAGCCCGTGTGCTACAACTACTGACGTCCGCACGCCTAGAGCCCGTGCTCCACAGCAAAGACAAGCCACTGCAATGAGAAGCCCACACACCACAACAAAGAGTAGCCCCACTCGCCGCAACCAGAGAAAGCCTGCACACAGCAACAAAGACCAACGCAGCCAAAAAAAAAAAAAGACCACCATGGGGGCCTTCATAAGCTCTCCATGTGCCTGAATAGAAAAAAACTGGAGAGGGCTCAGGTTATCCACACATCATTGGTTAACTGTAAACCTGTGTACATGTGCAGAGGAGACACAAGAGAGTCTAGAGGTAAGCAAATCCAGGGCATACATACTTTAAAATTACCTGAACTTCAAATGTTCTCCCCAACACACACACAGATCTATTGCCAGAAGACGGAACCTTTACTGTCTTGAGATATTTGAGCACAGTGTCTGACCATTCATTGATTGGCCATTAATCTATGCAAATACAAGGTGATCCCTATGAATTCAGGCTTAAAAATGAGAATGACAATTTTTTAAAAAAACTAAACAGAGACATCAGCAGTAACACAGTGCTAGGTAAACAGATTCTATAAATGTGTTTAGGCAAGTAATTAAACAAAAACAAAACAGAGCAACAACACATTTAGGGGAAAATTCAGAATCCAGAATTACTACAGTATATTATCTAACAGGTCCCATTTTCTTTTTTTTTTTTTTTTTGGCTGTGCTGGGTCTTTGTTGCTATGTGTGGGTTTTCTCTAGCTGCGGCGAGCAGGGGATACTCTTTGCTGTGGTACACGGGCTTCTTATTGCAGTGGCTTTTCCTGTTGCGGAGCCCGGGCTCTAGGCATGTGGGCTTCAGTAGCTGTGGCTCACAGGCTCTAGAGCACAGGCTCAGTAGTTGTGGCACACGGGCTTAGTTGTTCCGTGGCATGTGGGATCTTCCCAGGCCAGGGATTGAACCTTTGTCCCCTGTGTTGGCAGGCAGATTCTTAACCACTGTGCCACCAGGGAAGCCCCCAACATGTCCCATTTTCAATTACAACAAAAATTATGAAACATGACAAGAAATAGGAAAGTGTGACACATACCAGCAGAAAAAAAATCAGTAAATAAAAAATGTCTCCAGGTGCACCCTGATGTTGGACTTAGCAAACAAAGACTTCAAAGCAGTAATAAGAAATATGTTCAAAGGCCAATAAAGGAAACCATGTTTAAAGAATTAAAGGAAAGTATTATAATAATGACCCAAAAAGAGAGAATGTCGGGCTTCCCTGGTGGCGCAGTGGTTGAGAATCTGCCTGCTAATGCAGGGGGACACGGGTTCGAGCCCTGGTCTGGGAAGATCCTACATGCCGCAGAGCAACTAGGCCCGTGAGCCACAACTACTGAGCCTGCGCGTCTGGAGCCTGTGCTCCGCAATAAGAGAGGCCGCGATAGTGAGAGGCCCGCGCGCCGCGATGAAGAGTGGCCCCCGCTCGCCGCAACTAGAGGAAGCCCTCGCACAGAAACGAAGACCCAACACAGCAAAAATAAATAAATAAATAAATTTATTAAAAAAAAAAAAAAAAGAGAGAATGTCAACAAAGAGATAGGAATTATAAAATAGAAGCAAATGCATATTTTGGAGTTTAAAAGTACAATGACTTAAATGAAAAATTTATTAAAGGGACTCAACAGATTCTATATAGAAGAATAAAAAAAGTCAGTGAATCTGAAGATAGAAATTATCTAACCTAAAAAAAAAAAACAGAAAAAGAATGAAGAAAAAATTTTAAAGCCTCAGAGATCTGTTAGACAACATTAAACATACCAATATATGAGTCATGGTAGTACTGGAAAGAGGAGAGAGAGAGAAAAGGTAGGAAAATATATTTGAAGAAATAATGGACTAAAATTCCCCAAACTTGATGAAAATATTAATCTATGGATCCAAGATACTCAACAAACCCAAGTATGATACTCACAAAGAGATACACGTGTAGATATATCATATATAGTCAAACTGTTGAAAGCAAAAGTCAGAAAGAAAACTTCAAAGCACCAAGAGTAAAATGATTCATCACATACAAGAGAACAATGTATTAATGACTGACTTCACATCAGAAATGATACAACCCACAGGCATTCGTATGACATATTTAAGTGCTGGGGGAAAAAGTAAATCAAGAATTCTATATCCAGCAAAACTATTACTCAAAACTGAAAACAAAGACACTGCCAGACAAAGACCGAGAGAATCCATTGCTAGCAGACCTGTCTTACAAGAAATGGTAAAGCAAATCCCTCAGGTTTAAAGGAAATGACACCAGACAGTAATTTGAATCCACACCAAAAAATAAAGAGCACCAGGAAGTAAATAACTGGTTAAATATATAAGCATACATATATTTCTATTTTCTTAAATTCTTTGAAAGACATAAGATTACACAAAACAATACTTATCACACTGCACTGTTGGGTTTATAACATATACAGTTGTAAGGCATATGATAATAGTACAAAGGATAAGGGAGGAAATGGAACTATATTGGAGCAAAGTTTCTAAATTTTACTGGTATGAAGTTAATATAAATCTGAAGTAGATTTTGATTAGTTAATATGTATATTATAATTTCTAAAGCAATCCCTTAAGAAAATAATAAAAAAATAGAGTCAAGAAAGAAAGGAATTAAACGGTACGCTAAAAATATCTATTTAACACAAAACAAGGCAGTAAAGGAGAAACAAATGAACAAAAGAGATATGAGATATGCAGAAAAAAATAACAAAACTGGTAAACATAAGTCCAACCATAGCAGTAATTTTATTAAATGTGAATGGATTAAAAACTCCAAGGAACAGCAGAGATTGTCAGAATGAATTTTTAAAAATCCAACTATATGCTGCTACAAGAGCCACATTCTAAATTCAAAGACACATATTGTTAAAGTAAAAGGATGAAAAAGATATACCATGCAAATAATAACCATAAGGAGCTGGAGTGGCTATATTAATATCAAACAAAATATACTTTTAACTAGGAAATATTACTAGAGACAAAGAGGGACATTTCATAATGATAGGAAGGTCAATTCCTCAAAAAAATATAACAATTATAAATGAACATGCACCTGCCAACAGAGCCCTAAAATATATGAAGCAAAAAATGACAGAATTGAAAGAAAAAATAGAAAATTGAAAATAGCTGGAGATTTCAATACCCCACTTTCAATAACTGATAGAACAACTAGACAAAAATCAGCAAGGACATAGGAGACTAGAATAACACTATCAATCAACTTGATGCAACTGACCTTTCTAGAATACTTTACCCAATGACAAAAAAGTACATATTCTTTTAAACATTCTCCAGGAGAATTTATATGCTAACTCACAAAACAATCTCAATCCATTTAAATGAATTTAAACCATACAAAATATATTCTCTGATAACAGAAAAATTAAGTAAGAATCTACAACAGTAAGAAATTTAGAAAATCCTCATATATCAGGAAACTAACAACATACTTCTAAATTACCCACAAGGGAAAAGAAATCACAAGGGAAATTAGAAAGTATTTTGAACTACATGAAAACAAAAACACAACATATTAAAATTTATGGGATAAAGCTAAAGCAGTTATTAGAGGTAAGTTTATAGCTTTAAGTGTCTATATTAGAAAAGAAGAAAAGTCTCAAATTAATAACTTAAGCTTTCATTGTAAGTTAGAAAAAAATTAAATATGAAGCAAGTAGAAGGTAGATATAATAAAGATTAGGGAGGAAATCAATAAAATAGAAAACAGAACAACAACAGATAAAATCAGTGAAACAAAAGTTGGTTCATTGAAAAGATCAAGAAAATTGACAAACCTTACACTAGATTAACCATGAAGAAAGAGAGAAGACACAAATTATCAAGAACAAGAATAAAAGAGGAGACCATTACCAACCCCACATAAATTAAAAGGCTCACAAGGAAGTATGATAAATGCACTTATGCCAAAAATTTAGATAACTTAAATGAAATGGAAAAATTCTCATAAAGATTCAAACTAGAAAAACTAACTCAAGAAGAAATTAAAAATCAGAACAGATCAATAACAAGTAAAGAAACTGAATTAATAATTTAAAATCTTTGCACAATGAAAAGCCCAGGCCCATATGTTTTCACAGATGAATTCCATGGAATATGTAAAGAAAAAACAAACACATCATTTCCATATATTTTCAAAAACAGAAGAGAAGGGAACACTTCCCAACTTATTCTATAAGGCCAGTATTACCTGATATCAAAGCCAAACAAAAACATTATAATAAACAAAAAAAAACCACAGACCAATAGCCTTCAAGAACACAGGTACAAAAATCCTTCACAAAATATTAGTAAACTGAATCCAGCAACATATAGCCAAGTGGTATTTATACCAGGAATGCAAGGTCGATTTAACAATTGAAAATCAATCAGTGTAATATACCATATTAATAGAATAAAAAACAAAAAAAAATTATCACTTCAACCTTCATGTTAAAAACTCTCAACAAAAGAGGAGTAGAAGGGAAGTTCCTCAATCTGATAAAGACCATCTATGAAAAATCTAGAGCAAGTATCATATCTAATAGTAAAAAATTAAATCCTTTCTTCCTAAGACAGTAAGGGAACAAGGGTGTGATATTTGCTCTTGCCACTTCTCTTCAACATTGTACTGAAGTTCACATTATACTGAAGAATAGCCAAGGCAATTAGTAAAAAAAAAAATTGAAAAAATTGGAAAGCAAGTCTACCTTTAGTTATGCATGATATAATCCTACATGTAAAAAATGCTAAGGAATACAAACACACACACATGCACACACACACAAATGCTACTACTAATAAATGAGTTCAGCAAGGTAACAGGATACAGAATCAAAACACAAAAATCAATTATACTTCTGTTTACTAGCAATGAACAATGCAAAAATAAAATTAAGATAACTCCATTCACAATACTATCAAAAAGAATAAAATATTTAGGAATAACTTTAACATAGAAGTATAACACTTCTACACTGAAAATTACAAAACATTATTATGATAAGTGAAACAAAATCTAAATAAACAAATATCCCATGTTCATGGATTGAAAGAGTCAACATTGTTAAAACACACACATTTTTCAAAATTGATTTACAGTTTCAACATAATTCTTATCATATTGCCAGCAGACTTTTCTCTTTGTAGAAATTAGCAAGGTGATCTTAAAATTTATATGGGAATATGAAGGAATTACACAGGCAAGATTTTTTTTTGTAGAAGAGGAACTAAGTTTGAGAACTTACATCTACCAATTTCAAAACTCTTTATAAAGCAATAATAATTAAGAAAGTGTGGTGCTGGCATAAGGACAGGCATACAGATCCATGCAACAGAATTGAGAGTCCATATATAAACCTTTTTACTTATGGGCAGTTAAATTTTGATAAAGGTGCTAAGGAATTTAAGGGGGAAAGGATAGTCTTTTCAACAAATGGTGCTGGGACAATTGTATATCCATAAGTGAAGGGATGGATTTAGAACTTTACTCAACATCACATACAAAAAATTAACTCAAAATGGATTATTTCTAAATGTAAAGTAAAATTATAAAACTCAGAAGATAAGAGAAATTCTTTATGATGTTGAGTTAGTCAAAGAGTTCTTAGATATAACATTAAAAGCATGATTAAAAAAGGAAAGAAAGTGATGAACTGAACTTCATCAAATGTAAAAGTTCTGGTCTTTGAAGGACACTGTTAGAAGAATGAAAAGACAAGTCACAGAATGAGAGAAAATATTTGCAAACATTAATAAAGGAATTGTATGTAAAATATTTAAATAACTCTAATGATTCAATAATAAGCAGAAAAAAATCCAATTTAAAAATGGGCAAAAGATTTGAGCAGGCATTTCACCAAAGAAGATACACAAATGGCTACCACGCACATTAAAAAGATGGTCAACATCGTTAGCCATTAAGTAAGCACAAGTTAAAACCACAATGAGACCCCACTACACACCAAAAAGAATGGCTATAAAAAATAAGACAGAAAATAACTAATGTGGATAAACTGGAATCCTTGTACCTTAGTATGTGAATGTAAAATGGTATAGCTGCTTTGGAAAAGAGTAGTTTCCTGTAATGTTAAACATAAACTTAGCACACAACTCAGCTGATATTTTAGAATGTGCAAAAGAAGGTTCACTTCAAACAGAAAGCCTTAACTTTCTGTAATAATTTCATTTATTCAACAGAAAACTTATTTAGTATCCACTGTGTGCACAATAGCGTGCTTGAAGCCGGGGTGGGAGGGGGATATGAAGATAAATTAGATAAATTAATGACTCTTGTTAGGACTTCTGTGGTGGCGCAATGGTTAAGAATCTGCTTGCCAATGCAGGGGACACAGGTTCGAGCCCTGGTCCGGGAAGATCCCATATGTCACAGAGCAACAAAGCCTGTGCGCCACAACTACTGAGCCTGTGCTCTAGAGCCTGTGAGCCACAACTACTGAAGCCCACAACTACTGAAGCCACAACTACTGAAGCCTAGAGCCCATGCTCCGCAACAAGAGAAGCCACCACAATGAGAAGCCTGCGCACCATGGCGAAGTGTAGCCCCCGCTCTCCCGCAACTAGAGAAAGCCCGCGCGCAGCAACGAAGACCCAATGCAGCCAAAAATAAATAATAAAATAAAATTAATTAATTAAAATTAAAAAAAGACTCTTGTTTTCTGAGAGCTTTACCATATAGTAGGGGAGTAAATGCTACCAGGCCTGATGTGTTGAATTATGTCAATCATGGAAGAAAGGATGGAAGGACAGAAGGAAGGCAGGCAGATAAGCAGAAAGATTAGAGCAAACAAAAGTTGAATTCACAGGCTTGGAGACAATTTCTGTCTGGGGTTATCAGGGAATCCTTTGTGGAAGAGCTGGACATTAAAAGATGGGTAGGTCATCCCAGGATGACACAGAGATATGTGCAAAAGCTTGAAAATAGAAGTTCCATTTTCATTGCTGACTTATCTATGTGTTGCCATTAGACTTTACTGAGTCGCCACAAAGGAGCTGAACTCATTTTTATTATTCTAACAATTTTCCTTTAAAACCGCTTCTTCATATATATTTACAATCTAGCACTGCTGCGTATAAACAAAATGCTCAGCTGTTTCCCAGAAGGGAGGAAAAGGTGGTGGTTTTACTGAACTATGGGTCAGCTTCTAGTAAACTGTCCTTCTTGGCTGTCTTTGGTCATTTGGTCAGCCCCTCCTCCTCAGGGCTTCTGGGATCAGAGGGTCCATCTCTTTCATCTTCAGAACCCCCTGGAGGGTCAGGAACAAGCACTTGGAGTTTGCAGTCTCTTTTCTCATTTCTATCTTTCTATCAGCTGCATTTTTCCCTGTTGCAAAACTTGAAAGACTGTACTTTCCCTGGGTTTTGTGAAAGGTTGTTTTGGGTCTACTTTTGATATACAGCAGCTTCGTCCTACATTCCTCCTTTGGTATGGGTATCATGTCAGCCTCAACACTTTCTACTGACCTTTTGATTCTCCTGTTTCCCAATCTAAACTCTTAAGGAACTTTCAGGAGAACATCAAAGTTAGTGGATAAGCAGGAGGCTTTGAGTCCTTTTTTCACTAATATACTTTCCAGAAAAGGTCTCTTATAAGATACAAGCACGAATTTAGTTTGATCAACATCATCCTTGAAATTTACTGACATGCAGTATCATAATAAATAACAGTCCCTTGGCCTTTCTTTCTGTCTTTGCATTATTTACCTTATAGTTATCCTGTTTTCCTCTCTATTTCAGTCTCTCAGCATAAAAATATCTCATTTTTACTTTTATTTTTATTTATTTATTTATTTATTTTTAAATATTTCAGCTTATTTTTTTTTTTTAACTTTGGGTTTATTTTATTTATTTATTTATGGCTGTGTTGGGTCTTCGTTTCTGTGCGAGGGCTTTCTCTAGTTGCGGCAAGTGGGGGCCACTCTTCATCACGGTGCGCGGGCCTCTCATTATCGCGGCCTCTCTTGTTGCGGAGCACAGGCTCCAGTCGCGCAGGCTCAGTAATTGCGGCTCACGGGCCTAGTTGCTCCGTGGCATGTGGGATCTTCCCAGACCAGGGCTTGAACCCGTGTCCCCTGCATTGGCAGGCAGATTCTCAGCCACTGCGCCACCAGGGAAGCCCATTTATTTATTTTTAATTTATTTATTTTATTTATTTATTTTTGGCTTTTTTGGGTCTTCGTTGCTGCGCTCGGGCTTTCTCTAGTTACGGAGAGCGGGGGTTTCTCTTCATTACAGCGTGCAGGCTTCTCACTGTGGTGGCTTCTCTTGTCGCAGAGCACGGACTCTAGGCACGCGGGCTTCAGTAGTTGTGGCTTGTGGGCTCTAGAGCGCAGGCTCAGGAGTTGTGGCACACGGGCTTAGTTGCTCTGTGGCATGTGGGATCTTCCTAGACCAGGGCTTGAACCTGTGTCCCCTGCATTGGCAGGAGGATTCTTAACCACTGTGCCACCAGGGAAGCCAAAATATCTCAGTTTTAGTTTTTAAAAAATTTTAGTTACTTAAATAGTAATATAACCACAATTTTTTCTTCTATTTATTGCCTTATTGTTTCCATTATTTAAATTTCCGCTGACAAGTAACATTTTACTCTCCTTTTTAGTAATTTGCCACAGCTAATGTATAGATAGACATGTCTAAAAACAAATACCAGGGGGGGTCTGAACCACTTCTCAACATGAATGTTAGAACAGTCATGCTCTAGAAAAGGCTAGTGGGTAAAACACTGAGAGACAAATCTTTATGGTTATCACATACACCCTTCAGTTTCTATCCATTCCTGGCTATTTTAGAAATTACTTTAACCCGACTGAGTGAGTAGGCCTATTTTTAAGCAGAAGTGAAAGAGTCCACTCCATATTTCCTAGATATATTATGCAGGACACTTGACCGTAATATCAGGAGATGCCTTATAGAGTCTAGGTCTGTGGACTGAAAATTGTCCAGGGTTGGTAAAAGTTAGCCTTATTAACTTATTTACAAGGCAGCCCAGAAACCCACATTCCACCCCACTCTGAGGATGGTCGCTAGGGTTGACTAGACTTTGCATGAAGGTTACCTTCCTCATTTGAGGTGCTCCTGCTATCTCCTGTTTCAACTAGAAAGGCTGCTGTGGAAAAGGTCAAGCCTGCAGCAAGGGCTCCTTGGGCTCCCACAGCTGAGAGAGCTCTGTGGGGAAGCTCAGTTACACTCACGGCTCGGCCAGCAGTGGACAGAGTTAACATGTTACCTCTGAGCGATGGGAGGTAACTGCATGGCCCTTCCTCCACCTTTGGCTACTCATTCAATTCCCACTCTATGAGGGGACATGTCTTCCTTCTCACAGCCTGATTCACCTGCCTATGGAAGATTAATGTTATTCTGGGGGTATCTCGTAGCATCTAAACTTGAATTTAACCTGCAAAAGAGCCTGATGAATAGTATTTTCAATGTAGAAACAAAGCAAATGAAGCAGAGAATGAATCACGTCTTTCTGGGCCTCAGGGTATGTTATCTGTGGAAGGAGGGGCTTGAATTAGATGAGCTTGTGGTCTCTTCCTGCCATTCCACAATTCTATGGATCTACAAATTGCCAATTGTATGAAACTGGTATTACCAGGAATGATACTCCTAGTTCTCTCTCCACAAACAAGTTGCAGGTTTACAGCAATGAGAGTCGGAGATTGATGCGTGGTGAAGCCTACTCTCTTTGGACGCAGGGTTTATTTTGGGGATTCAGAACACAACTCAATTGCCTTTTAAAGAAGGAACTGGCAATAAACCTGTCCATTTCTGGGCGGAATAAAAAGAATAACTGGCTTTCTGCTTTCATTAGATGTTTCCCCTGATCTTCTCCTGTCATATAGGAAGTAATATGACTCATCACTTTCTTAGTACTTAAATTCTGGAAGACAAATCCCAGAATGCTGTATTTGCTACCCAGAAACTTATGGTGCCTTTTCCTTATATATAATAGTTAAATCTTTCTTTAGAGAAGAGGCTATATCTTAATCCTTCTTACCCTATTCTATTTTTTATTGCTTCCATAACATTTATTACCTTTTAGCATGATTTAAATTCAGTGTCCTTTTTATTATATTTATTGTTTATGACCTATCTCTCCATGCTAAAATATATGCTCCAAGAGGGCAGGAATCTTTGTCAGATTTATTCAGTAATTTATCCCAAGTACCTAGAGCAGTGCTTAGCACACAGGAGGCACTCAGTAAATATTTACTGAATGAATGAACAATACCTAAACCTCACTAAACGGTCCCTATGTGCCCGCTATTATACTACACACCTTACATGATTATCTCTTTTAGGGCTGCCAACATGAAGAACAATCATTTTCCTCATTTTACAGATGAAGAAACTGAGAGTTTACAGGCATATCCAAAGTCGCAAGTGTAATTGCATGTAAGTACAGGCTTATTTGACCCCAAAGACTATCCACTTGCCATTACGTTAGAACATCTAGAAATGGAGATATAGAAAATGGACACTAATCCGATACCCATAGCTGAGGTCAAGACACACAAATGTCCACAAGGCAGCAGACTTCTTTGGTAGCATCGTTTGAAACCACACTGGGTTGGGAAAGGGAGCAAGTCTTCAGGTCCCCCTCAGTCCCTGCTGTAATCAGATCCATCAATAAAAGACAGGGGTTTGTGTTTTGTGGTCTCTGTTTTTAGCATTGGTATCTTCTGTGAGAATTACAACTGGTTTGAACATTAGCACATTAGTTCTCTGCAAAGTCTAGAAGTTTCAAAAGAGGTTATGATCTGGGTAACAACAAAGGGTCAATCAATGTGACAATGTGACGTGAGTGTAGGTGAGGGGCACAATTTAAGGTTAGGCACAGTGCCCAGGGCAAGTCACTCATGTTTCAGTTTTCTTATTCCCAAACTGTTGTCTTCCAGAGCCCTTGTGAGTCTCCAGGTCTGATTCTAAGTGACAGTTAAAGAGTGTGTAAGGTTCCAGGTTTGGCATTCATAATGCCCCTGGGATTTTCTAGCTATTGTTTCTACCTATTGTTCCCTGCTCTAAATCTTGGTTTCTCCAGGAGAAGCAGGGGAAAGAAAAGAAAGCATAATGCAAAACTACACATTGATGCTTCAAGAAAAATATGGTAGCCATGTAGTCAAGGGGAGTTACTGGGAACTTGTAGAAAGGGTGGGGGACTTGGGGTAGGTTGGGGTGCTCAAGTCACTATTCCACTATTTGTTAGTGTAAGGAAGAAAAGTCATTTAATCTCTTTGGTCTCCAATTCTCTCATTTAAAAAAAAATATTTTCTTATTCTTTGTACATTTTTTTGTGCTATTTAAAAAATTTGTTTATTTATTTATTTATTTACTTGGCTGCGTTGGGTCTTTGTTGCTGCGCATGGGCTTTCTCTAGTTGCGGCGAGCAGGGGCTACTCTTCGTTGAGGTACATGGGCTTGTCATTGTGGTGGCTTCTCTTGTTGAGGAGCACGGGCTCTAGGCGCGTGGGCTTCAGTAGTTGTGGCTCACGGGCTCAGTGGTTGTGGCTCATGAGCTCTAGAGCACAGTCTCAGTAGTTGTGGCGCACGGGCTTAGTTGTTCCGCAGCATGTGGGATCTTCCCAGACCAGGGCTCAAACCCGTGTCCCCTGCATTGGCAGGCAGAGATTCTTAACCACTGCACCACCAGGGAAGTCCCTCCAATTCTCTCATTTTAAAAATGAGGATAATAATTTCTACTTCTCAGAGTTACTGTAAAGTGGTATAGAGAATGCTATGCTGAACAGCATCATATGGGCTGGATTTTAATCTGTTTAGAATCAGACAATCTGATGCCTACCATTACCACAGAGGGTTGAGGGGCCCATCACCCAAGAACTGTGCTGTGTTGTTCTCTGGTTTCTGGAAGTTATTCATTTCTACTTATCAAGCATAACAAAATATTTCTTTTTTACTTCCATCTTACTCAAAAGAAAGGATGGCACCCTGATTTCCATATACCACATTCCCTGTAAACATCTTCCTTATTTCATCCTAATTCCTTAGAAAGGGATCTTCAGGTCACACACTGGGCTGTCTGATATTTATATGTAGACTTTTTAGTGCAGTGGTTGTGACCTTTGTTGAACCACAGAGTTCTCTGAGAATCTGATAAAAGCTAGGGCCCTTCTCAGCAAAAAAAAAAAATTTCATCTGTGCTTAATTTTGCATATAATTTGAGATCATCCAAAACTCTGTTGAAACTATTCATGGACAGAGGCTAAAAACCCTTGCCTAATGGTTGCAAAGTGGTCATGAGTACCATTTCTCCTTTAATCTCTAATAGTATTTGTGAATTACTAACATAAAACAATAGTCTTGTATCATTTTGTTTTCCTGAATTACTTTCTTTAATTTAGTTTTTTTTTTCTCACTGTGACTAAGAACAAAAGCATTTAGAATAAGCCTTCCAGAATTTATTTTATAACCCTTGGCTAAGAATGCAATTGGTAAACCAATCTGAGCTAAAACCACACTGACTCTGAACAAGCCATTGTTCTTAAGTCTTAACTGAGGTCAGCCAAGCCCTGAGCACATATAAATCTCCATAGTTTCCACTTTACCACTGGACATCTAACTACAAAGCAGAGGCTAAAAATAGATCAAGCCTAGTGTTCATATACACTCCACAGAATTGCATTTCCAACCCCACACGAGTTTTAATTAACAACACTCTTCGCAACCAAAGAGAGAGACTTCATTTAGCAGGGAAAAGTTGATCCACTTTGAAAAAGCTAAAATACAACCTGAAGGAATTATGAAGATTTTGAAATGTTCAAAGAATATTATCTGCTCCTGTTAGCTCTAGGTCTAAAAAAAGAAAAACTAAAATACCCCTGGGATTAGGTTAGCTTTCTTTTCTTTTATATTGCATTACACAAAGGAAAAAATATTGACATCTTCTTCCCTTTCTTGTTTCTAGGTCTACATTTCTACTAAGTGGAGTTGCTCAAACATAGCAAGCCATTAATAAATACCTACTTACCTACATAAGTACTTATAGAGCAAGAAGGAAGATGTGAGGTCGAGTATAGAAAAATAATTACAGTTCTACTTCCTACACAAAGTTTATTATCTGAGGCTCTTTATAGTTAAAATGGCTAAGTCTTCCAAAGATAATATAGAGCAAATGTTTTCTGGATAAAATATAAAGATGCTCAAAATTTCAATTACTAATATTAGATATAATTTATCAGATTGTAAATAAATATGAATATTGCATCTGTGGTTAAAAAAAGAATTTGTATAAAATTAAAATAATTTTAACAAAATTTAGCAATAGAGTTTAAGAAGTAAAACTCTTTGAATTACAGATTCATAAAACTCTGTAGCCTCTACAGCATTGAGGGAATGAAATAAGTACACAAGGAGTTACCTTAACAACTGTATGGTAATAAAAATACCCATTTTCTACATTTTCTATAGACTTGGCACAGACAGACCAGGAAAATGGATATTTAAAACATAATCTTCTCTATTACAGGACAGCTGCTTTCCTAAATGAGGTTCTTAAACATATGTATGGGACATTCTTCAGGAGAACACAGTGATACTGTCACATAGCATGGTGCTCATTCCTATTTCCTTTGGAAGGCAGGTATTTGAAACAAGAGCTAAAAGAAATGAATTCACCTCCTCACTGACAATATTTCCATATTTGCAGCTAATTTGAGGTCCTTATGAATATCCCCTGGCACACATGACCCATGAAAGTGAGATTGTAAAACGATCCTGTTCCATTTTAAATGGAATTTCAGAACGTTGCCATCACACATTCCAGGTAAACTCCAGAGACTCTGGTACTGAACATGCAGAAGCTCCCAGGAGGTCGATGTCAGTGCCCAGGAATCACAGCCGTGGATCAGGTACTGCTTAAACCCACAGGGATTCAGGCGTTTCTGCCTTCAGAAACTGTCCTTACATACAAGCCACCATATTATTTCCTCAGTAACTTTTTTAATTCCCAGAAATAAACACCTTCTCCAGTTGCCCTAACAGATATTTTGTGGACTTAAATTTTGTAAGACAAAATTATATCTGTTTATAACAAATAATGCAACCTATGCCAGATGGAGGAGATTTGAGGCAGCAGGTGATTACTGATCACATAGCCCAGGAATTTTTATGTTTTGAAGTTCAGCAATTCTTTCTGTGGACTATAGACAGATGTTTAATAAAATCACATGAATCTTGCAAGTGTGTTTTAATCCCCATGACACATTTTGCTCTGGATATGGAGAAAATAAAAATTGGCTTGGACTGAGAAATTATCTGCCCAGCATTTATCAGGTTGCAACAACAAACAGAGAGAAACCAAGCTCAAGGTTCACAGGAAATGTGTCTCCTGGGGACACTGCTGCAGTAGAGGGTTGTGATAACCTCCTCCTTTGAGTGACTACAGGCTCACCGAGAAACTTTCTTCTCTAATATCAAACATTATCAGTAGGCTTGCTGTTTGAAATTTTATCAGGAAGAATGAGATATTGCTTTCTTGCGTGGAGGAGTTGCTGTTGACACAGAGAAGCAGCCTCAGTTCCCAGCCCAGGTGCTGAGCTCCACATAAGGGGTTTCTAGATACAACAGTCCTCATTTATCTCAACTTGACTTGTTTCCAAAGCAGCAGGACACTGGATTCATTTTTCAGACCAGAACTGCATCTTAATTCCACTCTTCCTAGAATCCTACTGAAACTCTCTTTTCCTCTGGTGTGTGGTCTCCCTCATTGCAATGGGTTAAATCTAATTTTGTCAGAGTACCAGTTTGCTCCTGGTATTCTTAGGCTGACTGAGATAGGGCCATGTTTTTATAAAATGCCCTGGCTAAAGAAAATATTTGCTGCTTGAATAATAGCTCGGAATTTTAACCTTGGCTTTCATATATTGAAAGAATAGAACCCATCTCTGCTGTAGTTTGGGATCCTGTCGTCTGTGAATTTCAAATTCTATTCTCATCTACGACTTCCCTGGTGTCGCAGTGGTTAAGAATCTGCCTGCCAATGCAGGGGACACGGGTTTGATCCCTGGTCAGGGAGGATCCCACATGCCGCGGAGCAACTAAGCCCGTGAGCCACAGCTACTGAAGCCTGCGCACCTAGAGCCCGTGCTCTGCAACAAGAGAAGCCACCACAGTGAGAAGCCTGTGCACCACAACGAAGAGTAGCCCCTGCTTGCTGCAGCTAGAGAAAGCCTGTGCGCAGCAACAAAGACCCAACACAGCCAAAAATAAATAAATAAAATAAATTAAAAATAAATAAATAAAATACGAAGTTAAGACTCTGCATGAGCATTTCTTTAAAAAAAAAAAATTCTATTCTCGTCTAAGTTGAAATGTTCTCAGGACCAGGAAACCTGCTGTGAGTATTGAAATGAGGTTTCCCAGCTCTGCTGCTGCTGAATATTGAATACAACTTGTGGCAAAACTTCTCTGCTTCTAGCAATATTGCAGTTGGCAATTCAAGCAAGACACCCCAGGGTGGCTGTGAAGCTTTTTGTGAAACTCAGAGAAGGAAGGTAAAGGGAAATCGTAGACATAAGTCCCAGGCCTCCCAAAACACGGCCTTGCTCCATACCTGGTTTAAAGGTAGGGCTGCCAGTAAGAAGATAAGAAAATGTGACATGGGGGAGTTATTCAGAGAATGTGGCTTTGCCCTAAATTTGTAAGGCTGCTTTGGACATACCCGTGGGAGTAGCCATAGTCGTAGGCTGAGGCAGTCTTCCGACTGACTGCAGATGAGAGGGCAGACTCGGAGGCCCGGGAAGCCTGCTGCTGGTAGGACGCGGCGGACACCTGGCTGAAGGCCTCGGACTTCTGGCGGTGAGCAGCGGAGGAGCGGCTGCTGTAGGCAGTGGAGCCATGGGTGTAGATGGCTGACCTTTTCTTCTCCTGCTGGTACTGGCTCATGGTGGTGTGAAGGTCTTTGTTGCGGTAGCTGCGATCATAGTGCTCGTGAAGTTTCTGATAAAAAGGCAGAGACATCATGTGCCCCCAGGGAACCAGGCAATCTACAAGAAAACAACAGTTTGGGGGTGAACTATTAAGGAACAAACCCAACAGAACAATTCATCTAAACCAACATGTAAAAATTAATACTCTTTTATCTGTTCCAAAGAGTAAGTGGAAACTGATGTGAAGGTTAGTTTAGCTGGTTACTCAATAAACTCCTTGCTTCATAGCCCAGATGTACCCCCTCCTATCATTGTGCTGTCTTCTCCTTCTTTTTTTAAATACTTAGGAGATCTTTACAAAGTTTCCCTATTGTGCTTTTTCCTTAGACCTTTCATAGCATATATTTCTAATTTTTTGGCATTTCATTCTGACTGGGGCTTCATCTGAGAGAATATGTAATGATGGAGAGTCTGCGTCCAGCCAATGTGGTTTTCATTCAACAAATAATTACTGAGAACCTATTTTGAGCCTGGTACTATTCCAGCACAGGAAATACAGAGATGAACAAAACAAACAAAATCCCTGCTCTGATAACCCTATATACAACCTTATAATCTATTGCAAGAGATAGACAAATAGAGAAAATAAAGTGTAAAGTATATTAGAACTTGTTAAATGCTATAGAGAAAAATAAAACAAGAAGGTGGGATGGGATGCAATTTAAACAGCATCATCAGGGATGATGATGATGACTGAGCATGAAAGTGACATCTGAGCATGAGAATATCTGGGGGGAAGTGTTCTGGTTAGAAGACCATTGCAAAGGCACTGGGGTGTGAGCCTGCCTGTTGTACTCCAGGCATGGCAAATAGGCCAGTGAGGCTGCGTGGAGTGAGGGAGGTGCAGGGAGAGGTATAGAAGATGATGTCAGAGAGGTGGAGGGTGGGGAGGGCAGATAGTGTAGTGTCCTATAGGTGACTGTAAGGACTTTGAATTCTATTCTGAAAGGGCTAAGGAGTCATTGGAAGGTTCTGAGCTGAGAATCACTCTTGCTGAGTCTGAGAATAGACTGTTGAGAGACAAGAGTGAAAGCCAGGAGACCAATTAGAAGGCTGTTATGGGATGAGTTGTATCCCCCCAAAAATTCATATATAGACGTCCTAACCTTCAGTACTTCAGAATGTGACTGTATTTGGAGATAAGATCTTTACAGAAGAAGTGAGGTTAAACTGAGGTCATTAGGATAGGTTCTAATCCAATACAACATGATTGGCATCCCTATAAGGAGAGGAAATTAGGACACAGATATGTACATATACAGAGGGAAGACTGTGTGAAGACACAAGACGATGACCATCTACAAGCCAGGAGAGAGGCCTCAGAAAAACCAGCCCAGCTGACACCTTGATCTCAGATTTCTAATCTCCAGAATCATGAGAAGATAAATTTCTGTTGTTTAAGCCATCCAGTCTATGGTACTTCGTTATGGCAGCCCTAGCAAATTAATATAAAGGCCACTGCAATAGTCCAGGCTAGAGATTATAGTGGTAGCAGTGGAAGTGTAAGAAGTGATCAGACCCTGCATGTTTTGCAGGTAGAACCAATAGCATTTACTGAAAGTTCTGGATTAGGGTGTGAAAGAGAGGAATGAGAGATGGCTCCAAGGATTTTGCCTGAGTAATTGGAAGACTAAAACTGCTATTAACTGAGATGAGCCAGGAGTGTAACAAAACAGCAGTTCAGAATGGAAGAACAGGAGACTGGTTTGAGACATTCTACATTTGAGATACCTGCTAGACACCCGAGTGGAGAGATTAAGTGATTAATCTTAAACTTAATTAAGAGATTAAGTTGGATATGTGACTCTGGAACACAGGGTAAAGGTTCAGGATGGAGACTTACATTTGGGACTCACCAGCATTTAGATGCTATTCAATGCTAAAAAAAAATAGATGAGAATGAAAGTCCTAGGACTGAACCCTGGAGGATGCTTATATTGTCATATAACAAGCTCTCTTGAATTTCACAAATACTTCAAAAAGGTATAGTGTCAAGGCAGAAAAATTCCATTAAGAACATGAAGGCTTCTAGTCTTCCCACATAAAGAAGCAAGAAAGTCAGTCATCAGTGTAGCAGTTTGCATTGTGAACGTGACCTAACAGTCCTACTGAAAGTCAAAAATAGGTTTGCTTAGCATAAAGAGGGGAGACTTCACACTGTATTATCTTGAATAATCTGTCCACTGACAGAAGCATATCAGCCATATTGACAACCCTGGATGAAGTAGTGGTTTTATGGAAGTCCCCTCTTCCATTTTAAAAAAATTTATTTATTTATTTGTTTATTTTTGGCTGCATTGGGTCTTCGGTGCGGTGCGTGGGCTTCTCATTGAGGCGGCTTCTCTTGCTGCAGAGCACTGGCTCTAGGCGTGCAGGCTTCAGTAGTTGTGGCACGTGGGCTCAGTAGTTGCGTCTCACGGGCTCTAGAGCGCAGGCTCAGTATTTGTGGCACACAGGCTTAGTTGCTGTGCGGCATGTGGGATCTTCCTGGACCAGGGCTCAAACCTGTGTCCCCTGCATTGGCAGGTGGATTCTTAACCACTGTGCCACCAGGGAAGCCCCCCTCTTCCATTTTTAATGCTTTTGTGCATGTCAAATTTTTCACAAGTGAAATTAGTTGTAATCAATTTTTCAAATCTTTTTAAAAAATTCTAAATGAGGACTGAATCCTTCTAAACTTGCCACATTTTCTGTCAAGTTTAAATCTACATTTTAGGACTTCCCTGGTGGCGCAGTGGTTAAGAATCCGCCTGCCAATGCAGGGGACACGGGGTCGATCCCTGGTCCAGGAAGATCCCACATGCCGCACAGCAACTAAGCCCATGAGCCACAACTACTGAGCCTGTGCTCTAGAGCCCGTGAGACGCAACTACTGAGCCCACGTGCCACAACTACTGAAGTCTGCACGCCTAGAGTCAGTGCTCTGAAGCAAGAGAAGCCGCAGCAATAAGTCCATGCACCACAACAAAGAGTAGCCTCTGCTCAACGCAACTAGAGAAAGCTCGCGCGCAGCAACGAAGACCCAATGCAGCCATAAATAAATAAATAAATAAATAAATAAATAAATAAATAAATAAATAAATAAAATAAATCTACTTTTTAGAAAGCCTTTTAAAGTACAAGACAAGCTTGCTCTTCAATTCAGTTCCATTAAAAACAATGAGATAAATATAAAAACAGTTTCTACGATGAACTGAAAAGCTGTTTCCCTTTTATTATTACTTTATGTTTTCTTGTCATTAGTCCTGCAGATTTCCAGGCCAAACTTCAGACTTAATAAATGAGGATCTTTGGTGAGAGGGGGAGCAGGAGACTGAATTCTACACAATTTCTCAAAGTGTTTCCAATGTACACTGAAGTTTGAGAAATGCTTGGCTTAGAAGATAGGAGTGATTTTAAGGACAGGTAGAGAATAATATTTCAATGGATTTTAAATGACTAGTGTGGAGAAGTTTTCAATTTTTTGTGTTTTTATTTCAACACCTAATAAAAATTTTCACCTCTTAAAAAAACTATTTTTAAAAATCTACTTTTTTTTTAACATCTTTATTGGAGTATAATTGCTTTACAATGGTGTGTTAGTTTCTGCTTTATAACAAAGTGAATCAGCTATACATATACATATATCCCCATATCTCCTCCCTCTTGTGTCTCCCTCCTACCCTCCTTATCCCACCCCTCTAGGTGGTCACAAAGCACCGAGCTGATCTCCCTGTGCTATGCGGCTGCTTCCCACTAGCTATCTATTTTACATTTGGTAGTGTATACGTAAGTCCATGCCACTCTCTCACTTTGTCCCAGCTTACCCTTCCCCCTCCCCATGTCCTCAAGTCCATTCTCTACGTCTGCGTCTTTATTTCTGTCCTACCCCTAGGTTCTCCAGAACCATATTTTTTTAATCTTTTTATTTAAACTAAACAGTCAGCATGTATTCCCTAGAGAAGAAAATCCAGTAAACTTCATTCCAGAAATGTTTATGTTAGGGCTCATGGAAGATATCAGTCTACATGGCATTTCCCAAGAGGAAAAAAATAGCTACTAGCAAGCAACTTTGCTTCAACCCTTAAATAGATTGCTATTTTCTGTTCTAAAATACACAGAATGATGATCAGGTGTAATGAATAATTATTAGATGCATTTTTATAAAACAAAAGGGTTGAATATATAAATATAGAAGTATATGATCAGGCATTTATAAAGATGTTTGGTAAGTTTCTGTAATGATACATACTACACTGCAACACAGCAAATGTTATTTGAATGATGTCCAAATAATAATGAATGACCTTCCTGTGTATTATGTTATAAGCTAAATTCAGAACCCAAATAACTTGAAATGTTGTTATTTTCACAAAATAAAATCTTTAAATGTCTTGCCTCAATTCTATTTTCCATTCTCTTTATTTCTATTTTCCCCAAATATATTTATTTTTAATAATACTTAATAGTCCAAGCACAGAGATAATATATTACAAGTAAACGGGCTTTGGCCTTATGTCAACTCAGCTGGTTGTCATAGCTCTGACCTCTGGAACAAAGGTACAACTACCTTCTCTTCATCAAGTAAGTGAGGATTATCCCCAACACATGACAGAGTGTATTGGGAGGAAAGATGGTTTGGTTGTCTTCCATTCCTTTAAGACCTGTGTTTTTTCCTGAAAATAATTTGGGAATTTAGGAAGAGACAGTAACTGCATAGTTGTAACTGTGACATGATACTTTTGTACAGGCATTAGAGGCTGAAAGCTGATAAAAATTCTTTACAGAAAACACTAACTTTAGGATCATGATGTGGCGCTCTTTGTTGCCTCTGAAATATTGCTTAACCGTTTTCCGATTAGAAATACCCAATGTACCCTTACATTCATCCACATGGCACTGTCAGAGCAAAATCACTGAATTAGAAACTAGTGACTTCCGAGCTAGTTTACTCCTTTTGATCTAATATGTAATCAGGGAGTATTGTAGGCGTATGGAGGAGAGAAAACACATGATTTCTTGTTACCTTACCCATTCCAGGTTTCAACCAAACCACTGAACTGTAACTTGGAAAGAGTACTTGACTCACGCTTACAGTTCTATCTGAGACAGCTATTATCTTTTTATATTTCCAGGAACAGTAGCTTAATTTTAAAAGAATCCACTGATCTGAGAGAAGAGCTGTGCCAGCACAAACTGGCACCCTGCCGCTTGTTTTCCTTCCCCGGAGCGCCACTTTCCTATTTCTCTGCTATTCTTACATCTCTTTGAGAAAACTGCTGAGCTCAGAAGATAGAAAGAAACCACACACACTGCAGTGCTGTTGAGCACATAAAATATCAAGTGCATTCTTCTGCCTCAAGGTCACACTTACCAGTTTCCAAAGGAGTGATGGTGGTGGAAATGTTCCGACGTGACTGTGGAGCTGGATGAGAGAATGAAAAACCCACGTAGGTTGAATCCAAGAAAAAGTTAAGAGGCAGGGCTAAAGACAGGACCCTGGGGCCAGTTCAAAAATAATGCATGTGGTCAGGCAGTAGAATGTCAGAGCCACACAGCCAGCCTTTTATGGCCAAGAGGGCAGATAAATATAGCACCAAATGGGGAGGGTAGTCCTAAACCGAGAGGAAGAAGGAGGCCCTGGCAGATAGCTGCCTCAGTAATTAATTACATTAATGCCAGTCAATGGCTCTGGCCTGATTAAACCAAATGTAGGATTTTAATTTGGCTATAAGAGCTATTTTCAATATAATTTTATCACAGGATATTTAAAAGCATAATGGAAAGAGTGGTTTGTGTTGAGAGCTAAAAATAGGTGCAGTAATCTGATTCCCAAAATGGACTTCATGGAATTTTAATGCCAAGATACAGTTCTGTATGTGCTGTTCATAACCCATGTACAATACATTTAAAAGACACAAAGTGAAAAAAAGAACACGAGGCTAACTAGAGACAAGCAAGTAAGAAATGGGTCACATGTGGTGGAAATTTTGGCTTGACGATCACCGTTTCTCTCATTTCAGGAAAATTTACAAAGTAGGTTATAGCTTCAAGTTTGAATCTTTGATTCCCTATTCATTAACTAAAGCCTTTAAGAAGCAACAAGTTTTATCTTTCCTAAAGTCAGAGTAGGGTCAGTCTATCTAACAAGAGATTCTCTTTCTTTGTTTTTAGAATATGTCACAAATTCAGAGGTGGTATAACCTGGTGGCAAGAGCCTGCACTTTGGACTCAGATCAGACCTTGATTCTAGGCCACCGATGGCATTTAATAGCCAGGTAACTCTAAGCAGTGTATTTCCCCTTAAGTTTCATTTCCTTTCTCTATAAAATGGGGATAATAACATCCAAATTAGGGGACTGCTATGGAGATCAATGTGATAATGCAGAGAAAGCACTTAACCTAGTGATTGCCACAAATGAAGACTCAGTAAATGTCAACTATTGTTACCGAAAGTAATAATTTAAAAGCTCATTGTTCAGATTATATGTACGGAGAAGGTTATGTCCTGATGTGATATTACATCAACTAAATACAGATCCACTTGTATCTACCAAAATATTGAACAGACCCAATATCGTAGCCTACTTTATAATTCCTTCCTTGATGATAACTCCAGTTAAGACTGTTGAGAACCTATCAAGTGCCAGATACTCTGATAGGCACTTTATATACATTATCTCATTTAATTCTCATATTGCCCTATAAAGTAGGTATCATTACCTTCTATAGATGAGGAAACTGAGGCTTCGAGAGGCGAAGTCATTTACCAAAGAGCACACAGCTAGGAAATGACATAAATGTAATTCATTCAGAGATATTTGGATTCCAAAGCCCATGCACTTTTTGTCACGGATTGCCTTATCCTCCATCCAATGATACTTTGTCTATAAGAAACTAGATATTTTCAAATGGTCTTTCGAGTGCAATATAGGTCCCCACTCATAACTTAGGGTCAGCTTTTGAGCTACCCAATCAATGTATGTAAAAGAATGTATTCCACTTAGTACTGACCAAATTCAACCCAGCATTTGTTTATCTAAATGCACCTCTAGTCAGTGTGCATACGTACATTTTTGCTGTCAGGAATCCATAGAAGAATTTTCCAAGCTTTACGTTCCCAAGTATCCATTTGTTCTCTAAACATCCAATACAGAATGGCAGTGGTTCTTCCAAGTTTTATCCACCAGCCATTGGAATAGTTCCCAGTGAGTCATTTCTCTAGAGAGCATGGTAAGTTGCTTCAAATCTCCTTGAAACAGAAAGAGGAAAAATAAGCAAAAATAAGAGATATAAATCATCATAATACAAGCTAATATTTAATAAGCATTTGCTATATGACAAGTATTAATAATGCTAACTACTTTACAGTATTTTATTTGACCATGATACACACATAAAAACATTTCATGGATTATGAAATTAAGATTTAGAGAGATTAATATTCTTAAAGTCACGCAACTAGAATGTGACAGAAAATTCAAACCTAGGTCTGTTCTACACAGAGCCCAGCCTCCTATATATCATCCTGTACTGCCTTATAACCATTTAACTCTGTGTGTGTGTATGCGTGTGTGTGTGCAGATAGATACATACATACATAGATAGTCAGATAGATAGAGTGTGCCATATGCCAATAATGTCCACTAGAAGTAAGAACTCTTACCAAAGAAGAGTCTTAGTTATATTTCCCATGTAACAGACAACTATTAGGTCAACATTTACTGGCTACAAATATCAACACATTAAAATAATTACTGAACTTTGATCCCTTTTAAGAATGCAAAATGAGGGCTTCCCTGGTGGCGCAGTGGTTGAGAGTCTGCCTGCCAATGCAGGGGACGTGGGTTCGAGCCCTGGCCTGGGAGGATCCCATATGCCACGGAGCAGCTAGGCCCGTGAGCCACAACTGCTGAGCCTGCGCGTCTGGAGCCTGTGCTCCGCAACAAGAAAGGCCGCGATAGTGAGAGGCCCGCACACCACGATGAAGAGTGGCCCCCACTTGCCGCAACTAGAGAGAGCCCTCGCACAGAAACGAAGACCCAACACAGCCAAAAATGAATAAATAAATAAATAAATAAAGGAGTTCCTTTAAAAACAAAAAACAAAAAACAAAACTTTAAAAAAATAAAGAATGCAAAATGAGAGAAGTCCACACACATTTGTGGAAAAGCTAAAATATCATTCATTCATTGATGCTCAGGATCCCAGTGAAAGCCAAATAGTCTATTTCAAACAAGTGTACAATAAGATTTGGCAAAAGAAGTATAAGCTAGACGCAACCAAGTCTCCTAGGTGATCTTTCTGCTGTTGCATCATCTGGATTCAGCCTTTTCTAACAACATATTTATCCAAAATATAAATATTCAGATAATAAACTACCTACTGTGTTGTACTGCATAATAAAACTAAAGATGAAAAATTTAGTTGGGCTTTGACAAATCAATAATCGTGATTTAATCAAATTGCCTTATAGATGTATAATCAATTAATCTGACTTAATCATGATGCCCTTACACATGTGTCAGTTTTCTGAAAACTTAATGAAATGCTAATCTACTGTTAATTTCAAATTTCCCAGAAAACCATCTAATGCAAAATACTTTTTAAAAAGTGTATAACTATATAAGTCTGGAAATTTCAAAAATATTTGCTTCCAGAATTACAATTAGTTTTTTTTTTTTTAATTAATTAATTTATTTATTTATGGCTGTGGTGGGTCTTCGTTTCTGTGCGAGGGCCCCCTCCAGCTGCGGCAAGCGGGGGCCACTCTTCATCGCGATGCGCGGGCCTCTCACCATCGCGGCCTCTCCTGTTGCGGAGCACAGGCTCCAGACGCGCAGGCTCAGCAGTTATGGCCCACGGGCCCAACCGCTCCGCGGCACGTGGGCTCCTCCCAGACCAGGGCTCGAACCCGTGTGCCCTGCATTGGCAGGCAGACTCTCAACCACTGCGCCACCAGGGAAGCCCTACAATTAGTTTTTTAAGAAAGCAATTTTTTAAAAATTTTTTATTTTTTTAATGCTATTTTTGTCTGCTTACATTCTTTTTATTTATGTACGTATGTATGTATGGCTGTGTTGGGTCTTCGTTTCTGTGCGAGGGCTTTCTCTAGTTGTGGCAAGCGGGGGCCACTCTCCATCGCGGTGCATAGGCCTCTCACTATCGCGGCCTCTCGTTGCCGAGCACAGGCTCCAGACGTGCAGGCTCAGTAATTGTGGCTCACGGGCCGAGTTGCTCCGTGGCATGTGGGATCTTCCCAGACCAGGGCTCGAACCCGCGTCCCCTGCGTTGGCAGGCAGATCCTCAACCACCAGGGAAGCCCAAGAAAGCAATTTTAAAGTAGATACATCTTCTCTTCAAACTAACTGTAAGGGTATTAATATTTTTATAAGTGTGAAATGATGAGCTTAACTAACTGTAGTGTATCCTAAAAGCCAAAATAAATGTATAAATTATATTTAGCCACCTAATAATTTTTGTTTTACAGTAGAAGTGGAAACAGTAGCAAATCATTTTTCTATACGAGGGAATAAACAAAGATATATTCTTTAGAAATAAGGTAAACAAAAGCAAACAAAAACTAAATTCCAACTGAAATCAAGAAAGTTTAAGTTGCTAGGGGGTTTAGTTAACAAATAAAATCCATGTATCAATAATACAGAAAAAGAAAGACCTGTATTTAGTCAGTTTAATTCATAAAGCATTTATTGAAAACCGACTAATGTGTCAGGCCCTGTGTTACGCCCTAGGGTCAAGTGGTGACTCACGTCCTCAAAGTAGCCACTGTGTAGTTGGGTAGACAAAGATTACTTAAGAATAACTGTGGTACAGGGCTTCCCTGGTGGCACAGTGTTTAAGAATCCGCCTGCCAATGCAGGCGACACGGGTTCAAGCCCTGGTCTGGGAAGATCCCACATGCCGCAGAGCAACTAAGCCCGCAAGCCACAGCTACTGAGCCCGTGTGCCAGAACTACTGAAGCCCATGCACCTAGAGCCCGTGCTCCGCAACAAGAGAAGCCATGACAATGAGAAGCCCACACACCACAATGAAGACCCAACACAGCCAAAAATAAAAACAGACAAACAAATAATTAAAAAAAAAAAAAGAATAACTGTGGTACAATGTGATAGGTGAAATGATGAACACAGCACATAAGAAAGAATGTGACTGGTTGTTTTGTATGTACAAAGCAAAACCAAAAGAATCCTTCTCCTTTAAAAGATAGGAACTAAAGGAGCAAATCTAATATATCACTCATTGCTCACCTATTACGCAAAGCACGTGCTACGTACAGGGAAGCAAAATGACTGACACGGGCCCTGTGGTCAAGAATTTCTAAATTCTAAGAAATTTCTCCAATACAAATGCTTTCAACAGAAGGCAAAGCTCAGCCAGATTATTCGGTGAGCTCTTTTAAGTTGTAAATTAATTGTATCCTTCCTATCTCAGAGTTGCCTAATTAAAAAATATATATGTGTATATATATATTGGCGTTTGGCATCTAGTCCTGTTGTTCATTGAGTGACTTTGAAAAATCATTTCCCCTCTCTGAAGCTCCATTTTCTCATCTATAAAATAAAGGGTTCAACCAGATAATCTCTAAGGTGTTTTCTAGCCTGAATAACTGTGCTATCAATCCAAAAAGCAGCTGTTTTTTCTTGCCTGGTGTGTAAGCTGATTAGCAACATCCTATGTGGAGCAATTTTGAGGGGAATAAAGTAAATCCTCCTTACTCCAAGAGTTCTGCTTCTACCTGCTAGCTCATGTCTGAAATGCTCTCTCCTGAGAGTGTCATTTTATGAATTTAAATCCCTATTATACTAGAAATTATCCAGAAAGATGTTTCAGCATGTAATCAGTTAAGTCTTTGCGTGACAGGCCAGAGTCTCAGATTTATTATGAGTAGAGTGATGGGAAAGGAGACAGAGGGGAGAGGTGATCGTTGAAAAGGGCTAGAGGAGGGGACTAGGACTCTTTTTTTTTTCTTTAATTTATTTTTGGTTGTGTTGGGTCTTCATTGCTGCGCGCGGGCTTTCTCTAGTTGCGGAGAGCGGGGGCTACTCTTCGTTGCAGTGCGCGGGGGCTTCTCATTGTGGTGGCTTCTCTTGTTGTGGAGCACAGGCTCTAGGCACGTGGGCTTCAGTAGTTGTGGCACGCAGGCTCAGTAGTTGTGGCTCACGGGCTCTAGAGCACAGGCTCAGTAGTTGTGGCACACGGGCTTAGTTGCTCCGCGGCACGTGGGATCTTCCCAGACCAGGGATCAAACCTGTGTCTCCTACAATGGCAGGCAGATTCTTATCCACTGTGCCACCAGGGAAGCCCGGGACTAGGACTCTTATCAGAAGCCAAATCTCATCTAGTTATTAAATGAGCTCGATCTAAACTAGATGAACTAGATCTAGATCTAAAATTAGATCTATTTCTAATTTTGCCTGTATCCGGGCAATGGCCAGATTAAGCCAATGCAGTCAACGTCTTGCATCAGGACCTACAGGCTGTGAGGGGCAACCACTGACCTGATTTGTCCCTACAGTTTAGCCTTTTCTAGAAATTTCATACAAATGGAATCATATAATATGTAGACTTTTGTGTCTGTTTTTTTTTAACCTAGCAAGATGTTTTTGAGATTCATCCATGTTGTTGCATGATTCAGCAGATTGCTTCTTTTTACTGCTGAGAAGTACTTCATTAAAAGACACACCATGTTTTGCTTATCTGTTCATCAACGAATCAACTTTGCATTGTGTCCAGTTTGGGGCTAGTATGAATAATGTCACCTTGAATTTTTAAATCTATTTTTCCTTATATGGTTAACCAAAGTTGGTGTGATAGATAACAGAAGTATCAAAACACTGACCAAAAAGTATTGCTATCTAACACTTATATAGTACTTACTATTTGCCAGGTGGTATTAAAAATGCTTTATATGTATTAACTTCTTTATTCCTGACAACAATTTATAAAGTAGATACTATTATTATAATACCTTTTTCATTAATGAGAAAAACTGAGTACAGAGAAGTTCAGTAACCTGTTCCAGGACAAACAACTAAAATGTGTTAAAGCAAGGATTCAAATTCAGATAACCCAGATCCAGAGTTCATATGTTAACCAGTACACAATATTCCCTTATAATTAAAACAAACCAACTCTGAAAAAATTCTATAGCTTCCTCAATTCTTTTAATATTGCAGATACCATTTTTATATTTGATGCAGGCACATGTCTCCAAGTATTAATTAATTGTGTTCTGTGTTCCCTTATTCTCTCTTTCATACCATAAGAGTCCCCTTTCCTCCCCTAGTCTACACTGAAGCAGAAACAAAGATGCAAAAACACAATAAAACAAAGTTTCAGACTACTAGTTTCAGATACAAGCTTAGAGAGCTAGCTTTTCCTATCCTGCTCACTAGATAAGACAGCCTAGAAAAAAGGAGAGGGAAAAGGCAGGGTAGTTACTAGAACAGGAAAGCAAAGACCAAAAGAAGGGCTGGGGTGATCCTCAACCTGGAAGGAAATTGACCTTTGATGGAAAGAGCAAGGGAGCAGAGAGAAAGAAAGGGAATAATTTTCTTCAAAAATGAACTCAACTTTGGAGACACTAAGTGAAGGAAGCCAGTCACAATGGACAAATGCTGTTGTATGATTCCACCTATATAAGGTACTGGGGTCAAATTCAAGGTAGAACAGTAGTTGCCAGAGACTTGGATGGTGGAGTGGAGGAAATGGGGAGTTATTGTTTAATGGCTAGAAAGTTTCAGTTGAGCATGATGAAAAAGTTCTGGAGATGGATGGTGGTGATGGCTGCACAACAATGTGAATGTACTTAATGCCACTGAACTGTGCACTTGAAAATGGTTAAGGTGATAAATTTTATGCTAGGTATATTTCACCATAATTTTTAAAAATGGACTCTTCTGATTCGTCACTGTTCAGCATGGACAGTCCACCATTCAGCAGTCCTGGACACTGATAACCCCATTCCCCTCAAGAGAGATGCGATACTTGGCCACCTGGTGGGGGGAGAAGAGCATTAAGGGAGACCTGTGCCCCTCCCAAGGGGGAACTCAACAGTCCCAGTTGGGACTCTCTCAATGACGGCAGCAATGGACACAACGTTATCACACTTGGTTCTCATCAGTGTGTACACACTACGTTCTACTTTGTCTACAGGTACCTTTCAATAACAATTAATGAATGCATTGTACTATTTCACCATAATTTGTTACCTAGTCTCTAGGTGTTGGCCACATGGATATTTCCAGTTATTCACTAAGACTAGAAGTTAGAACCAAGAATTAGGAGCATCTTCATTTTCACCTCAGCTCTTTCACCACATCTATGTGTGTGTTCCCTTCGGAGGCAGCCTTTTAACCCCTCTGGTTCTGTTCTGTCATAGTTCTCCTAATGGAGTGGGATTGGAAGAGTGGTTCTCCATCCTGGCTACACATCAGAATCACCTGAGGAGTTTTTAAACCATCCTCAGGCTCAGGCCATATTCCAGGACAACTAACTCTGAATCTCTGGGCATGGGAGAATGAGTGTTTCTAAAAGCTCCTAAATGATTCTAATATGCAGCCCTAGAGGAAAAATAATCTCCTAGGTCTCTTTCGGTTCTAAAATGATGAAATACTCTGAATTAAAAAGAGAGCTATAAATATTTTGTACAAATAAAGTTTTCCTTTCAATTATCTCCTTGGGAAGTATTTCCCCAGAAAGGAACTACAAATTGAAGGAAATGTTTTGTGAGAGTGCTATTTGGAATATTAGGCTAATCTATAATGCCACCTACCAAATATGAATGCACTCTTTCTTCATTGCTCCATCAACATTGGAACGTACAATTTTATTTCAGCAAGTTTAACAGATGTGAAATATATCTCATAGCTATTTTTAAATGCATTTTTAAAATTCATGGTGAGGCCAGACATTTCCTTCAACATAAGCTAACTATTGGTTTTCCTCTTGTATGAGCTTCTTTTGACCTTTGACATGGAGATTGATTATTTTTTTTGAGATCATTATTAATCTGTTAATATAATAATAAAGTAAATAAAAATTTTAAATAAGATAAAATAGCTACCATTAAACCTCCTGTGTACTAGATACTATATCATGCTTTATACATAGTATTTTATTTATTTCTTACAAAAACCCTACAAAGCAGTTATCATCCCCAAGTTATAAATGAGAAAACTAAGTTTCAGAGAATAACATTAGACAAGTTATCCAAGGTCACATAGCTAGCAAATAGTAGAGCTGGGATTTGAACCCAGTTCCATCTGGCTTCAATGCTCCATTCTCTTTCCTGGACAGGAAAGCACTTAATGCCTGCTCTGCTCACAGCATCTGCTGATATTTTGCACCATGTGATTCCTACTCTATGACCACAGGTGATGGGTCATTTCAAACCCAAAGGTTACTGATGTATATCCTGGCAGCAACCTATGATATATGGCCTGGGCCAAAAAGGTGAGTCAAGCCAGTCACATTCCTAGCTTACAAATTTGATTTTGGAAATACTGAGTGTCAATACACTTACTAGAAGGACCAAAAGTCAAAAAAGCCTGAACCAAAAGATGCCAGGGGTATATCTGGAGTCAGAGAAGCCATGGCAAGCTGAAATTATGAGGGACCAGAAACTAAAATTAGCAGAGAAAGGCAGTTGGTAGAGAGAAAACACAGTAGATGCTCTTAAAGAAGCAGCAGGTCACTCAGAGAACAATCATTCGGCCCATGAGAGAAAAACAAGAGTCAATCCCTCAAGTTACTGAATCTAAAAAAAATGGTTCTGAAGAGCCTAGGGGCAGGACAGGAATAAAGACACAGATGTAGAGAATGGACTTGAGGACACAGGGAGGGGGAAGGGTAAGCTGGGACAAAGTGAGAGAATAGCATGAACATATATACACTACCAAATGTAAAATAGATAGCTAGTGGGAAGCAGCTGCATATCACAGGGAGATCAGCGTGTCCACCTAGAGGGGTGGAATAGGGAGGGTGGGAGGGAGACGCAAGAGGGAGGAGATATGGGGATATATGTTTATGTATAGCTGATTCACTTTGTAATACAGCAGAAACTAACACACCATTGTAAAGCAATTATACTCCAATAAAGATGTTAAAAAAGAAGCATCTAAATAGAGAGAATTACTATAAGAATTAATATAGTAACATAAAAGACTTTATTCATTGTTATCCCCTCCCTTGCACAATAAGTTTTATTGGTTTATATATCCAAACAAAAGCTAACCTGTCTGTGGCTAATCTGGTCACCTCAACTACCTATGTCCCAGGAGATTTTTCATTCTGGACCTAGCAGGCCATACAGAAGTTTGATAACATTCATCTGGTTAGTTTCAACACAGGACTACTTTCATCATTTAACCACTTCCTAAATCTCCCTTATTTTTTTCTATACCTTTGCCCCAGAGTTCTTTTTTTTTTTTTTAATAAATTAATTTATTTATGGCTACTGTGTTTGGATCTTCGTTTCTGTGTGAGGGCTCTCTCTAGTTGCGGCAAGTGGGGGCCACTCTTCATCGCGGTGCACGGGCCTCTCACCGTCGCGGCCTCTCCCGCCGCGGAGCGCAGGCTCCAGACGCGCAGGCTCAGTAATCGTGGCTCACGGGCCCAGCCGCTCCGCGGCATGTGGGATCCTCCCAGACCAGGGCTTGAACCCGTGTCCCCCTGCGTTGGCAGGCAGACTCTCAACCACTGCACCACCAGGGAAGCCCCATGCCCCAGAGTTCTTAAATAAGGTTTACAGTTTTAACGTAGGTTTACTGTACACACATGACATGTCTGGCACTGTGCAAGGTACTGGGAATACAAACAGAAGAAGGCGCTCTTGGGAAGTATGTCTACCTTCTTATCATAGTTCTTTCTTTGTCCAGCAGTAAATAATGAGTTGTGTAGCACACAGTAAGACACCGTAGAATACTGACTTTGGGAAAGCCCCTTCAAACTTGACCTCTGGCTCGTCGACCTGTCAGGGATTCCTGGGTAGTGCTGCCAGACCAGTGCTTTAATGCTTTACTGAATCAGCACTTGAGGGACAACGCAAAAGGAGGTGCTCTGTGTTAAATGTTGACACGTTATATGAAATGGAATCTGCCCATAGAAATTACTTTCATTTACCATTATTTCTCCAGGAGAAAGAAGAACTCAGAATCAAAAGTTACAATACACTTACAGATGGCTGGCAAATCAGTTATTTTCCCAAGGCACTAACTTCAGTGGAATTAGGTCTTACAGAAAAGTCTGCACAAGACCTTAGAGTCTTTTCCTGGGAAGAACAAAAAAAATAAGTCAACATTTGGGGTAAATATTCCCACTCCAAATTATTAACACAGTCATTCTTATCAATGATTAGCATGTGTCAACAATAAATACTCCTGCCTTTTCTATTCCCCAGAATATGACCTTGGGCAAGTTATTAACCTCTCTAAGCTTCAAGTTCTTCATCTGTAAAATGGAAATGACGGTAACCACCCTGCAGGGCAATGACTGAGAATTAATAAAACACGGAGCAGAGTGCCTAGCTCTGTAAATATAATAACAATAACAATTCATTAGTTTGTTAAAAGTATACACTGAAAAACTTCTACTTAGCTAGTGTAAAACTAATATAGGATATGTTTACAAGTGAGTTGGAAAGCAAGTCAAACAGACATGAAAAAGCAGAGAACAATCAAAAATGATCTAATATTTTTGAGTGCAATAGGACGTTAAACGTGAGGTTCATGATATCTCAGAATTTTGGCAGACATCCCAGAGGCTGAGAATATTAGTTGTCAGAATATCTATTCAGGACATATTACAAGACTGTGAAATCAATTTTGTGACTCTTAGTTAATGTTCCTCCTCAGGAATTATAAGAGGCAAGATCAGTCTCTAGACCTGAGAGTTTCTAGAGAGACCAGCATCCAGAAATCTTTGGAGAGAGGTGTCAGGATTTTGCGCATCAATTCCACACACATTGTGTAGGGAGCGAGTGGTTCTTCTCACAGCACTTTGAATACACCTTCAGCAGGTAATGTTGTTGGAGGAAAGCATACTGCCGGTCTAATTATTGTTCCATTGTAGGCCATTTGTCTTTTCTCTCTGGAAGTTTTTACTATTTTCCTTTACCCTTGATGTTCTGAAGTTTCACTGTGATGTGACTTGGCATAGATTTATTTCTATTTTTCCTGCTTCATATTCAGTGCACTTTCAACCCAAATAAAGATTTTTTGACTCTCTTTCAATTCTGGGAAACTCTTAGTCATTGTCTCTTTTAATACTGTTTCCCATCATTCCCATTTTTATCTTGTTCTGGATTTCCTATTAAATATACAATGGATTATCAAAATATATCCTCCCTGACTCTTGACAGCTCTTTTATACTTTTATCTTCTTGTCTCTTTGTGCTGTTTTAGTGAATGCCTCTGTACTGTCTTCTAATCCACTACCTCAAAACGTCCAAAACTGTCTAACTGTCATTTCCTACCGTCACCATACCCCACACTCCAAACTACTTCTCCCCCATATTCCTCATTCCAGTGATTGGCAGTGTCATCTGTCAGAAATCCCGATTCTTCCTTCTCCCAGGCTCACCCTCTGCTACTCCTCTGAACTATCAGAGCAATTTTAAAATAACACAATTCTGCTCATATTAACCCCATACTTAAGACAGATCAGTGGTATCTTATTGACCTTCAGAAAATGACTTAGAGGCCATTTGGGATACAGTCTCTGCTTACTCCTTTAGCCTCATATTTCTACCATTTTTCCCTTATATTCTACTTTCCAGCTCTTCATTCAGTCAATATGTATTTTTACTTACTGAGTGCCTGTAATGTGCTAATAATAATCACTGTTCCAGGCCTTGGGGATACTTCAGTAAACAAAGAAGCCTAAAAACCCTGTCTTCATGGAACTTAATAGGGAATATGTTCTGGTTTACATTTTAAAGGATTACTCTTTGGCGGTGTGGAAGTAAGGAGACCAGTTAGAAGACTATTGCAAAAATCCAGGCTTGAGAGAGGTTACGTTGCACTAAAATGGTAGTAAAGTTGGTGAGACTAAGTCATATTCCAACATATTTTGAAGGGCTTAACCAAAAGGGATATGCTAATAACTGTTCTAGACCCTGGAGATACTTTGACTGAAAGATTGGATGAAGGTCATGAAAGAAAAAGAGGTGGCATAGATGAGTCAAAGGTTTTTGACCTGAGCAACTTAAAGGATTGAAATGCCATTAACCAAGCTGGAGAAGACAACAGGAAGAGCAGGTTTTGGAGTCTGAAGGTTTAGATGCCTGGTAGACCTCCTCTTGGAAATGTCAAGTCAATATTTAGATACATGAGTCTGGAGTGCTGGGCAGAGGTTTTGGCCAGAGATACACACTTGGGAGTGATCAGTGTCTAAGTAATATTTAAAGCCATGAAAGTAGATAAGATCAGCTAGGGAAGGAGTGTCAACAGAAAAGAAAAGAAAGCCAAGCACTGAGTTCTGGGCTACACTGAGGGATTAAGGAAATTAGGAGGTATTGGCAAAAGAGATTGAAGAGTAGCCATAAGGAAGGAGGAAAACCAGGAGAGTGAGGCATCCTGGAAGCAAAGAAGAAAGTATTTCAAAGGTGAGGGAGTGATCACTCTGGCAATTGGCCATGATGACATGGAGGTCTTTGGTGACCTTGATAAGCACTTGTTGGTGGAGTGGCTGGGAAAAAAAAGCCTTATTATAATGAGTTTAACAGAGAACTAGAGCCAGTGAGTATAGGTGACTCTTCTGAGGACTTTTATAAAGGGGAACAAAGAAATAGGACAATAGCTGGAGGAGGAAAGTGCATCAGGAAGAGGGGTTTTTTGGTGTTTGTTTATACTATAGCAGTTTTCTATTGCTGCTATAACAAATTACCACAAACCTAGTGATTTAAAACAACACAACTTAATTATCTTACAGTTGTGTAGATTAGAAGTCCAACTTGGGTCTCACTAGGTTAAAATCAGGGTGCCAGCAAGACTATGTTCCTTTCTAAAGACTCTAGGGGAGAATCTGTTTTCTTGTCTTTTCTAGCTTCTGGAGTTCATCCACATTCCTTGGCTCATGGCCCCCTTCCTCCATCTTTAAAGCCAGCAATGTTACATCACTCTGAACATTCTTCCATGGTCACATCTCCCTCTGATTGTCATATTCTGCCTCCTTCTTCTACTTTTAAGACGCTTGTGATTACACTGTGCCCATCGTGATAACACAGCATAAACTCCCTATTTTAAGGTCAGCTCGTTAGCAACCTTAATTTCATTCTTAATTCCTCTGTTATGTAACCTAACATAGTCACAGGTTCTGGAATTAGGATGTGGACATCTTTGGGGAGCCTACCATACATGGGATACATTACAGCATACTTGTTGATGGGAATAACCCAATAAAGAGAGAGAGAACCTGATGACGCTGGGGAGGGCAGAATCGTTGGAGTGACATGAGTGAGCAAATGGAGGAACTGGTTTTCCATAGGAGCAAGGAGGGTTCCTCTCAATTTAACAGAAAATGAGTGAGAAGACAACAAATGGGGACAGATGCTGGCTGGTGGGTAAATGTGGGTGGTGTGGGAGCTCACGGGAGTCATTTCTTTCTCAGTGACTCAGAAGCAAGGTCATGGACTGACAGCAAGGATGGGGGGAAGGTGTTGAAGGTGTGAGAAGACAGAAGTTATAAAACTGACATCGAAGAGATTAGGAGCATGAAAGAAATAGAGAAATGTCACGAGTACCTAGGTAGCATCAAGGGCCCACTTGACGTCTGTTGTCATTATTTAAAGTGTGCCCATTCAGCTTGTTTCCTCCAGCCAGGTAGACAAAACATGGGTACATTAATTAGCCAGGTTAGGTTAACTGCTCGACAAATTCCAAATCTCAGTGCCTTAACCAACCAAAGTCGATTTCTCACTAAGAAATTAACATGGACTATCTCACCTAATCCATACAATGGTTGAATAAAATGAATACCATTATTATGCTCTTTTCCAGATGAAGAAACTAAAGAATTAATTGAAGCAAGCCTAAACCATAATTTTTGGTTTAGGTATTAGTTTTATTTGGGGGTATTTTTAAAAAAATTTTTGCCTCATAAGATTAATTCAGAAAATGTCATTTGGTCACTATACTCATTCATTAACAAACTATTATTAGAATCAACTATGTTAGGCTATGTATTTCAAATTATGAACCATAATATTATGATATTAGGAATCTTTGTCTTTTAGTAGTTGGAGCAGCATTTCTTCAATTAATTACCAGAGCCCAGTAACTTATTTTCTAGGTAATTCTTATTTCTTATTTTGGTTTGGTTTATTCATATTCTCTCTTCTTGCATCTTGTTTAGTATTTTAATTTTCCTAAGCATTTATCTATCTTATTTTTTCAGATTTACTAGTATGGAAGTAATAACTTTCCTCAAAAATTCTTAATTCAACTTCACATTATTTTTTTAATATCATTCCTGAATTTAGAAATAATTGTGATTTTTTTTTTTAAAAAGCAATTCTTTATTTATGTAGAATTTTCTATACCCTTTTAATATACTACTTGTAGTTTTGGCGCTTTTAAGCTATTAACTTTAAAGTTAATACAGATTAACTCAAACACCTTTACTTCATTTAAAAGAAAGAAGCTCCTCCTACTGTTTTACTGAATTAATGCTAATTGTTACATTCTATTTCATGTACAGAGAATTAGAATTCCACTTATGTAGGTAAAACCAGAACGTAAGCCATGTCTCTTAACATTCAAAAGTTTCTTACATGCAATAAAAATTGCAAGTGATCATTACGAAATTATTGACTTAGGTAGTAAACACCAAGGGTCAATTCAGCTATGCTTCTTTGTTGTTTGGATATGGAGTTCCCCTCCTTGGACCAAAGAAGAGAGCGCAGCATAGTAAAATTAAATGTTGGCTTTGGGTCAGGACACTTACTAGTTATGTGCCCTTGAACAAGTAACCAGTTACTGAATATTTATTGGCACCCATGGATAATTAGGCACTTTATTAGGAGTTAGGGATTCGTGAACAAGAAATACTGGCCCCTGTCCTTCTATCTTACCCCTGGACAAGCAGAGACATGAGCTATAACCCTGGTTCTTTTATTGTCTTTTGGTGCATGTGCAAGTCACTAAAGTATTTAAGCCTCGGTTTCCTAATCTGTGAAACAGAGGTGATAATACTTACCTCACAGGGTAGTTGTAAGAATTAAATGATAAAAATGCTTATGTAGAATACCTAGTACATAACAGGTATATAGTAACTGTGTGTTCCTTTTCTTTCTGTGTTTTTTTCTTTCTTTAGATCTGATCTCAGGGTGGGGGGATGGGGGGAAAAAGGAGCCTCACCTTGAGGCAGGAGCAATAGTGCCCTTTCAGTGTAATTACAGCACCCCCAAATAATTGCATACTATATAGTCTGAGTTCCTGAAACATCAGTGCATGGTTTTTCCCAGCCCTGGCACTACTGACATTTTTGGCAGAATAATGCTCTGTTGTAGGGGGCTGTCCTGTGCATTGTGGGGCGTTTAGCAGCATCCCCGGCCTCTACCCACTAGATGCCAGTAGCAGCTCCCTGGTTATGAAAATCAAAACTGTCTCCAGACATTGCCAAGTGTTCCCTTGGGGGAAAGTCACTCCTGGTTGTGAACCTCCACATTAGTGGATCATAAATTCACATGTAGTGGGTCTTGAGCATTTTAAAAAGTTAAATGGCATAAAGTTGACAAGAACAGAAATCTTAGTAAGTATTACAGGCAGTCAAGTATTGCTTAGTGATATAAATTTCTTACTGTGAGTGGTCAAAAATTTGAAAGCCACTGTACTCAATGAAAACTTTCATATAAATTCATTTAATCAGAAAACTCTACAAAATAAGCAGGACAGATGTTATCCTGTCTCACAAATCAGAAAATTGACTGTCAGATCAGTTGAATGACTTGCCCTCAGGGTTACTCAGTAGGCTAAAGGAAAGATGTGAAACCCAACCCAGGTCTCTCAACTTTTAATGACAAGGTGTAAAGGGGATTGTCACCTGAGGGCAAAGATCTCCCGAAGGGTCCACAAGGGAAGAGATATTAGAGTGAGAGGTCTTTGGTGGTGGGTCCAATCATTAAAATTTAATATCAAAACGTTAGATAGAAATTTGAATAATATTTTATCAAGATATTATTTTTCCACACCGCTAACCTTTGTATACCCACAGTTAATTGGGGAATGAATAAATTAATGAATGAACATGGACCACACAAATCCCAGTGGTCAGTCAGCCAGGCCCTCTGATCACCTCCAGACAATCAGGCAGGCTGCTCCCTTTACATGGAATCTCCCTCTGCTCTCTTTCCCCACTGACTTCTAGAATCAGCTCTTCAGTAGTCCTCCGAGGGACACTGTCCACAAGTCCCCAGACAGGCTGATTTCCCCTTCTGTGCTCCTTCCATAAACCTTACCAAATTATGCTGTAATTTTCTGTTCCACGTTTGTTCCCTGATAACTCCCTGTGCCTTTACTCCCTCCCCTGTCATCCCAGAGGTAGAAACTATGCTCTATTTCAAAAACCAAATAAACCACAGCACTCACCACAGTGCTTGGCAATGCAGTTGCTGTTTAATACCTGTTGCCTGAATGGAAGGAAAGCAGACAGACAAAGCAATTATCTCATACTATGGAAGCAAAAGACTGTTGCTGCTCCCTGCCGCCCTGAGGGGACAACTATACCGTCCATTTCACCCTATGGGATGAGTTTTCTTCCCGGAGGACAGCAGTGGGACCTCTAGCGCCCCCTGGTGGCAGGTGGGGGTGTGAGCACTGCAGGCGGCTCGCCCTGCTGCCCAAGCCAGGCTCCAAGAACCATCTGCATTCCCCCCCGACTCAGCCATCTGGAGTTTGTGCCCTCACTGCCTAGTCTTAGACCCTAAACTGTCCTCACTCTGTGTCCCCACCTTCGGTGATAAGACTCACTTAGGATCCCTGTTAAACTGATGGCTTCCCAGGACCCGCCCTGCAAGATTCTGATTCAGCGGGTTGGAGATGAGGCCCCCAAGACTGTGTATTTTTAACTAGTACCCCAAGTGATTCTCACTACCATGGCTGTTTGGTAAACTAATCATCTTCGTTTCACTCACGCTGTAGAATTAGGGCAGTTGTTTATTTTTCAGTGACTTTACCTCTAAGTGAACTTGGGAATATATTATTGGTTAAGAGACGAAACGCTCCTGAGGTCCTTGAAGGTGTAGCTTATTCGTATTTCGAGTATATTATCCTGCACCTTTTACCTTCCTTGTCAGCAGCAGGGTGACTGGAGAGAGGGCGGCTTTCGAGGGCGACCCCAAACCTCAGAACTGTTCCGGCCACGTGAGCCAGACCAGGCACGTGACCCCGGCGCCAGGATGACCCTGGAGTGGCATCGGCCCCAGCCCACCCCTTCCTCCGAGGGGACCAGCAGCACAGGCTCTCTCGCCGGAGTCTCGACGCAGGAAGACAATCGGGGAGGGCTTTCCTTTAACGAGACGCACTGGCTGAAGCGGCCCGGGGCAAGGAGAGCGGAGCACAATAGGCCCCACTTTCTGGCCCCCTTTCCACCAGGCGCACGCCCGCACCTCAGTCAGAGGCGGGGGCGAAGTTAGGAAGCTCTCGCTGCTGGTCGCGCGTCTTCCTTTCGAGCCGGACGCAGTCAGGCTATCTTGTTCACGGGGTCTGAGGGGCTCTGGTGGGAAACATAACTGCGAAAGTTTTTGAACAGGGAAGAGGTCTTCGGCCGCCCGTGGCCTGAGGAAATCCTTCTGGGCCGAATAAATAGTGGCCTCTTGTCTGAGGGCCCTCCGGACTAAACAATGTCTGCTCCTGTGGGGAGGAGCGGGACTCTTCATAAAATAACACGGTACACAGAGAGCAAATCTTTTGCCCAAAGGCCTCCTCTCGGGATACGCGGGCCGACCTCCAAACCTCCTGAGTCACCCTGAGGTGAGCCACACGCGCAGGCGCACGACTACTCGGCGGCAAGGGCGGGGCGCTCTGGGGCGGGGCTAAGGCCAGTCACGTGGGCCACGAAGCCCTCTCCGCGATTTCCCTACAAGGACTTGGGCTGTCGGGCCCCGCCCCTGGCCTGGCCCTGGAATGTGCGGAGGGGCAAACCCACAGGACAGAGTCAACCATTTGCCAAGAGGAAAGGGGGAAAGAAAAGCTTACATTGTAAGAAGAGGTATTAAAAAAAAGGAAAACTCAGTCATCAGACCGGGCGAACCATTACACCTTCTTCTACGTTCTACGTTGCCCGCTTGACACGTCCTTCCCGTGCACTTGGTCAAAACTGCGCCCTTTGAGCACACCGGCAACTCCCCCGCCCCGTCACCCTTCCATTAAGCCAGGCTCACACTGTTAGCAGAGAATGGTGACTGGCTTCCTTCCGGTCCGCTAAGCGGAGGCCGGAAGTGTTGTTTGCAGCGTCTCTGGGAGTGGAAGGGAGTCGGTAGCGGCAGTCAGGGCAGCGAGGGGTTCCCTGAAGCGCTCGGGTTCTCGCGGCTGAGCAGGGTGAGTGGTGCTCGCGGTCGGGCGCGTGAGGCCCATGCCGGGGCGCATCCCCTCGGGACGGCTTGGGGTGGGGGGTCAGTGGCGCTCCCCGGGCGCCGGGAGCGCACCTGGGCAGGTGTACCAGCCGGTTCCCGGGTTTCGAGCCCCAGTGCCAGCTCCAGCATCGAAGGCCGCGGCCGGAAGCGGCCCAGACGCCGACTTCGTTCCTTTGCCCAAACTAGGAGCTCGGGAAGTGTGGCTTAGTCTGCTGGCGCCGCGAACTTGGGCGGCAGCAGGCCTGCGAAACCCGAGCCCCGCGGAGCTGACTCTGGGACTAAGTTTAGTTTATAACGTAAACTTGCCCGATTCAAGAGAGTTTGCGTAAAAACTTTAGCCCAGTGCGCCCCCCTCCCCCACCCCGCGCTGCAGCTGTTGTTGCAGCTGTGTGGCTACGTTTAGTGGGAATAACCACTTCAAATTAGCAACTTCCTCAGCTCAGTGTCCACTTTTGTAATTAGCGTTTTATTTTTAAGTGATATTTGGACAAAGAGGAGTTCGGGGTTTAGTTTGCGGCTCCAGAAAAACTCCAAAATACAATACCGTGTTACTCTTGGGTGGAGACTCGGGGTTAAGTCAATTTCCCAAAGTGTTTCCTTTTAAAGTAATTGAATTGGTTTATCAAAGAGTGTATCAGTTCTTTATAGAACTTTGGAACAGAAGTAAGCGTTAGGTTGAGATTTTAACTTAAGTGCAAAAAGTTTTATATCTAAAGGTGAAGAAAGTGAATGTTTCCTAAAATTACTACTATTTGTTTCATGTTCTGGAAGGCTTTTGATAAAACTTAACCAGAAAAAGCTTTTTATTTAAAAAAGTGAGGCTTTACTGGCAAGTGAACCACGACAAAGTATTGCCTTTGTCAAGTGCTGAGAACTTTTTGGGTGTGGCAGTCTGAGGGAACTAATCCTACCTTCTACCGGAAGTTTGCGTAGGAATTGAAAACTTGTTTTAGTTGGAACGGAAGCACCAGCCTGAAAATGTACTTTTAAAAAGCCGTGGTTAGCACCAAAAAATTACATATACTTAGCTTTAAAAAAAGAAGTGCATTGATTAAATGAGACGGTAGATTTGGTCTGGATTTGGAAAGCAGATACTACGTGCTCTCACATTAGGAAGTGTTTTCTAAAATGGGAGTTCTTCCTTAAAGAATATAATCATATTTCCAGAATACTATCAATTTCAGTGTTAGTTCTGTAGAAAAAGTCTTCGGATTAGTTTACATTTATTACCACTACAAACGCTGGACTCTAGGATTCTAACTAGGGTAATCTAATGTAATATTGGTATGGATTAATCCCATTTTATAAATGAAACCAAAGTATCTAGAAATTCTGAAAAATCTTCTGGTTGCCCTTGATGTGTGGGGAAAGCCTCTTTGAGGATCTTTATTTTCCATTTCCCCATCACTTAATCTAGTCTAACATCTTCCTTACATAGTTTGTATCCCTCCTTTTGTCATAACCCTGAATGATTCTCTTCCTATTTGATCAAGCTAAAAGGATAAATCTAGAAATTCATTACCACCAACACTCCCCTTCCCTGATTAAGACAAGATTATACTCCTTCAGATCTGTAAACTGAATCTCCTTGACTGAATCTCTTCTATATATTTAATAGAAGCTGGCTCTGCAAGTCTGTGGGTTTTCAAGTTCCATACAACACATACCTTCACACCAAAGATCTTTAATTAAATGCTTCAAAAATACACTCTAGACTATAACTTAGGATGAGTGAGGACATAACTCGGAAATCTCAGGTGCCTTCATGGCAATCTTCCCACCCTAAATAAAGAATAGTTACATTGATGAATAAAATATTTTCAATTTTATTTTGCCCTAGCTTATGAGAGTTGTGTGTTTGCTGAAGGCTTGTTACATGAAGAGGGTTACAGGTTGACTCGTTTGGGGAGAGTAAAAGTGGACAGCATACTAGAATTGTAGCAAGGAGGACAATGACAGTATCTATCATCAGTGATCTTCTCCTTCGGATCATAGCACTGTTCCTCATTTGGCTCCTTCTCCGCCAGTGTTTATTCCACCCATACTTTCAGTTTGGTAGGGGAAAATAAAAAACACCTTTTGCTTATTTTGAAATAACTGACTGCAAAGCTGAACTCCCTGTCACTAAAAGGATCTGGGTTTCTGGTGGGAGATAAACTCACAGATCAGAATCCAACCTCCTTGAAAAAGTAAAGGCCCATGTAGTAACTTGCCCAACGGTATACTACCAGTTTTTGGTAGAATTAGCTACCCTAATTTGTTAGAATTAAGACTAACATTTAAGTCTCTTAATTCTAAGGACGTCTTGTAGCTTTTAGGATTTTTCAGTCTTCTCCCCCCGCCCAAATCTTTTAGAAACAAAGATCTTTTCTGAACTCACAATATTTGATAATCATGTACCACCTTTGAGTTATTTTTCATTTTTGTTACGCATTGTTTTAACTTGAGAGCCATACTCCTGGAATGAAAACTATGTGACTCATTTCGTAAGTTGAACCAATCATCTCATTTCTTTAAAGTTGCCTCCCCAACTATATTTTAAGCTCCTTGAAGATAGCACACCTACCTTACATTTCTTAATTCTTAAATAATAATCAGCGCTCATGACATTTAATGCACATGAATGTAATTCTACTGATCATATTAAAGGTCGATGGTTAAGTATCGAATGAGCTAAAGAAAAATTCTGTGAGACCACTGTCAGTGCTGACCCCAAAAATACCTTTATAATGTTTAAAAACTATGTTAGAATGCATTTACAAATTTAAAGAATGCATGATTTTAAAAAGGCTAAATAGGGGACTTTCCTGGTGGCACAGTGGTTAAGAATCCGCCTGCCAGTGCAGGAGACACGGGTTCGAGCCCTGGTCCGGGAAGATCCCACATGGCCGTGGAGCAGCTAAGCCCGTGGACCAGAACTACTGAGCCTGCACTCTAGAGCCCTCGTGCCACAACTACTGAAGCCCACGCACCTAGAGCCTGTGCTTCGCAACAAAGAGAAGCCACCGCGATGAGAAGCTGCCCAACCCAATGAAGAGTAGCCCCCACTCACCGCAACTAGAGAAAGCCCGCACGCAGCAACAAAGACCCAACACAAGCAAAAATAATAAATAAATTTATTTATTAAAAAAAAAAAAAGCAGCTGTAAAAAGGCTAAATAGGAAATACATCAAAATTCAAGAATGAGAGTGGGTGTGTGTTACTTTATAATCCAAACTAAGTTTTAAAAAGGTGTATAGAGGACCCACACCAAATTGAGTATTATGAGTTTTTTTGTTTTTTTATAAATTTATTTATTTATGTTTGGTAGTGTTAGGTCTTCGTTGCTGTGCACTGGCTTTCCTCTAGTTGTGGCGAGCGGGGGCTACTCTTCGTTGTGGTGCGTGGGCTTCTCATTGTGGTGGCTTCTCATTGCGGAGCACAGGCTCTAGGTGCACGGGCTTCAGTAGTTGTGGTTCATGGGCTCTAGAGTGCAGGATCAGTAGTTGTGGCGCACAGGCTTAGTTGCTCCATGGCATGTGGGATCTTCCCAGACCAGGGCTCAAACCCATGTCCCCTGCATTGGCAGGCGGATTCTTAACCACTGCGCCACCAGGGAAGCCCTATGAGGTGTCGTAGATTAAAAAAATCAGTTGTATCAACCACTTGACCTATAATTTTCATCAGTTTCTTTGTTGTTAAAATAACTGACATTTGTGCATCATTAGGGGAATATAATGTAGTCAAACAAAACAGACTGTTTTTAAAGATGTGCTTTGTTTTGCAAAGACATGGCATACCTAAAATATTAAAGAGATGTGGACTGGTAAATATATGCCACTCATTGGGTCTCAACCGCTAACCCAAGTCCTGGAGTCCATTTAAGAGACGGAAGAATAATACATATATGCTATAACTCCTTGTAGTTTTTAAAACTATATTTAGAATAGAGGGGGACATTACAGTTCCATATAGTTTAGATAATAGTGGGATTTACTGCGTCTAGAGGTGTTACAGAGTGAAAATATGCATTCATGAAAGGGTGATTAAAGGAAACTTGGAAACTAGGGAAGAGTATATATCATAATTGCTATGTCACGTAGGGTATATCTTACCAGCAACACATTCCAGTGTATCCTAGGAGTGCTATATTTAATGGACTGGAATTTGTGACTCTCCTTTGTGGAATTTCCTTCTAAAATCTGAGCTTTCCTTCTAAAATTTAGCTTAAAAAAAAAAAATCTGAGGCAGAGTCAGAGCTTTTCTAATTATTTCCATAATTGAATTTAGCCTGGCTGATGTGGTGTAATCAAGGAAAGAATGTAAGAAGTTTTTAAACTCATGTGGAGCGTTGTGTTCTAAAGCCACTTTGCAGTACTGACATCTAGGTAGTACTTCATTCTTTGCAATCCACAGACTTATTTTTAGAGTAAGGGCATAGTGTTTTGCTACATCATAGTTAAATGTTGTTTTCAGAACGTAAGCTTTAAAATTGTTGTCCTGGTCAGAGAGTGAAATCAGTAGTGCCTATTTTAGACCTGCTTCAAAGAATATAACTGAATACAGTGTCTTAGTCTTGTGGGTTAGAGGTCTTGCAGACTGCCATTGCCACCTCAGCTCTGAAAGATGGTATGGTAAAATTTTATTATCTGATGACTCTGGGATTTTTAACTTCAAACAAATTTTTATCGTATTAAAGATTGTGTTGAAAGGAAAATTACCTCTTCATCTTAGGTATTATTAAACGTTATTTTTAACTTAAATTTTACAGGGATAAATTTAGATTAGAGAGCAAAGGTAGTTTCCATACCTCTTAAAATACTTTCTAAAGCTTTTTAAAAACTAAAATGCTTTAAAAATTTTTATTGTGCTCTGATTTTTGTTTAGAGGACTTAGTCACCTCAAGTGATTTAGCTTAGCTCTGTGCAACAAATTGGTTAGGATAGAGTGGAAATACTTACAAAACTTAATTATTGATGAATTACCTTTGGAGTTTTCTATACTTTTTCAGTTAGCCTTTTAACAGGTATCTTTCCTGAAGTACTTTGATTCCAGTAGTGAGGGTGCGATAAGAAATGTTAGTTGTGAGTGGAAGAATGGTATTTGGCAGTAAGATTAGGAGATGAAGACCTGTCGCATCAGTTAATCCTCCTTCCTTCTTTCTGTCCACGTTAGAATGGGAGGCTGGTTTCAGCTAGGGCTGCAGAAGGATAGACCTGTTGAAGATGAGTTAGTGTCCCTCAGTACTCCACAGCACTGATGTACAGAACCCAACGTTTTTTGTTTCTTGTTTTCTGTATTGTTATTAAGCTAGTAGATTGGGTTATTGGTCCTTAATCAGCTGTCCAGTAGTACTGGGGACAGGAAATCTTGTTGATAATTCTCTGAGCTTTGAATTAATGTTGGTCGTAGTTTCGTCACAACTGCTAAGGATGAGTGAACTCAAAGCATGAGTCTGGTTTTTCTCTTTGTAGATTGAGTCTCTGCATAATGGTATCGATTAGTTAGAGATTTTTGCCAAGTGATACTATCCTGTGGAATAGTCTTTAGACATATCTCTAAGTGGCTCAAACATAGCAGGAAGGTTGGTTCAGTTTACTTTTTGTTATTTCTTGTATTTCCCTTCTTTGTTAGGATTTAACCGCCACCATGTCGAGCAAAAGAGCAAAGACCAAGACCACCAAGAAGCGCCCCCAACGCGCAACCTCCAATGTGTTTGCCATGTTTGACCAGTCACAAATTCAGGAGTTCAAGGAGGCCTTCAACATGATCGATCAGAACAGAGATGGTTTCATCGACAAGGAAGACTTGCATGATATGCTTGCCTCCCTGGGTAATGATCAGTTTTAACATTAATAAATCAAACAGAATTTCTATAACACCTTTTATATTTATTTCTTAAGCCAATCTAATGATGCTTTGTGAAGCCAATCTAATGATGTTACAGTTCACTAAGATTCAAAGTCCGGAGCATTGTTTCCCAAAGCGTGGTCCCCGGACCACCTGCAGATTTCTGGCCAAGTCTCCGGGTTAGGCTGGGGGCCAGCTGTGTACGTGCATGCACTGCAAACACTGATCTTGATTATGAGAGCAGTGTTATTCCTCCTGACATCCCAGTGGAACAGCACACAGTCTCCAGACTCTTAAAACGGATCCTATTCATTGAGAAGACTTTTTTCCAAATAGTTTTGCTATCTTGAATGCAAATAGCAAACCATTTAAATGATCATCTTTCTTGTCAAAATGTTTACCATGATGAATTGTTGATGCGTTTTGTGGTGTAATTATCACCCTCTTAAAATAGGACCCTCTTTTTTGTTTAGGGAAAAATCCAACTGATGAGTATCTGGACGCCATGATGAATGAGGCTCCAGGTCCCATAAATTTTACCATGTTTCTCACGATGTTTGGTGAAAAGTTAAATGGCACCGATCCAGAAGATGTCATCAGAAACGCTTTTGCTTGCTTTGATGAAGAAGCAACTGGTAAGTCTGAGGTAACCTTTAATTACCAAGTGATTTAATTTTTGGTTATGGCAACTAAAATATATAATAACTTGAAATATGATGACATATAATACCCTCAGGTTTATACCATACCTGTTTTGGGGGATTTTGGTGGACAGGTTTTGCTTATGCCTTGTTAGTCACTCACTTCACTGCCTCTGTCCTTAAATATTTAATTTACAATTTAATAGGTATATTTGAAACTTCTTTAGGAAACTTACGTTACTCCTTTACTAGAATAATTCCACAAGGGTCAGGCACTCAGTAAATGTGTGTCAAACAAATATCTTTTACTGGAGCAATCTTGGAAAAAGTTTAAATTGCTGTAGGCGGTGATACCAGTACAATCCTATGTTTGTTTATCAGGCACCTCTCAGCTCTGAGAGTGTTTAGATCTGGTATCTAACCTTTCCCTCTGGAATCAGGTGCCCCGGTTTCATAATCCTATTCTGCATAATAGCTGTGTGATTTCAGGCGAGTTACTTAACTTCTCTAAGCCTCTGTTTTCTTATTTGTAAGATGGACAGTAATATTACCTACCTCATAGGGTTGTTGTGAGGATTAAATGAGGAAATGAGATAGTAGCTTACTGCCTGCATGGAGTGAACTCTCAAAGACACCCAAAAGGTTAACTAAATACATGCCTGATAAGGGGGTAACTCATGGCAAGTTTTTGAGAAGGAAGGCACACCCTCTGGTTACACATTACTTGGACTAAACAGTCCAAGCATAGTTTGGGCATGGAAGCATAGTCTCCCCACTCTGGCTTTCAAGGCTCCACACGATAGAACCTCATTTGGCCTGTTCAAGTAGACCACCCTCAACTCTTCCTAACCTCCTTCCAGACTCCTCCATGCGTTGTTGCCCTGACTTACCTCCACCATTTCTGCCTCTGCCTTTCCTCCTTATACCACCTCCTTCCTCCTTCCCCTTGAAATCAAGACTCTGAACAGTTATTTCTGGAAGGGGTAGGGAAGGGGCAGGCAGAAGAGACTTTTTTCCTGCTAAAAACATTTGTGTATTGATTGAATTTTTTACAGTCAGTGGGTATTACTTTTTTAGTGGAAGGGAATAAAACCATAAAAGAGTAAAGTGTCTTATTTATTCTTCAAAGTCATCTCAATGGTCACATTCTTTATAGAGCCTTACCTGTGTTTTCATACTATTTTGTCCTGACCTCTGGGAAAACTTAAAAGCTCTCCCTTTCCCTCTCCAAAGTATTTTATGTATGTCTCTACTGGCACATACTCTACCTGAGCTTCTACTTTAGTTGTGTGCTTATTTCTAATCAGTCTCTCCCTGCTCCCAGGATAATGGCTGTGTCTTCACCAGCGTTACATTCCCATCTTCGTAACCCCTCCCAGCTCCTACCACAGTCCCTTGCACATAGTCAATGATGATTTTACATGATAGTTGAACGACTTGGCTGGAGATGAAGATTTATTTCTACAAGCTAAAAGGCTAAGATTTGGATAACTTTTTTTTTTTAATCTAGGATTGAATTAGCAAAAACAATCCATAAATCTAGAGTTTCTTTTGTGAACTGACCTTACACTTTAAACTCATAGGAAATATATTATCAATGTTTTAGCTTAATTTCACATACAAGGAAGTTGTCAGATTTTTCTTTTTTTACTTTATGAATTTCAAAATTTCTGTGCTTGAATGGTCATTTATTACCTTTGGATTACTGCATTAGTGGGTCTCAATCACGATTGCTCATGGGATTTACTGGGGAGCCTTTTAAAAATATCAGTGACAGATAATAAGTCAAGGGTGGCCTCTGGGGTTGTTTTGTTTTGAGCTGCCTGGATGATTCTTATGTGCAGTCAGGCTTTATGAGAACCCTGCTTTCACGAGTCCAGAGTATAAAGCATTCCTCTCAGCTCACCACTATACCCCCAATGCCTATCCCAGTGTCTGCAACATAGTTAATGCTCAAATATCTACTCAGTGTTTTTGCACATCCTGGGCCTGAACATATTTGTTACTGAATCTAAAATTGGATTTGCTTAAAAAAATTTTTTTTTAATCTCATTTTACATATAAAGAAAAAGAAGGAGGTAAAGTGAAATGCCTGAAGTAACATAGCTTGTTAAAACTGGACCTCAAGACTTCAGTATTCTTTCCACTTAAGTACTTTATCGATGTTTATGATGATTTTAGTGTATTTACTTGTAGAATAAGTGTGACCATGCTATTCTAAGGAACCATGAGGCTTAGATTCCTTAATCATACTTTATGGCTTGTGGTTAGGCATTGGCTTAGCCACTGTTATCAAGAGATCAGGAGATGGATGTCAGGTGAGGTCAGTAGAGCAGAGCAGGTTAATGTCACTAAGCAACAGGGCATTTTCTAGGCAGCTGTCTGCTGAGGCTGGCTTTAGCACGTCAAGACCTCATACTTCATACATTTGCATGCTTCTAGTTCTTAACATACAGCCCATGCTTAGTCAAGCGTAGGTGCCCCTTGCAGTTACTCCTCAGAGTAGTGTGTCTTCTGATCCCTGCTTCTTTTGTCTTTAGGCACCATTCAGGAGGATTACCTGAGAGAGCTGCTGACCACAATGGGAGATCGGTTTACAGATGAGGAAGTGGACGAGCTGTACAGAGAAGCACCTATTGACAAAAAGGGGAATTTCAATTACATTGAGTTCACGCGCATCCTTAAACATGGAGCGAAAGACAAAGATGACTGAAAAGAACTTCAAATTCCAGCCAAACTTTCCTTGTTGCTACTTTGGGTATTTCTGAGACTTTCTCTTAGAGCCTATTGCATGCCCTTAGCTTTACAGCTTTTGCCTTTCTTGTTGTATTTATTCTCAACCATTTGGGGCACATGCATCTCTATAATTCAGACTGGAAATGGGACTTTTTGTCATTTTCAGAATAGAAAATAGGGTAGTTTAACTTACCCCTACCTTCCCCTCCCCCAATAACTGCAGTCTACAAAGAGTCGATATATTTTTTCAGAGAAAGTTATTCACTCAATTTTTTCTGAACCATAATTAAACTTTATGATAGAAACTTACTTGTTTAAAACTTCTTTATTTACCAAAATTGGCTTTTGTTGGTCTTGGTTGCAATTTTTTTTTTAAATTAATTAATTAATTTATTTTTGGCTGCGTTGGGTCTTCGTTGCTGTGCGCGGGCTTCTCAATGAAGTGGCTTCTCTTGTTGCAGAGCATGGGCTCTAGGCATGTGGGCTTCAGTAGCTGTGGCTCAAAGGCTCTAGAGCACAGGCTCAGTAGTTGTGGCGCACGGGCTTAGTTGCCCCGCAGCATGTGGGATCTTCCCCGACCAGGGCTTGAACCCGTGTCTCCTGCATTGGCAGGCAGATTCTTAACCACTGTGTCACCAAGGAAGCCCTTGGTTGCAACTTCTAAAGAAAGGTAGTGGGAATTCCCTGGCGGTCCAGTAGTTAGGACTCCACCTGCACTTTCATTGCCAAGGGCCCGGGTTCAATCCCTGGTGAGGGAATTAAGATCCCACAAGATGCGCGGTGCGGCCAAAAATAAAGAAAGAATGGTAGTGAGGCAAATCCTAGAAAATAATACGGTTGTTAGACCTCCCCTTTACTCCTGCCAGTTTTCCTAACAATCCTACTCCTCTACTATTCTTTCTTCCCCCTTTTTAAAGAAATCCAATTTTAACTGCCTTTATTGAGTTTCCTGCACTTTGCCTTCCAATTTTAAAAATAATTTCCTGTAAAATTTACATGTATATGATAGCTTTGGTAGCTTTAAATCCTAAAGTATAACATACCTGCCAACATCACCCCATGTCTGTTCTAATCTTTTGTACGTAACTTCATGTCATTTAAAATTAGACCAGGCCACTGAGTGTAATTTCAATTTGTCCTAATTTTTAAAACTATTTTAGCCCCAAAGGTTCTATGGAATGCTTCTACCAAAAAGGCGGATTTTTTGTATTGTATTTCAAAGTGTTGGAAACACAATATGGTTGTTGGTTTGTTTTGGGTTTTTTTGTATAGTTTCCTTTTATCACACAGTCCTCATTGAAGTACCGTGTTTATGCAGAGATTCACATGAGTTCATTTGTGAATCTTTGACATTCCTGACCTGCCCATGGTCAGAACAGCTGAAGCTACATGCCTGGGAAAGTGAGGTCATTATTTCAATCCTAAAAATAACTTATGCATTTGCAGGAATGCAGGACTGTTTTCAGAGTTAATCAGAAAATGGTAGACAGTTTCATTCACTTTGGGCTTCAAAAATCTGACTTTCAAGGATTCATAAGTTTAAGAAAGATCTTGAAACACTGGGGGGAAAAGTTGGGTGAAGAGGGTTGACAATTAACCTGTGAAGATGAATAATTGATAATTACTATAACTTTATGTTTTATACTACTATTAACAAGACTGTCCTTGGACAAAACTATTACCTCATTGAATATGCAATTACTGAATGCCTTCAGAGCAGCAGACCTTTACACTCAACAGGATAGGTGAGCTAGATTCTTTAACCTCAGGAGACCAGCTTAAAATAGGAGTAGAAGGACTAATAACAAGACTGCTCTTGGCCCTTTCAAGATTAGAATCTTAGCACCTGCCTTAACTCTGCCTTTAATGTGTTCCTGAATTTCCTTCAGTGGTTTAAGCAAAAAAAGTACTTTTTCCAGGGTATAGCCATGATGCTGAAATTGTTGAACTAAATTTACATTTCAACTGAAAAAAAAACTTCTGCTTTGTTAACAAATTTCCAGTCAAGAACAAATAACATTGTTTCCGTACTGAAAAAAAGGTAGCCTCATCTACTAAAATTATCTCTTGCAGTATCTCCACTTCCATTTCAGATAACTGCTCAAAGAACCAGCCGCGATTAGAAACAGTGGATAGTCTCCCCTGAATGAAATGTCTCCTCATTTAGTAATAGCATTCTATATGTAGTAAGTAGGCTTTGCTTAAGTAAAGATGATTGACAGTAAAAAGCTAAAGCATCTACTCCAACAGTGCATTTGATAGAAAAACTGGTCTCCATGATGAAAGCCAGACTTGAAATAAACCATTTCAAAAGTTGTGATGAAACCAGCCTAATGGGGGCAGCCTCCTTACCCACCTGCTTATGATTACATTGTCATTTGGACTCCAGGGCCCAAATTTTATTTGATCAAGGAGCCTCTATGACTGCATGAGAACGGGACTTTGAGTGCTACTGGGAAAAAGGGAGCAGGCCAGACTATATGAGACAAGTAAAAGCAAATTCTGGAAAGGAAAGGCAACTATTTTTTTTTTTTTACAAAGTATGAGGGGGAAAGGACAGCAAGAGATGTACTAGACTTTGAGAAGTGCAGGCAAGTTGTAAGAAGGATCAGATAGAAGATGGTAAAAGAGCTTAGCAGACAGAACCACAACAGTGTTATGGAAACCAAGTGAATAATTTCAAGAGTGAGGAAGTTAGTCAGTAGTGTTAAACCACAGAAAAATGGGACACAGGAAAGTTTAAATGAGGCCACTGGATTTGGCAAGTCGGTCACTTCTGCTGGAGCTGTTAAGGTAGAGTTTTGAGTGCAGAATCCATAGTGTAGCAGGAGACAGGGACAATGCCTGGGTTTGGGGGTCAGGCCAGCTGCATTTTAATCTCATTCGTGCTACATCCTGGCTTTATAACCTTAAGAAAGTTATTTAACCTCGCTCGACCTTTATTCATTTGTAAAATTGAAGTAATGCTCTGGTTCATAATAGGAACATAATCTATTAATATATAAAGCAGCATTTTTGTGATTAGGAGCAGTATGGGTTTTAGAGCCAGACGTGGTTGAGTGAATAATGCCTGTTATTTGATGAGCTTTGTGTCCTTGGGCAGGTCACCCAGCCCTAAGTGTCAGTTTCCTCACCTGTTTAACAGGGACAATGCCCTCCATGTTTGTTGTGAAAATAGAAACACTAAAGCTAAATGGGTCTGGCACACAGTTGGTATTCAAATAGTGGTTATTCTGTTTACCAGCAGGGGCTGTTGGGCAGCAAGGAGAGGCTTGAAGGGAAGGCAGGACCAAAGAGCATTTCTTTAGAGATTTCAAGCCTGTCTGTAGACAGAGGAAGAAGGCAAATGAGTAAAACCAAAGGAATGATGTGCAGGAGCTAGGAAGAGATAGAGCCTAGATCACATGTTGTAAGATTATTCTTAGAAAAGCAAAAATGGATACTGCTCCCTCTGAAAACGGGAAAGGGTAGGTGATACGAGTTTAATCGTAGTTGGAGATTAAAAGCTGAGGTTAGGAGAAAGGCCCATAGTGGTTTGATAGTAAATTGTCTCAAACTAGAATTTAATTAAAGGGTTGTTATGAGCATTTAATGAGAATATACATAAAAATGTGTGGTACCAAGTAGATCCTCAAATAGTTTATTTTAGATTTCCTGAGTAGGTCCAATATGCCAGAATAGTTTGTGTCTTTCTAGGTCCTTAAGTGTACAATTTCTTGATTGCCCTGCAACTCTGGTTATCTTTGCTGGCCTGAAAGGCATTGCTGAAGCTAATCCCATATTGAAGAAACAGCCAGTTTTCCCAAGTCCCTTTTTATCCTAGGTTTATATGTGCCTGCTCAAATAATAGGCATCATAACTTCTCTTCCTCATTTATCTACATACATCTTATAGTGGTAGTGAATATACAACTTGTTTTTTAGTTTAATGTATCTTAAATTGTCATGTTTTGGCATACCCACCATTTTTGTTTTGAGTTTTAAGTATATTACCTTTTTTTAAACCATTCTTTTTAATGACCACAATAAACAATTATCTGGTATTTAGATATTCAGCTTTTCATTAATAAATATTAGTAAGTTTTTCTCTTGAATCTAGAGAGAACATTATACCCTAGGATTATTTTTCTATAACAGTGCTATCCAGTAGAATTTTCTGTGATGATGGAAATGCTCTCTGTGCTGTCCAGTAAGGACACTAGGTCACATGTGACTATTGAGCACTTAATCTTACAACATGTGATCTAGGCTCTATCTCTTCCTAGCACTTGTGTCTAATGTAACAGTTTTTAATTTACATTTAAATAGTCACGTGTGGTTAGTGACCATTGTGTTGAAAAGCAGTTCTAGAAACAAATATGGAGATCAAAGTACAGAGTGTCTCAGCTATGATCTTAATTAAGGTGGCCAGGGTGAGGGCTTATGGTATAGTAATAGACCATACTTGGAAGAGCTCTCTGACAAAGACCTCAGAAGCCAAAATGTTCTCAGGAGTGGAAAAATACTTACTTAAATTATTGGACCAAAGGGCACACTGCAGCTAAGGAAAAGAGTAAATATTTTAGAACCAGATATGACTTCTCAGCAATTGGTTTCAAACTCTTGAGAAAATGCATTCAGTTAAGGACCTTGGGGCAGTGCTAACTCCGAGGAGGACCACGGTATCAGCATCACCTGGGGCTTATTAGGAATGCAGATTCTTGCCCCACCCTCGACCTACTGAATCTGAATACCTGGGGCTGGGCTCCAGAATCTTTTACGAAGCCCCAAGGTTTTTCTTATTGGTGCCACTGTTTAAGAACTACTGCTATAGAGTGTTGAACACATGGTTCCTACCATCTAGGAATTCCTGATCAAAGATATCTAGATTTCTCATCAAACTTTTCTAGAATATAAAAGACTGGATTATTCGTTCATCTCCCTGCATCCCGCACACGTTCAGGCAATCACAAGTGCTCAACGAAGGTTTGCTACTAAGTTGACTATCTTCCATTATCCGGAAATAGTAGTATCTATCTGTAATATTCCAAGGTGAGGGAACTTGAAGGTTATAGGCACAAACAATATCTAGAACAAAAACTGAATTATGTAGCTTCGTGGTTTCTTTTGTTTTGACCAAGAGCATTATATAATGTGTGCGCGTTTGTGTGTGTGTAAATCTGCGTTGTCTTTAACGAACCAAAGGAAAGCAAATAACTTGAATAAAGCTTTCCTGTGGTTGAAAGGGGAAACCGTCACCAGCCGTGGCCTGGTAAGGGCGTAAACCTGATAATCCGAGGGGTAAAACAGGAGGGGCAGGGGTAAATGATAGAACTCGGTCTGGGCGTGCAGTCTGTAAAGCAGGCGGAGACGGCCCGGCCGCAGCCCTCTTACCTTCCCCAGTGTGGCGCGGGACGGAACCTAAAAAATTGCTCGTTTTATCTGAAGTTCAAGTGTAACCAGGCGAGGTCTACTTCCATCTGCTAACTCGGGCAGCCCTGGGTGGGCGGCGCCCGGAGACCCCCCAAGCCTCGAGGGCTCGCGCCCGCCCAGTCGGGTCAAATTCCAGGCCGGCCCCGAGCCGGCCCGGGAATGCGGAAGGGCCGCGGGACACGCCGCGAGCGGCAGGGGAGGAGAGCGGGCTGCGGCGCCCCGGCCGCGCTGCGCCTGCCTCAGACCGCACGGCCCGAGAAACACCACGAAAACCCAGGTCGTGGTCGTCGGCCCCAGCCCCGCGCCGGGGTGGACAAGGTGGACTCGGCCTCCAGCGGAGCGAGAACCGCGGCGCATCCCCCCGCCCGGAGTTGGATCCCGCCGCGACTTCCGGTGCGACTTCCGGTCCGCCTCCCGAGGCAGGAAGTGTGGGTGCCGCCGCTCTAGCGCTGCACCCTCGCCGCAGCCCCGGGTTCTTCGCCTCGTTCGTCTCGAGCAGGCAGTCCGGCTTCTGGTGCTGGTGTCCGGCAGCGGTGAGTGGCGTTCGCCCCCCGCGCGCGACACGCCTGGGGCCGCCCCGGTGCTCCGCCCCTCCAACCGCTCGCTGCCGCCAGACCCCGGCTACCGTGCCGGCCGGCCGGCCGGCGGGCGGGCGGCCGGGGCGGGGCGGGGGCTGCGGGACCTGTCGGTGGGGCAGGGAGGGTCGGCGAGGAGGTCCGGCCGCGGCCAGCCCGGGCCTGGACGTCGAGGGTACGGGAGGCTGGGGCGGATGGAACCGGGCTGGGGAACCGCCCTGCTGGCCGAGTCGGCCTGTCCCCTGCGCAGCGTCACCCGACGGCTTCACACACCTGGCGCCTCGGCGGCCGCAGCCCCTCTCCCCGCCGGCCCGGTCGGTGGGTTTGGGTGTCTGCTTCGCCCACAGGACTGGATGCTTTGGGGGCACAGGGGTCCGCTGGTGCGTGGCTAAATGTAACGATTTCCGTAGGAGTTGTGACTCTTCGCAGCACCTTGCATCTTGTAAAGATTTACTTCATTCGTGCTGACTGAAGAAGAGGACAAATAGCAAAAATCAGGAAAGGTTTCTGAAAAAGAGAATCGTGACCTCATTGAAGGCCTTGGACTTAGCCCTGGTGGGGAGAACTTAGTATTTCTGGCTGTATCTGTGGTAGGAGGTAACAAGACCAAAAGTTCAAAAGGTGTGAATTGTGTCGTGTGAAAAGGAGACGATGGGGAGACCAGCCCGAACGGAACAGAACTGTAATGAATAATAGTTGGAAATAGATCAGTGGGGCTTTTTCACGGATGTCTTGCAAACTTGATGAGAAATGAAAGATTATGTAAGAGGCATTCGGGAGTCATTTTGGATTCTTCACTAAGGGAGTGAGATGAAGAAAGGGGTGTTTAGAGGATTAGTTTGGCAGGCTTGGTTTCGGACGGATTTGCAATGGTCCTTTGGTAAGAAAAGAATTGTGGCATTTTAGAATTCAAAAGAAACTTATAGGTTATCTTTCGTTTTATAATTGAAACCCAGCGAGGTGAGATAATTTGCCCAAGGTCACTTGAGGCGTTCACCTGCTGCCACCCATTTTCTCTGAGCGTTAGATGGACGTTCCTCATGGTTAAGTGCACGGCTTCTTGTTTGTTCTGGCTCTGTTGAATAAAACAGCTTCTGTGATGACCTACTCGATACTCGTTTATGCTTTAATGAGACTCAGTGTGGACAAGAGGAACTGCAACTTCCGAAGGACAGGTCCCAGGTGAGGGTTGCTGGGCTTAGGAAAGATAAAAGGACTGGGATCCCCTAAATGGAGCCGGTTGTCCCTCTCCCAAGATTCGAAGACAGCATATATCTAGGGATGATTTTCATTGCCGGCAGCTTTGGGGTCTTCCTTCCTCGTTCCGCACTTTAGATGTGGTGGGTTTGCTTCTCACCCCCAACCAGCTCTCCTCATTTTCATGGTGGAGAAATTCTGCCGCCCGCCTACATGCAGGATGTTAGGAGCGAGTGGTGCAAGCTCTGGGCTAGACTTCCTGAGTATGATCCTGCATCTAAGCTCTGCCTTTTTCTAGCTGTGGCTGCAGACAGATTATTTATTCTCTTTGCCCTAATTTTTCATCTGAGAAATGGGGATAATAACAGTGCCTGTGTAATAAGTTGTTGTGAGAATTACATATGTTAATACATATGAAATGCTTAGACCAGTGCCTAGCACATACTTAACACTCTTATTAGTCCTCTTTGTTCCAGGTACTTTTTGTTATGGATTTCTTGCGGAGAGTCCAGTGGAGTTTATGCTGAACCATGGGTAGACCATAGAGGAAAGCCATATTTTGGGGAGTCATCTCCAGGGGGTGATGGGAATGTTGAAGAAGGGGTGACTCTGTTGCACTTAAAAGAGGAACCCACAGAACTTGGAGAGAAATCGAATAGAAGGAATTAAAATTTGCTAACCAGGAACAGAAAATTTCCCTACCCAGTGCAAACTTGGCTGTGGCCCCTTTTGAGGTTTTAAAAATTCTTTGGCTATAGTTCTGAAATAAAGGCATTGCCCTATTAAATATTAAAGACGCCAAGGAAACACAACGGCTTTATTAGTTTTCTATAGCTATATAACAAATTATCCCCAAACTTAGCACCTTAAGAAAACAATAAAGAGCTTCTGAGGGTCAGGAATTCCAGGGCAGCTTGGCTGGGCAGCTCTGGTTCTGGCTCAGGATCTCCTGGAGTTGCAATGCGGATGTCAGCTGGGTTTGCAGTCATTTGAAGGAGGATCAGCCTCCAAGATGGCTGACTCACCTGGCTGGCAAGTTGGTGCTGACTGTTGGCAGGAGGCCTCAGTTCCCTGCCACATGGACCTCTCCGTGGGGTTGTGTAGTACCCTGTAGACCTGGTGCCGGCTTTCCCCAGATTGAGTGATCTGAGAGAGAGCATGGTAGAACCTGCAACATCTACAATATTATGACAAAGTCGCACTCCATCATTTTCACAATATCCTATTAGTTATGAAGGGTGGCAGAATATGCCACCCCAAGATATGCCACTTTGGCATGAAGATTATTTTGAGCTGAAGGCAATTGAGAAGAAGCAGACACAAGAAAGGCTCTTTGCCCTCCACCAATGTGCCTAAAAGCAGGACACAAATTTACAAAGGTGTTCTTCTTTCCCTCTCTACCAGGCAGGACAAAGGTTACTCTCTGGAGACAACTTTAGACTCTTAATGGAGAAGGCCGTGACTTAAATCTACAAGAGAAGCCTTACCCTTGTTTATACTGTGCTTTTAACCTTCTATACCTAGCCTCTCCCCTGCACACATGCCTTTCTTCTTTTGGCTTCAGCTGAAGATGATATTTAAGCCAGAGTTCTAAGCCACCTCTGAGAGTTGGATTTTCCCTGGGTATCTCCCCATGTATACATGAGGTATACATGTTAATAAACGTGTGTTTGTTTTTCTGTTATTAATCTGTTATTACAAGGCATCAGCCAAGAACTCAGAACCACGGTCAGTGCCTTCTAAGTGTTTAATTCAGTGGTTCTCAACTGTCACTGTATATTGGAATCACCTGCTGCATTTTAAAAATACAGATTCATAGACTTCACCTGTAGACATTCAGTTTCAGGTGTACTAGACCAGGACCTGGACATCACTTTTTAAAAACTTCCAAGATGGGACTTTCCCTGGTAGTCCAGTGGTTAAGACTTTGCCTTCCAATGCAAGGGGTGTGGGTTCAATCCCTGGTCAGGTAGCTAAAATCCCACATGCCTCCTGTCCAAAAAACATAAAAAACAGAAGCAATATTGTAACAAAGACTTAAAAAAAAAAAAAACTTCCAAGATGATTCTAATGTGCAGCCAAGATTGAAACCAGAGGTTAACTTCTGTGAGAGCCATATTTACCCGCCATGTGGTAGCGGCACCTAGCTGACTTAGATGCTTCATAGGTAGCTAATAGAATATGCTCCATGAGCATCTTTTCCAGGCTTCCAATAAAGCCATATAGGCTGGATGAAGTTCACAAGCAGTTTCTGCTTATTAATGATTATAGTGCCCATGTTTTGATTTGCACATCAGTATAGCAGGTGATTTTGCAGAAATTTAGATTATGACCTAAATATGTTGACGCCACAACCACCTATATAATACCAGTATTCCTATATCCCTGCCCTTCTTTAACCTCTAAAAATACTACATATAACCTTTAGTTCACTCTATATCAGAAATTTACAAAAATAATGAAATAAAAATTTTGAAGAGGAAGTAAGACTTTTGTTTATTCCCATTAAGGCTTATTCATTACCTTATATGCTATGTTCTAAATGGATATTTTTTGTAACTAAGGATGGGGTTTGGTGGGTTTTTTTCCTTTAATATTTATAGGTCAAGTAGTAATTTCACAGTCATAGGTAAAGATTTCAAGCCTTTACCTACCATGTCAAACCAAAACCATGACTGATAGGAAGTACTGCCATTTGATAAACGCAAAACCAGGGCTGCAACATTGCACGGTTGCAAGGAGGGCCATTCATATCTTATTCTCTTCCCATTCCACTGTGCACTTCTAGTCTATACATTGGTTTCCCCAGCATAGTTTGAATTTATTTGAAAACTCAGTTTCACTAGGAATTAAATATAGAGGAAAGTAGCTGCTCAGAAATCAGTGTTGGACTATATTGGTAAGTACTGAAAGTTTAAGAAATTTTTTGTGGTAAAAAAAATAACTAGCAGAATTGTATGAGGTAAAAAATATATAGGTAAAATCACCTTTAACAAATGGGGTTGAATTCTAGCTCTGCCACCAGGTGACCTTGGGCAAGTTGTTTAACATATTTTGATATTCAGTTCATTCATGTGTAAAGCAGGCATGTTGAATTTAGTGCACCCAAGTACCTAGCATAGGAGTCACTCAGCAAATGGTAGTAACCATAAGTTGAGTAGACTTTTAATTCTCTCTGGTCCTAAGCACTTGGGTGCTAGAAAAATAGCGAGAACAAATACATGAGTTAAACTGCATGGTGCCTTGGGCATATACTAGTACCAATAGTTTGGTGTTGCTGAAGGAAAAGTACAAAGCAGAGAATGGCTAGAGATGAGGCTGAAAGGTCATTCTAGGCAGGGAAAGGTGTGCCATGCTCAAGAACTTGTACTTCGGCCTATAGGCAGTGGAGAGCCGACGATTTCTCAAAAGGGAATGATATGGTCATATTCATGTTTTACACACCTCTGGCTGGAAGATAAAGGATAGTCTAGAGGGTACGAAAAAGCAAGGAGGTTGGTTAGTTGGCCAACGAAATATTCTACACAAAGAGGTGATGAGGGCCCAGCATAGGGTGGTGGCAGAAGAATGAGGAAGATGAGCAAATCTGATGAATATTTAAGAGGCAGGCTTGGTTCATCAGTGAGAGGGATGAGTCGGGGATGACTTGCACGTTTCTGACTTGGTGAGGGCGTAAACGATGGTGCCATTAACTGACAGGAAACAGAAAGTTGAGCAAGTTTAGGAGGGGAAGATAATGAATTCTGTTTCTAACACGTTGATTCTGAATGTCTGGGATATCAAAATGGGTGCCTTTCACAAGCACAATTGGCTGTTTGATTCCACAGCTCAAGGGAAGGGTCAGCCCTGAGGATACAGACGTGGGAGTCATAGGTGTTGTCAGAACAGTGAGAGACGATTAGATCATCCAAGGAACACAGAGTGAAAAGAATTTAATAAGCCATGGACTGTGAGAATACTCGGAAACATGAATATTTAAGTGAGTGGAGAAGATAAGAGCCTAACAAGAAAATGGAGGAGGACCAGGCATAGAAACAGAACTGAGAGGAGGTTGGTGTCACCAAGTCAAATACAGCATTTCACTGAAGCTAAATGTGATCTTCAGGAGTCTCCCTTGTTAGAGTGTAAAGGCTTAAAGGCTGGGAACCTTGGGCTCTCGTTCCATTTGGGACAGTTCATTTCTACTGTTACAGTTCATCAAGGCCAAGAGTTGTTGAGGCCCGAAGAGAAGAGGGATAAAATGGTGTCAAATATAGCAGAATGGTCCAAGGAGACTTAGACCAGATTTGGCAATTGGAAAGCACTTGCAAATAGAGAAGAGGAAGCCAGATTGTGCTGAGTGGGAAGTGAGAAAGTGGAGAAAGCCAAGATATTTATCTCAGAAGGTAAGGACAGAGAGGGTGGTAGTTTCTTTGGGGGCCAGAGTTCTCTTTAGGTTGACTGTTTTGCTACAACCTTGCCTCACTTTTCAGCTGAGGTTTTATTATCAGTTGATATTTTATGTGTGCACTTTGTATATTTATAAACAAATATAAATGTGCACTGGTTTTAAATGAAGTACACAGGAAACATAAACTTTTTTTCTTTTTAAAGAGATCATGGTGTCATTTCATTGAGCCATACCTGCTCTGTAACAGGTTTTGAATGGGGGCTCAAACTTGCTCACAGTATAATGGCTTTTCTAGCCTTATTGGGTTACCTCCTCATTCTCTCTCACAGGCATTTTCCGTAATAAAGATCCTTGCGTGTGCAATCCCTTCTTGGCATCAGCTTCTTGGAGAACTCCAACTAAGCTTCAAAAATGTTTAAATATAATATCCTTTTGGGTTAGCTGTAGCGTTAGCATGAAACAATTGATTATTTTTTAAAAATAAAGATTTTCTCTTTGGGAGGTTTTTCTAAATGACTCTATTGCAAACATAGTTTGCTGATACTGAGGGAGAGAACTAATTCTTGGCTTCAGATCTACTGTCTTTTATATCTTTTGAATCTTGAAGAAATAGAATCATAGAATTTTTAGCATGAGAAAGAATTTTAATCCAACAGTTTTGTAATGTGAGGAAGAATTAAAGCAGAGTCAAGTGCCTTGCTAGTGGACCACATTCTGTCTCCGATTTAACCTTCAATATAACTAAGGTCACATGACTAGCTAGTTACAGGAAGGAGAAGAAATTAACATTTACTCAGGCCATGTGTGCTGGGAGGGGAAGGAGTTGAAATGTTAAAGTAAGGACTCTAAGGCTGATGTGCTTCAAAACTGCAAACAAACTAAAACAATGTAGGTTAAAAGTCCAAGACCGGAAGTCCCGGAGACCCAGGTCCAGAATTCCCTTGCCCAGCCGCTGCCCTCACCAGTCATCTGCTTTCACACTGCGAGGCTGCAGAGTTAGAGAACAGTCCCCAAGGCCACCCTCATTTCTGACACCAATTCCAAGTTTCGTTCCCCAAGACGACCCTCAGGTTCAGTAATTCGCTAGGACTTACAGAACTCACTGAAAGCTGTTACACCTATGGTTATGGTTTACTACAGTAAAAGGATTCAGATTAAAGTCAACCAAGGGAAGAGACTCGTGGTATAGAGTCCAGGAGAATTCCAAATGCTTAGCTTCCAGTGGTCCTTTCCATGGGCAGTGTTGACCTCTCCTGGCAGCAAGGCGTGACGGTGAGCATGGACTATGGCCTGCCAGAGAGCTCGCTTGACCCTTCATAGCCATAGTTTTTACTGCAGCTCTGTCCCCTAGATACTGTCCCCACTCCTAGGCTGACTTCAGTCTCCAGTTCCTCTAGAGGCCAAGCTGATTAACACCTGACCCAGAGCCCCCATGATAAATCACATTGTTAGACTATCTGGTGTGACCCAAGACCCCAGGTATACCAGGCAGAACATTCTAAGGGCTTAGAGATTACCTCCCAGGAGCTGAGGACAGAGGCCAGACCTCTCTTTGGGCAAAATTAAATTCTTTACTACACAAGGGCCATTGATTTTTTTTTTTTTTTTTAACCTAGGTAGTACCTACCTCATAGGGCAGTTGTGAACATTGAATAAGACAGTGGAGCAAAAAATTATAATGGTGTCCATGGGTTTTCAAGAAATGGTGAAGCTGAGATTCAGACTCAAGATTTTTCCGATGCCAAAGCCAGGAGTATTTTTGTGTTGTATTTATTTACATCATTTAAAACTGCAAATAAAAATGGAATGAGAAGGGAATTCCCTGGCGGTCCAGTGGTTAGGACTCGGAGCTTTCACAGCCAGGGCCCGGGTTCAGTCCCTGGTTGGGAAACTAAGATCCTGCAAGCCACGTGATGGGCCAAAAAAAATGGAATGAGAAGTGTCCATTCTATTTGACATTCAAAACATTGGTGGCTTTCAGTAGAGTATCAGGGGCTACCACTAAAGGTGTATTACAGAGAATTGAGGAGTGATTGGGAAGATGAGAAAATGGAGAGAGTTGAGTAGTAGAATACTATTCTAAAAGTTTTGTCAAGGGAAAGGGGAAATGAGGATATAGCTAGAAGGGATACAAGACTAAAGATACATTTTGATGGTTTTTTAAAAAAATATTTATTTATTTTGGCTGCACTGGGTCTTAGTTGTGGCATGTGGGATATTTAGTTGTGGCACGTGGGATCTTTAGTTGCAGCATACGGATTTCTTAGTTGCGGCATGCGTGTGGGATCTAGTTCCCTGACCGGGGTGGAACCTGGGCCCTCTGCATTGGGAGTGCAGAGTCTTATCCACTGGACCACCAGGGAAGTTCCATTGATTTTTTTTTTAAATGAGAGCCTTTTGAGCATGTACCTTATAGTAACTATACTAGTCTCTTTGCATATGTTATCTCATTTAATTCTCACTTGCATTAGAGTAGGTATTGTGTTTTGCTGTAAAACTGAGGGTCGAGTGAGGTTCCCTGGTTTTCAGACCATTTTTTGGAAAAAACCAAAGCTCAGAGAGGTTATGCAATATTGGTAGTAAAATGAAGTTAAAAAGTGTACCTACTGCATAGGATTGTTGTGAGGGTTAAATGGGACAATCCTTGTGAAAGTAAGATGTCTGCTTTGGAGCCTTTCTCTTTAGAGGAGCCCCCTGCCCTCATAACAGTGCTTGGCACGTAGTAGCACTCGGTAAATGCGATCTATTGCTACGTGCTTTAAAACTCATTCACATTTAATAAAAATGAGGTTCATGAAATTTGGGGTGAAACCACATCAATAATTTCTATTCTGTTTCTTCAAAACTGCTTTTGTCCTAGCTGTTTAATTGTGACATTGGAAATAAAGTTTATATGTATATTCCCACCCAAATAAAGTAATAATTCTACAATACATTGAAATATTTTTACTCACTAACTTTAGGTGTTGTGAGTTCTTTTTTTTTGCTTTATGTTTTTATGCATTGTGTTTTGCCTTATGTTCTTTTCTTTTTAACTCTAGGATTAAACCGCCACCATGTCTAGCAAAAAGGCAAAGACCAAGACCAAGAAGCGCCCCCAGCGCGCAACCTCCAACGTGTTCGCCATGTTTGACCAGTCACAGATTCAGGAGTTTAAGGAGGCCTTCAACATGATCGATCAGAATAGAGATGGTTTCATCGACAAGGAAGACTTGCATGATATGCTTGCTTCTCTAGGTAGACTTTTATGTTCTTAATATTCTTGCTTCCCCAAAATAATTAGTCAGCGTTTTATGAATTATTTTTTGTGTGGTGTACAGATATTAATCTCCTGGTCTCAAAGGCCTCTTGAGAGATGTTGGGTGGGAGGCACCACACTGAGGCTTGGCCCGTCTCAAGAGGATACACCTTCAGGGGTAGGGGCCTGGCTGCCACTGTGGCTAGGCAGGCTTCCGTTCCTGTTAGCTAAATATGATAGGTTTACAAGGTGAAAAGCCAGGGCATGACTAGGTGGCAAGATGCCAGAATCTTAAACAAGAAGTGTGGACAATAATATAATGTACTAAGTAATAAATGTTGAGGACAGGTTATATGACAGAGGTGACAGTCATAAGTGATAACGACCATCTCAGGGAGGAAGGGCAGTGCTCCTGAAAAAAGGGAACACAGGGCTTCCCTGGTGGCGCAGTGGTTGAGAATCTGCCTGCCAATGCAGGGGACACGGGTTCGAGCCCTGGTCTGGGAAGATCCCACATGCCGCGGAGCGGCTGGGCCCGTGAGCCACAATTACTGAGCCTGCGCGTCTGGAGCCTGTGTTCCGCAACAAGAGAGGCCGCGATAGTGAGAGCCCTGCGCACCGCGATGAAGAGTGGCCCTCGCTTGCCACAACTAGAGAAAGCCCTCGCACAGAAACGAAGACCCAACACAGCCATAAATAAATAAATAAATAAATAAATAAATAAATAATTTTAAAAAACCAAAAAACAAAAAAACACACAAAAAAAAGGGAACACAGGGAAGGGGGCTTCCACAATTTATATATATTTTTTATAATTAAAGAAAAGAAAATGTAAAGATAGAAGATTTATCGATTTATTTTTACACATTATTTATTTAGCTGTAGTTGATTTACAATATTGTGTTAGTTTCAGGTGTACAGCTTCAGATTCTTTTCCACTGTAGATTATTACAAGATACTGAGTATGGTTCCTTGTGCTATACAGTAAATCCTGTTGTTTATCTATTTTTTGTATAGTGGTATGTATCTATTAATCCCAAACCCCTAATTTATCCCTCCCCCCACACCTTTCCCCTTTGGTAACCATAAGTTTGTTTTCTATGTCTGTGAGTCTGTTTCTGTTTTGTAAATAAGTTGATTTGTAATTTTTTTTTTAGATTCCACATACAAGTGATAATCATATAACATTTGTCTTTGCCTGCCTGACTTAACTTCACTTAGTATGATAATCTCTAGGCCCATCCATGTTGCTGCAAATGGCAATATTTCATTTAAAGATAACAAGATTTAAAGCAAACATAAACTGCCCTTTGTCATTCTGGCTATGTCGGTGTTAATTTACTATTCCTTATATGATTTTGTTGTTTTGATCTTAAGGAAGGAGGACAAAGTCCTCCACGTCCTGCCTGAGTTGGCAATGATTTTACAGTTGGAAGAAAGGAGTATCAAGTCAGGGGATTCTTGATAGGCCAGAATGACGGGCAGGGAAGGGGGCATAGGTCAAGGATGGCCCACAGTTAGGCTCTGCACTCGAACATTTCTGTGTCTGACCATGAGCCAGAAAGGGCAGTTCAAGGGCCAGAGGACAAAGAGAGAGAAGTTGTTACTTTTTTCTTTTTAGTAACCACATGATTTTGTTCCTCTCTTTTATTTTTATTTTTTTCTCCTAGCATGTTACTTTGAAATTTTTTAAGCCTATAAAAAGTTGAAAGAACGGTATAATGAACACACATCCATCCTTTACCCAGATTCATGAGCTGTTAACATTTTGCAACATTGCCTTTGTTCAGAGTGAGAGTTGAGTCAAGATACTGATCTGACTTGTTGACTTGCAGGTGGGGTGGATCCCAGTGTTTTCCATACTCTGAATAGCTAAGTACTAAGTGTCTTTTGGGGAGCAGGTCACTACTGAAGAAGGCCACCAAGGAGAATTGAGGGCCTGAGTTGTATTACAGAGATCAAACACTAAAGCCTGTCCCCTGGTCCTAGTAGATGCTCAGTTAATTTTTGTTGGATGAATGAGTGATGGTAGAGTAAGAGACTGACTTTGGGGACTTCCATTTTGGGGAATGCCATGCCTTTAGAGATACATATTTACCTTTTAAATCAACAAATTATATTAGATGCCTTGAATGGGTCCATAGGTGCTTAGCCTAAGCCAATTCATTTTAAATCCCTGTGTCTTTTTCATACCCATGTTCTCGTGACACCTTTGGGTTACACTTTTTACCCCCAAAAATTGCTGCAAGAGAGTCGGGTTAAATCTGGAGGTAGAAAAGTAGTTCCTTTTTAGCTACTTTCACTTACTCGAAGAATCTTGAGATTAATTTTGGGCTCATTTTGTATCGATATGTTGAATAGGTATAATGAGTGAAGGTTGTAATGCAGTAAGACAGATGCCAACTTGGCACTTAAATTTCACCCAAATTCCTGGGACTAAAACTTACATATGAACCATAATTCTAGATTTGACTGTCATTAGCACTTAGTTGGATATAATAGTGAGATGCTGACATAGATGATCTTTTCATGGAGAATCATACAAACTTAATGTTGGAAGGGACCTTCCAGATACCAAGTTTAACTAGTCCATTTTATAGATAAAAAGTAAGCCCTAGACAGTTTCCACCTTGTCCCAGGGCACACAGTCAGTGGCGGAACTGGGATTCAAACCCACTATTCCAGACCCTTCGTTCAGTGCTGCTTTTCTGCACCATGTGGACCTCACAAATGCCAGGACAAAGAGAAGCCTTTGTTACTCCCACCATATGTGGCCATTCCAGGGGAATTTCTCCCAACTTCGAGGGGAGGGTCAGGGGAGTTCCCTCACCACCGTACCAGAAGAGGGACAAGTGTCCTTGGTTGGAACTGAGATTAAGATTTCCCATCATGAACAATACTGAACAAGACTATATTTCAGCAACACAAGTAAACAACATCTGGGGATATGTCTGACAACCAAATAGAACATAACATTGTTTAAAATGAGCTCCCAGGGACTTCCCTGGCGGCGCAGTGGTTAAGAATCCTCCTGCCAGTGCAGGGGACATGGGTTTGAGCCCTGGTCCAAGAAGATCCCACATGCCACGGAGCAACTAAGCCCATGCACCACAACTACTGAACCTGCACTCTAGAGCATGCATGCCACAACTACTGAAGCCCGCGTGCCTAGAGCCTGTGCTCCGCAACAAGAGAAGCCACCGCAGTGAGAAGCCAGCACACCGCAACGAAGAGTAGCCCCCGCTCGCCGCAACTAGAGAAAGCCCGCATGCAGCAACGAAGACCCAATGCAGCCATAAATAAATAATAAATAGATCAATCAATTAATTAATTAATTAATTTTAAATAGTAAATAAATAAAATGAGCTCCCAGTTCTAAACCAAGCTAATAGTTTCAGCTTAAATGACCAACTTATAAATTTTTTGAAGCATACCAATTATAGGCAACTGTACCACAGTTAGAAATATGAATATTTAGATTTTTAAAATAACCAGTGTTGAAATGCCCTGATGGGTCTTTAATGTTATCAGCATTCAAGATGTAATAACGTGGCATTACCTGGTTCATAGTTTCATGTGTTTATTTTATTTTTAATGAAAAATAGTGAAGGAAAAGTTGTAGAAAGTATCAGTGAATGGACAGTATTCAACCTAAGCCCAGAATGCATTTTATTTATGATGTAGCAAAGATTTTTTTATGTTGTTAAAAATTGTCTTTTTTAAATGTTCTTAATGTAAGTTAATAGAAAAATTAGTTTCATGTGATGGTGATGTAACTTTTAAAAATATGTTGGGGAACATAACAATAACAGAATAATTATTTATTGAAATGAGTTCTTTGTCCTTAAGTGTTAAAATGTGCAATTTTCTAGGGAAGAATCCAACTGACGCGTACCTTGAAGCCATGATGAATGAGGCTCCAGGGCCCATAAACTTCACCATGTTCCTCACCATGTTTGGGGAGAAGCTGAATGGCACAGACCCAGAAGATGTCATCAGAAACGCTTTTGCTTGCTTTGATGAAGAAGCAACTGGTGAGCACTCTTTGTTTATGCCCAGCCTCATTCCAGACTATGTGAAGCACTTTTTAGGGAATGAGAAAGATTAGTAAAAATACAAATTTTTGAAAATGAGTAGAGGGAAACTATCATTTACGATAGGACAGTCGACCAAGAATGGCTAGAACACAGGTACGTAGGTCATAAAGCTACACGGTTTGTGGTGTTAATCTTTGAATCTGGTTCCGAGCTTCCTGAAAGCCAAAGGGAGAATTGTCTTTTAAATAGTATTTCTTAGACAATGTACTGCTTCAAGAGACTTTAAGTTTCACCAGAAAGTATAGTTAACTAACTTGAACAATTAAAATTTTCGTTTTTTTCCCTTATTATTTAAAAATGTGTGAAGAAAGCCCGGCTGGTCCGTTTTCTGACTTCACTCGTTTTCCCCTTTGCTTCTGCGTTAACCCTCTGCTCAGCCACCCGCACCGCCTCCTCACATACAGCTCGCATCCTCCTTCCTGCTTCCCCCTTGCTACCTATTAAAACTGCACCGTCCTTCGTGCACGTTTGGTGTTGGCAACGCTGCCCTTTTATTCTGGGTATCTGCCTTTTTTTTTTTTTTTTTTAATATCTCTGAAATACAAGGTATTTTTTTCTCCTCTGGAAAATACTTCAAATTAATTTTGTAAGCGTATGATCTACTAACTGACTTTTTAAATGATTTAATCTAATATTAATAAAGAACTCTAAAAATAATAGGAAAAGATAATGATATGGTTATATATTGCTTTATTTTGTTCAGGTAAATATGTATGTTCTGAAATACCTTGTAAGATTGACCTAGTTGAGAACCAAATCATTAAAGTGCCGGGAGGTGTTCACAACTCCCCTTTTTCCGCTGCCTTCCAGGCACCATTCAGGAGGATTACCTGCGAGAGCTGCTGACCACGATGGGAGATCGGTTTACGGATGAGGAAGTGGATGAGCTGTACAGAGAAGCACCTATTGACAAAAAGGGGAATTTCAATTACATTGAGTTCACGCGCATCCTTAAACATGGAGCGAAAGACAAAGATGATTGAAAAGAACTTGAGCTAAAACTTTCCAATTACTTTGTCTTACTCTGTTTTATTTCCCAGACACTTCCCCCCTCATAGACCTGTTGCATGCAACTTAGTTTCACAGCTTTGCCTCTTTTTCGGTGTATTTATTCTAGACCTTTCTGCCACTTAGCACTTGTATAATCAGACTGCAAATGGGGATGAGGTTGTAAATTGTATTGAGAAAAGGGATTGCGAATAAAAATCAACAAATGTGAAAGCCCAGGAAAATACATCCGGTATTTCTGGTTTTGCTGGATTTTTACATTTTTATATAATAAAAATGCTATTTTGAAATAAAGATTATGCTGACTCAAATGTAATATAATGGAAAGTTAAATAACTGGTAGTTGGAGGCAGTCCTTCTTTTAGATTTTCAAGTTCGTATAATTCAGATTCCGTAGTAAAACTGATTGCTCACATGTATGGGACAGTGTTCTTCACTATAAGTTAACATCATTATACAGTAAAAACTAGTTATACCTTAGTTTCTTTCATGCTTCTGGTAAGTCAGATGTTTAAATTATTGAATGATAAATATAGAATGTATCTGAGAAAACACTGAATGTTTTACTGATTTGAGTCTAGGAACATGAGGCAAAATTGTGAAGAAAAGAATAGTTACTATTGAACATTTACGGTGTGTAAAGCGTTGCATGTAGACGATTTTCATTGACTCTTCCCAGCACCCTTGTGGGATAGAATTTTATTAGCCCTGTATTTCAAGGGGAAGAACTGAGCACCGGGGAGTTGAGTGATTGATCTGAGTCTCTGTCAGAGCTGGGACGCCAGGCCAGGGCACCCCACTCCAGAGTGTGGATTCTGGGACCACTGTGCTATCTCTGAAAAGCCCCAAATCCATAAAAGGTCAAGATATTTCCATTACATTCTAACAGTTTTGTAGTCATTATTGAAATTTCAAATAACTTGGGGACATTGATTGTTGGAACAGAATTTCAGAAAATTCTATCCAGGTGAAAAATAGAGGACCAAAGATTATAAGCAATATAATCTTCCAACCGCTTTCAGTTTGAAGGCGGTTCACATAGTGTAGAGTGTAGACTGGATGGAAGGTCTGAAAACCATACAGACAAGGCTGCTGTGAGCTCGCTTAACGTCCTCAAGGCCAAGCAATATGAGAAGTAGGAGACAAAAACCTAAAAAAAGAAAGAAAAAATCCATTTAAAAAAAAAGTTTCCCAACGTTGTTCAACACCTATTCCCTCTTAAATGTGTTGTATTGATATTTTATCTCCTTAAAATCGATGCATTTACACATTGTTTAACATTTGTGCTTCCGAGCTTGCTGTGGTAGGCAAATCCTTGCTATCAATTAATTTTTCTAGGTTTTTCATCATCTTTAAAAAGAGCAGTTCCACTCTCGTGGTCTAGTACATGAGAAGTGCTTTGCAGTTCATAAGAGCTTTCGCACTTATGACCTAATCCTCACCGCCCATGAGGTAAGTAGGGCAAGTAATATCCCTGCTTTTTATATGAGAGGTGAAGTTTAGAACAGCCAAAGCACCTGTCCGAGGTCCCACAAGAATAAGAATCCACATCTGGCTCCCTTTTCTACTTCCAAGCGTAAAGTCATATGCAGTGTCAAAACCAGAATCACCGTGTGTAGAAGGAGAAGGGGAAGCGTACTGGGATCATCTTGACTGTCATTAACAAATACTTATCAGTCACCTGTTATGTGCCAGGCACTGTTCTCTGTTGGGGATAACTGGGGGGGCAGGACAAACAAGGACGCAACCCTCCTGGGGCTCAGTTCCTTAGTAGGAGATCAGGAAGGCACCTCTAAGTATCGTGGGACGCAGAACTGAGCAAGTGCAAGAGAGGGCCTCTGAGGTGGCACGTTTAAGCTGAAATCTGAATCACGAGAAGAGGGTCCCCGTGTGGAGATCAGGGAGGATGTTCCACTCATGGGACGGTCCTTCCAAGGCAGGTGCTGGCGGGAGCACTGGGAGAGCTCAAGGGAAGGACATAAGGATGGTGTTTGCTGCGTGGTCTAAGTGCAGAATCATAGGGCTTTGGGCAGGGAAGAAATGTGAATTATGTTTTAAAAACTCAGCCTTGCTGCTGAGTATAGAATGGAGGGCAAGAGTAGCAGCAAGAAGACTTCCAGTTAGGAGGCTGTCACTATGGTCCAGGCAAGTCAAGAGGGTGGCTTGGTCTCTCCAGATGGTTGCGGAGGTGGCTTTCCTGCCTGACCTATTTACTCTGCTCCAGCCTTTTCTTATCACCAGCTCTCTGGCATCATTTTAACTGCATTTATTCTTTTGCTCTGCTTAAAGGCAGATTTGAGAAGATTGGGAGGTTGAAAAAGTTTTCAAGATTAAAAACAAGAAAAAAAAAAAAAAAAAAAAAAACAAGAAAAACTGTCTCTTGAATTCCTTATTTTGACCTGACATAACCCATTCTGTTTCATCCATAGTATCTATAAAGAGAGTAGTGGAATCCAGCACACACTTAAGGCACCTCAGCTAAGACCTTGTTCCTCTCTGGTTCAATAAATATTACTGATGATGATGAAAACTCTATTTTAGTATCTTTCCTTTTTTGAGGACAACTTAGTAATGATCTCTAAAATTGAAAATTGATGCCTTGGCCATCACAATAGGAATGTGTGTGTGTTTGTACTCAGGTAGTTAAAACTATGCTGAATGGTTGCTCTGTACTAAGCATGTACACTACTGGCCTTTGAGATAGGTTTTTGTTTTGTTTTGTTTTAATTCTCCTTGTTCTACAGATAAAGCACTGAGGCGCAGAGAAGTAACTTCCCAAGGTTACACAGGTAGGAACAAATGGGACCGTAATTTGAGTCCAGTCAGTCGAGCTCCTGAACCTGCCCTCAGGAAAATAATTATTGAAAGTAACACCACTAATTTCTTACCATTGTACAGGAATTTTAAAAGCATTCATTATTGCATTTGATCCTCAAAACTCTAGGAGGTGGATAAGGTAGGCATTATTATCACATTTTACAGGTGAGAATACTGAGTTATAGACGTTACCTCACTTGCTCAACTTTACATATAAAGTAGACAGTGTCTGAGCCATGACTAGCTTTTAAGCTTTTTGAGTGAGGGTGCTTCTCATTAAACCTATAATTTCCTAATTAGATAATACTTGTAGCCTGATCAACATCTTTTTCTCATTTATAAATGTATATATACTATATATCATATATATGAAAGCCATTAATATTTATAAAATTGAAATTATGTTTAGTTATACATTTAATGAATCATCTTTCCTGATAAAATAATTGCATAAAAATGAAGTTTTAAATTCAGCATATATATGAATAAATACTTGAATAAGAATTTTCTTGATTGTAATTTTTTTAACGTTTTAGTGTTTTTGAAAACAAAATGTCTTACAATCAATGTATATATTTAATATTGTTTATCCTTAAAAATAATTGCATCAATGTTGCATCTCAAAATTGAAAGGTCTAAAAAAATAAATGAAGGGTCTTAAAAGATAAAAAACATTCTTTGGAATATACATATATGAACTACTGAAAAATCTGGTGTGAATAGTCTCTGTCATCTGGGAAATATGAACGAGGATGAGAAAGTTTATCACATACTGAAATTTTGGGAAAAGTTTTCTTGGACAGAAAAATGGCAAAGATTACAAATTGCATACATCACTCTGTACTTAATCTCCAGTCAATCGTTTTTAGAGCAGGCGATGTTGTCATACGCACTTTTAGAGACAATAAGTAGAAGGGTCACTAGATGGCACTATTATTCTTAGTACTGTAGTAACCTATTCCTTAGTGAACTTGAGAGTGACAAAGCATGAATATGCAGAGAGCATTAGTCCAATAATGCTGTAACTTTGTCAAAATTGTTTCTTAAAAGGAAAGAATTGATGATAAAGTCTGTTACAATGAAATTCATACTATTTTGTGAACCCCAAAATGCAGGGAGCGATCTCTAGGACTCCTTTTTACAATGCAGCATTCATTTGTTATTCATTCAGTCATTCGTTCACTTACAAATATTTATTGAGTGTTTTGAAAGTGCCAGGATCTCAGTGAAGCTCTGGTATTTTCACACTGAAGTAATCACTTTTTTTTTTCAAGTAAGAGCGCAGACTTTGCACTAGTAAGACCTGAATCCTCCACTTACTGGGTCATCTTACGTAAGCCCTTATTATTATTATAACTTGTATTTTGGAGATGAGAAGAGTAAGGCACAGAGCCAGTGGCTGTGGATGGAAATACTTTGTAAAATCATGCTTTCTATGTGAATACTATTACTACCTCAAGAATGTTGAGGACTATTTCTAGTAGTAGTTCTATTTACATAATAGACTATTAAATCACACAATCTAAGCTTATTAAGATCAGCCTCGGGACTTCCGTGGTGGCACAGTGGTTAAGAATCCGCCTGCCAATGCAGGGGACACAGGTTTGAGCCCTGGTCCAGGAAGATCCCACATGCTGCGGAGCAACTAAGCCCATGCACCACAACTACTGAGCCTGCGCTCTAGAGCCCGCGAGCCACAACTACTGAGCCCCGTGCCACAACTACTGAAGCCTGCACTCCTAGAACCCGTGCTCCGCAACAAGAGAAGACACCGCAATGAGAGGCCCATGCCCGGCAACAAAGAGCAGCCCCCGCTCGCTACAACTAGAGAAAGCCCGCGCGCAGCAACGAAGACCCAACATGGCCAAAAATAAAATTAATTAATTAATTAAAAAAAAAATATATATATATATGCTAAAAAAAAAAGAAAACATTATTTTAAAAAAGAAGATCAGCCTCAACACAAGTGACCATGAGACAGTTTCTCAGTGCAGCTCTTCCCTGCCTCAACATATGTCTTGGAAATACCATCAGAATCAAAATGAAGCAGATAGATCCGAAGTGTTTTGGCAGAAGGATACTAGAAGCGTGTTTGGGGTGTGAACGAATGGGTGTGTTTATATATAAAAAATTGTTTCAACACACCTTGCAGGAAGCCAACCTCATCTCTTACCAGCCTCGCTTCCCCTGCAGTTGGTTTTGCTCCCAGTGCACAGTACTTCCTTTCAGACGCTCATTCTGAATGAACATGATGACGATGCATATTTACTCCCGGACGTTGCTAAGCAGCCCAGCAAAAATAAACCTGAAGACTTTATTCACATTTTGTAATAATCAGGGTGTAAATTGACAATGGCTCATTTAGGAGGTTGTGCTCATTGTACTTTACTCAAGTTCCCTTTTTATGTGTGATCTGTTTATTCAGTTCTTATTTATGGAAGTGGATATTATGTCCGAGTGTTACGGGTGATACAGAGATTCTGATTCTATTACTCGCCGTAAGTGTTATACTGCCCAGCCCTTTGGATGCGAGTAATAAAGGTTAGGTTTCTCCTTTGGCCAGAATCCCAACACAACTGTGCTCTCTATCTATGCTGGAGCCACTGCAGCTGATGTCCTAACAGCTCACTGAGGAGGTCAAAGATGGTTTCCTAAAAAATGCCTGCTCTGACAATGGCGTTCGCATCTCAGAGCTACCATTGTTTGCCTTCCTGTCAACCACTCACATAGCTCAGAACTCAAGCAAACACATGAAAAAGAAAAGCCTCGATTTTAAAAGTTTTATTGAAAATATTCAAGATTTCCTGCTTATTTTAGGGACAGTGAAAGAAATCCAGTGTTGTATCCACGTCAGGTCCCTACCAGATTATAAACAGTTGAGAGGAGGGTCCACTTGCTGAAAGGTGCCTTGAGAGAGAAACTCCCGCTTCTCGGATTCGAAGAGGAAGGCCCCTCACCTCTCAAGTCTCCCTTGAGGTGTCACAGCCGGTGGGGGCATCACAGCCTCCCACTCCGGGCTCCGTCTAGCCTCCACAGCCTCCTCCTCACCCAGGTCATCAGGCAGCAGGATTGGCTGCTCTGCCCAACTCCAGAGCTTTTCCCTTTGTTTTAAAATTGCCCTTGAATTCAGCTCCCTTTCACTCCCTTTTCCCCACACAGTGTTTTTACACCTTTGGTGCCCAAACCTTGAAGGTAAACACAAAGACAGGCATCTGTAAACACAGAACGATGCCCACATTCATGGGAATAACAGCAATCTCAAAAAAACAATCATGGGGCTTCCCTGGTGGCGCAGTGGTTAAGAATCCGCCCACCAATGGGAGGGACACAGGTTCAAGCCCTGGTCCGGGAAGATCCCACATGCTGCAGAGCAACTAAGCCCCTTGTGCTACAACTACTGAGCCCATGTGCCACAACTACCGAAGCCCGCGTGCCTAGAGCCCGTGCTCCTCAACAAGAGAAGCCACTGCAATGAGAAGCCCGCACACCGCAACGAAGAGTAGCCCCTGCTCGTCGCAACTAGAGAAAGCCTGCGCGCAGCAATGAAGACCCAGTGCAGCCAAAAATAAATAAATTAAATAAATTTTAAAAAAAACAAACAAAAAAAACACCAATCATGATGACAAATTTTAATCAGTGACTCAGAAACTTCCCAAGCAAGAAAGATTTGTGTCCCAGTCTTGCTCTACCCTCATTTCATGTCTTTTTTTTTTAATGTTACATTTTCATTTTTATTTATTTTTTTATTTTTTTGCCGCCCCGAGAGGCATGTGGGATCTTAGTTCCCTGACCAGGGATAGAACCCATGCCCCCTGCAGTGGAAGAGTGAAGTCTTAACCACTGGACCACCAGAGAGGTCCCCCTCATTTCAGGTCTTAGTTCCAGCTCTAAGTGTTTGCAGCAATCTCCCTCCTGAACTATATCACATTCATGCAACTTTTTTCCCCCTACCTTGCATGTGAGCCTGGCCATTTCTTTCCCTGTTAAGAATCTACAGCCCCGACCTCTTTATATAACGTCAACCCAACTAGAGCAGGAACCTGCCTTTATCTAAAAGTCTGGCCATGCAGAGCCGGCAATCCGTGAACAGCAGCTGACGGGCTGATCCAAAGCAAATCCCTCATGTACTCCTCAGGGAAGGGAGGAAGGCAAACCCATTGCCAGCCCACGATGGTCATGATAGAAAGATGTGCAAATCCAGGCTGGCCCTTCAGGCTGATGGGGCTGGCTGAGAACTGAGTGAATAAAGTGAAATGGAAGGTAAATGGATGCAATCAAATTATTACAAAGAGGGAACAGGCAAGGTTGCTTTAAAGAGACGAAAAATAAGCATTTCTACGCCCTCCACAATCATAGGGATTGAAAATGTTAGTATTCTTGCTCATCTTTTCTCTTTGGTGTAGATCCATCTTTTGATGCATATGGTTTTTGTTGTGATTTTCTTCGTTTATACCACCTGTGTTCCAGATGTCTTGTCAACTTCATCATTTTGCTGCTTTGCTTGAAGATTTCAAAACAGACCTCAATTTTGAAACTCTTCTGTGGCATATTTCTCTTTTTTTTGAAAAGATGTGTTTGATTTAGAAAATACAAAGACATTGCCCTACTTTCTTTGCATTGGGGCTAAATTGGAAGTAGGCAGCAAAATGGGTTACCTCCTGACTAGTGGAAGAGATACTCACCACAGCCGTCTGCTGACTGCAGAGAAGTGGCAGCCAGGATGGTGCAGGTGAGGCCAAGTGCATGTCCCCAACCTTTGTGCTTCATTATGTCACAGAGGCCAGGAATGACAAGAGGATAAGGAAATCTGTGGCCTCAGTTTAAAACACAGTCCAGATAGAGTCCATACCCTATTGAGAAATCAATTCATGTACATGCGTGTGTTCTACACGTGCACAGGTGTATTCATGCCAACATAAATGCATCAAATGTCTCTGGCAAGACATAGAGGAACTTGGTTGCTGTCGAGATGAGAATTTGGTAGCCATGGGCCAGGGGTGAGAGGGAGACCTAATTTCACTGTAAACACTTTCTTCTTAAAACTTGGAGCTTGTGCTTGTATTTCCCATTAAAAATTAAAACATTGGATAATCATCATAACAAAAGAATATATTCCACGAGACTGGGCACACCTAAAAGTAGTCTCCTAAAGCAATTTCTCCCTTTGCATGAGGAATAAATTCCTACCTGTCACCTCAGCTTGAAGGGAGATTAATGTGGCTTGAATATTTACTATGGTTTTACTGCAGAGATGTGTAAGTGCCAACGATGTGTTACCACATAGGCAAATGGCTCTTGAATCCGGATAACCGTGCTATGGAAAAGACGGTGGGGATTTTGGTGTTTGTGTCATTTGGGCTTGGATTACACGTTCCTTCCCCTGTTGCTGGGAGGCCCATGTTCTTGGAAGTAACTGAACTAAGGCTGGAATAGTGGGGATTGAGAAAATGAATGACTTGGAAGAAGATACTGCAGCAGCAGTTTGTAGAGACCTTCTTTCTGCCCCCTGCTCAGGCATCCAGGGCAGGTGAAACATCCAGATGCACAGGACCCTTTGGTTGTGCCATCCTGGTTCACTCCTTGCTGCCACCACTAGATGGACACTCATCTGTTTCCTGGGACACGGATCTAGGGCTCTCTCCAATTCCTCCCAGGGTCTCGAGCATGATCCCTTCTCTCTCTTTGCACCCGGCACAGAACAAATAGACCAGTGAGAGGACAGAATGCAGATGGCATATCTCTCATATAATTTATCTAATCAGGTTGCTTACTTACTTATTCATTTAATAAACATGTATGGATTCCTTTCCAACCTGGGCCTGGCAGGATGGCTCCCGCAAAGAAGGGTGGTGAGAAGAAGAAGGGCCGCTTCACCATCAATGAGGTGGTGACCAGAGAATACACCATCAACACAACATTCACAGGTGCTTCCACGGAATGGGTTTCAAGGAGCGTGCCTCTCAGGCACTCAGAGAAATCCGGAAATTTGCAATGAAGGAGACGGGAACTCCAGATGTACGCATTGACACCAGGCTCAACAAAGCCATCTGGGCCAAAGGAATAAGGAATGTTCCATACCGTATCCATGTGCTGTTGTCCAGAAAGTATGATGACGATGAAGATTCACCAAACAAGCTCTAAACGTTGGTTACCTATGTACCTGTCACCACTTTTCAAAAATCTACAGCTAGTTGATGTAGATGAGAACTAACTGCTGATTGTCCAATAAAGTTATAGAACGGCCAAAAACAAAAACAAACAAACAAACAAAAATGTATGGAAAACCTACCATAGGCCGAAAACTTGCTCTGGAGATGCAAGACCTCAAGAAGTTCACAATCTAGTGGGAAAGATAGACTATTTTTTTTTTTTTTAATATGACTGTGATAGTCTGATGAGTGTTAATGTAACCTAAGGCCAAGGTAACATAGGAGCATCTACCAGGGCATCCAAACCAGACTAGAGGTGGTGCTGATCACACAGGTGACCAAGTTGGGACTGAAAGGGCATGCAGGAGACTGCCCGTGGGCCACATGGGAGATGGGGACTGAGTGTGTTATTGCTGGTTGGTGACAGGAGAGTGGCAGCTGTGAGGGGTGTAGGGCATTTCCCGATGAGATAATAACATAAAGTGAGAAATGACCACAGCTCATCAGGAACTGCAAATTGCCAGCATGGCAGAAGCATAAAGTCTGAGACAGGGTAGGGAGTATAGAGGGAAGAGGAAGGGCTTTACATGTCCGGCTAAGGCATTTTTGAAAGGATCGAAGTGGGAGAATGACAAGATTTAACAAGATATGCGTTTTCAAAGATAATTGAAGGCCAGTAGAGGGAATGTGTTGGGGGTGGGAAATGTTAGAGGCGGGAGACCAGTTAAGTGGCTTCTGCGGCATTTCAGCCAAGGAGGGATGAGGTGGTGAAGGGGGGTGGCAGTTACAGGAAAAGAGAAGAACAAAGGTGAAACCAACAGCAGGGGCAACTCTGTGACCTTCCTCCCCTGACACAACGGGATTAGGATGTCATTGCAGGTCTACCTGAAAGGAGCTTAGGAGAAATGACCAGACAGTATCCAAGCACGTGTCAGACCAATGTCTAGGTAAGTAAGTAGCTCAAAGTTAACCAAGAGGAGGCAGGTAAGGGATAAGGCCGGCTGGGATGGAGAGTGTAGGGAGAAAGTGCAAGCAGACAGATACCATAGGAACCTGATTTAGTGGGACCCTTGCAGCTGCTGGTGAGTGTTCCAGAAGCCCTAAAGGAACCAATACGGAACACATATATGGGGGTGGGGAGGGGTCTAGGGTCACTTACTTCCTGGCTTGAGTAGCTGGGTGGGTGGAGATACGGCAGTGAAAGGTAGAAAGTTCGGGAAGAAAGACTTTTGGGAAGAAGATAAAGAGTTCAGTTTTGAGCTTTTTGGATTTTAGGTGCGTGATGTCCATCTGAGCCACATTCACTCTGGAAAGCATCTAGGTAATGCAAGAGATGTGATGGAAACTAAGAGAAAGAGTCTCAAGAAAGAAAAAACAATGAAAATGTCCATTGCTTCAATGAAATAAAATAGGTGTCCATCTGATTTGACAAAAGGAAAGTAACCAATGATCTTAGTGAGAATGTTTTTTGGTAGCATGGTGTTAGAAAATAGATTACCAGATCACCTCCGCTGAGGACCTAAGGGAGAGGAGAGAAAGTTGTTGCAGTGGGAAGTCAGTTTGATGAAATGCTTACCTCCAATCAGGTGACTAACCGTCCCTGTTTGCCCAGGACTGAGTGGATTCCCAGGATGCTGGACTTTTAGCGCTAAAACTGAGAAAGTCCTTGGGCAAGCAGAACAGATTGGTCACCCTGCCTTCAATCCCACTACCAGAAAGGCTGTCCTAGAGTTCATGAAATAGGCTGAGATAAAATTAAGATGCTTGGGACTTCCCTGGTGGCGCAGTGGTTAAGAATCGGCCTGCCAATGCAGGGGACACGGGTTCAAGCCCTGGTCTGGGAAGATCCCACATGCCGCGGAGCAACTAAGCCCATGCACCACAACTACTGAGCCCGCGTGCCACAACTACTGAAGCCCCCGCACCTACAGCCCGTGCTCTGCAACAAAGAGAAGCCGCCTTAATAAGAAGCCCGTGCACCGCAACGAAGAGTAGCTCCCTCTTGCCGCAACCAGAGAAAGCCCGCGTGCAGCAATGAAGATCCAATGCAGCCAAAAATAAATAAATAAATTTATTAAAAACAAAAAAATTAAGATGCTTGAGGGAATTCCCTGGTGGTCCAGTGGTTAAGACTCGGCACTTTCACTGCTTTGGGCCCGGGTTCAGTCCCTGGCTGGGGAACTAAGATCCCACAAGCCGTGTGGCGTGGCCAAAAAAAAAAAAAATTAAGATGCTTGAATCACAAGATTTACTGAATAAATTTAAAACACACAGCAAGAAACAAAGGGAAAGAGATGAAGGATGCTATCACCATGAGAATAGGGTGCAAGTTGGGTGTATGAGCCACAGCTCTCTCTCTGTCTGTCCCTGTCTGTCTCTCTCTCGTCTTCATTCCCTGCTGCCAGTATGGTCACAAGGTCCAGAGTTGAGGGTGAGCGAGGGGACTCAGCAGACTGAAAGTATCTGGAGCCAACACATGCTTACTCTTTCCAAGAGATGGAGGGACAAATAGCTTGGACGCAACTGAAACTCACCAATAAGTTGCTGAAGAGCTATGGATTTATCTGTGTATCTTGGGCAGAGGTTACATGTGGCATAAGGATGATACATGATCTGTGCTTTATTAATGTTTTAGGTTTAAGTGGTCCTTCTATCCCTTCCTATCTACAAGGAGCATTCTGGTTTGTTCCATCCTTTTCGTCTATGTTTATCAAACATATGCTCTGTTTATATTTATATTTAATTTAACAGATTTCTAACTTAGCACATTTGCTATCATTCCTCAACATGTTTTATGAGTTTCATCTGTTATTCTACTTGTTTGTTTCCCTTGTTATTTACAGCAGAATTGAATATTCTCAAATAATGTGGTAAAATCATATTATAGAAGTGACAATAGCACCAGTAGACTTTTCCTTCTCGAAACTTGGCTGTTGTGAAAAAAGAAAGAAAGAGTATTTACTAGAGGGATTTAGAGAATCATGAGAAAAAAATTTTTTAATAAACTGAAGTCACCAAGTCAGAACATAAGGTGTTTCAACCAGAGACATGAGAAGTTAATTGACAGAGCATGATCCTTGGGAGAGTATAAAAGGATGGAATCCAGATCAGGTGGAGCATTGGTGGGAGATCTCATCCTCTTAGACTAGAGGGGAGAAGGAATAATAGTGGACAAGACAAGTGTGTTTCCAGTGACGGACTGGGTTTACCATGTATGTCTTAGTTTTCTTTGTGAAGTAGCTTGGCCATTAAACAATTATATCCAGGCACTGGTTGATTTACAAATATTTACTTTTTTTTTAGGTGTGGTGGCTTTGTAATGTATCAATTTGGCTATGCTGAACTACTTTCCCCAGAATTTCATTTCATGTATATTTTGGGTTATGGTGGGTCCCAAGAGAGATTCTTGTGAGCTTTGGAAGGCAGACGGGAAAGGGCAGCCGTTCCGTAGCTCACACACGTTGCTGCCAATGTGCTAACTCACCTCATCAGCATGAAGCAGCAGCGGCACCAGCTCTACTTCCCCTGGACCCTCCCTCACCTTCTCTGACCCCTGGACCAGGTGCCTATGTTCAGTTCCATGAGGAAGGGCAATGTCAATCATCATGGGTTTCAGTCTGTCCTGGGTTCCAGCATGTTCTTGATCTTCCTCAATTTACATCCATTTTCTCTTCATAACTCCCCACCATCTAGACTCCAGGCTCCAGTATCAGGTGAGAAGACTTACAGAGATTGTTTAACCAGTCTCAACAAATGTGTAAGGCCAAACTCCTATAATATAATCTCCGGAGACCATGCTTGAGTTTATGCTAATGACATGACTCAGGACAGGGACTGTCCACGCCAGAAAGATGAGCCTTATGATTAGAGGGTTAGGGCTTTGAGCCACATGATATCAACCCAACATTTGACCTCCAGGGAGGGTGAGGAGGGCTGAAGACCGAGTTCAACCACATGGCCAGTGATTCAATCAATCATGCCTACAAAATGAAACCCCAATAAAAGCTTTGCACATGGAAGCTCTGGTGACTTTCCTGGTTGGTAATTCTGTATCAATGAGCCAGGAGGGTGTTGCTTCCTAAGGACATGGAAGCTTTGCATTCAAGGCCCTCCCGACATTGCCCTGTGTGTCTCCTCATTTGGCTGGTCTTGAGTTGTATCTTTTATCATAAAACTGTAATCATAATTATAGTGCTTTCCTGAGCTCTGAGTCATTCTAGCAAATTATTGAATCTGAGGGGGTAGTGGAAACCCCTGAATTTGTAGCCAGTGGTCAGGAGCATGGGTGACCTGGGGACCCTGGACCTTATGGCTGGTGTCTGAAGTGAGGGGGTGTCTTGTGAAGGACTGTGCCCTTACACTGTGGAATTTAACCTAAATTCAGGTACTCAGTGTTAGGACTGCACTGCAAAGAGAAAATAATATAGTAACCTCCCATGTGGGCATCACCTAGGTACAACAGTAATCAACTCATGGCCAATCTTGTTTCATCCATAACCTCCATTGTGGGATTACTTTGAAGCAAAACCCTGTTGTGATATGATTTCATCCATAAATATTAAAGTAGATATCTCTAAAAGATAAGCCTCTTCTTTCTTGCTAATAACTACAATACCATTCATTTATTTTTAAAAATTGACAGTGATTCCCTAATATTATTGCATACTAATAGTCAGTGTTCAAATTTCCCCTACCATCTCAAAAAAAAATTTTATATCTGGTTTGTTCAAATCCAAACAAGTCCCCACATTGCATCTTGTCAACAGACCTCTTAATCTCTTTTCATCTGTATGTCTCCTTCTCTCTCTCTCTCTTTTCTTGCAATTTATTTATAAAAGATACTGAGTGTCTTTTCCAGTAGAGCTGTATTCTCACACTTTAAAGTATACACAAATCACTAGGGGATTTTTTTTTTTTGCTTATATAAATGCATTTTAAATTTTTTAATTTTTAAAATTCTTAAATTAATTTTTATTGGACTATAGTTGCTTTACAATATTGTGTTAGTTTCTGCTGTACAGCAAAGTGAATCAGTTATACATATACATATACATATATCCCCTCTTTTTTGGATTTCCTTCCCATTTAGGTCACCATAGAGCACTGAGTAGAGTTCCCTGTGCTATACAGTAGGTTCTCATTTGTTATCTATTTTATACATAGTATCAATAGTGTATATATGTCAATCCCAATCTCCCAATTCATCCCACCCTCCACCTAGGGCATCTTATTTTAAAAGTAGATTCTGCTTTAGAAAGAAAATGTGGGGGCTTCCCTGGTGGTTCAGTGGTTAAGAATCCGCCTGCCAATGCAAGGGACACAGGTTCGAGCCCTGGCCCGGGAAGATCCCACATGCCACAGAGCAACGTGTGCCACAACTACTGAGCCTGTGCTCTAGAGCCCACGAGCCACAACTGCTGAGCCAGCGTGCCACAACTACTGAAGCCTGCGCATCTAGAGCCCGTGCTCTGCAACGAGAGAAGCCACTGCAATGAGAAGCCTGTGCAACGCAACGAAGAGTAGCCCCCGCTCACCACAACTAGAGAAAGCCCGCACAGCAACGACGACCCAAAGCAGCCAAAAATAAAAACAAACAAATAAATAAATAAATTTATTTTAAAAAAAAGAAAATTTGGTGTGGGGCCCAAGATTCTGCATTTCCAGCAAGCCCCCAGGTGAAGTGGATGCTGCTGGTCTGTGAACCACACTCAGACTAGCAAACTCTGGAGCTCTCTACAGTCTGGATTTTGATGATTGCATCCCCATGATGTCATAACCATGTTTCTCTGTCCCCTCTCAACTGGTGGTCAGACCATCTGGATTAAGGGGAAGCCCATTGTGTGTGAAGCAACCTCTTGTGTAACTTTTAATGCTCCTTCAAAAATGTATACTTAAGCAATCTGAAAGTTTTCCAGTAGTATTTTTCTCACCCTCCCAACCCTTTTCTATGTTCTCTCCCATTTAAAGTTTATGCCCAATGTATTCTAATGGCACTCAGTAAAAATACTTTTTAGGGAAAGGAGGGAATATATCCAGTGGTTGTAAAGTTGGAGGACATACCAACATGACATGGAAGACAGCCTAGATTAGGCAGAAGACAAGAAGAGAAGCAGCTGCAAGACTGACTTGTGTAGAAGTAAGGGCCCTTGGATAGGGGAATGAGGCTGGGTGAGGCTGGGTGATAAGAGTGGGGCAGAGATTGTGAAGATCCGTTGCACACAGCCATTCTCAAAAGCCAGTCCAAAATCCCAGAAGCACATGGGGGCTTGCTAAAAATAGTTTCCTGTTCTGACACATCAAATCACAATCTCTGGAGAAAGAGCCCTGGAATATGCTTGGCAGGCACCCTCTGGAGACTCTGATGTAGAGTGGATCTAGAAACCACTGAACTATATCGGATGCCACACATTGCTGTATGTGTGTTGTGTGTGTATATATATATATACATATATATATATATATATATATATATATTTTGCCATCTTTCTTGCCAGTGAATGCTCTGAAGTACTCATTGACCAAATGCTAGGTAGCCCTAGGATAAAATATCACCTAGTGCTTTCATTCTCGGTGGGCACGTGGTCGTCTGATTACATGATGTTTCATTTAATGGCTGAGACGTTAAAGCCCAGTTGTTAAGAACTCCGATGAATTTAAACTCTGAAAAGTGTGGTGTTTACACTCCTATACATGGCACCATTCACATATCAATTATGCTGGATTTTCAGATTAATTAGATGACCATAGAGTTGCCAGGCTCTGAAGGAATTGGACTTCAGACAAGAAAAATGGAAATAAATTTTGTAAATTATTTACAAGTTTCACTACTCTGTTTTCAGCCAGACCTCACCAAAAAGAGACAAAAGTAAAGACAGAGGAACCTTCGAGCACAACAGCGAGAGTTTGCTGGGCCATCATGGGCTTGACCTTCCTGTCTCATTGGCTTGGCTGTCTCACACAGCTCTAGTTAGCAGCAACTTGGCTTGGTTGTGAATATTATCCTTATATGGGCTGAGTCATCCAGAGGGCAAACATGGACTTTCAAGGATTTGAGGGACCCTCCTTGTTAGAATGTTCACATTAGTTCCTCTTTCAGCTACACATGCCAACCACACATGCTGCTTCATCCTCTGCCAATAAGATTCCTGTTCCTCTTTCCTTGGCCTGGCCACTCGTCACTTCCTTCTTATCTTGCCTGTTTCTTTTCCTTTGTCACATCTGGCCCTCACACCAGTTCAACCTGCTTCTAATCGTGTGTTTATTGGCATTCCCAAGCATTTTCAGAAAACGTGTAGTGTTTCTGCTGCATTAGAACATTGAGGTTACAGGAGGAATTGAATTGAGGATGTTGATTTTTTTCAATACAATTACTCTTCAGTTAGCGGGTCCAGTAACACCAGTGAATTTTAAAGCCTGAACAAGTTTTACAGATGCTCTGAAAAGTGCTAACTGTTTTCCCCTTGAGCCCAGATGACATTTGGGCAGAAATGGAATGCCAACTTTTGTCAATATTCTAAGGCGATAACATGTAGGGAGGTGACTCTGGTGTCATCTTCCCACCTCCCTACCCACTGGGAAGTCATAGAGTACATTCCACGGCCAAGTTGAAATGTTTTCTGAATGATTCACTCTATCCTCTCCTGTTGGGTCAAATATCAAGAGTAAGAGGAAGGACTCAAATCAGACTCCTTAGGTTCGAATCTCAGAAATCACTACTGTGCCATTTTCCACAAAATTGTAAACCTCTTTAAGCCTCATTTTTATCATCTGTAAAATGGGGATAATATTAGCACCCACTTTGTAAGGACGTTGTGAGCATTGATTATTATAATCCATGGTAAGCACTTAGCATAGCATCATTTATAAGTACTCAAGACACTTCAGTCACTAATATTTCTCCAAGGTTTGTTGATAAATATTCTGCCTCATAGCATAATATTATCATGAATTATAATATCATTTTTGGAAACAATCTGTTGCCAAGAATGTGATCACTGTGGTAAGAGAAGACTAAAAACAGAATCAACGAATCAAATTAAACATTTCATGACTTTTGGTATTATTTAGTCCAATATGTTCCTTGTTTATACATCTTCTAGCCTTTTGAGCACATAGACTGGCATCGTAGGTTGATCTTGCAATGACTGCCGTGTGCCAGAAAAAAGACTAAGTCATATTATCCTGATATGAGTTGCCACCTACGATCATCACAGGAGAATTTCAGAAAGTCTGCTAATTTTAATCTTCTACTTAAAAACAAAGTGTCACAACAGCAAGTATTCGTTTGAGTCAAAGTATCAAACTCTGATTCTATGTATCCCAAATCATTGAGTGAGGAAAATGTCTTAAATTTAAAGTAATAAAATGCACGTGATAGAAGATTCAGAGTAAATAAGGATGTAAAAGCAGAAGGAAAAGTTTCCCTACCCCTGCCTCCTTTCCACTCCCAGAGGGAATTAAGACTGACAATTATTTGTTTATCTTCCCAAATGCTTTGTAATGCACATTCTGGTTTATATTCTGGAAGCTCTGTAGTTCAGTTTGGCCTCAGTGTTCTGACAAATTCTGCTATTTGGCTTCATCTTTGGCCTGTGGAAGACTGAACAGTCAAATGCCAACTTACTGTCAGTCCTGGCATGCTTAGTCTTGTGCGTGATCAATTATCATCTACATCAGGGGGTCTGCAATTTACCACCTTCAAGCCAAGTCTGGCTTCTTTTCTGTTTTTGTAAATAAAGTTTTATTGCAACCTATCACACCCATTTGTTTAGGTAATTGCCGATAGCTGCTTTTAAACTAGGTGGCAGAGTTGAGTAGCTGCAATAGAAACTGGCCTGCAAAGCCTAAAATACTTCCTGTCTGGCCTTTTATGGAAAATTTTGTCCATCTATGATTAGGCTATCACCATAGCTAACTAATCAGCATAAGACCATCCATCCACACAAGGCAAGTCATTGATTGTTTTCATCTGAACAATCACTTTTAAACATAGGAGGCATTCTAGATGTAATTTAGAGAGAACTGTCACCCCAAGTGTTTTATGTTGAAATACTTTCACTTAAAGTATAAGTTTGAATTTACCATTGCAAAAGAAAAATGTTGAAATAACTAATGTAAAAGCTGTTAAGTTTGTGAACAAAAACCATCATTTAGAATTTTCAAATATTTAAGTAAATGAGACAATAGATCATCAGTGCAAATACGAAGACAGAGTTCAATAACTTTAGGAAAGATTAAAAAGTCCCTTTTGAGTTCACAAATGTTTATTTAAAAATTAAGTATCAATACAAGGACAGCAACGGAGATTAGAATATCAAAATTCTACTATCTGTAGACTTGTTTGAAGTGAATGAACAAAATATCCCTTAAGAATTTTAATTATTTGTTATTTAATTCCAATTGGGCCATGATCATTTCAAGAAAAAAAAAATTCATTTGGGAATTCCTCACATCTTCTAAAAATGAATCAAATGCAGAATGTTAGCTTTGTTATCAGTTCAGACTTTCCAAAGAAGAAAAACTCCAAAATCACATGTAACAATAGCCATATATATTTAGACATAAGAAAGAGTGTATAGAAGTATATATTTAGACATAAGAAAGAGTGTATACAAGTATAAGAAAAAGGAGGGACCCCAAATTTTGTTCTCACTCTTCTAATTCAACAGGGCAGACTCCATGGATGAACCCTGAGACCATTACGCTCAGTGAAATAAGCCAGCCACAAAAAGACAAATACTGTATTATTTCATTTATATGATGAAGTCCCTAGAGTAGAGATATTCACAGAGATGGGAAGTAGAAGCCTGGTTGCCAAGGGCTGTGAGGAAAGAGGATTGGGATGTTATTGTTTAATCAGTTACAGAGTTTCAGTTTTACAAGATGATAAAATTCTGGAGATGGATAGTGGTGATGGTTGCACAACAATGTGAATGTACTTAAGGCCACTGAACTGTATCCTTACACAAATGGCTAAGCTAGTAAACTTTATGTTATGTGTGTTTTACCACCATTTTAAAAAGATTCTATGAGACTACTTTAAGAAGACAATCCTTTACAGCTTTGAGTCTATCGAACTCAAAAACTTAAACAGAAGCTTGTTGAAATAACTCCTATTCATTGCCAACCATTTTCAATAACTGAAGTAGAAAGATTCTGGAAAGTTGACCAATCTATAAATCTTAGGCACAAAGTTCCTTCTAGAAAACATGTTACTGAAAAATGACTTCCTGAATTGTATTCTACTGTGATGAAAAAAGGAAGGAAGGAAGGAAGGAAGGGAGGGAGGGAGGGAGGGAGGGAGGGAGGGAGGAAGGAGAGGAGGGAAGGAAAGATGTCATTAAAGATGCTGGTTGAAAGAGCTATTTACCTGTTGGAAATGTGCAATACAATGACCACAGGAGCTGCTCACCAGCTGACCGTGCTGTGGAACCACTGTTCATGTACCACGATGGCAATCTTTAAAGATGTGACTAGTACAGTTTTAACAATATTTGAAGTTATAAAAATAAGTCTGGAATGAAGTTCATTCTATGATGGTATAATCTGTTCCAGTCTTAGTTTTAACTGAATACTGATTTTTAACAGCCCTCCTTTTGGAATTCAGCCAAACTATGAAGTTGGTGTTGAAACATACATAAAATCATGTGTATTTTTTAAATGTACATGAATGAGACCAAAGTATTCATGCTATATTTATTTTTTAATGAGTCATATACCTTGGATATCCTTCCATATCAGGATATACCACCCAGAGGTATTTATCCAAGAGAAATAAATCCTGTGTCCACACCAGACTTGTAAACTGACATTCACAGCACCATTTGTAATAGCTCCAAACTGGAAACACCACCCAGTGACTAGCAACAGGTGAATGGCTAAACAATGTGTATAGCATTTGTACAATGGAACACAAATCAACAATAAAAAAAAGAATGAACTATTGATACAAATAACAACATAGATGAATCTCAAAATATTTATGCAGAGTTCAAGAAGCCAGACAACAAAGTGTATCTATTGTTTAATTCAATTTATATAAAATTATAAAAATGCAAACTAATCTATAGGAAGAAAAAACAAACCGCTGGTTGCCTGGGGACTGGGAACGGGGAGGAAGAATAAGGGAGGGAGAAGTTACAGAGACACAAGAAACTTTGGAGGTGACAGGTATCTTCACTATTTTCACGTGGTCACGGTTTCATGAGTTTAGACTGTGTCAAAACTGATCAGGCTACAAATGAACTTATCTACAAAACAGAAATGGAGTTACTGATGTAAAAAATAAATTCATGGTTACTGGGGAGTAAGCGGGGGAGGGATAAATTGGAAGATTGGGATTAACACATACACAGTACTATATATAAAATAGATAACTAATACGGACCTACTGTGTAGCACAGGGAACTCTACTCAATACTCTGTAATGGCCTGTATGGGAAAAGAATCTAAAAAAGAGTGGATATATGTATATGTATAACTGATTCACTTTGCTGTACACCTGAAACTAATACAACATTGTAAATTACACCCGAATAAAAAATTTTTTAAAAACTGATCAAACTGTTTAAATATATGCAGTTTATTATATGTCAACTATATATCCATAAAGCTGTTAAAAAACAAAACAAAACAAAAATCGTTTTTAGGAGTTGGTAGTGTGGTTACTCACACGTTCCACAAACCCACATTTGTCAAGCTTTTAAAAAGTAATAATTTTTATATCTGTTGATGACGTTAGCCATTTTCAGTAATGTGTGTGGCAAATATTTCCTTAATTTTGTTCCTTTTTTTAAAAAAACGGTATGTGATTTTTAGCCAAATAGAAACCTTACATTTTTATCAAATTAAATGCATGTCTTCTATGTTTTTGGCTTGTGCTGCTGTGCTCTGCTCAGAAAGAATCCCTACTTCAAAATTATATGTTTACAATTTTCACACATGTTTTATTCTAGCATTTTTATTGCTTTATATTCTACATAAAATTCTGTCTTGAATTTAGTTTGGAATAAGGCAGAAATTGAAACTTATTTTTTTTCCCCTAATTACTTAGCCGGTTGAATTAACATCATTTATTGAATAATCACTCTTGTCCCACTCTTGAGATTTTTATCATCTCAAAATACTTAATATTTGGAGGGGGGGCAGTGGTGGGAGAAGCAGAGGAGCTTCACCTGGGGACTCAGGCTCTCATGCTGGTGGCGCTGGTGGTGGCTTTTTTTGCTGTCCTTGGGTTAAAACTCCTGCACCAAAATTCATTACACTTTACTGGCAGAGTATATTTACTCTTGGATTCTAGATGCGCTCCAGTTCAGAGTAGATCCATGAAGCTTTTGCTTCTGACCCAGGAAAAATGTAGTCATTTATTTCCCCCTCTTCATCTCTGCTCCGTCGGCTGATCGCCTCTCCCTGGCACCCAGGCCTCACCCCTACCGATGGAGGAACAAAAAGATAAGTGAGACACGTGGGTTGGGAAAACCTGCAGTAGGGAAGGAGGGGCTTCAAATACAGTTTTCTGTGTCTTTCTTTGTTTACTTCATTTAATTTGCGGGGAGATTCTGGGAGCTATCTTCACAAGTTTTTCATCTTATTCTAAAGTCTCCTTCAAATAACCCTAGATAGAGACAAAATATGTCATTGCAAATTGTTTGGATAAATTTATCAGAATAAGAAAAACCCATCTCTTTATGGCCCCCACGTCCCCCTCCTGGAAGCTCTGGTCATCCAGGCTGACATCTCATGACTCTTACGTGTCCGAAGATACACAATTAAATTTTTCTTAGGAAACTAATTACCGGATCATTTATAAAGTTAAAATTTTACCAAATGTAATAACATCCTCTTCTCTTGTGCTGTCGGCTGTTTTTCAGCTCCTAACTCTGTCAGTTATGGTGATCCATAAGTATTTTTACTCAATAAATAAAGACATTTATGACACTTTAAAATAGACCTTCAGGGACGCTTCAAAAACTATTTTTCCGATGGATTTTATTGCATGATACTCATCTTTCGTATTTTCCTCCTTAGACAGCCATCTCCTAAAAAAAAATCAGACTGGCCTGTAATGATAATCTGGCTCATTTCAAAGGCTGGATTAGAGTACTAATACTAGTAAATATAATAATTATAACAAACGTTTATTGAGCCCTAACTAATAATAACCCTTGCTTAAACACAGGTAAGCACTACATAGAAGTAGAGATATTTATTTCAAAATTAGACTCCACTTTAGCATGAAAATTTCCTTCCTTTGCTCCCCCGCCTGCCCCTGCTTTTTTTTTTTTTTTTTTTTTGGCCGTGCCTGGCTGAGTGTGGGATCTTAGTTCCCTGACTAGGGATCGAACCTGCGCCCCATGCACTGGAAGCACAGGGTCTTAACCACTGGACTGCCAGGGAAGTCCTGCCCTCCTCTTTTTAATGGGACACACATTCCGCCCCCCAAATTATAATACTTGCCTCAGCGTCCAAACAGCAGTCAAATATTGCTTACTCACTTTCTTGCCCACAATCCTGAGGAGATGCACAAAATTGTACCTTCCTGTGGTGTCTCTCTGCTTCTCTTACCTCTACTACGCTTTGTGTTGGTCACTCAGATGTACCAAAACGTGGTTGGTGACCACAGCAATTTGATTTTCCACTAACATTGTTCAGTAGCTTTGCTTTTTTTTGGGTGGTTGGGTAGGGCTGTCACTTTATATCCATCTTTTGGATGTGTAGAGGTAGGCAGAGCTTTTTCTTCTCTTTTTTCACCCTTTATCCAGAAAATGTAAATTCTCAGGGAATGTATTGGTGATTCTGGTTTTCATCTGAATGCCGACCCCGGTCATGAGAGATGAGTTGAAGTCTTTGTTTTGTCTCAAACTCAGAAATCCCAATTTACAGGAAATTGAATAGCAAGAAGAGCTGTGATTAGTTCGAGCCTTGCAATGGTCAGCCTTGATCTGGGGAGACTTCGTACCTCTGTGACAGCAGAAGCAGGAGGGCAGCTCTGCTCCCTGCTGCAAGCCAGCTCCTGCACCTTGCGGGCTCACTATGAAAAGACGTGGCCTTTGGGATTGACATATATACACTAATATGTATAAAATGGATAACTAATAAGAACCTGCTGCATAAAAAAATTTAAAAAAAAAGAAAAAGACAAGACGTGGCTTTTCAGCATTTGCCTATCACTCCTAATTCTCATTTCTAGAGCAAAACATCATTTCGTGTCAACCTGAGGTTTCATCTCTAATCGTGAGCATTCTGATTTTCTTTGACCACTCCTGGAATGTTTGTATTTGTTGTTAAGCAGTGTCAAAAAATATTTGTAAAGAGTAGTTTAAAGGGTGTAGTGCAGTGGGGAAATTATAGATTTTAAATAAATATCAATTGTCATTTTTGCTTCAACCTTTTGGGCTTTTGATGTTATAGGTTTACACCAGATCAATGGTGAATTTGATCTTCATCATTCACTACAACACTGCAGGAAGTTTGTATCCAAGTGCTTCTTAAGCTTTTTTATTCAAGTCCCAGCTCTCTGACCCTAAGAGGCTGGGGATAGGGTCACTGTCTGCAAGAGGCACAGCTGTCTCCACTGCCACCTCCAGCCCCCTTTGCTTCCTTCAGCAAGTTGGAATTTTCTCCATGCCCACATCCCCACACCCCGAGAAGACATCTGCTCTAGGTAGGTGGAATCACACGAGGTCAGCCGATGGCCGGCTGGAAACAACATCAGAACTCTGGGCCAGGCTGTACCCGATTGGGAACTCCCCTACCCCTAATCCACTGGCATCCCATACGAGGCACTCCCTTTGGAAGACGGTTCATTTTCAGCATCCTTTAAGTTGGTGCTTTGGGACCCCCCCAAACTTTAATTGCCCCCAAACTTTAAACAAAAATCCATTTCAAGGTCTGCTTTTCTCCCTAAAGTCTTTATACTCAACTCTGCAATCTTACTGCATTTATTCTTTAGTGTTAAATAAGAAAAATAATGTTTCAATATGTGTATTCTTAGATGATATATGCTATACACCAATTTTGGTGACTACGCAAAGGTAGGCATTGATTCCAAGTAAAAGCAGTGAGAAATACAGCAAGTAGGGAACATAGACCTTAAGACTTAAAAAAAAAAAAAAAAAAAATGGCCCTCTGTAATGCTTTTCCTCCTTCCGTGTAGTTTTCTCTGATCTCTAGGGCATGCCAAAAGTTCAAGCACAAATAAACTATAAAAAGAGAAGCTGAGAAAAATTCTCCTTTTAGAAGAGAGGTATTAAGTGAAAGCTCTTTCACACAATAATTTTTAAGAAAACACAGTGAAGGAGGAAGCTAATAAGAGGATTTTAAAAAAATGGAATAGATTAGAACACTCTTGATCCCTCTTTCTTATCCAGCCCACCCCCCATATCATCAGCTGCTTTTCTTTTTTTTTTCTTTTTTTAATAATGAAGACTTGAAAACTAATCTTCGGTGTTAGAGGCCAGTAGTTACCTCTGTGGACTCTTGATGGAGTTAGCACAGGGGAGCCTGCTGGGTGCTTGAGCTGGGTGGTGGCTACAGGGTGTGTGTGTGTGAGAATTCATCAAGCCGAGCATTTATGACTTGAGCCCATTACTAAATGTAAGTTACACCTCCGTAAAAAATAATTTTAAAATCAGTGAAGATTTGCCCTAACCTAGCTTATTAATAGGTCCAAAGACCATTTCTAGTCTCCTTGGTGTAATGCATCATTGCTGCCTGACGATTCACATGGTGTGTTCGGTGGGTACGACAGGGGCCCACACCCTACGTTGCACGTTGCGGGAATATCTAGAGGCTAGGGAATCAGGTGGGTGTCTGGCTACTAGCAGTGACCTCAGTTTGCTGGGGATTGTTTGTTTCAATGCATTTAGGCCACTTCCAAATTATTAAGTAAAAAACTTTTAATAGCTATGAGGCCATTATTCAACATATGTGAAGTATGATGTTTTTCAGGAAGTGGTTATTTAACAGAGACCTAAATTGATTGAATTTTCAGGTGCTTTTGGAGCAATTCCCCAGAGACAACACCAAAGTAGCAAAGTGCAATGGTCAGTCACTTGACCAGGGGCCAGGGAACTAGACTTCTCCTGGCCCTGTCACCAGCTTGCTCAGTCACTTTGCCTAAGTCACCTGGACTCTCGATTTCTGGCCCTCAATTTTCTTATTTATGAAAAGGGGTCACAACTCTAAAATTATGAGACTTTACAATTTTGAATTTTATAAACACTCTGATTGGCTGTATTGGACAGTTAACTAAGGGAAAGGTGATTAAAAAAAAATAAAGATGTACATGATAAAAAAACAAAAACTTCAAACAGCACAGAAAGATATAAAATGAAATCTCCCTCTCCACCAACTTCTAGGCCCCTAGCCTATACTGAGCAAATATCCTTAGTATAATTACCTATCCTCCAAGAAATTTTTATGCAAGTATCAATGTATATGTATATAGACTTTAAAATGTTTACACAAATGGCATACTGACTACTGTTTATATTTTGCCCTTTTTTTCTGCTTAATAACATATCTTGGAGATCTTTCACATGAAACATACAAACTTACCTCATTCTTTTTAACAGCTGCACGTTATTTCATTGTTCATCATAATTTATTTAATCAGTCTCCTACTAATAGGTTTCTGGGTTATTGCCAGAATATGTCATTGCAATTCATGCTGTAATGAACATCTCTCTATGCATATAAAGAAGCAGACTTTTGCAAATATAATATATCCCATAGGTAAATTTCCAGTAGTAGAATTACCAGATCAAATGATAAGTGCATTTTAAATTTTGGTAGGCTCTGAAATTACTCTTCCTAAAGGTTTACCAATTTATCTTTCAACCAAGGCTGTGTTCAAGTGCCTATTTCTTCCTACCCTTACCAACACTGGGCATTACCAATCTTTTACATTTTTTGTCAGTTGTACATAAAAATATGGTGAGGGGTAGATTTGAAGGTCAGAATTAAATGATGTAAGATTATCAATCTTTATGTATTTCCTTGTATTTAGCTCAACAGAGAGGTTCCTTTCATCTTAAGTGTGTGATGTTTTGCATTTATCAGCCTGTTGATTTAATTCTATGATAACTTTGGAAGTTTAACAATTAACCAGATTTACTTATGCTGCTAAGGACCATCAAGACCCACCTTCCATTTGCATTGGGTTTCAGGCCCTCATTTAATTTCAGAAACTTTGCCCTAATGTGGCCATCTTCTGTGATTTAACTGATATAGTTGAAGACACAATGGATACTTCACTCACTACATTGTGTCCTGAGACTTGAACAGTGAATGATAGGGCAGCTCCCAGAAAACCCAGTTTAAAAGGAAAAACAGATCATGCACTGATCTGTTTAACAGATTTCTCAGGTTAAAATCTCACTGTAGATTTTCTCTCTGATCTAGTAGAGTTCATCCTAACAGTTACTTGCTACTCCTTCAAAAAGGGCAGAGTACCATACTTTATCTTGATATTACTTCAGGCAAAAATATGTGTTGATTATCACCCATGTTATTTTGCATCTAGCTTCCCAGACTTCCGTGAACACAGTTGGTAGGAATATGTCTGTTTACAGAAAGGAAAAATGACACTTAGCAACAATCAGTGATGAATTCAAAGGCATTACATTGGGATACAACTGAAATACAGTTTCAGACTTGACAACCTTCAGTACTTTGAAAGTTATCACACACAACTAACTTGCACTACTCCCATAAGAAAATTCTAATAATCTCTAGAAGTTTTTACAACTTTCCTTTGAGCTACAAAAATAAGCATCTATCTGCCATGCATGAACAAATCTCCAGAGTTCACTGATAAATGCTGTGTGTCGTTCAAGCCCTCTAAAAAGTATCTGAGAGTATATCTGCCACAGGCATGGTTTTTAAAACAACCACAGTGAAACCTGGGAAAGAAGAGATAAAGGAAAAGAGAAGAGACAGAGAAGGAAGGAAGGAAAGGGAAATGGTGACGGTGCAACTGAAGAGTGCAAGGTCAGCCAGGGGTCAAGGGTGAGAGGGTAGAATTATGTTCAAATTTGTGTTGGTCCAGCCTAACTTTTTTCTCCAGTTATACAAGGTCACGAGTGTCGATTTAGAAGGTTCTCTTAGGACATGATGGAAGAAATTTTCACATATTGAGGTATGGGGAAGTCATCTGGCTTATCCCAGACTTGGCTTAAACTTTCTGTTCACTAGAACAGCCTGTGTTATGGCCTGTCAGGCACACATTGTACATCTGCTTTAACCATTAAAGAAAAGAATGTTTTAAAAATCAAAATGGAGTAACTATGGTTCAGGCATCCAAAATGGAGCTAAGTAGCCATTGTGGGTGTAGTTTCAGACACATTCCTGCATCACCGGGAACTTGAATTTTCTGAACTGTATCAAATTCAAGGACACCACCAGCCGTTTTCAAAACAATATCTGCTAGCAGCTGCCAGCTGCAAACTTATGGTCTCAAGGTCTCCCCTTGTAACTATGCAACTGGATCCCAACTAATCCTTGCTTAACGAGTGCCCTTAACTTCTTGCCAGCTCCAGTCCTAATTCTTGACAAACAGCTTATGTAACTTTGTGTGTTTTACCTACATATCCTCTCTCATTTTGTGGTCTGGAGGAACATGATTCAAGTGCTTCTTAATCTGTTTCCCACACTATAGTCCTCCGTTTGGCTCGAATAAAGCTCTTTTCTATTCCTATTGTTTACTGATTATTTGCATCAACAGATACCTACCAGTATTATTAGATCTGTAAAATGGAATTCATATTACTACCAAGATATTTAGAGAACACTTGGAATACACGCTAACATATGGGAGAGAAATAATCACTTTGGGGAATATGGAGCAGAGGTACTTTTACCTATTCTCTCATTAAGTAGAATCCAAAACCCTGGACGTTATATATAAAACATACAAGAAAACTCAGAAGTGGAGAGGAGAAGGTGGACCACTTAGGGACCTCGAGACACAAGGAACAACAGGTGGTGAGTTCCCTGGTTTGCTTTTTCCCTCACATAGCCAAGACTTGGAGCTGAAGAAGCTACCAAGGCAGAAGTACCAACAGACACAGACAAAAACAGCAACAGCAACAAAAGCCTGTTCTTTCCAGTCAAAGGACCAGGTAAGGAGTCACCTCAGAAGACAGAACACTTTTAGAAAACAACCACTCTGGTTCAGTCAAACACTCTAGAACACATACTGTGTTCATGGATTGGAACACTCACCATAGTACAAGCCTTAGTTCTTCTCGAATTGATACACAGGTGTAACACAATTCTTATCAAAATCTCAGTATGATTTTTGTACATATAGACAAGATCAGTCTAAAATTTATATGGAAAGGCAAAGGAGCTAGAATTGCTGAAACGATTTTGAAAAATAAGAATAAAGCAGAGGGACTCAGGTTACCCAATTTCTATCAACAGTTGAATTGTTAAAGAAATAAAATGTGGCATATTCATACCATGGAATACTATACATCAATGAATGAATAAACTACAGATACAGGCATGAGATGAATGAATCTATTAGAATTATCTACTTTAGGGTGAACAAGCCAGACACAAAAGACTACACATGGTGTGATTCCATATATATATAATTTTAAAGCAGGCAAATGTAAACTATATTATTTAGGGATAAACACTTAGATGGTATTTATCCCTAAATAATATAGTATAATAATGTATAATAAAGTATAAAACAAAGCAAGGAAATGGTTTCCATAAAAGTCAAGAAAGTAGTTACTTCTGGTGGGAGGACAAGAGATATGAGGGGGTTTCTGGGGGTGTTTGCAGTATTTTATGTATTTTATTTCTTGTAATTATAGAAAGTGTGCTTTATACTAATGTCTTAAGCTGTACATTTATATTTTATGCACTTTTTCAATGTAAAGTCGTTTGTTTATTTATTTATTTATTTATTTATTTATTTATTTATTTATTTATTTTTGGCTGCATTAGATCTTTGCTGCTACGTGCAGGCTTTCTCTAGTTGCAGTGCGCAGGGGCTACTCTTTGTTGCGGTGCACGGCCTTCTCATTGAGGTGGCTTCTCTTTGTTGCGGAGCACAGGCTCTAGGTGCACAGGCTTCAGTAGTTGTGGCACGCAGGCTCAGTAGTTGTGGCTCACGGGCTTAGTTGCTCCACGGCATGTGGGATCTTCCTGGACCAGGGATCGAACCCGTATCCCCTGCATTGGTAGATGGATTCTTAACCACTGCATCACCAGGGAAGTCCAATGTAAAGTTTTCTTTTTAAAAAAGATTGCTCGTCTTCTTTGGGAAGGATAACTTGTATGAATAGAAGAGGAGCCAAGATAGAAATTAGGGAGAGGAGTTGAGGTGGGGGAGGGAAGGTTGCTACTGCAATACTCTAAGTATGAGATGACAAGAAGCAGGACTAGGAAATTAATAATTGGGATGGAGAACAGCAATTAGAGAAGACTGAAAGTAAATGGAGGCAGAGGAAAAGTCAAGATGTGGTAACCAGTCTCTAAAGATGGCGCCTAGGGCTTCCCTGGTGGCGCAGTGGTCGAGAATCTGCCTGCCAATGCAGGGGACACAGGTTCGAGCCCCGGTCTGGGAAGATCCCACATGCCGCGAAGCAACTGGCCCGTGAGCCGCAACTACTGAGACTGCGCGTCTGGAGCCTGTGCTCCACAAGAGAGGCCGCGATAGTGAGAGGCCCGCGCACCACGATGAAGAGTGGCCCCCGCTCGTCGCAACTAGAGAAAGCCCTCGCATAGAAACAAAGACCCAACACAGCCAAAAATAAATAAATAAATTTAAAAAAAAAAAAAAAAAAAAAAAAAAAAAAGATGGCGCCTAATGAATCACACCCCCAGTAGTGTAGTCCCACATGGATTCTGGGATGGTCCATTAAAACTGATGGAATGAGGTAGAAATGACACTACCTGATTTCCAAGGCTAGATCAGAGGAAGGTTTGCCTGGGTCTCTTGGAATGAGAACCCAGCTCTCATACTGGAGAAGTCCAAGCCACCCAGCTGAGCTCACGACTAATAGCCACACCACCTGCAGCCACACGCGGGAGGTATCTTGGGTGTCTAGTCCAATAGAGCCACCAGATGACTGCAGTCTCAGTCAATATCTGACTTCACCTAAGAGAACCCACAAGTAGTACCCGCCTGAGCCCAGTTAACCCACAGAACTGCGGAAGATAGTAATAAATTGTTATGCCACTAAGTTTTGCGGAGGTTTGTTACACAGCAATAGGTAACCAGAACACAAAGATAACCCAACAGTTTGGAGCTTGGGGGACTGGATGAATAATGATACCCTGACTGAGACAGACAGTGTGGAGAAAAAGTAGGTTTGTGTCGGAGAAATAAGTCTAGTTCTGGACTTTGAGATGCCTGTGGAACATCTAGATGTAGGCATCCAGTAGGCATTTATATATAGTGACAAGCCTGAAGCCCAGGGAAGAGATCCGGTCTGAGGATAGAGATTTGGAAGACATTTCAGCATATCTCTGTAAGAGTATAGGACCTGCCCAAGAAGTAGGACCTACTCCTTCAAAGACTAGTCCTAACATCATCTCCTCTAGAAGAACCCAGAGACACTGGTTTTTAAATGCCAACTCTTTCCCAGTGATTTAGTAGTTCTTTGAACATATCTTTTCTATAGTCCGTACCATACTTCCCTATCATTATTTATTTACATGTCTGTCTTCCCTGATAAATTGTGATGTGATCCAAGACAGGACTTTAACTTGATCATGTGTCTCATAGTCCTGGAAAGCAAGAAAACCTTCAATGGATAAATGGAAGAATAAATAAATGAACAAATGAATAAATGAAAGACCACCCTCATCTTATACAGATAAAAGTCAAATAAACACTTTAAAGGGACTTCCCTGGTGGTCCAGTGGTTAAGACTCTGAACTTCAACTGCAGGGGACACAGGTTCAATCCCTGGTTAGGGAACTAAGATCCTGCATGCCACGCAGTGTGGCCAAAAAAACAAAACAAAACAAAACAAAAAAATTAGGAAACATAAACGTAAAAATGAATAGGCAATCAAATGTAAAATAGATAGCTAGTGGGAAGCAGCCGCATAGCACAGGGAGATCAGCTCCGTGCTTTGTGACCACCTAGAGGGGTGGGATAGGGAGGGTGGGAGGGAGATGCAGAGGGAGGGGATATGGGGATATATGTATATGTATAGCTGATTCACTTTGTTATAAAGCAGAAACTAACACACCATTGTAAAGCAATTATACTCCAATAAAGATGTTAAAAAAAATGAATAGGTATGAGTTGCTAATATCTTACTGAATAAGCTGATTTCCTACTAAGCTGAAATTAGAAAATAGTGCAGTATATGAAGACAGAACTGAAAAGAATGTGTGTTTAGTATACGTTTCACTCCTCTTTTGGACTTACTGCTTCCAGGGACTATTTCTAATTACTGTATGCAAATTTATCTATCTGCTACTTAATCAGGAGAGATTTTCCCACTAGGTTTACAGATTAAATTTTGAAGATACTCTCCTTTTTGTATGAATTGAGTAGTAGTAAATACAAAACAAAATAGAGAATGCCTTAAGATTTTGTGAATTACAGAGCTCTGTGGGTTTTTCTCTTTACTCAATAAAAGACTTAAAATAAATAGCTTTGGGCACTTCTTTTATCGAACAATATTGACTATTCCAGGAAGTTATTAGGACCACTTACTTTAAAACCTTTGATCTTTATACCACAGAGTGTAATGTATTTTATTTAACTCAATAAAGTGTAATTGATTTATTTAGATTTTAAGTAGAGTCTGTATAATAATTCAAATCATATGCCCATAGGCTACCCTATAATTTTTGTTTCCTATCCTTCTCATGAGCAAAGAAAACAGCTGTGTTTATCCATTCGTGGCTGACAAAATCCATTTGTTGGTATTGTACTATCAAATTTACAAACGCAAACGCAAAGTCTGGCAGCATTTTAATTTCGAATTATCACATGTACTTGAATGAATCTTTAGAGAGAGAACTGCCAATTTTGAAGGGCTACTGAAAGTACTAAAATATTAATTAGACAGGAGGTCTGCCAAGCACTTGGAAAGCCCAACTCCTTTCACACATTACACACTAGACCTAGGAGATTTGGGGAATTTTTTTGGTTTTTTTGTTTTTCTGTGGCTTTGATCTCGGGTGGCCTCGGCCTGCAGCGGCTTGAAGCAGGGTTTTGGTTCCCGGCCAGTGATTGAGGTCGGGTTGCGGCGGTGAGAGCGCTGAATCCTAGCCACTACACCAGTGGTCAGTGACAAGGTCCTGGCCCTACGGCTTTGCAGAAAAAAGAATTCCCACAAAGACGGAAAGTCATGAAACAAGTAAAGTGTTTATTAGGAGGAAGAAGAGTACGTCTGGGTAGACACATGGGCGGACTCAGAGAGAGAGTTGCGCCCCCATGGTAGTTTAAATTACTTGTATGGGGCATTTCTTCCGGGTTTCCTTTGGCCAATCGTTCTGATTTGCTTGGTTCTGAGTCCGTATTTGGTAGATCTCAAGAACCTCCCATGTGTGCACGTGCATCTCTTAGCCAAGATGGATTCCAGCAAAGAGACCTATGGGTAGATTGACATCACTCTGCTTTTGGCCTCCAAGGAGCTTTATAGTCGGGAAGGTCTCCTTGACTTCGAGAATGAGAAATATGTGGTGTCTTATCTTTTATCTGGGCAGGGCCCGGCCTCCTCAATTAGCCTGCTATTATGGAGTTTCTGTCCACAGGGGACGAACTCTATCTGCTCAGCTCGGGGCCCGTCTATCTCCTGCCTCAGCTTAAACGACACGAACTTATTTTCTCACAAGTCTGGAAGCTGGAAGTCCAAAATCAAGGTGCCAGAAGCGCTGATTTCTCCTGAGGAAGATTTGGGGAATGTTAACAAAAGGAGACTATTACTTACTCAGAGACCTTTGAAATCTGCTGAAATCAGGAGTAGCTAGAGCCTCATGCAGGGTTAGGGGTTGTTGAGAAAGTAGAATAAACAAAATTCTGTATACTGTTCAGTGATCACTATCACAGAAAAGCTGGCCAGACTTTTGATTGGGAATTTGGAAGAACGGAGAAACTGCTAAAGATTCTAAAGAGAGCCCTAAAAATCATCCAATTTATAAAGACTCGGCTTCTGGATTATTTACTCCTTCAATAAATGAAGTGTCTCCTGGAGTTGCTGACCCTCCCATCTCCAGGAAAGCAGCTCCCTCTTGACCAGTGGTGTTTCCTTTTTTTTAAATCAGGAAGAAAGCTCCCTGCACATGCTTTACCATTGTCCGTGATGGGACTTCTGCCAGTCTTACCACCCCAAACCTGTCTCTCCTTAAATGCTCTCCAGCCTCACATCATGCCCACTCCTATTTAAAATCCTGGCTTAGATGGTTGTTTCTTAAGCCTGGCTACAAGTGAGAATCACGTGAAAAAAAAAAAGTAAACATAATGACTGGGCCCACCCTCATGGAGTCAATTTAACCCCAAGCACGGGCTTGTGTTAGAACTTCCCCAGGTGGCTCTCATGTGCAGCCAGCGTTGAAAGCCTTCAGTCCCGCCTCCTCTGCCCGAACCCGTCCGCTGCCCCTCCCCGACTTCTCGCATCCACCCCTCAAGCTCCTGCTCCACATTCCACAGCGGTCCCCGGCATCACCTCACCTCTGAGTCACTTCCCGACTTCCCCAGGAACAAAACCCTCTCTCCTAGGTGCCCCGTTATGCACTCAGCCGAGTTCCATCAATGCACCTGGAGTTAGTTAACGAACTTCTCCCTGGACGCGTCTCTGCTTCCGCTGGACGGTGAGTTTGCGAATGTAGGGTTCAGTCAATAAGCGTTGCCAGGAGTAATGAAGGACAAATACAAACTACTTAGAGAACTCCATCTTCTCTCATTTAAACCTGCAGAATCCCCTGGGGGAATAGTTCCAAGATTACTGGTATTCCAAAGACCCATATATTCTCCAGATTCCCCACTGCAGATCTGTCCGTGGAGATAAGTGAGAGGGGGTGGGGGAGGGAATGGCCAAGGTTTTAAAAAGGCACCTTTAGGCCCAACTGCTGGAACATACCGTCTTAGGGTCTTTCCATTTTGGTATTCTGGAAATAACAGTAATAGAATGGCTATGTACCAGCCACTGTTCTAAGATCTTGTTTTTTCCCCAGCTTTACTGAGGTATAATTGACAGATAAAAATTGTATATATTTACAGTGTACAAGGTGATGCTCTGATATATGTATACATGGTGAAATGATTCCTACAGTCCAGTTAATACATCATCTCCTATAGTTATCTTGTGTGTGTGTGTGTGTGTGTGTGTGTGTGTGTGATGAGATCTATTCTGTTAGCAAATTTCAAGTATTCAACACAGTATTATTAACTGTAGTCATTATGCTGTACGTTAGATCTCCAGAATGTATTTATACTGCTTGACTGAGACTTTGTACCCTTTGACCAACATCTCCCCATTTCCCCCTCTCCCCAGCCCCTGGCAACCACCATTCTACTCTCTGCTTCTATGAGCTTTACTTTTTAAGATTCTGCATATGAGTGAGATCATGCAGTATTTGTCTTTCTGTGTCTGATTTATTTCGCTTAGCATAATAGCCCCCAGGTTTATCCATGTTGTCTCAAATGACAGGATTTTTTCTTCTTTTTTTTAAGACTGAATAATGTTCCATTGTGTATATAAACCACATTTTCTTTATCCATTCATCTGTTGATGGACATTTAGGTTTTTTCCACATCTTAGCTATTGTGATTAGTGCTGCAGTGAACATGGGAATGCTAATTCTGACTTCGGTTTTTTTTGGATATATACCAGGAAGTGGGATTGCTGGATCATATAGTAGTCCTAGTTTTTATTTTTCTGAGGAACTTTCATACTGTTTTCCACAGCTATTGGACCATTTTGTAGTCTCACCACTTGTGTGCAAGGGTTCCAATTTCTCCATATCCTCGTCAACACTGTCTGTTGTTTTTCTTTTTGATAAATAGCCACTCTAACAGGTGTGAGGTGATAGGGCACTGTGGTTCTGATTTGCATTTCCCTGATGATTAGCTAGATACTAATAATATCCTCATCTTATAGTTAAAGAAATCGACAATAAAATCTAACCTGTTTTACTTCCTATTTGCAACAACCCTGTAGAAGAGTGAAGCTCAGGGGTCAAGCAACCCAAGGTCCCAAGGCTAGTAAGTGGAATCCAATCAGCTCTGATACTTACTTGTTGAAATGTTGGAAGCACTGCCCTGCGGATTTTAATAACCTCTTATGTCCATGAGATGCTTCGGGCTGCAAATAATAGAAAACTACCATCCAGATCCATTTAAACAATGAAGAAATGTGTTATTTTTCATAAAAAGAAATCTGCGATAGGTGTGCACTGGGCCTGATCTGCAGGTGGTGCTTCTGCTTCCTTCTCTTTCTCTGCTCTTCCCTCCACATTGCGTGGGCTTAATCCGGGGGTTGGGTCCTCTCACCAGATGGCCACAGAAATCCCCGGCATCACTTGCAGACACGACAACAGGCTTTTTGCTCATTGATCATTTCCAAGGGGGTGGCATAGCCATGGTCAAATGGAGGAATAGAATGGGTGCTGGAGAGCCAACTGCTGTCTCCATCACTCTTTTTGTTTGCAGTACATGTTTGAGTTTTCAGAATTCTTTCATGGTGGTTATTGCTTTTGATTTTCACAACAACCTATGTGAAATGTGAGTTTTGGGTTGTCCTCAGGGTAGTTTTGTATGCAGGAAAAGGTTAAATTTTAATATTAATATTCAGTATCTTAAAGTACACTTTAATGTTTCCTTATGCTTTTAAGTTTAGCTTACACATTCTATTCTTATAAATCTAACAAATTTGGCAAATTTTTAAAAGAGATCATTAATTAAAATGGTCCTATTTATAAGCATAATCAAATGTTTTAGGACTTTCTATACTGCGCCTATAAATTTAATATATATCTGATTTCATTAAATAATTGTATGACTTAATAAATAAAACCTTCCTTACCTGCAGGGGGAGGGATAGTTAGGAAGTTTGGGATTGACATATACACATTGCTACATTTAAAATAAATAAACAACAAGGACCTACTGTTTAAAAAAAAAATGGAGAGGGGACAAGAGAATGACACAGATGAGATGAGACTGGCCATGTGTTGATAATTCTTGAAGCTAACTGATGGATTCGTGGGGATTTATTACACTACTCCTTCCACTTTTGTGTATGTTTGAAATTTTCCATAATAAAAAAAATAATAAAATAAATAAATAAAACCTTCCTGAACACTATATAATTCTTTTTTTTAAATTAATTAATTAATTTTATTTACTTTTTAATTTTTGGCTGCATTGGGTCTTCATTGCTGCATGTGGGCTTTCTCTAGTTGCAGCAAGCGGGGGCTACTCTTAGTCGCGGTGTGCGAGCTTATCATTGCGGTGGCTTCTCTTGTTGTGGAGCATGGGCTCTAGGCACGCGGGCTTCAGTAGTTGCAACTCTCAAGCTCAAAAGTTGTGGCTCGCAGGCTCTAGAGCGCAGGCTCAGTAGCTGTGGCGCACGGGCTCAGTTGCTCGGCAGCATGTGGGATCTTCCCGGACCAGGGATCGAGCCCGTGTCCCCTGCATTGGCAGGCGGATTCTTAACCACTGAGCCATCACAGAAGTCCCACTATATAATTCTTTTTTTTTTTGAATTTTATTTTATTTATTTTTTTATACAGCAGGTTCTTATTAGTCATCAGTTTTATACACATCAGTGTATACATGTCAATCCCAATCACCCAATTCATCACACAACCACCCCCACCACCACCCCCCACCCCCCCCACGGCTTTCCCCCCTTGGTCACCATACGTTTGTTCTCTACATCTGTGTCTTAATTTCTGCCCTGCAAACCGGTTCATCTGTACCATTTTTCTAGGTTCCACATATATGTGTTAATATACAATATTTGTTTTTCTCTTTCTGACTTACTTCACTCTGTATGACAGTCTCTAGATCCATCCACGTCTCAACAAATGACCCAATTTCGTTCTTCTTTATGGTTGAGTAATATTCCATTGTATATATGTACCACATCTTCTTTATCCATTCGTCTGTCGATGGGCATTTAGGTTGCTTCCATGACCTGGCTATTGTAAATAGTGCTGCAATGAACATTGGGGTGCATGTGTCTTTTTTGTAAAATTAATTAATTAATTAATTTATTTATTTATTTTTATTTTATTTTTTAATTAATTTTTTATTTTTTATTTTTGGCTGTGTTGGGTCTTCGTTTCTGTGCGAGGGCCTTCTCCAGCTGCGGCGAGCGGGGACCACTCTTCATCATGGTGCGCGGGCCTCTCACTATTGTGGCCTCTCTTGTTGCAGAGCACAGGCTCCAGACGCGCAGGCTGAGTAGTTGTGGCTCACGGGCCTAGTTTCTCCGCGGCACGTGAGATCATCCCAGACCAGGGCTTGAACCCATGTCCCCTGCATTGGCAGGCAGATTCTCAACCACTGCGCCACCAGGGAAGCCCGCATGTGTCTTTTTGAATTGTGGTTTTCTCTGGGTATATGCCCAGTAGTGGGATTGCTGGGTCATATGGTAATTCTATTTTTAGTTTTTTAAGGAACCTCCATACTGTTCTCCATAGTGGCTATATCAATTTACATTCCCACCAACAGTGCAAGAGGGTTCCCTTTTCTCCACACCCTCTCCAGCATTTGTTGTTTGTAGATTTTCTGATGAAACCCATTCTAACTAGTGTGAGGTGATACCTCATTGTAGTTTTGATTTGCATTTCTCTAATAATTAGTGATGTTGAGCAGCTTTTCATGTGCTTCTTGGCCATCTGTATGTCTTCTTTGGAGAAATGTCTATTTAGGTCTTCTGCCCATTTTTGGATTCGTTTGTTTGTTTTTTTAATATTGAGCTGCATGAGCTATTTATATATTTTGGAGATTAATCCTTTGTCTATCAATTCATTTGTAAATATTTTCTCCCATTCTGAGGGTTGTCTTTTTGTCTTGTTTATGGTTTCCTTTGCTGTGCAAAAATTTTTAAGTTTCATTAGGTCCCATTTGTTTATTTTTGTTTTTATTTCCATTACTCTAGGAGGTGGATCAAAAAGATCTTGCTGTGATTTATGTCAAAGGGTGTTCTTCCTATGTTTTCCTCTAAGAGTTTTATAGTGTCCGATCTTACATTTAGGTCTTTAATCCATTCTGAGTTTATTTCTGTGTATGGTGTTAGGGAGTGTTCTAATTTCATTCTTTTACTTGCAGCTGTCCAGTTTTCCCAGCACCACTTGTTGAAAAGACTGTCTTTTCTCCATTGTGTATCCTTGCCTCCTTTGTCATGGATTAGTTGACCATAGGTGTGTGGGTTTACCTCTGGGCTTTCTATCTTGTTCCATTGATCTATGTTTCTGTTTTTGTGCCAGTACCATATAGTCTTGATTACTGTAGCTTTGTAGTATAGTCTGAAGTCAGGGAGTCTGATTCCTCCAGCTCCATGCTTTTCCCTCAAGACTGCTTTGGCTTTTCGGCATCTTTTGTGTCTCCATACAAATTTTAAGATTTTTTGTTCTAGTTCTGTAAAAAATGCCATTGGTAATTTGATAGGGATTGCATTGAATCTGTAGATTGCTTTGGGTAGTATACTCATTTTCACAATGTTGATTCTTCCAATCCAAGAACATGGTATATCTCTCCATCTGTTGGTATCATCTTTAATTTCTTTCATCAGTGTCTTGTAGTTTTCTGCATACAGGTCTTTTGTCTCCCTAGGTAGGTTTAGTCCTAGGTATTTTATTCTCTTTGTTGCAATGGTAAATGGGAGTGTTTCCTTAATTTCTCTTTCAGATTTTTCATCATTAGTGTATAGGAATGCAAGAGATTCCTGTGCATTAATTTTGTATCCTGCAACTTGACCAAATTCATTGATTAGCTCTAGTAGTTTTCTGGTAGCATCTTTATTATTCTCTATGTATAGTATCATGTCATCTGCAAACAGTGACAGTTTTACTTCTTCTTTTCCAATTTGTGATCCTTTTATTTCTTTTTCTTCTCTGATTGCCACAGCTAGGACTTCCAAAACTGTGTTGAATAATAGTGGTGAGAGTGGACATCCTTGTCTCGTTCCTGATCTTAGAGGAAATGCTTTCAGTTTTTCACCGTTGAGAATGATGTTTGCTGTGGGTTTGTCATATATGGCCTTTATTATGTTGAGGTAGGTTCCCTCTATGCCCACTTTCTGGAGAGTTTTTATCATAAATGGGTGTTGAATTTTGTCAAAAGCTTTTTCTGCATCTACTGAGATGATCACATGGTTTTCATTCTTCAATTTGTTAATATGGTGTATCACATTGATTGATTTGCGTATATTGAAGAATACTTGCCTCCCTGGGATAAATCCCACTTGATCATGGTGTATGATCCTTTTAATGTGTTGTTGGATTCTGTTTGCTAGTATTTTGTTGAGGATTTTTGCATCTATGTTCATCAGTGATATTGGTCTGTAATTTTCTTTTTTTGTAGAATCTTTGTCTGGTTTTGGTATCAGGGTGATGGTGGCTTCGTAGAATGAATTTGGGAGGGTTCCTTCCTCTGCAATTTTTTGGAAGAGTTTGAGAAGGATGGGTGTTAACTATTCTCTACATGTTTGATAGAATTCACCTGTGAAGCCATCTTATCCTGGACTTTTGTTTGTTGGAAGATTTTTAATCACAGTTTCAATTTCATTACTTGTGATTGGTCTGTTCATATTTTCTATTTCTTCCTGGTTCAGTCTTGGAAGGTTAGACCTTTCTAAGAATTTGTCCATTTCTTCCAGGTTGTCCATTTTATTGGCATAGTGTTGCTGATAGTAGTCTCTTAGGATGCTTTGTATTTCTGCGGTGTCTGTTGTAACTTCTCATTTTTCATTTCCAATTTTATTGATTTGAGTCCTCTGCCTCTTTTTCTTGATGAGTCTTGCTAATGGTTTATCAATTTTGTTTATCTTCTCAAAGAACCAGCTTTTAGTTTTATTGATCTTTGCTGTTGTTTTCTTTGTTTCTATTTCATTTATTTCTGCTGTGATCTTTATGATTTCTTTCCTTCTGCTAACTTTGGGTCTTGTTTGTTCTTTCTCTAGTTCCTTTAGGTATAAGGTTCGATTGTTTATTTGAGATTTTTCTTGTTTCTTGAGGTAGGCTTGTATAGCTATAAACTTCCCTCTTAGAACTGCTTTTGCTGCATCCCATAGGTTTTGGATTGTTGTGTTTTCATTGTCATTTTTCTCTAGGTATTTTTTGATTTCCTCTTCGATTTCTTCAGTGATCTCTTGGTTATTTAGTAACGTAGTGTTTAGCCTCCATGTGTTTGTCTTTTTTACATTTTCTCCCCTGTAATTCATTTCTAATCTCACAGCATTGTGGTCAGGAAAGACGCTTGATCTGATTTCAATTTTCTTAAATTTACTGAGGCTTGATTTGTGACCCAAGATGTGATCTATCCTGGAGAATGTTCCGTGTGCACTTGAGAAGAAAGTGTAATCTGCTGTTTTTAGATGGAATGTCCTATAAATATCAATTAAATCTATCTGGTCTATTGTGTCACTTAAAGCTTCTGTTTCCTTATTTATTTTCATTTTGGATGATCTGTCCCTTGGTGTAAGTGAGGTGTTAAAGTCCCCCACTATTATTGTGTTACTGTCGATTTCCTCCTTTACAGCTGTTAGCAGTTGACTTATGTATTGAGGTGCTCCTATGTTGGGCACGTATATATTTATAATTGTTATATCTTCTTCTTGGATTGATCCCTTGATCATTATGTAGTGTCCTTCCTTGTCTCTTGTAACATTCTTTAATTTAAAGTCTATTTTATCTGATATGAGTATTGCTTCTCCAGCTTTCTTTTGATTTCCATTTTCATGGAATATCTTTTTCCATCCCCTCACTTTCAGTCTGTATGTGTCCCTAGGTCTGAAGTGGGTCTCTTTAGACAGCATATATACGGGTCTTGTTTTTGTATCCATTCAGCAAGCCTGTGTCTTTTGGTTGGAGCATTTAATCCATTCACGTTTAAGGTAATTATCGATATGTATGTTCCTATGACCATTTTCTTAATTGTTTTGGGTTTGTTTTTGTAGGTCCTTTTCTTCTCTTGTGTTTCCCACTTAGAGAAGTTCCTTTAGCATTTGTTGTAGAGCTGATTTGGTGGTGCTGAATTCTCTTAGCTCTGCTTGTCTGTAAAGCTTTTGATTTCTCCATCGAATCTGAATGAGATCCTTGCCGGGTAGAGTAATCTTGGTTGTAGGTTCTTCCCTTTCATCACTTTAAGTATATCATGCCACTCCTTTCTGGCTTGTAGAGTTTCTGCTGAGAGATCAACTGTAAACCTTATGGGAGTTCCCTTGTATGTTATTTGTCGTTTTTCCCTTGCTGCTTTCAATAATTTTTCTTTGTTTTTGATTTTTGACAGTTTGATTACTATGTGTCTTAGTGTGTTTCTCCTTGGGTTTATCCTGTATGGGACTCTCTGTGCTTCCTGGACTTGGGTGGCTATTTCCTTTCCCATGTTAGGGAAGTTTTCGACTATAATCTCTTCAAGTATCTTCTCTGGTCCTTTCTCTCTCACTTCTCCTTCTGGGACCCCTATAATGCGAATGTTGTTGTGTTTAATGTTGTCCCAGAGGTGTCTTAGGCTCTCTTCATTTGTTTTCATTCTTTTTTCTTTAATCTGTTCTGCAGCAGTGAATTCCACCATTCTGTCTTCCAGGTCACTTATCTGTTCTTCTGCCTCAGTTATTCTGCTATTGGTTCCTTCTAGTGTAGTTTTCATTTCAGTTATTGTATTGTTCATCTCTGTTTGTTTGTTCTTTAATTCTTCTAGGTCTTTGTTAAACATTTCTTGCATCTTCTCAATCTTTGCCTCCATTCTTTTTCCGAGGTCCTGGATCATCTTGACTATCATTATTCTGAATTCTTTTTCTGGAAAGTTGCCTATCTCCATTTCATTTAGTTGTTTTTCTGGGGTTTTATCTTGTTCCTTCATCTGGTACATAGCCCTCTGCCTTTTCATCTTGTCTATCTTTCTGTGAATGTGGTTTTTGTTCCACAGGCTGCAGGATTGTAGTTCTTCTTGCTTCTGCTGTCTGCCCTCTGGTAGATGAGGCTAAGAGGCTTGTGCAGGTTTCCTGATGGGAGGGATTGGTGGTGGGTAGAGGTGACTGTTGCTCTGGTGAGTAGAGCTCAGTAAAACTTTAATCCGCTTGACTGCTGATGGGTGGGGCTGGCTTCCCTCCCTGTTGGTTGTTTGGCCTGAGGCAGCCCAACACTGGAGCCCACCTGGGCTCTTTCTGGGGCTAATGGCAGACTCTGGGAGGGCTCCCACCAAGGAGTACTTCCCAGAACTTCTGCTGCCAGTGTCCTTGTCCCCACGGTGAGCCACAACCACCCCCCACCTCTGCAGGAGACCCTCCAACACTAGCAGGTAGGTCTGGTTCAGTCTCCCCTGGGGTCACTGCTCCTTTCCCTGGGTCCCAATGGGCACACTACTTTGTGTGTGCCCTCCAAGAGTGGAGTCTCTGTTTCCCCCAGTCCTGTCGAAGTCCTGCAATCAAATCCTACTAGCTGTCAAAGTCTGATTCTCTAGGAATTCCTCCTCCCATTGCCGGACCCCCAGATTGGGAAGCCTGACGTGGGGCTCAGAACCTTCACTCCAGTGGGTGGACTTCTGTGGTATAAGTGTTCTCCAGTCTGTGAGTCACCCACTCAGCAGTTATGAGATTAGATTTTGCTGTGATTACACCCCTCCTACTGTCTCATTGTGGCTTCTCCTTTCTCTTTGGATGTGGGGTATATTTTTTGGTGAATTCCAGTGTCTTCCTGTCGATGATTGTCCAGCAGCTACTTGTGATTCTGGTGTTCTCACAGAGGGAGTGAGCCCACTATATAATTCTTATAAATATGATATGTTAAATTAAACTTATAATTTGTTGAATGTGAAGTTCTCTTAAATCAGTTCTGGATCTAAACTTATGTGTCTGAATCAATTAGGTATTTGCACATCTTAAATTGGATTTACAAGGCAGTTAGTATAATACTTCAATCATCTTATAACATGACAACTATATAAAACACCAAATATGTACAAATTCCTTAAGGCAAAAATACAAATACCATGAGTTTGGTTTCCTCAAATCTTCTTAGGGTTACAAGGCACCTCCCACTCAAGCTACAAGTTTCCCATGTAGTTATGGCTTGAAGTTGTATAATCACCAAATATTTCAACCAGGATGCTAACTGCATTCTCATTTGTGAGGAACTGAATTCTATTTGCAGTTGCTATGCTAATTACTCCTTAACTGCAAGAAAGCATTAGCCAAATGGGTCAAATAGCCCAAGACCAAGACTCCTCTTATTCTTGCCTTGGAGGAATCTGCCGGTTCCATATCACTTGATTTGATTTTGCATTTCTTTGGCTCTTAAATATATATAATAGTATTTTCTTTTTTTAAAAAATAAATTTATTTATTTAATTTATTTTTTTGGTTGTGTTGGGTCTTCGTTGCTGTGCACGGGCTTTCTCTAGTTGCAGCGAGCAGGAGCTACTCTTCGTTTTGGTGCACAGGCTTCTTATTGTGGTGGCTTCTCTTGTTGCAGAGCACGGGCTCTGGGCGTGTGGTCTTCAGTAGTTGTGGCACGCAGGTTATGTAGTTGTGGCTGATGGACTTAGTTGCTCTGCAGCATGTGGGATCTTCCCGGACCAGGGATCGAACCTGTGTCCCCTGCATTGGCAGGTGGATTCTTAACCACTGCACCACCAGGGAAGTCCCTATAATATTATTTTCATTGACTCTACAAACAATTTTGAATTTTCTTTGATTCTTACATTCTTTCTTATTCTTACACTCTCTTAACTCTTGTGGGCTATGAAAGTGATATCCATTTGAATTCTGTGTTTGTGACTATTGATATATAACTTCCAAGGTAATTCAACTGACATGCTTTGTGCTAGACAAGTTCCCTGGAAATCCTGTGGTTGGGCTCTCAACTCTATGGGGTCCTTTTCTCTCAGAGCAAGCCTTCTGTGTCTAGTGACTCTTGCTCCTGGCTAGAGAACAGTCCCACCCAACTCACATAGCTTGCCAGTGAAGGGATTAGCACCCTACCAAAGTGATTTGAAAATTGCTTTAAACTTAAAACATCTGAACAATCAGCAACCCCAGAAAAACATTATCTGAACTTAAGCAGAGTCTCTGGAAAATACAGCTGCCATTGACCCCTCCCTCTGATGGAATTTCCAGTTTGGGAGAAGACTGACCTTTAGCACCAGGAAGTGCAAATTCAGCCACCATTAGCATTAGAAAGTCTAATAGAACCTTCTGTAATTTCCCCTTGAAGCCCAATGCCTCACCTCTTTTTTTGTTAAGTTGGTGTATAAACCTTTACCTCTGGCTATTCACTGAGTTACTCATTATGAATATTCCCATGTGCACTAGCCATTTCTCCTGTTAATCTGTCTATCATCAATTAATTTTCAGGCCCCATGACCATTTGAACTTAAGCGGTAGAGGAAAATTTTTCCTTCTGTAAGTTTTGGGCATGAGGATGGTATGGTTGGGACTCCTGCTCTGGAGATGGTAGCTGAGATCTCAGGGCCCCTAATCAAGCCAGCAAAGATAAACTCACCACTCAAATTCCCATATCTCTGTTCAGGGTCCAGTTGAGTGAGGGTGTTAAGAGACTTTCCGTGTCTTTTCTAAAAGGGATTTTCCAAACTTTAGATTTACAGGAGAAAACTCTTTTTTTCATTTTTTTAAAAAATTGAAGTATAGTTGATTTACAGTGTTGTGTTAGTTTCTGCTGTACAGCAAAGTGATTCAGTTACATATATATATATGTGTGTGTGTGTATATATATATATATTCTTTACCAGATTCATTCCCCTTCTAGTTTATTATAAGATATTGAATATAGTTCCCTGTGCTATACAGTAGGACCTTATTATGTTTCTTTTTGTTTTTGGTTTTTTTAAATTAATTAATTAATTAATTTATCTTTGGGTGTATTGGGTCTTCGTTTCTGTGCAAGGGCTTTCTCCAGTTGCAGCAAGCGGGGGCCACTCTTCATCGCGGTGCGCGGGCCTCTCACTGTCGCAGCCTCTCCCGTTGCAGAGCACAGGCTCCAGCCGCGCAGGCTCAGTAGTTGTGGCTCACGGGCCTAGCCGCTCTGCGGCATGTGGGATCTTCTCAGACTGGGGCACGAACCCGTGTCCCCTGCATTGGCAGGCGGATTCCTAACCACTGCCCCACCAGGGAAGGTCGGACCTTATTGTTTATCTGTTTTATATATAATAGTTTGTGTCTGCTAATCCCAAGCTCCTAATTTATCTCTCCCCCCACTTTCCCCTTTGGTAGCCATAAGTTTATTTTCTATATCTGTGAGTCTGTTTCTGTTTTGTAAATAAGTTCATTTGTATCATTTTTTTAAATTCCACGTATAAATGATATTGTATGATATTTGTCTTTCTCTGTTTGACTTACTTCTCTTAGTATTACTTACTTCACTTAGTATTACTTACTTCACTTAGTATGACCTAGGTCCATCCATGTTGCTGCAAATAGCATTTTTTTTATGGCTGAGTAATATTCCATTGTGCATATGTACCACATCTTTTTTTTTTAACATGGTGACTGACAGCTATTCTTTATTTTATTTTATTTATTTATTTTTTAAACAGCTTTATTGGAGTATAATTGCTTTACAATGGTGTGTTAGTTTCTGCTGTATGACAAATTGAATCAGCTGTACATATACATATATCCCCATATCTCCTCCCTCTTGCATCTCCCCACCACCCTCCCTATCCCACCGCTCTAGGTGGTCACAAAGCACCGAGCTGATCTCCCTGTGCTATGCGGCTGCTTCCCACTAGCTATCTATTTTACATTTGGTAGTGTATATATGTTCATGCCACTCTCTCACTTTGTCCCAGATTACCCTTCCCCCTCCCTGTGTCCTCAAGTCTATTCTCTACATCTGCGTCTTTATTCCTGTCCTGCCCCTAGGTTCTTCAGAACCATATTTTTTAGATTCCATATATATGTGTTAGCATATGGTATTTGTTTTTCTCTTTCTGACTTACTTCACTCTGTATGACAGTCTCTAGGTCCATCCACCTCACTACAAATAACTCAATTTCATTTCTTTTTATGGCTGAGTAATATTCCATTGTATATATGTGCCACATCTTCTTTATCCATTCATCTGTCAGTGGACAGTTAGGTTGCTTCTATGTCCTGGCTATTGTAAATAGTGCTGCCATTAACATTGTGGTATTCTTTTTGAATTATGGTTTTCTCAAGATATATGCCAGTAGTGGGATTGCTGGGTCATATGGTAGTTCTATTTTTAGTTTTTTAAGGAACCTCCATACTGTTCTCCATAGTGGCTATATCAATTTACATTCCCACCAACAGTGCAAGAGGGTTCCCTTTTCTCCACACCCTCTCCAACATTTGTTGTTTGTAGATTTTTTTGATGATGGCCATTGTGACTGGTGTGAGGTGATACCTCATTGTAGTTTTGATTTGCATTTCTCTAATAATTAGTGATGTTGAGCAGCTTTTCATGTGCTTCTTGGCCATCTGTGTGTCTTCTTTGGAGAAATGTCTATTTAGGTCTTCTGCCCATTTTTGGATTCGGTTGTTTGTTTTTTTAATATTGAGCTGCATGAGCTATTTATATATTTTGGAGATTAATCCTTTGTCTGTCGATTCGTTTGCAAATATTTTCTCCCATTCTGAGGGTTGTCTTTTCGTCTTGTTTATGGTTTCCTTTGCTGTGCAAAAGCTTTTAAGTTTCATTAGGTCCCATTTGTTTATTTTTGTTTTTATTTCCATTTCTCTAGGAGGTGGGTCAAAAAGGATCTTGCTGTGATTTATGTCAAAGAGGGTTCTTCCTGTGTTTTCCTGTAAGAGTTTTATAGTGTCTGGCCTTACATTTAGGTCTTTAATCCATTTTGAGTTTATTTTTGTGTGTGGTCTTAGGAAGTGTTCTAATTTCATTCTTTTATGTGTAGCCGTCCAGTTTTCCCAGCACTACTTATTGAAGAGGCTGTCTTTTCTCCACTGTATATTCTCGCCTCCTTTATCAAAGATAAGGTGACCATATGTGCATGGCTTTATCTCTGGGCTTTCTATTCTGTTCCATTGACCTATATTTCTATGTTTGTGCCAGTGTACCACATCTTCTTTATCCATTCATCTGTAGATGGGCATTTAGGTTGCTTCCATATCCTGGCTATTGTAAATAGTGTTGCTGTGAACATTGGGGTGCAAGTATCTTTTTGAATTAGAGCTTTCTACAGGAGAAAACTTTTTGATTAGAACTAGATCTTTGGGCATTATGACTCTTGTTATAAATAGCCATCGTGTCCTGTCCACCTATTTCTGTCTTTTGTGTTTTTGTTTCTCATAAGGAGAAGAATCAGAGGGTGGAACACAAGCATAGGTCCTAGAAGCCTGTTGTTTGAGCTGGTCTCACAGAAAAGTGAATTTATGGTTTTTACCAGACTGGTGTCCACTTAGACAAACTGTGATGTGGATCACCAGTGAAACTGGGTGGGGTTCTCCTTCTGACTTAACTTTACATCCTGAGAGCCTGGCTTGGATCCAGAGAGCATCTACCTGCTGGGGGGAGGGGTGTGTGTGCAGATTGTTGGGTCTGTCCTTAGAGGCAACCAGTCATCAGTTTAGGGGCTGAGACTTGAGATACACACGAAACACTTTCTACCAATTGTTGCTTGCTCTCAGGAGGTTTGTCTGAGTCTGAATCCTAAAGGATCTCAGCCTGTAAAGACCCTTGTCGTCTATTTTCCCATTGCCTGTGTAGTGCTAAGATTCCCGTCTCGGTATTACCTGCCCAGTACCATGGATGAGTAGGTCTGTGATCAGAGGTGTGTCCCTTTTATAGGAGATTGGAGGCATGAATACCTAAATAGCACTCTTACTGCCTGAAGCAGTGGGGGTCTTTGATTTCTTTCTCCTTGGCTATCTTTGGATATGGAGGCTGCATCTTCTGCACCTCTTTGAGGGTGCCTCTTGCATCCACATTTAAGCCATTAAAAAGAGCTTATTGGAATAAGTATACTCTTTGAAGTTGAGTTAGACTCCCAGGCTTATTTGTTTGGAATGTACTTCTTGGACTGGAAGTTCTTCCTAACTTTTTTGGAGACCCCTCTGTCCTCACTACTTGCCTGTCACTGTCACTTTTCAGTCGACTGAAACCCTCACCCCTTCTGCTGACCACATGCTTCACCAGTACGGCCCTAACTTATTGGCTTCTTATTGGTATGATTTTGCAAAGGATAGTTTGGAACTTCGATGGCCCCTTTGTGAAACTTAGACCTCCCCAAATTGGCTCCTCTAAGACCTCTCCCTTCATATTATCTCCATTCCTCCTCAATCTTTTTACCACTTTCAAGGTTCCCTTCAAGCTCCTTTGCTATGTCCCCCTTCAGACTCCTACCTCCTCCATTCCTCTGCCCATCACTGTCAGACCTTTCCCTTCCTCTCCAGCCTCTCATCTCCCTATGGTCACTCGAGCTTTAGGCCCCCTGCCCCCATTAGGGGCTCTTGAGGGACTCGGGGATCCCCAGAAGGAACCACCTGAAGGTATAAAGGCTGATTGGAAACAGACTGGAGATTTTATCCAGATAGCTCCTTAGTCCCTTGCCTAAAATAAAACTTAGTCCACAGCCTCCATAAGATTATACGTCAGGGCAAAAGAAAATCTTAAAAGTCTCTCCCTTAAATATTGGTGGGAAGTTTTAACCCTCATATTGAACAGATAACCTCAACTTGTCCCATTTGCCAGAAACACAATTTGGATGAAATATAAAGTGAAGCAAAGATAAGATGTAAACTTTATGTAAAAACTAATGAACTTTGTATTACTGTGTTTATGCCTGACTCATGGTTAAAATTTTAGAATAAAAGACATACGATCTCTATTTGCATTTGCCTGTATGTTTATGTGTGTATTTATGTATAGGTGATATTTTCCTACCTGTGGATGGTATTGCGAAATTCATTTGTAAAATCCCTTAAAGGAGCTTAATTCTAATTAACTTGTAGAGAGGTAATAAGCACTTATATGAGTTAAAATATTCCTAATAGTCCTAGAAATGTTGGAACTAACCCATATGTTTTTCAAGTTCAAATAATTTGGGTGAATCTTTGGTAAATAAGACTGTTTTGGTATTGTTGGTTTAATAAAAATAGGTATGTCTTCTGAGTTATCAGCATTAAGCATTTATTTTATTCTACTTGGGTTTTCTTGTCAAGTGAATTTATACTATATCTGCTAGATGTTGAAAATTATAAAAAAATATAAATTCAACTTAAAGAATAAAGTACAAGTAAAGGTGCAATAAAAATGAAAAAAACAAGCGTATTTAAATTTTTTAGGTTTTTTGCTTTTCTGATTTTCTTTTTCTTCTGGATACTTGCCTAGCATGCATGTGTAGTAAGATTAGTTAACAGGAAAATAACTTGAGGTGATGGCTGGCTTTGTTTAATGTCTTACGAAATTTTTGTAAATACTCCAAGCATGATTGTTATGAACACAGATATTAAATGCATATAATTGGGATAACAGTTTTATAAATGGACTTTTCAGCAATAGTTATGTTTTGTAATATGTCTGCCTTAAAATAATTTCCAAAATCTTTCTGGTAACTTGCAACCTTAGAGTTAGACTAAGTTAAGCAATAGATAGTCATTAAAAATCTAGACCATTTCTATGCAAGAAATTCCTGAAATATTCATTATTAAACATAAGTTAAAGTTTATATACTTTTGGCTTCTTATTTTTACAGAGACGAACGATATTCGGGTCTATTAATAAACAAGTTCTTTTTGCCACAGTGAAGAATTGTATTACAAGGAAGCATATAAAAATTGTGAGATGGTATATTCCTAAACTTTGCTATTCTGCTACAGAATGTTGGCTTTCTGAATTAAGTTCAGAATTTTCTACTTAGTTTTCTGTAAAAGTTACTAATGACAAAACTTAATTGTAATCAATATATGTAAACGAAACCACTAGAAATAATAAGAGTGAAGGGAAACAATTTTGTATGAAAAGTATGCAAGTAGTACAGGATGTGTTTTTGTTAAGAAAAAAAAAGGAGAGCGATTTTGTCTTAAAATGACTGGCTGTGCCAGAGGGAGAAAGAGTAGGGCAAAACTTGAATAGATATGAAAAGTTGTAGTGTTTGTGGAAAAGGAATTTTATGTTGCATGGTCAAAGCTGTCTAAGGATGGATGGGTTTACATACAAGGTTTTCAAAAATGAGTTTTAGTGTTAATATACCTAAATGTAAAACTAGAGTTTAATTTTCTGTTTCTGTTAAAATGACCACGTTTTTATGGACTATTGGTCTGCTCTTAATAAGAGATTATAATACTTTTTTGTTTTGTTTTAACCTTTTAAGTAATCTGCCTAGGAAGCAAAGATTCTGTGTCTTAGAATAATTTCCTCTGTTGTCTTTATCATGTCCTTGATTATTTAAGAAAAGAAAGTCTTTTCACTTTCAAAACAGCTGTTTGTCTTGTAGTTACGTTACCTCCTACACTTACTTTTGAAGTTTTTTATTGTCACTTTGGTTAAATACATAATTAAGTATTGTTTCACAGTGATCTCTGAACATATTTAATCAAGTGTTCAAACTTTTTGACATTTCAAACAACCTTTGATATTTTTGCCTTTTGAAAAATCAAATCCTAAATGAAATCTTTTCTTAAACTGACTTTGAGATTTCCCAGAGGCTCCCCCGGAAAATTCCAAAGGGTCTGCTCTTTCACCCTGTAAAAAGAGAAATGTTAAAAATAATTAGGTTTATTTGATATGTTGAATTGTATGAAAAGCTTTGTCAAATATGGAGAGATGCTTAACCTTCCCTAGGTTACATTTGTATGGGTAAATGTTATTAATATAAATATTTCAGGAATTGTATGAAATTCCTAGAAATTTGTCAGTGTCCATGACGTGTCCTGTTACTGCCTTAACTGGTAGCAGACAACAACCACAGTATAATGTTATCAGCCATAATTCCGGTTATTTTTTTTAAATGATGTATGTCACAAATACAACGAAATTTTCTTGTGAAAATGCATTATTTTTATAGTGCAGTCTCATCAGATCTTTACCCATGGCCATTTTAAGTCTTTTGTCATTTGCAAACAATCATTGTTTTACTCTCATGCTTCCTGAAAGCTCTTCCAATTAGCTATCAGCCAAGGCGCTTTTCTTCAACAACAGGGGTATCACAGAGGAAATTTTCATCTATGCTTCTAGGTTCTTGTGGCTGGCAGAGAATTAAATTGACATGAGATAGATTAACAGGAGAAAATCAAACAAAAGTTTAATAACATTTGCACGTGGGAGAGACCCAGAAAAACTGAGTAACTCACCAAAATGGCTGAAACCCTCACCTTAAATACCATCCTCAGCTAAAGACAGAAGAGGATGTTGAGGATGGAGAGTCAGTTATGGGAGGCTACCAGGAAAAGCACAGTAAACAAGGGTAAGGTAGTGATGAAGATTTAAGTCTTTGCCTTTTCCATTGATAAGTTTCTAGAGATTTGGTCATCCTCCTCTTCTTGGTACAATGAGGGAGACACCCTTACAAAGGGAGATTTCCCTTACAAATGTCAATGTTTCTTGCAAAAGGGTAACTCCTACTTGGTTTTCAGAGTTTTCCCCACATCTGCTGTTTCTGAGAAAATAACCAGCTTAATAGGCCAAAGAGACATATTTTGGGGTGGCAAATTCTGCTCTCCGACAGGGACTGTCTTGGAGATCTATGGAAAGGACTAAATAAGATGCTCTGGGGTACAGGCTTCTGATAACATTGCTTAAATAACTTTGAGATCATACCCTGGAACTGGGTAAAGATTGCCAGAACCGTAGTGGAGAAGCTGCTGAGTTCATAAAACCACCAACCAAGATCAAGCAGAACAAGAAATAATTACATGGAACTAAATGAACTGATGAAGGAGAATCATGGCTTTTGTTTGTAACACTGCTGTTTGTTTAATGTTCTGTACCCTGAATTCAAGGAACTCCTTTCTCTTTTCTCTTAAGTTATCTATAGCGCATGACAATTTAACAGATTATACTTTTGTAAACAGAAATGAAACATTTATCTTTCTCTCTGCCTGATTCCCTCAAGAATTCAGAAACTGTCTTTGAGTCTTCTTATTTTCATAGAAATATAATTACTTACACGAGTGTAATAAGAATCTTTCTCCCTATAACAGAGCATAATTGGAAACATCAGTTATATAACTAAGGCTTTGACTGGAATGTCATATTTAAGAATGATATACATAGAATCAGACATGAAAGACATTTTTAAGGAACTAAGATGAGTTTATGGAGTCAGTGCTTACAAATCTCTCTTGGAAACACCAGCCTGGTTTATGGAGTTCCCAGGCTTACAGGTGAGTGAGGAAGGTCACTTCCTGGCTGGTGCAGGAACCTTAGGATACTCTGGGAAACTTGAAAAGAAAAGAATTCACCCAAATCTATAGGTACTGCAGGTGAAGTATTGTGGCAAGTTCTTAGCTTCCTGCCATTGAGAGGCACTTAAAAGCCCAATCTGAGATTCCTTATGAAAAGTTCCAGCAAAGCAAACTTTAAAAGGCCTGTCAACTGAAGAAGAACACACAACCCAAAAGTTGTGAGTTATGTTTTACTTGGGGACCTTACTGAGGACAATAGCCTGGGAGACAGCCTCTCAGATAGCTCTAAGGATCTGTTCCAAAGAGGTGAGGGAGGAGCCAGGATATATAGGAGCTTTTGCTGAGAGGCAAAAACAAAGAAACCATGTAGTCGAACATCAAAAGATGACTGCTAATCACAAAAAACAGATATCTCAAGTTAATGATTTTAGTGCTTTTCTATGTATGAGAAGATTCAAAGTATGGGCTCATTGAAATTATTCCTTTGATATGCATCTTAACTGTCTAGGGCCAGCATCCTGTTTTTCTCCATCCTGAATTCCGCTCAGGGCACACCATGGTGGGGGACAGGGGAGGGATGGCTGCGGTGGCTGATGCCTTGATGGTGGGCAGCGGTCATTGTTCACTGGAATGGCAGGCAGCATTCCCTTTCACGGGCCTATGTGGTCAATTACCATTCTTGCTGCACTTACGTAAATAATAAGACCAAATTTAATGAGACGACTTATTTTGCAAACAAAAATAATCTTACTTTGATTATCTTTGACCAAAAGTGGGGGTGGGGGGGTGACTACAGAGATAAATTTCATTTGTCAGTGGAAATCTGTAACCCATCCTTGTGGCTGATCAGATTCTAGTCCTGTTCATTGCCTTTGAGGCTTAATTATCTACCTGTGAACTGAACTGAATCCTGCCATTGTGCACGTTTTATCATTCCTTACCAAATTCTCAGTTCTTTGAGTTTCCTTCCATATCAGGCTACAACACACCAAGTTAAATTTCCAGTTTTCTCCCACCCTTCTGACTTGGTGTCACCAGAAACTAAAACTCGACCACCCAGATCCTTATTGGTGCACTAGGTTGCCTTGAAGTTGCCCTCTTTCTGAAGCCCTGCATGCTGAAGCTTGATGACTTGATATAAACCTCAAGAAATCATCACCACAACAGTCTGGGCTGTGTCTTCCAATTTCTGCTCTGGGAAATGATTATGACTGATGTCCATGCCATCACCAAAAAAACATCCAAACTGCAAACCAAGAAATCTGCCAGATTGTCACTGCCATCTTGACCCCACCATCTAAAGGTGTTCTGAGTCCAATTGAAACAGGAGGAAAGGGGCAGGGCACAACCTTTAAAAGAATGACATAAACTGGTTAGAACCAACTAAGTCCAAGATGGCGGAAGATTCGACTTCCAGTAGACCTTGAGCCTCATTATATGCTCACTGTAATACATTAGCACAAGCTATATGACACATCTACAGTTACCATGACAGTTCCAAGGCTGACCATAAAAGGTCAAAAAGTGGGTGGTGGCCCAATTCCTGGAAATCCCCACCCCTTCCCCAAAACAGCTGGAATATTCCTCCCACTCATTAACCTATGAAATTACCCACCCCTATAAAAACTGACAACCCCATACCCTGGGGCCACTTCTGCCTTCTGAGATGGCCCACACTCTGTCTGTGGAGTGTGTTTCTCTCTAAATAAATCCACTTCTTACCGTCACTTTGTCTCTCACTGAATTCTTTCTGCAATGAGACATCAAGAACCTGAGCTTCATTAAGTCCTGAGACCAGGTGTGATCTCAGTTAAAAGACCGTGGGTTCAAGTCCCAATCTGAGTTACATGGTTTCACAATGTTTAGAAATCTTGACTGGCTGCACCTTGGACTCAAAAACTGGGATTATAGCCTGCTCCCACCATTAATCTTTTGTTTTTCTTTTTGTTTCCATAGAAATACCCTTTGTTAAATGCCCTGGACTGGGAGACTCCTTCAACAAAATGTGGGGCAATGTGTTTAGATTTGGTTTTTTTCTTATTCATTTGATCTATGTCCTTTCCCTTTGTAGATCTCTTACCTCACAACTTCTAACCAGAGTCTCTTCTCCACAGTAATCAACCCAACTCCTTGTTTGTGAAATATGCCTACACAATGGGACAGTATCATTCCCCCACCCCCAACCCCTCATGCCCTTTGCATCTAATTTCCTGCCTCCCTTCTCTTCCATTTGCTCCATTTACTCTTTTGGCCCCTTTGCTGTTCCTGAAACCTGCCAGACACACCCCTGCCTCAGGGCCTTTGCCTTCGTGTTTTTGAACCCAAGTCCATGTGCCCGACCCACAGTGAGGCCAAACAAACCTAAAGGGCAGAGTTTAGAGCAGAGAAAGGGTTATTGCAGGGCCAAGCAAGGAGAACAGGTGGCTTGTGCTCAAAAGACCCAAACTGCCTGATGGTTTTCAGGGAATAGTTTTTAAAGACAACATTTGGGATAAGGGCTGCAGGGTGCATGACCTTCTTCTGATTGGTTAGTAGTGAGGTAACAGGGTGGTGCTGCAGGAATCTCAACCATCAGCCTTCTGGTTCTGACCAGTCCGGGATGTCAGCACGTAGTCACCATCCTCTACACGGGTGGGGGCTTAGTTCCTGCAGAACAACTCAAAGATATGTATCAGATAGTTATCCCTTGAGGCAGAACTAGGACTCCGTTTTATCATTGAACCATTGTTTCTTGACTGCTTTTCCTTTGTTTCTGCATTCCCTCACTTCCCTAATTAGTAACTGCTTAAATCTGCTCTTTGGAACTCAGGGAAGGCCTAGGAGACTAAAGCCTTTTCCTACAAACAAGAAACAGGGTGGGGAGGGTAGAAGGAGGGGCTTTGTAGCTGGGAGGGCGCTGCAGGGTCCTGCTCGGTTTCATTCCCTCTGCCCTGGATGCACTTTCCTGAGATCTCTGGGACTTTCTCCCTGACATTCTCCAGGTCTTTACTCAAATGCTCAAACATCACCTTAGTTTTCAAAAACGCTTCACTGACAGTCTTATATAAAACAGTCCTTGTGACAAGTTGGGTTTCCTGGAGGCAGACCCCGAGACAGAGTTTGGGGTGTAGGGGATCTGAGGGTGGCATCTTGGTGCCTACCACCCATCCCCCCACCCCTGTTGTAATGAAGTTCCATGAGGCCAGGGGCTTAGTCTCTAAGAATCACTGATATATCACCAGCACTTAGAATGCGGCCTGGTTCAGAATAGGGCTCATTGTTGGTTGAATGAATGAATGAATGAAATAAGGAAAGAAAGAAAGAAGGAAATTGGATTAGATTGGAGACTTGATTAAGACTATGCGTGAAATGATGCTTTAAAAATGTTCTCCAAATGGGACTTCCCTGGTGGCACAGTGGTTAAGAATCCACCTGCCAATGCAGGGGACACAGGTTTGATCCCTGGTCCAGGAAGATCCCACATGCCGCAGAGCAACTAAGCCCGTGCGCCACAACTACTGAGCCGGTGCTCTAGAGCCCATGAGCCACAGCTACTGAAGCCCACATGCCTAGAGCCCAAGCTCCACAAGAGAAGACACCACAATGAGAAGCCTGCGCATCGCAACAAAGAGTAGCCTCTGCTCATCACAACTAGAGAAAGCCACACGCAACAACAAAGACCCAGTGCAACCAAAAAATAAATAATTAAAAAAAAACTTTATTTAAAAAAAAGTGTTCTCCAAACGAATAATAGAACTCCTTCAGTGTTTCATCATGAAAATGTCTTCATTAATTTCCCCACGTCTGTTATCTCCTGGAACCATGTAATGACAAAATGATGGTGCGTAACAACCAGAAAAGAAGCATTCTCTTCAGTCAGATTTTGTTTTGGACAGTGTCTTAGTCTGCTCAGGCTGCCATAACAAAATACCATAGATGGGTGTATTTAAACAAGAGAAGTTTAATTTCGCATAGCTTTGGAGGCTGGAAGTCAGGGTTAAAGTGCTGGCTTATTCAGTTCCTGGTGAGAGCTTTCTTCCAGGCTTGCAGGCAACCGCCTTCTTGATGCATCCTCACATGGCCTTTCTTCAGTGCATGCACATGGAGGAAGAAAGATCAATTTTTCTTCTTATAAGGCCACTAATCCCATCATGAGGGCCCCACCTTCATGACATCATCTAACTCTAATAATCTCCCAAAGGCCCCACCTCCAAATACCATCACATTAGGTGTTAGGGCCTCCAAGTATGAATTTGGTGGGGAAGGGGGACAAGCATTCTGTCCATAACAGACAGGCTGCATGGCAGAGAGACAGAGTACTGGACGGAGCATCTGAAGACCCAGATTTTTAGTGCCAGATCTGTTACTGAATGACTTTGACCTTGAACAAGTCACAACTTTCTTGGATCTCAGTTTCTTCACCTAAAAGTAAGGGAGTTCAAAAAGATAACTTCCAGGATCTCTTCCAGCTATCATATTCAGTAGTCTCCTTCATTCAGGCCCTTGGACTGTACACTTATGTGATATTTTGCCTAGCTGCCTTTAGATACTTAACTAGAGAATAAAAATCCCCCGGGGCTATTTGAAGAATGTGTTTGGGTAACATACACCATGAGGAGCTGAAAGACACAGTAAGGGGAAAACTGGACAGGCAGTGGCTGAAAGCAGGCGTCCAGGCAAAGGATGCATCTAAGAGACAACATGTCAGCAACAGGCCAGCTCCAAGGCTTGGCATCATCCCAGGGCAGTGGAACCAGATGAGCCCATCTAAAGCTATATCTGTGTGAAGTGTGACTGTGTCATCAGATGTACTGGGACCAGAAAAAGGGTATTGTTCTTTGCTTATTACCTGCGTTAATCTCTCCCAGATTCCTCCCTCTCACTGTAATCCCTACGAGAAGAGTTGTTGGTACAGAGTAAGCACTCAATCAGTGTTTATTAAATAAAAGTTATCAGGGTCGTGACAGAAGCAACATTTATACATTTGTTTTAGAAAGTAATCACTGCAAGAAACATATTATTTTCACATAGGAACCAGTAATCACATTCTATCTATCTCTATCTATCTACTATCTAGCCAGCTAGCTAGCTAGCTAGCTAGTACCTAAAACAAAAGTTTTATGAAACGAATCTTGCTAGATAAATGTGTTCTGGCATTTTAATCTTCTGTTTCCTTTTGAAAAACATTCTGGCTCTGACCTACTCTACTCATTTAGCAACCTCCCAGGGAGGGCGGGAGGGCAGGGGGGAGGGAGTGGGCCCCCAGTGGTAGGTGTGATGGGGTCACCCCCAGCTGAAGGTGGAAGCCCCAGGCTGGCAGAGCTCAATGGCACAAGTCTCTTCCTACCCTCCTTCATCCTGACCTGAGTTCTGCAGGGAAGCTAAGCATTTTAACGAGGTTTCTTCATGGATTTGCCTTCAGGGAATGAATGTGCCAATCAGCAGACAGGAGTATCTGCCCCACTGATATTTCTTTTTTTTTTTTTTTATTAGTTGTTTTGTTTGTTTTTTTATACTGCAGGTTCTTATTAGGCATCAATTTTATACATATCAGTGTATACATGTCAATCCCAATCGCCCAATTCAGCACACCACCATCCCCACCTCACCGCAGTTTTCCCCCCTTGGTGTCCATATGTCCATTCTCTACATCTGTGTCTCAACTTCTGCCCTGCAAACTGGCTCATCTGTACCATTTTTCTAGGTTCCACATACATGCATTAATATATGATATTTGTTTTTCTCTTTCTGACTTACTTCACTGTGTATGACAGTCTCTAGATCCATCCACGTCTCAAAAAATGACTCAATTTCGTTCCTTTTTATGGCTGAGTAATATTCCATTGTATATATGTACCACTCTTCTTTATCCATTCGTCTGTTGATGGGCATTTAGGTTGCTTCCATGACCTGGCTATTGTAAATAGTGCTGCAATGAACATTCGGGTGCATGTGTCTTTTTGAATTACGGTTTTCTCTGGGTATATGCCCAGTAGTGGGATTGCTGGGTCATATGGTAATTCTATTTTTAGTTTTTTAAGGAACCTCCATACTGTTCTCCATAGTGGCTATATCAATTTACATTCCCACCAACAGTGCAAGAGGGTTCCCTTTTCTCCACACCCTCTCCAGCATTTGTTGTTTGTAGATTTTCTGATGAAACCCATTCTAACTAGTGTGAGGTGATACCTCATTGTAGTTTTGATTTGCATTTCTCTAATAATTAGTGATGTTGAGCAGCTTTTCATGTGCTTCGTGGCCGTCTGTATGTCTTCTTTGGAGAAATGTCTATTTAGGTCTTCTGCCCATTTTTGGATTGGGGTGTTTGTTTCTTTGATATTGAGCTGAATGAGCTGTTTATATATTTTGGAGATTAATCCTTTGTCCGTTGATTCATTTGCAAATATTTTCTCCCATTCTGAGGGTTGTCTTTTCGTCTTGTTTATGGTTTCCTTTGCTGTGCAAAAGCTTTGAAGTTTCATTACGTCCCACTTGTTTATTTTTGTTTTTATTTCCATTACTCTAGGAGGTGGATCAAAAAAGATCTTGCTGTGATTTATGTCAAAGAGTGTTCTTCCTATGTTTTCCTCTAAGAGTTTTATAGTGTCCAGTCTTATATTTAGGTCTCTAATCCATTTTGAGTTTATTTTTGTGTATGGTGTTAGGGAGTATTCTAATTTCATTCTTTTACATGTAGCTGTCCAGTTTTCCCAGCACCACTTATTGAAGAGACTGTCTTTTCTCCATTGTATATCTTTGCCTCCTTTGTCATAGATTAGATGACCATAGGTGCGTGGGTTAATCTCTGGGCTTTCTATCTTGTTCCATTGATCTATGTTTCTGTTTTTGTGCCAGTACCATATTGTCTTGATTACTGTAGCTTTGTAGTATAGTCTGAAGTCAGGGAGTCTGATTCCTCCAGCTCCATTTTTTTCCCTCAAGACTGCTTTGGCTATTCGGGGTCTTTTGTGTCTCCATACAAATTTTAAGATGATTTGTTCTAGCTTCGTAAAAAATGCCATTGGTAATTTGATAGGGATTGCATTGAATCTGTAGATTGCTTTGGGTAGTATACTCATTTTCACAATGTTGATTCTTCCAATCCAAGAACATGGTATATCTCTCCATCTGTTGGTATCATCTTTAATTTCTTTCATCAGTGTCTTATAGTTTTCTGCATACAGGTCTTTTGTCTCCCTAGGTAGGTTTATTCCTAGGTATTTTATTCTTTTTGTTGCAATGGTAAATGGGAGTGTTTCCATAATTTCTCTTTCAGATTTTTCATCATTAGTGTATAGGAATGCAAGAGATTTCTGTGCATTAATTTTGTATCCTGCAACTTTACCATATTCATTAATTAGCTCTAGCAGTTTTCTGGTGGCAGTTTTAGGATTCTCTATGTATAGTATCATGTCATCCGCAAACAGTGACAGTTTTACTTCCTCTTTTCCAATTTGTATTCCTTTTATTTCTTTTTCTTCTCTGATTGCCGTGGCTAGGACTTCCAGAACTATGTTGAATAATAGTGGTGAGAGTGGACATCCTTGTCTCGTTCCTGATCTTAGAGGAAATGCTTTCAGTTTTTCACCATTGAGAATGATGTTTGCTGTGGGTTTGTCATATATGGCCTTTATTATGTTGAGGTAGGTTCCCTCTATGCCCACTTTCTGGAGAGTTTTTATCAGAAATGGGTGTTGAATTTTGTCAAAAGCTTTTTCTGCATCTATTGAGATGATCGTATGGTTTTTATTCTTCAGTTTGTTAATATGGTGTATCACATTGATTGATTTGCGTATATTGAAGAATCCTTGCATCCCTGGGATAAATCCCACTTGATCGTGGTGTATGATCCTTTTAATGTGTTGTTGGATTCTGTTTGCTAGTATTTTGTTGAGGATTTTTGCATCTATATTCATCAGTGATATTGGTCTGTAATTTTCTTTTTTTGTAGTGTCTTTGTCTGGTTTTGGTATCAGGGTGATGGTGGCCTCATAGAATGAGTTTGGGAGTGTTCCTTCCTCTGCAATTTTTTGGAAGAGTTTGAGAAGGATGGGTGTTAGCTCTTCTCTAAATGTTTGATAGAATTCACCTGTGAAGCCATCTGGTCCTGGACTTTTGTTTGTTGGAAGATTTTTAATCACAGTTTCAATTTTATTACTTGCGATTGGTCTGTTCATATTTTCTGTTTCTTCCTGATTCAGTCTTGGAAGGTTATACCTTTCTAAGAATTTGTCCATTTCTTCCAGGTTGTCCATTTTATTGGCATAAAGTTGCTTATAGTAGTCTCTTAGGATGTTTTGTATTTCTGCAGTGTCTGTTGTAACTTCTCCTTTTTCATTTCTGATTTTATTGATTTGAGTCCTCTCCCTCTTTTTCTTGATGAGTCTGGCTAATGGCTTATCAATTTTGTTTATCTTCTCAAAGAACCAACTTTTAGTTTTATTGATCTTTGCTATTGTTTTCTTTGTTTCTATCTCATTTATTTCTGCTCTGATCTTTATGATTTCTTTCCTTCTGCTAACTTTGGGTTTTGTTTGTTCTTCTTTCTCTAGTTTCTTTAGGTGTAAGGTTAGATTGTTTACTTGAGATTTTTCTTGTTTCTTTAGGTAGGCTTGTATAGCTATAAACTTCCCTCTTAGAACCGCTTTTGCTGCATCCCATAGGTTTTGGGTCGTCGTGTTTTCATTGTCATTTGTCTCTAGGTATTTTTTTATTTCCTCTTTGATTTCTTCAGTGATCTCTTGGTTATTTAGTAACGTATTGTTTAGCCTCCATGTGTTTGTCTTTTTTACGTTTTTTTCCCTGTAATTCATTTCTAATCTCATAGCGTTGTGGTCAGAAAAGATGCTTGGTATGATTTCAATTTTCTTAAATTTACTGAGGCTTGATTTGTGACCCAAGATGTGATCTATCCTGGAGAATGTTCCGTGCGCACTTGAGAAGAACGTGTAATCTGCTGTTTTTGGATGGAATGTCCTATATATATCAATTAAATCTATCTGGTCTATTGTGTCATTTAAAGCTTCTGTTTCCTTATTTATTTTCATTTTGGATGATCTGTCCATTGGTGTAAGTGAGGTGTTAAAGTCCCCCACTATTATTGTGTTACTGTCGATTTCCTCTTTTATAGCTGTTAGCAGTTGCCTTATGTATTGAGGTGCTCCTATGTTGGGTGCATATATATTTATAATTGTTATATCTTCTTCTTGGATTGATCCCTGGATCATTATGTAGTGTCCTTCCTTGTCTCTTGTAACATTCTTTATTTTAAAGTCTATTTTATCTGATATGAGTATAGCTACTCCAGCTTTCTTTTGATTTCCATTTGCATGGAATATCTTTTTCCATCCCCTAACTTTCAGTCTGTATGTGTCCCTAGGTCTAAAGTGGGTCTCTTGTAGACAGCATATATATGGGTCCTGTTTTTGTATCCATTCAGCCAGTCTATGTCTTTTGGTTGGGGCGTTTAATCCATTCACGTTTAAGGTAATTATCGATACGTATGTTCCTATGACCATTTTCTTAATTGTTTTGGGTTTGTTTTTGTAGGTCCTTTTCTTCTCTTGTGTTTCCCACTTAGAGAAGTTCCTTTAGCATTTGTTGCAGAGCTGGTTTGGTGGTGCTGAATTCTCTTAGCTTTTACTTGTCTGTAAAGCTTTTGATTTCTCCATCAAATCTAAATGAGATCCTTGCCGGGTAATCTTGGTTGTAGGTTCTTCCCTTTCATCACTTTAAGTATATCATGCCACTCCCTTCTGGCTTGCAGAGTTTCTGCTGAGAAATCAGCTGTTAACCTTATGGGAGTTTCCTTGTATGTTATTTGTCGTTTTTCCCTTGCTGCTTTCAATAATTTTTCTTTGTCTTTAATTTTTGCCACTTTGATTACTATGTGTCTCGGCGTGTTTCTCCTTGGGTTTATTCTGTATGGGACTCTCTGCGCTTCCTGGACTTGGGTGGCTATCTCCTTTCCCATGTTAGGGAAGTTTTCGACTATAATCTCTTCAAATATTTTCTCTGGTCCTTTCTCTCTCTCTTCTCCTTCTGGGACCCCTATAATGCGAATGTTGTTGCGTTTAATGTTGTCCCAGAGGTCTCTTAGGCTGTCTTCATTTCTTTTCATTCTTTTTTCTTTAGTCTGTTCCTCAGCAGTGAATTCCACCATTCTGTCTTCCAGGTCACTTATCCGTTCTTCTGCCTCAGTTATTCTGCTATTGATTCCTTCTAGTGTAGTTTTCATTTCAGTTATTGTATTGGTCATCTCTGTTTGTTTGTTCTTTAATTCTTCTAGGTGTTTGTTAATCATTTCTTGCATCTTCTCAATCTTTGCCTCCATTCTTATTCTGAGGTCCTGGATCATCTTCACTATCATTATTCTGAATTCTTTCTCTGGAAGGTTGCCTATCTCCACTTCATTTAGTTGTTTTTCTGGGGTTTTTTCTTGTTCCTTCATCTGGTACATAGCCCTCTGCCTTTTCATCTTCTCTATCTTTCTGTAACTGTGGTTTTTGGTCCACAGGCTGCAGGATTGTAGTTTTTCTTGCTTCTGCTCTCTGCCCTCTGGTGGTTGAGGCTATCTAAGAGGCTTGATGGTAGGCTCTGGTGGTGGGTAGAGCTGCCCCACTGATATTTCTATCAGTTAATTGATATCCTGTTTTAATTAATCATTTGATCTTAATTGGTATTCTATTATATACACCTCTCTCTTGTGACTTCAATTACTGTGAGTCAGAAGCTCAGAAACTGTTCACTTCTGGATGCCCTGTCAATGTCATATTCTGCAAAGAAAGGACCCTAGACTGCACAGAGGGCAGCCAGTTCTGTGACGCTGTGAGGGCAGCCTATTACTCAGAGCAGTTTACATAGACAACAAAGATCTTTCTGGATACTGGCACTGACTTTATTGTGAAATCCTTTGTAAGCCTCTCTGTTTACCCAAATAAGAGTTTTATAGAGATGACAGGCTTAAAGTTTGTTTTACAAAATTCACTCAGAGCGCTTGTCCTTGGTGGGGGGAACAAATATGGGATCACTTTCAGCTGATTCATACATAACACACATAAGTCTCATGTCTCGGATCATGAGTCCTTGCCCTTGGGGGCTATAATAAATCCAACCCCCAGGGCAAGCTAGCCCTAAACAACATAGCCTCATGTGCATGTGAAACAGGAAGGAAGGGGACAGGGCACAACATTTAAAAGAATGGCATAGCCATAGCACGTGACAAAAACTGGTTAAAACCAACTAGGTCCAAGATGGCGGAAGATTCGACTTCCAGTAGACCTTGAGCCTCATTATACGCTCACTGTAATACATTAGCTAAATGACATACCCACCAGTGCCATGACAGTTCTGAGGCTAACCATAAAAGGTCAAAAAGTGGGCAGTGGCCCAATTCCTGGAAATCCCTGCCCCTTCCCCAAAATAATTGTAATAATCTTCCCACTCATTAGCCTATGAAATTATCCAGCCCATAAAAACTAACCATGCCGTATTTTGGGGCCTCTTGCCTTCCGAGATGACCCACACTCCATCTGTGGAGTGTGTTTCTCGCTAAATAAATCCACTTCTTACCTATCACTTTGTCTCTCGCTGAATTCTTTCTGCAATGAGACATCAAGAACCTGAGCTTCATTAAGTCCTGAGACCAGGTGTGTGATCTCCTGGGGTTCAAGTCCCAGTCTGAGTTGCACGGTTTCACATGTGCTTATTTAAGACTGCACAGCAGTGCGATAGGGCTTTACGGGTTCCAAACGTGTGCAGGCTCACTTGTTTCTTGAGGAAGTTAGGAGGGGCACCATTACAACGTGGCTCTGAAGGCTTACTCCACCCAAGGTCCCCTACTCAGTAAATGGAAGAATGATGCTTTAAGTTCCAGCCTTCCTACCAGGGGGTCAGCTCTCTTTGTATGGTTTCACATTAACACTTGAATATGCTGGTCTTTTTCTCGAGGGTTCCCAATCTTTACGATGCCTGGCATGCTCTCGAATTTGTCCCAACGTGCTGAAGACCTGCTCCTAAGCCTACCCATCCTTCCAACCACGCATCTCCTATGGTCCACATGGAAAGAAAGAAATCTGCTGACTCAGCAGAATGTAAGCCGAGCTGCTTACACCTCCCACTCTCAAAACTGTTCTCTTGGCTCTTGTAGTTAGAGGGAGCCATTTGATCCAAAGAGTTACGTAGATCGAATATCTACATGGACTTTAAATCAACACTTGATAAAGCAACAGAAGGAGTTCACCAGGAGTGAGCATGACCCACAGCCTACCGGAGAGTTAATACAAACACGCAAGACACCGTAAATAACACAGAGTTTGTTTTTTGTTTTTTTGTTTTGTTTCGTTTTTGGCCGTGCCATACGGCTTGTGGGATCTTAGTTCCCCGACCAGGGATTGAAACCGGGCCCTCGGCAGTGAGAGCACGGAATCCTAACCACTGGACCACCAGGGAATTCCCCAGAGTGAGTTCTTGTGCCAACTTCCAATTTCTGTTCACTAAAGTTAATCCAGGAGAGTCGTCTTTGTTATATGACAAAGTAGAACAAAGTATCCTCTGTCCTTTTAATTTTTCTTCTGTCGTCAAGGTTCTGTTCAGCTACTTCTTTGTGTCTGTCTAGGAAAAATGCACTGTGTTTTCCTCTCCTCTCACACACAATACATCTGACTCCAGATGCGTGGGTTTTTTCCCATGCCGACTGATTTTCTTGGCACCAGCTGGGTATCCTACCATTCACTTCACTTCTTTTTTTTTTTTTTTTAATTTATTTATTTTATTTATTTTATTTCTGGCTGCATTGTGTCTTCGTTGCTGCACGCGGGCTTTCGCTAGTTGCGGTGAACGGGGGCTTCTCATTGCGGTGGCTTCTCTTTGTTTTGGAGCACCGGCTCTAGGCGCTCGGGCTTCAGTAGTTGTGGCACGAGGGCTCAGTATTTGTGGCTCGCAGGCTCTAGAGTGCAGGCTCAGTAGTTGTGGCACACGGGCTTAGTTGCTCTGCGGCATGTGGGATCTTCCTGGACCAGGGCTCGAACCCATGTCCCCTGAATTGGCAGGCAGATTCTTAACCACTGTGCCACCAGGGAAGCCCTCACTTCATGTCTGAATCTCAGTGGAGTTAGTCCAGGTCCCACAGGTTAAGGGCTCAGTCCCACAAGACTGCCCCCACCTCAGATGCTAATTGCAAGGAGTAGGTCTCCAGGTCCCCACAACTTCTGTCCAGCTTGGCTACAAATCAGAGGTTCCCATGACCCTCTCCTCCGGCTCAATAACTTGCTACAGTAGCTCACAGAACCCAGGAAAACAGTTTACTTACTACTGCTGATTTATGATAAAGGACATTTCAAAAGATACAAATGAACAGCAAGATGGAGAGGTACACAGGGCGAGCTCTGGAAGGGTTCTGAGCCCAAGAGCTTCTATCCCCTTGGAGTTGGGGTGTGTCACCCTCCAGGCATGTAAGATGCATTCACTGACCTGGAAGGTCTCCCAACCCCATACTTTGGGGATTTTTATGGAGGCTTCATCACATAGGCATGACCTATCATGAACTCAATCTCCTGCCCCTTTCCCCTTCCAGGAGGATGGGAGGTGGGGCTGAAAGTTCCAAGCTTCTAATCTTGACTTGGTCTTTCTGGTGACCAGCCCCCATCTTGACAGTATCCAGGAGCCCGTCAAGAGTTGCCTCCATATTGGCACAATATTGTAAATCAACTATAGTGTGATTAAAAAAAAAAAGTGTTGCCTCATTAGAACACAAGATGCTTCTATCACCCAGGAAATTCCAAGGGATTTAGGAGCTGTATGTCAGGAACCCAGTCAAAGACCAAACATTAGGACAAAAGATGTTCTAGTGCTCTTATCATTTAGGAAATTATCAGGGTTTTAGGAGCTCTGTGCCAGGGACTGGGGGCAGAGACCAATATATATTTTTTCTATTATGTCACAATGTCCTACTGTCGACCGTTGAAAAATTGTTTCCTTATGTCCTTAATTGTCCATCTCTGTTTACAACTGCTCAAAGTGTAGGTTTTAAGTGGTTCATAAACTACTCTGGTGAAGCTTTTGTAGGACGCCTGCCTTCCTTCCTACTGCCTGGGAACCGGCTCTCTGTTTCCTGCCCTGCAGCTCTTGGCCTCTCTCCGAGGTCTCTCTCAGCCACCTCTGAGCTTTGCCCCGACGTATAACAGGATGGACGTTTGTATAGTCTTCTTGATGTGGGGAGAATTGTCTAGACGGGGCCCAAGCAGTGAATGGCTTTCTCCACCATCAGTCCTGAGTGCCTAGTGTATCCTCTGCACCCACGACTGGGGCCCGTTTTGCCAAAGTGAAGCGAGGAGTCCATTTACCCTCTGGCCCTGAGCCTCATGTACACAGCACCCCAGTCTTCTTCCTTCAGCCCCTGTCTGGACCAAAAGTGGGTTACAGAGTGGGAAACCCAGGAATTTCATGTTGCCATCTCACAAGGAATCTCTTGGGACAGGACTCCTTTGGTGTGTGTTGCCTGCGATAATTCACATTTCTCTTGGTTAGTGGAGGCTCCCAGGGGAGGGGAGTTTTGAGTGGAACTGAGAGGGACCGTGAGGCTGTGCTCTGCCCGGGAGACATCCTGCCACACTCAGGTCAAACAGCCTGAAGAAATGCCAACAGATAGCTGCCAGGTTTGGGGTGAAATTAGTTTGAGAACTGTGTAAAGCACAAATCTAATTTATCTTACTTTTTTATTGAGTAATAATTCTAAATTATATGTAACCCTATAATTCTAAAGGTATCACTAAAGTATGATTTGTTTTTGTTTCATTTTGTTTCTTCATTGGATTTTTATAAACAAAACAACAAAATAAAATAAAACAAAAACACTCTCTCACCAGACCACATGGTTCATTATTGGTGGCCAGAAAATTCCTATTAAGGAGGAAGACTCTTCTGCTTGGGATGATTTTTTTTTTTTTTTAATATTTGGTGCTTTTATATATATATTTTTTTAAACTTATTAATTAATTAATTTATTTATGGCTGTGTTGGGTCTTCGTTTCTGTGCGAGGGCTTTCTCTAGTTGCGGCGAGCGGGGGCCACTCTTCATCGCGGTGCGCGCGGGCCTCTCACTATCGCGGCCTCTCTTGTTGCGGAGCACAGGCTCCAGACGCGCAGGCTCAGTAGTTGTGGCTCACGGGCCCAGTTGCTCCGCGGCATGTGGGATCTTCCCAGACCAGGGCTCGAACCCGTGTGCCCTGCATTGGCAGGCAGATTCTCAACCACTGAGCCACCAGGGAAGCCCTGGGATGATTTTTAAACGTTCTGAAATGAATAATGATGATGGTTGCATAGCATTGTGAATGTATTGGGTTGGCCGAAAAGTTCGTTCGGGTTTTTCTGTATGCGTGTACGGAAAAACCCGAATGAACTTTTTGGCCAACCCAATACTTAATGCCACTGAATTGTGTCCTTAAATGTGGTTAAAATGATCTGTATAACTGAATCACTTTGCTATACACCTGAAACTAACACAACATTGTAAATCAACTATACTTCAATTTAAAAAAATAATGCAGAGAGATATAGCTAAAAAATGGTTAAAATGGTAAAATTTTATATGTATATTATGCAATTTAAAAAACAAATTTTTAAGGAAGAACCCCAAGGTAGGGCAGAGATCTTCGAACTCTCTTTGAGCATCTAGAAGCCTTAGGAGATGGAAACAACTTAGTATAACAGAAAGAATCTGGTCTTTGGAGCCGCACAGACCTGGGCTCACAGAGAGGACCCACCCTCGCTGGCTGTGACCTTGAGCCAGCTATCAGTGTCTTTGGATCTCAGTTTCCTATAGTTAAGAAACAGATACTAACTACGCAGTAGGGTTTTTGCTAGGATTAAGTAAAATAAGTGTGGGATGTAGAATATACCAACTAAGTTACTCTTAACCCCTAGAGCTTTTTTTCGGTTGCGCGGCTTGTGGGATCTCAGTTCCCCGACCAGGGATTCAACCCAGTCCACAGCAACGAAAGCCTGGAATCATAACCACTAGGCCACCAGGGAACTCCCACCCCTAGAGCTTTTAAAATCTATTCATGCTCGGACTCGACCACCCTTCTAAGGGCTTGAGAGCGATGCCTCCTGTTGTTCCAAGCAGGCATTCACACCAAGTATTAGTGTGAAGCTCCTTTCTTAATTTAGTGCTTCTGTGTTCTTGCTACTTTTTGCCGTTATCTGCGTTGCACTTATCCTGATAGAGAAGCTTGCTGCTCCCATCTCTCCACACCTGCTGGCACTTAACAACACGCCGGTCTTTTATATTAGTGCTGTGGTCATTGCCTTTTCAGATTTACTTGTTGTCAAATCCTCTCTTTGCCAATTTAGTGATAATATCATGGAGGCAAGAAAGGAAGGTGTAATCAGCTCTGCAGGAGAAGCAGGATACTCCTGCCTGGGAGTAGCCGCCCTGGACCTCTTGCCCAGAATAGCTCGGGGTCTCCATACTTTGGAGTTGCCTGTTTCCCTGTGTTACCAAGGAACGCAAAGGGTACTTCCATCTCCCCTCCATCCTTCTTGTGACTTAGAAAAATTCCCAGATTTTTTAAAGCATTCTTCCCTGATGATAACAACTTATATTTTCCCATACAGAATGACCACTTTCTCTAAAACCTGCACTCCTTGAGGGTTATTAATTCATCCCTTTAGAAATCTTGTAGGTTAGGTGGAACAATTACAACCACGTAACAGATGGCTTCTCAAGAGAAGAAGAAACTGCCCAGGATGGAAGGCTGATCTACTGATTTGTTTAACAGATATTTACTGAGCGCTGTTCTGAGGGCTTGGCCTGTATTGACTGTGTGATCCTCATAGTAACAACATCAACCTCATTTTATAGATGTGAACGTGAGTTACGGAGAGGTTAAGTCACTCACTGCATTTGGACACACAAGTAGCAGGTGGCAGAGCAGTCAGATGCTGGACCCACCGGCTTGTTACTACCCAGCCTCACTGGGTGCCCAGCTGGGAATACCAGGGAGACAGCTGGAAGGGCCCCACCTCTCTCTACAGAAATGCACCGAATCCCAGCTGCTACATGAGAGAGAGACTGCCCTTTACCTCCTGCTCCCAAGTCCCAGAAGGAAAACAGAAAGTAAGTGCTTAATATAACTAAATAATGGGACCTTTGACTAAATACCATGCTAAAGAATGATATTCCACTAAAGAGCATGAAAACAGAATTTTAAAATAAGGAGGTAGAATGACTTTATCCCAATGATCTCATCCCCAAGGCGGAAGGATGGTGGAGAAAAAGAGATTGCCACTGCTTAGCTTATTAAACAGAGTTTCTAGAAAGCAGTATCTGATTACCACTTCCTCTAGTTGTCTTGGTAAGTGAATTCCTGCACAAAGGAAAAAGAGAGAAGGTCATCAAATCCAAATAACTTCAAACCAACTCCTAAAGCAAGCCTGGCAATAACTCTGCTGCCGGAAGCTGAGCCGGGCTCCAGGGAGAGGAGCTCAGCTGGGTACCGCCCAATGGGGGCTGCCGAGGGTCAGCCAATAGCAACACAGGACGTCCAGGGACATTTGCATGTAGGATAAACAATGAATAATGTTTTTTTTTACAAGTACATCCTTGTTGTTTATCCATTTACATTTAACTCGGCGTTCTCTATTTTTTCTGGTAACTCTACTCCCAACACTAAAAGAAGCGTGCATGGTATAATTTCTCCTAGGTGCATTAGCCTTCCTGCCTCGGTATACCCCAGCAGAGCTAAACTTCTTTCACTAAAGAGGAAAATTGTAGTTGAAATGGTGTAGGAAATTTAAAGATAGCTAATAGAAATCAAATCAGGATACAAGGGGCGTAGAGTGGACTTTATTACGGTTAGTGTTCTTTCTCAGTAGGGGGGGAAAAAAACAAAAGTTGTGCAAAAAACTGCAGGTCTGGGAATGAAGAGAACCGGGGTTCTAGGGGCCCTACCCTCCAGTCAGCTCCCCTGATTCCCACGGCTTCTGTCCTTCCACTCTAAACTCAGATCCTGGAAGCGCTGAATTTCTTTCACTTGGTGGCAGGCGCTCACTTCGTGGAGGAGACTTGAGGAAGAGGAGTAGAGATGGGAGGATTTGTGCATGTTTGTGCGACTTGCAGGTCGGCAACAAACTATAGCTTAATATTTAAAAGTGCACGTTTATTTAATTAAAATAACCAGATATTTTAGCCATTATATCCATAATATAAGTGCCTGCTGTTTTTGTTAAAAATAAAAATTATACACGTCTGTCACCGAAGAGAGCTGAGAGAAATGCGAGTCAGTCTCGCCCTGCCTCTGGTTAGTTCCCAGCGGCAGGTGTTTTTCCCAGCGTCAGATTCTTCACGTTTGACACGCAAAGCTGGAGCAAAGCTGGAATAAAGATCTTCGAGGTCGCTTCCTGTTCTAGAACTCTTTGATGTGACAGTTCCTCAATGGGCTTTTGTTACCTGCAGGAATTTCGTAACTCAGAAGAGGGAATTAACATGGCTACTTAGCTAGTTTCAGCTAAGGGACAGAATAGCTCCAGCTTTACTACTGAATAATCACCATATAAAATGAAAAGGACTGAACCTTAGGCTTTAAAAAAAAAATCCATGTTAAATAATAGTGGCATTCATTCTCCTGCACTAGCTCAACTTGCCTGAGGAGCAGTTGTTAAAAGGCAGTCGCCTCCAGATCCTTGCTCACCAGCCTCCTTTTAAAAGAAAATTAACCCTTTTGAGTCCTCAAATAAGCACAGTCACATTCTAAGTGCGAAAGGAGTAAGAAACGATAATCATAAACTTTCCACCCCTAACTGTCTAAGCAGGTTTGGGGGATTCTGAAATTACTCCTTTGGGGGCCATTTCCCAGGTGTGAAAAGATTTGCACACAATTGCTGTGCTTACTTGATCACTATCAGTAATCACAGTGGGCCCCAAGCTTCCATCGAAAAAGTACTTAGACCTCCAACCGATGACTGTCGTTGGACAAGCGGTAATTCTCTTACCCATATTTATATTTTATATCTTGATTATTTAACTCTAAATATCAAGAAGGTCCATTAGTAGACGGCTGAAATTGGTAGAAATCCTGTAACTCCTGTTTATTTTGAACTATGAGTCTTCGTTGCTGCGCGCAGGCTTTCTCGAGTTGGGACGAACGGGGGCTACTCTTCGTCGTGGTGCGTGAGCTTCTCATTGCGGTAGCTTCTCTTGTTGTGGAGCAGGGCTCTAGGCACATGGGCTTCAGTAGTTGTGGCATGTGGGCTCAGTAGTTGTGGCTGGCGGGCTCTGGAGCGCAGGCTCGGTAGTTGTGGCGCACGGGCTTTGTTGCTCCGTGGCATGTGGGATCTTCCCGGACCAGGGCTCGAACCTATGTCCCCTGCATTGGCAGGCAGATTCCTAACCACTGTGCCACCAGGGAAGCCCCATAATGCCTATTTAAATGTGGCCAGGCAGGGACTTCCCTGGTGGTCCAGTGGTTAAGACTCTGCGCTCCCAACGCAGAGGGCCCTGGGTTCAATCCCTGATCAGGGAACTAGATCCTGCATGCCGCAACTAAGATCCCTGTACACAGTAATGAAGATCCCATGTGGCGCAACTAAGACCCGGTGCAATCAAATAAATAAATAAATAATTTTTTTAAATGGCCAGGCATAGCCAAATACAGCTGAGTTGTGTATTCGAACTTCTAGAGAATCTAAACTTAAAACTTTTGTTTCAAAATTCCAAATCTTAGAAAAGTATATATTTATGGAGGTATAGTTGGTTTACAACATTGTGTTAGTTTCAGGTATACAGCAAAGTGATTCAGATATATATATCTTTTTCAGATTGTCTTCCATTATAGGTTATTACAAAATGTTGAATATAGTTCCCTGTGCTATACAGTAGGACCTTGTTGTTTATCTATTTTATATATAGCAGTTTGTATCTGCTAATCCCAAACTCCTAATTTATCCCTCCCACCCCCTTTTCCTCTTGGTAACCATAAGTTTGTTTTCTACATCTGTGAGTCTGTTTCTGTTTTGTAAATAATTTCATTTGTATCATTTTTTAAGATTCCACATATAAGTGATATCATATGGTATTTGTCTTTCTCTGTCTGACTTACTTCACTTAGTATGATAATCTCTAAGTCCATCCATGTTGCTGCAAATGGCAATATTTCATTCGTTTTTATGGATGAATAATATTCCATTGTATATATGTAACACATCTTCTTTATCCATTCTGCTGCCCCTGCACACTTAGGTTGCTTCCACATCTTGGCTGTTGTAAATGGCACTGCTGTGAACATTGGGGTGCATGTATCTTTTCCAATTAGAGTTTTCATCTGAAAATTATATTTTTAATAGCACTTTTACATTATTTATTTATTTATTTTGGCTGTGCCCTGCTCAGTTCCCTGACCAGGGATTGAACCTGGGCCACAGTGGTGAACACACAGAATCCTAACCACTAGACCACCAGGGAACTCCCTTAATAGGACTTTTAAAAGTTACTAAATAGCAAATGAAAGACTTCAAGTTAGAGAAACTGGATTACAGTGGCATTAATAATAATAAAAATATTATGATGATGATTATGTATTATAAAAAAGTTTGGGTCTTAAAGCATCCCTTTCTTCCAGTAACCTGACATACTTAACGATATGCTGTATTCCACTTGTCCTCATGACAATAAGACCTATGGATGGTGGAAACTATTATAAAGGAACAGAGAGACTTTGGGGTCACTCTAGCTACATAGCAGGGCTCAAAACGCCGGGGAAGAACTTCTTTCTCTATTTTCCTTATGAATCAATATGGATAACTAACCAAGATAAATTAGTTCCCAAAGCAGATCTAGGGTAGCTCTCTACCCAGCTTGAATTCAGCAAATAACTGCCAACTCTCCTATATTCTTTTCCAACTCTACCGTGCTTAACATCTGGCTTGGGATAAAAATATCGTTAAAGAGAGTAAGCTCAGCTCTTTCCCCGGGCACTCTGGGCGGAGAAGCGCGTTCTTTGCCTTCCTTCATCTGTCGCCAGGTCTTCCTGTGGAGCCAGGTTTCTGTCTGACCATCCCCGGGTCCCGAGACCACTGCGGCAGTCCTAGCCCTCACCCAGTGTGCTGAGGGGCCCTCCCAGTGCGGGCACCGGCATCTTCCGGCAGAGGCACTCAGGCGTCTGTGACAAGGGGCCAGGCTACTGCAGAGGTTCCCTGCTCTGCCTGCTGCCCGAGTCTCCTAGGGCCACTGCCTCTGGTTAAAGGGTACACAAGAGTTACTGAGACCACTCCAAAAGGTCCTCGAGTGCCAGAGCTTGGGTCCTGGATTTCCTCTGTGCAGTGCCCAGAGCTCAGCCCTTTGCCTCTCAGGCCAGAAACATCAGAAAAATGGTGTCCTTTTGGTTCACTTGATGCAGCCACTTTTCAACACTTCTGTATCACGCGGGGTGTCTCCAAATTCTTCCTTGGCTCACCCTGGGGAAAATCAACCCTTTCCCCCTTTGCCTCTCCCTCCCTCCTTCTCTCCCTCTTTCCTCCCCTGCTTTCCCTTCTGAACTTTTTGTTTCTCTTTCTCTCCTTCTGCCCTGGCTAAACTTCACACGTCAATCTCACTTCCCAAGCCTGGAGCCTGTCAGAAGACCCTTACCTGATTTTCTAGAGCAGCACTATGGAATAGAAATATAATGTGAGGCACGTGTATAATTTAAAATTTTCTAGTAGCTGCATTAAAAAAAAAGTAAAACGAAACAGGTGAAATTAATTTTAATAACATAATTTATTTAACCCAGTATATTCAAAATGGCATCATTTCAATATGTAATCAATATAAAAACAGAGGTATTTTACATTCTTTTTCTTTTTTTTTTTTTAGTTCACCCTTTTATTTTATTTGTCATTTTTTGGCTGCAAGGGGCTTGCGGGATCTTAGTTCCCCCACCCGGGATTGAACCCATGCCCTCTGCAGTGGAAGCGCAGAGTCTAACCCACTGGATCACCAGGGAATTCCCTTTTACATCCTTTTTTTCTTATGAAGTTTTTGAAATCCTGTGTATATTTCACACTTACAGCGTATCCCGATTTGGACCTGCCACCTTTCAATGCCCAAAAGCCCTCTGTGGTTGGTGGCTACCATATTGGACAGTGCACGCATGGGGGCTAATGTGTCTGCCCCAGTGCTGCTGTGGCAGAGATTGATAATTACCTCCCAACATTCACTTTCCCCTTTTAGTTTAATATAGAACGCCAATTTGGGGGTTTTATTTCTCAGACTCCCCTGCAGTACAGTATGGCCATGTAATCAAGTTCAGGCCAATGAGATACAATATCCAGTACCGCTAAGACGTCTCCTTATGGGGCAAAAGCATGTATTCTTTGTTAACTCTACCCATGTTGAACATCTGGCTTGAGATTTAAAAAAAAAAAAAATTTAAAAAGCGAGGGTAAGCTCAGGTTTCCTCTGGAGCTCTGGGGTGGGGAGAAGGGCATTCTTGGCCTTCCTTCTGTTGTTATGAGCCTTGGAATGCCGTCATGGAGCTGTCATAGCCCTGGGCTGCAGGCCTGTGGACTCCTGTGTAAGAGAGAAATAAACTTCTGCCTTATTTCAGCTATTGATATTTTGAGCTCTTTCTGGGCCTAATCTTAACTGACGCACTTCTGTAAGGTGGTTTTAGCCGACAACAAAATCAGTCGCAGCAAGTAGCAGAAGCCAGGGAAAATCCTCTGTGGCAATGCCCTCCCCAGGGTCTTATCTTACTGTGGTCCCTCCTCCAGAGATGTTGGAAGTGTCTACACTCACAAAGACCCTTTTGACTCACTGAATAACTTCGAGAAGGGCGTGGTCTCATAGCTGGTTAACAGCCTCATTGAAAAAGAAACAGAGTCACTGTATCTCCATCCCTTGAAATGACCTACTGCCCTGTGCTCCAGTGGGTGAGAAAATATCAGTTACATAGACTAGAGTTTCAGACTATATTTCACTTTCTTTAAGATTTGAGGTTAAAAATTAAAATGTCCTTTTCCTGCTTCATGCCGTGAAACATCATGATGCACAGAGCTGCATCTGCTCTCTCATTCATAATGAAAAGGGTTCCCTCGATCCTTTAGAACATGTCTTTGAATGGGAAAGTGCCCTAAAGGCAATTCAGAACAAAAGAGAAGGAAGATGAGGCCAGGGGGCAGAGGTGCGTGAAATGAGCCTGGGAGGACCCCTGAGTCACCTGGACAATGACCTTTGTGACCAGAAACCCTCCTCTGAGGGGCTGCATCCAAGCTTCACTTTCCATGGGACCAGTGGCTTCTTTCCCTGGCAAAAGAGCTAAAACTTACCAGGCTGCAGCAGGTGCTGGTTGGCTGGTGGTGACCATTAAGAGACCCCACCTTACGTAACTGAAGAAAACATTGATAAAATTTTAAAAATACACTTACCTCAATCACTTTTGGGAAAAGGTCTGGCAGTTTCTTTATAAACAGCCTACATCTACCCTATGACCCAGCAAGTCCACTCCTAGGTATTTGCCCAAAAGAGTTGAAAACATATGTCCACAGAAAACCTTGTACAAGAATGTTTACAGCAGCTTTATTCATAATAGCCACAAACTGGAAACAGCCCGGTGTCCATCATGATGGGACTCGCTAAACTCTGGTATATTCATTCAGTGCATTTCTACTAAGCAGTAAAAAGCAATGAATTACTGATACGATATGGATGCAACTCAAAGAAATCATGCACAGAGAAAGAAGCCTTGCACAAGAGTTCATGCTGTATGGTTACTTTTATATGAAATTCTAGAACAGGCAAAACTAATGTTTGGTGGGAAAAAATTAGAAACAGCTTTCTGTGGTGGTTAGAGGCAAGAACTGACTGGGAAGGAGCAGGAGGTGACATATATTTTGAATCTGTATTCTGTAATTCAGGTTTATGTATTTGCCAAACATTCAGTGGTGCGCTTAAGATTTGTTCACTTCATTGAAATTTTTTAATTGTGGTAAAATACACATAATATAAAATTTACCATTTTAATCATTTTTAAGCATCTGGTTCAGTGGCATTAAGTGCATTCATGTTTTTGTGCAACCAGCACTACTTCCCATCTCCAGAATTTTTTCATCATTCCAAATTGAAACTCTATACCAATTAATAATAACTCCCCATCACCCTCTCCCCCTAGTCCCTGGTAACCACTAATCCACTATTCTTTATGGACTTGACTATTCTATGTCCTTCATGTACGAGGAATCATACAATATTTGTCCTTTTGAGTATGGCTTATTTCACATAACATAATGTTTTCAAGGTTCATCCATGTTGTGGCATGTGTCAGAAATTCATTTCTTTTTAAGGCTGAATAATATTTCATTGTATGTAAATACCACATTTTGTATATATATTTATTCAGTGCTGCTGTGAACATTGGCGTACAAATAGCTGTTCAAGTTCCTGCTTTCAACTTTTTGGGTATATATCTAGAAGTGGAATTACTGGATCATACGGTAATTCTGTTTAATTTTTTGAGGAACCTTTTTTTTACAGCAACTACCATTTTACATTCCCACCAGCAATGCACAAGGGTTCCAATTTCTCCACATTACTAACACTTGTTATTTTCTGTTTGCCCTGTTTGTTTTTATAATAGCCATTCTAATAGGTGTGAAGTAGTATCTTATGGTTTTTATTTGCATTTCCCTAATGATTAGTGGTGTTGAGCATCTTTTCATGTGCTTATTGGCCATTTATATGTCTTTTTTGGAGCTCTCTTCATGTCCTTTGCTCAGTTTTTTGTTGTTGTTGAGTTGTAGGTATCCTGTATATAATCTAGATATAAATCTTTTATCAGAAATATGATTTGCAAGTATTTTATCTTATTCTATGGGTTGCCTTTTTACTCTTGATAGTGTCCTTTGATACACAGAGTTTTTAATTTTGATGAAGTCTAATTTATGTTTTTTCTTTTGTTGCTTGAACTTTTGGTGTCATATCTAAGAAATCATTGTCAAATCCAGTTTCATGAAGATTTATCCCTAATTTTTCCTCAGAGTGTTATACTTTTAGCTCTTAAATTTAGATCTTTGATCCATTTTGACTTTTTTTTTTTTGTATATGGTGTTGGATAAGGGTCCAACTTCATTCTTTTGCATGTGGATATCAGTGTGCCCAGAACCACTTGTTGAAAAACTATCCTTTCTTCACTGAATGGTTTTGGCACCCTTGTTGAAAATCATTTGACCATATATTTGAGGGTTTATGTCTGGGCTCTCTATTTTATTCCATTGGTCTGTATGCCATTACCACACTGTCCTGATTATTGTAGCTTTGTAGTAAGTTTTGAAATCAGAAAGTGGGATTCCTCTAACTTTGATCTTCTTTTCAAGATTGTTTTGGTTATTCAGGATCCCTTGCAACTCCATATCAATTTTAGGATGAACTTTTCTATTTTTTTCAAAAAATATTACTGATTTTGAAAGGAATGGCATTGAATCTATAAATTGCTTTGGGTACTATTATTGTCTTAACAATATTAATCTTCCAATCCATGAACACAAGGTGTTTTTCCATTTTTCTGTTTTTTTCTTGAATTTGTTTCAGCAATAATTTGTAGTTTTTAGTTTTATAAGTCCTTTGCCTCTTTGGTTGAGTTTATTCCTGAGTATTTTATTGTTTTTGATGTTATGATAAATGGAATTGTTTCCTTAATTTCTTTTTTAGCTTGTCTATTATTAGTGTATAGAAATGCAACAGATTTTTGTGTGTTGATTTCATATCCTGCAACTTTACTGAATTTATTTATTAGTTCTAACAATATTTTTGTGGAATCTTTAGGGATTTCTAAATATAAGGTCATATCATCTGTGAACAGAGTTAATTTTACTTCTTCCTTTCCAATTGGAATGACTTTTATTTCTATTTCTTATCTAATTGTTCTGTCTAGGACTTCAAATATTATGTTAAGTAGAAATGGCAAAGGCAGCATCCTTGTCTTGTTCCTGATTTGAGGGTATTCATTGAGAGTTTAACAAAAAAACCATAAAAATATTTTGAACTCTACTTAATGATAAACATGCTGAAGTGTTTAGAGATGAAGTTACTGATGCTTGCAACTTACTTTGAAATTAGTTGAAACATAAAATGGACTGATGGATGGATAAATATGTGACAAAGCAAATATAGTAAAATGTCAACAGTAGAGTTCCAGGTGGTGGGTATATGCGTGTTCATTGTGCAAGTTTTTCTCCTTTTCTCTAGTTTTGAAATTTTTCACAATAAAATGTGAGTCAAATTTTAGAGATAAAGTTTTCCCACTTTTTACTGTGAAAAATTTACCTCTGAAATGTATGAATTAAAAAGTCAAGATGCTACTTCTATGAGAGTAGAACTTGAGTACTGTGACTACTTGCCCACCTAACAGCCATTGCTCTCCTTCTCTTTCTTCCTGACAAAGCCTGACTCCCAAGAAAGGCTGAAACTGCTGAGATAGCTTTCTAGCCTCCACTGCAGCTTGGAATGTCCATGGAATCCAGCTCTGGCCAATGAGATCTGAGAAGAATTCTGCCAGGGGTAGAGTCTCTTCTTCATAAGATTTTTTTCTGGAGTGAAAAAAAACAGAATCATAAACAAGACTCCCTCACCCCTCGGGCTTTGCTGTGCATTCTGCCTTTGACCTTGGTAATGGGAGGCCATGATACCTGGCACTTCAGCAGGCATCTTGAGACCATGAGGTTTTCTCTAACCTGGGGAGACAAGCCAACAGGATGATGGAATGAATCATGGAAAGAGCCTGGGTCCTCAAAGGCATCACTTAGTTGTTGAACCAAGCCTGCAACTTCCTACTTCCAGGTTCATGTTATGTGGAATAACTGAATACCTTTAATTAAAGTTGTTGATAGTTCAGTATTTAATTTGCAACTAAACACATTCTAAAAGATACAACTTTTAAAAATATAGTAGCTAAGTTCATCTTAGTTTCTTAGATTAGAATAAACTAGTTTCCTGTCTAATGCAGAAACTCCTCCAAGAACTTGTCTGACAGGTAGTGTTAGAATCAGCTGCTTAAACACTTCCAGGGAGAAAAAGATCGCTATTTCCTGGGCACTTACTGAACTCCTCTGATTGTTATAGGGCTCTTCTAATATGTTAAACCAAAATAAACCTCGTTACTACTTTTACCCTTGGATTCCTGGGAACAATCCACAACAAGCTACCTCCTTCACATTCCAAATATCTGAAAATGGCTCCTATATATTCCCTTTGTATCACTGCTTAAGGATATAACATTCTTAGTTTCTTTACCATTTCCTATAAGACATTGCTTTTTAAATATTTTGACATCCTGTTCACCCTCAAGTTTACACTAGCTTTTTTTTTTAAATAGACCCCAGATGAGTCTAGCTAGAACATGAAAGACTAAGGTTACTTAGCTTAATCTAGGAATGTTATCAAACATCTAAATCATGCTTTTGCTTCTGCAATCTGGCCAGTTCGCTTCTCTCCTGTATTCATGAAATAGGTACTTCTTAACCTAAATGCAATTTTTCTAGTTAAAATTCTTCTTATGGTTTTAAGTCATGTTCTAGCCCCTGCAGTCTTTGTGAACCTTGCTCTGTTATTCATCATATAAGCTATCCCTCCCAGATTTTTGACACCAGTTTATGAAATAAGCATGTCTGATAGCTCTTCACCAAATTTAACATTCAAATATAAAACAAGAACCCCAAGGTACATCACCAGAAATTTATCTCCCGTTTTTTTTTTTTGTTGTTGTTGTTGTTGGTTTTTTTTTGGCCGCACGGCTTGCAGGATCTTAGTTCCCCCACCAGGGATGGAACCCATGCCCCATGCAGTAGAAGAACAGAGTCCTAGCCACTGGACCATCAGGAAATTCCCTATTTCCAGGTTGATGTAATCAGTTAATATTCTTTGGGTCCTGTTGTTCAATCAGCTGAAATAGTATAGAGGGTCATTAGCTGAGCATAATTAATGCTGAAAACAACCACTTAAAGCAAAATCATCTAAAACAGAAAAAAAAAAAAACATTAAATCTTGAAAATAATGTTTTCTTGGAATTGATCTTAAAAAATAAAACCAAAAATTTTGCAAATGAATTTATTTTACTTCAGAGTTAACAAATTTTCAGTTATGACTGCAATCATGCATCAATTCTGAGAATGAAAAAAAGAACGGATCAATTCTGTTATTTTTTAGGAGTGGGTGGATTTTCTGACAAAACTGTATGATGGCAAGATGTGACAGCCTTCATTTTACTTTTGACATTCAGATGACAATCATAAAGACTTATTTCTGAAAAAATATTAGAAGGCTTTAATAATTTTCCAAAGGTCCTTACTTTCCCTTTTATATTAAAATAATTCACTTCTGTGGTCCTTTGATGTCTACATGAGTTTTTTTCTTCCTCAACTAGTCTGACTCTTCCAGATCCTCCATTGTTTTTTATTTTGGGTTTCATTCAAGCAATTCTGTGAAATTCTACTTCTTTGCAAGATTTATAATTCCAGTTTGCAATTGACTTGAATTCCTGCAAATAAGATAGCTATTAACATGGATTCTGGATCCAGCTCATCCTGGTTGAAATCCTGCTCGTTCACTCACTTGACCTGGAGCCTCAATTTCCTCATCTGTAAAATGGATTCATAATAATATTTGCCTTATAGAGTTTTAATGAGTATTGAGTGAGTTCATATAGGTAAAGCACATAAAACAGTGTCTGGCACATAGTAAGCATTCAATACCGTAGTACGTATTTTTATTCTTATATTGTACAAGAAAATCAGCCAGCCATCAACAGACAAAGAAATTGATGCCTTAGGCTGAGACAGATGCTGGTATAAAGTGATTTCATGAGCTGAATTGTGTCCCCCAGACTTCATATGTTGAAGTCCTAAACGCTTGTACCTCAGATTATGACTATCTTTGGAGATAGGGGCTTTTTTTTTTTTTAATATTTACTTGCTTTTAAAAAAATTTTTATTGGCGTATAGTTGATTTACAATGTTGTGTTAGTTTCAGGTGTACAGCAAAGTGAATCAGTTATACATATACATATATCCACTTTTTTTTTTCTTAAGATTCTTTTCCCATGTAGGCCATTACAGAGTATTGAGCAGAGTTCCCTGTGCTATACAGCAGATTATTAGTTATCTATTTTATATACAGTAGTGTGTATATATCGATCTGGAGACAGAGGTTTTAAAAAGACCCTTCTGGGAAGTTAAAAAGAAGTCATTAGAGTGGGGTCTAATCCAATATGACTGGTGTCCTTATAAGAAGAGAAAATTAGGACACAGATACACGGAGAAAAGATCATGTGAAGACACGGGGAGAAGACAGCCAGCCTCCAGGCAAGGAAAGAGCCTCAGAAGAAACCAACTCTGTTGACACCTTGACCTTGTACTCCCAGCCTCCAGAGCTGTGAGAAAATACATTTCTGTTGTTCAGACACCCAGTCCGTGGTGTTTTGTTATGGGAGGCCTAGCAAACTTCCACAAGTGGAGAGGAATATCTGAGTGCGACTATCTTACTTTAAAAAGTCATTAGTGGGGGCTTCCCTGGTGGCACAGTGGTTGAGAATCTGCCTGCCAATGCAGGGGACACGGGTTCGAGCCCTGGTCTGGGAAGATCCCACATGCCGCGGAGCAACTAGACCCGTGAGCCACAACTACTGAGCCTGCGCGTCTGGAGCCTGTGCTCCGCAACAAGAGAGGCCCGCGCACCGCGATGAAGAGCGGCCCCCACTCGCCGCAACTAGAGAAAGCCCTCGCACAGAAACGAAGACCCAACACAGCCACAAATTTAAAAAAAAAAAAAAAAAGTCATTAGTTTTAAAAGGTTCATTAAGTATTTCTGTTATGGTCATTTTCCTTCCCTTGCGCCCTTTCACTGAGGTTTCATATGATGAATGCTGGAATCTGGAGCGCCCTGGAATCACAGTCCACATTTCTCTGTGGTCCACAAGGATGTCATGAGAGACTTCTGGCAAATGTTTTGCTAAAACAGCACTTCTGACTATGATTTCTTCTTATTCCCCTAGTCAAGTGCTACAGAATGGAAACAAGGTTGTTAGGGGCGAGCTCAGATTTCAGGGAATGCAGGAGAGGGCCTGGCCGTCACCACTTTCTTCAATAAACACACACAAAGCCCCTTTCATCATCCATTCTGGGGCTCTGCTGAGGCTCCGCATTAAACTTAACCAGTGTGCGGACCCCTAAGTCACCTTTCCTGTTGTGCTGGAAAATCTGGAACTCATTTGACCATCTCCAGTCTTTGCCATCTCTCCGTTCCCCTGACCCCTCCCTTTCGGATAGTCCTGTGATCACATCTGCAAGTTCTTTCAGGGCCCTGGAGTGTCATTTATCTAAACTAACAGTCCTGCCCTCATTGTAAGCAGCTAGATGCTCCCTTTGCGTCTGTCTTGGTTTGAAGATCGTTCTGCTTGAGAGAGAAGACAAAAGCGTTATCACTTGTGCTGTTTTATCATACACACTGCAGTTTTTTTCATTTACATTGATCATTTTTCTTTTTTGTCTTTCCTGGTTCTGTCAGTGCAAACTTTTATTCACTGTCACAAATATCCTTTATACTGCAAAAATCTCATCAAGTAGATATCAGTTTAACTCGAGATATACTATCCAGAGCTGCAATGATTCCCCTGCGGACTATAAGATCCATTGATATGATACAGTAATTTGTATTATTATAAATATACTCAGGAATTTCAAATGTAGTTCTATCTTTCCCCTACTCCTTTAAGTCTTGAACTAATCCGGAGTCTTTGTCATATATTACAAACAAAACTTTTAAAAATGTAAGTATTCGAAGTAATGAATGTCATGTACTAGGTCATACCATGTTGTTCATCATTAAATGATGCCAATTTAGGAAGGTATGTACTTCTTTCCCTCCATGCATCTTGCACAGTGAACATGCTTCCACACTGGTCTTACCTAGACCCCTTCCAATGGTTCATCTATCAGATCCCCTAGATAGCAGAGGCGGCCTGCAAAACTGTACACATTGGCCCCCTCCAGGACCGAGCCAACGGAAACCCTGCACTGCCCACCTGAGCCCCAGCCCCTCGGGGGATAGAGTCCTGCTAGCTGGCACTGACGCTGAGGGCTCCTCTACTACCTGAAGTGCCTCTCCCCTCAAATGGAAGAAGTTGCTCATGTTCTCTAGTAAATTTTCCCATATGGCTGTGGCGCCTCGGGCTCACTGCAAGGAAGGGGGGAATGCGGAGCAGGCTAAAAGGAGAGAGACCCTTTTGTCCCTGCTTCAACTTGAGGAGATTCATTGCTTTTTTGTACATTTGGCCTCCTCATAAGATTTTGTTTCAAGAAGGCCTTCAAGATAGTTTGTAGTAATAGGCACCTCTGGAGGCTGCTCACATCTGCCCCTACTAAAGGTTCCTAGGTTTAGCGAAAAAAAATACATGATGTCCAATTACATTTGAATTTCAGACAAACAACAAAAAAATCTTTAGTATATCCCACATATCACATGGGGTATACTTACATAATAAAAACCCTTTTTAGTACAAGTGTGACCCATATATTGTACGGGACATACTCATATTAAAGAATGATTGGTGGTTTATCTGAAATTCAAATTTAACTGTGCCCTGTATTTTATCTGGCAGTCCAGGCCTACTCCCAATGAGCCGACACTGTACACACTGTATAACTGACCCCTCTGCGGGGACTGGCCCTTTTGCCTTTAGCGGCAATTCTTCCCTATTCAGACCTCAGTTTGTTGGGCTGTGTCCCTCAGGCCCAGCCTTTGTCGTACTCCACTCCCAACCGTCACGTGAGGACAGCCCAGCTCCAGAACTCACTGACGCAGCTCACATTGAGGTTGATAATCAGAATGAAAGACTCCCTTGTAGGCTGACCAGTCAGGGCAGACTTTCACCTGTATTGATCACTAGAAATGACTACACATCAACACTTGCATTTCTCAGTTGGGGAACAAAACCGAAAGGGGTTTCCACCATAAATTGTCTTGGCCGAGACTGGTCTACAGCTGGTTGGTATTAGGGGTTGGCGGGTGGTGAGGGCTGGTAAAATACCTGAGGTGGGAGTGGCCTCAGGTTGAGGGAAGAAGGGAATGTGTTCTGCCATAGCTGTGGATGAAAGGAAGGATCTAAAAAGTGGCCTGAAGAAGAATGTTGTCTAAGATACCAAAGACCTTGTTCTTCTAATAGTTGTCATCTTTTCTCGGCACAGGGTGACAGAAAGAGCAAGGGGAGTCAGAGTCAGGGCTTAGAGTTACCCCAGGATCTGCTGAGCCAGGTACGTAACCTCTCTGACCTTCCTCTCCCACGTGATAGGATGCTTGTGCCTGTCTTGCTGGGTTTTTGTGGGAATTAAATGAAATACCACTTAAAGTTGGGTTTCTGTCCATTTCCTTCTCCTCTTTCCAAAATTAAATTATTTTCTCTGCTCTAAACAAAACAAAACAAAAATGATTATGGTTTGGAGAGAATAAAGTGAGGAGGAAAAAAAAATCTAGAAATATTAACATGAAAGAAAATTATATAATTTAATTTGAAAATATTCCGGTTAGGCAGGAAAACATGGGGAGATTTCTGTTTAAAGACAGAACACACACATTCACTGCTTCTCCTTCCAGAAACACCACCAAAATTATGGCCAAGGGACAAACGAAAGCCATGAACCAGCAGAACAAAGAGAACAGGAGCGAAGATGACAGCAACAACATTTTGGAAGGCAGAAAGCAGAAGACAGAGTGGTGAACTGACTTAGCCCTCCACAGAAAGAAGCCTGCTTTTCTGGAGAGAGCACCAGACAGCTGGGGAAGTGGCAGCACTGGTCTAAGTAAAGGAGAGCATGGGGACAGAAGCATCACATCCTGAAAGATAAGAGTTATTATTCTGAGATGGTGACCAGAATAGAGGCCTGAGTCCAAGTCTTTTAACCTCTCTGCACTCAGTTTCCTCACCTATAAAATATAAATTATGGACCCTAATGTCCTGGATTGATTGCAAGGAATAAATATGGCCAGGTGTGTGTAAAGGTTTTGTAAATTTAAAACACCATAGAAATGTAAGGAATTTATTAAGAGCATGAGGCAAAATGCAGCATAAGAAAACTAGCTACCAATAAACAGCTGGCTCTTTGATCTTGTTTGCAGCCCCTCAGAAAACTTGAACCTAAAATCACTGCCATGCAGAGATGCCAGACCTAGTCCTTATGGAAAATAAAACATTGCTTCCTCTCACAGGGCACTAAGCTACTCCTATGAATGTTCGTGGAGTTTGAAGCCAAGCTAGCGTTTCATGGTGTGTGCTGGGTACATGCCCAGAGTGTGCCGTCAGATGTGTCCTGAGGTGCCTCCTAGGCCATCTTGCCTAAATAACACATAAAAATGGCCAAGTCTGGGGTATAGTTAACAACATTGTATGAATTTCAATTGTCTGATTTTGATAATACACTATGGTCATGTAAGATGTTACCACTGGGGGAAGCTGGGTGAAGGGTACCCAGGAATTCACTGCACTATTTTTGTGACATCTTGTGAGTTTAAAATTAATTTTTTTAAAAAAGTTTAAAGATAAAAGTATCCAGACCCAACTAATGCCCCAAATGAAAGAGAACCCAAACTACATCTGGAATGTTAGAGGGGTGTGAATCCTACAAGAACACTGGATTGTACTGCAAGGAATTGCAGTATCAACACCCTTACAGGCTACTTGTTCTTGCAAAGAAGGAATGGTCTTTCACCAGAGCCTTTTTCCCCCAACCATTTGCTCAGTATCTCCCCTCAAACTACTATTTTATGTCTGCCATTAAGAAAAATTACCAGGTACATTCATCTACCTTGAAGAAGGAAATGAGTAGCGTCATTTTGCTTACTTTCCAATAACAAAGTAGGAAATCAGAAGTCCCTGGGTACTGTGAAAAAAAACCCAACTTTATTTTACTTAAGAGATGCCAAGGAACTTCCCCGGTGGTCCAGTGGTTAAGACTGCGCCTTCCAATGCAGGGGGTGCAGGTTTGATCCTTGGTCGGGGAACTAAGATCCCACATGCCCTGCAGCCAAAAAACCAAAACATAAGACAGAAGCAATATGGTAACAAATTCAATAAAGACTTTAAAAAAAAAAAAAAAAGAGAGAGATGCCAAGACTCCTTGTGCCCCTGGGCATGGTGGGTGGAGGAGTTTCCTGCATGCAAAGTCACTAATGCAAGATGCATTAGCCCTTAGCTTCAGAAGTTCCACATTTCTTGGCACCAAAGGGTCATGAATAATCCTCTCCACTCCCCTTGACTATTGGAGGCCTTTCAAAATATTTCTTAGCCCTTATCCCTCCTGTACTTTGATCTTGTCAGGGAGAATGCAAGATATCAAGTTGTTTATACCCTAGACTAGCTTCAGTGTGTCTCCAATGTCAGTGTACAGTAGAATCACCTGTAAAAATACAGATTCTTAGGTCACACACCCAGAAATTCTGACTCCATAGATGTGGGCTGGAGCAAATTATCTCCAATATTGACAATTGACAATATTGACTATAAGTCACACTGTGAAAATCACTGGCAGAGGGTAGGTACTTGCCTATAAAAGATAAAGAAAATGGCTGATTACATACAAGACTGAATTAAAAGACAATATGAAAATCAAAGGGTTTGCAATGAGCATTGAATCGTTAAGAAATGAGAATGTGACCATGGTTCATTGACTCACATTTTAGATTTAATATTCCCTGCAGTAATTAATCATTTAAGATTAAAAATTTTGAATGGCTCAGTTATTTTCACTTGTGAGACAGGGCATCAGTTTTGTTATTTCAATCAGCCTAATTGAGACAAAATGAAGAATTCCTTAGTGGGTTTTTTTTCCCCCTTAGTGGGAAGTATTTGCATCTAAAGTGCACAGATTGAGTTCTTTTTAAAGTATCAACGAGTAGAAGAATAGAAATGGGTTAATGTACAGACTTGCTTAGTCCACATAGGTTGTGATTATTAAGGCAAGTTCAAGGAGCAAAATTGCATTTTAAAGCTTTTTTTTTTTTATTGCTCCAACCCGGTTTATATTTCCCTTCCTGAACAGCATTCATCTTAGTATCTCATTTACCTTCCAACTTGGCCATTTATCAGTTTTGCAAGCACAAGACTTTTATCCTCAGCAGGACTGTGAGTTCTGGGCAGAGCAGAATCATACCATCCTCCCACATGCTTTGCATACAGTAACTGTTCAATAAGTATTTGTTGTTTGAATCCATGAATAAATAAATGTAGATGAGCAGTCAGTCAAACCACCTTCACCAAATAAAACAGCTTGGAAGCGGAAGGAATGTATCCTAGAAAGAGCACTGAATTTAGAATCAGCCGAACCAGTCTCTGCTTCCTCCATCTGTAATCTGTGATCCAATAGAAGTATAATCCCTATCAAATTACCAATGACATTTTTCTTAGAACTAGAACAAAAAAAATTTTAATTTGTATGGAAACACACTAGAAATATAGTGCAAGTTACTAACACAGGCTGCCTATGTAATTTAAAATTTTTAATAGCTCTATTTTTAAAAGTAAAAATAGACAGGTAAAATAAATTTTAATAATATATTTTATCTTACCCAATGTGTCTAAAATATCATTCATCATATAATCAATATCAACTATTACTGATATATTTTACATTCTTTTTTTTTCTTATTGGTTTTGAATCTGACGTGTATTTTACACCTGTAGCACATCTCAGTTTGGACCTGCCACTGTTCAAGTGCTCGTGGGGCTGGTCACCATCGTGGTGGAGAACACAGCTCCAGAGGCGTGTTAACTATGATAAAGCCTTGATTTCCTAATTGGGAAAATTGGAATAGTACCTCCGTCATACGGCCTCTGTGAGGATTAACTGAAACAATGGGGTGTGAAGATGTATGGTGGCGTGTAACACAAAGGCTAATTTCTTGCTATGCTACACATCCACTGAGCAGAGTGGGGATTCTTTTTTTTAAGATTTTTTTTTTAAATTGAAGGATATTTGATTTACAATGTGGTGTTAGTTTCAGGTGTATAGCAAGGTGATTCAGTTTTATATATATATATATAAATATATATATAATACATATATGTTCTTTTTCAGATTCTTTTCCATTATAGGTTATTACAAGATATTCAATATAGTTCCCTGTGCTATACAGTAGGTCCTTGTTGTTTACCTATTTTATACATAGTAGTGTGCATCTGTTAATCCCAAACTCATAATTTATTCTTCCCTCCACCTTTCCCCTTTGTTAACCCTAAGTTTGTTTTCTATGTCTGTGAGTCTGTTTCTGTTTTTTAACAGAAGTTGAGGGACTCCCCTGGTGGTCCAGTGGTTAAGATTCCGAGCTCCCAATGCAGGGGTCCTGGGTTCGATCCCTGGTCAAGGAACTAGACCTCTCATGCTGCAACTAAAGAGCCTGTACGCCACAACTAAAGATCCTGCATGTGGCAACAAAGATCCCGTGTGCCACAACTAAGACCTGGTGCAGCCAAAAAAAAAAACAAGTTGAGTTCATTTGTATCATTTTTTTTTAGATTCCACATATAAGTGATATCATATGGTATTTGTCTTTGTCTGGCTTACTTCACTTAGTACGATAATCTCTAGGTCCACCCATGTTGCTGCAAATGGCATTATTTCATTCTTTTTCATGGATGAGTAATATTCCATCGTATATGAGTAATATTCCATTATATATATATATATATATATATACACACACACATACCACATGTTTATCCATTCATCTGTCGATGGACACTTAGGTTGCTTCCATGCCTTGGCTATTGTAAATAGTGCAGCTATGAACATTGGGGTGCGTGTATCTTTTTGAATTATGGTTTTCTCCAGATATGCCCAGGAGTGGGTTTGCTGGATCATATGGTAACTCTATTTTTAGTTTTTTAAGGAACCTCCTTACTGTTTTTCATAGTGGCTGCACCTATTTACATTCAGGGTGGGGATTCTTAAAATTTCTATTATGTCCTTTTACATTTGGGGGGGCAAAGTAGGTTATGTAGCCACACCTAAACTTTAGTGGGAGTGAAGAATTGCAATCCTACTGTGCATCTGATAGGTGGAGAGCAGGAAATACTTGATGAACATCATGAAGGACTAAATCAGAACAACTACTCTAATAAGCATTTTTACTAACTTTCTGAAGAACTCAGTTCGGTAGTCCATTCTACCCACCAGAGATAGCATTTTAAGCAGGGTTTTCCCCCATGTTTGTGTAGGGGGCTAAGGGCGGGGGAACCACATCAGACACCTGAGGGTCTTAATACTGTTGTGCCTTTGCAAACGCTGATCCTACCTGGAACAGTCCTCATGGGTCCAGAGTCAAGTCAAATGCAACTTGCTTTGCTGGTTCTGTAGATCGATCTCTCCCAGGTGCAGGCACTGTTCACTGCTGGGATACGGCAGTGAACAAGCAGATCAAATTGCTGCCCTCATGGACCTCACTTTCCTGATTTCCTCTACAGAATGAGGTCCTTCCCTCCTAAGTGGCTCACTTTTATTAAGCTGACTGCAGGACAGCCACTTGCTGAGATGTCTGATAAAAGAAATTTTCACATATTGAGATACAGGGAAGTCATTCTGGCTTACGCATGAGTTAACTTGAATTTTATGCTAACTAAAATAGCCTGTGGCCTATCATATGTGCATTGTACATCTGCTTTAATTATTTAAGAAAAGGGCACATTGATCAGAAGTCAAGAATGTCCATGTTAAAAATAAAGATTAAATGCCCCTCTTCCTGGGACACCAATGCTGGTACCCCTTTGATGATAAGACTCCATTCGCAGGTGCCAAGGCCATGCTGACTTGCTGTGTATGTGCCGGTCTGTTCTTTTTTTTGTAACACTGAAGAAATGTAACCCTGAATTGTTTAATGTTCCTTCTTCTGCCAAGACATAAAACTGTGCTGAAAACCCTGCTTCTCTGGAGACGCTTCTCAGCATAATGTGGGAAGACAGCTTCCGGGCTAGCCCTTAGTTTGGCTCAAGGAAAACTGTCTTCTAGTCCTATTATAGATAGTTTATTTATCGTTTTCATTGACACGTCCCTCTCCCTCTCTTCCGTGGAGCAGAGTTACTCATCTTTAGCACTAGCCTCTTTCCATGCACAGAGCTTGAAGACAAGGTTGTTAAAAAGTCAGCCTCTGAAACCAAACTTCCTAAGTCAACTCATAAGTTTGGTGTAAGAGCAACTCCCCTGGGAGGAGCCTGCTGATCGCTAGCCTCTGAATCAAGGGCTGATGACCAGGATATATTATAAAATAGATACATGATTGATAGAAACGGGGCTGGAGAGTGAGCGCTGAGAACCACACACACGTGAGAAAGCCATTGCATCTGACAGGCTCAGAGATGCAGACCGTAGGGTGGAACAGGTTTGTCATCCGTGAAATGGGAGTGACACCTACCTGTTGGGCTGTGGGAACTAAATGAGAGAATCATTGTAAAGGACGGCGCCTGGTACTGGTGAAACCCTGGGCTAAATCCACTTCACCTGTCTTCACTATTCAAGGTCCCCCAAGCTGCATGTAGCCTAAACAATGTTCACCCGAGTTGTTTTCCAGGAACTTGGAGTCAGCTGCGTCTACTTCACGTTGAGCCGGCTAAGACTGGATAGGACCACCGACCCTCCAACTGGGCTTGCGCGCGTGTCTGCACTGTGACCTTTTGAACGTGCAGCCGCCTGTATACTCCTTACGCATGCGCAGAACGATAATTACCTTACCTTTTACCGGTCACGTTTCCCCATGCTCCCCATGCCTGCGACTGCCCTCCTGCTTTATTCTTTCTCCCATAAATACCCCAGCCCCTCGCCTTCAGGGAGGCAGATCTGGGATTTGTTCTTCCATCTCCTCGTTTGGCTGCTTAGGGAATAAATCCTCTCCCTGCTGCAGACTTCGACATCTCAGCGTTTTGGCTGCTGAGCGTTGGGCAAGATGAACCTAGTTCAGTAACAGTGGTAAGAACTCAATATATTATATTATTATTGAAAATTTTTTTCAGTAGTTATAAATAATGATTATTATTGGTTTTGGCAACCACCTTCTACCCTATGTGTTGACAGCTCACTTGGCTGGAAGGTACTTAGGCTACTTGGAACTGGGTTTCTATGCTGTTCTGGTCACCAAACTGGGAGAGAGTGAATCTGAGGATGTTGGCATTTGGGGAAAAGAAAAAAAGGCACTCTGGTGACATTGTCAGGGTCCTGATGTCCAGATTTGTCTGAAGTTGGAGACATCTTCGACATCCAAATTCCAGGAAGCTTTTTTTGGACAAACTACTTTGAGCTGGGTTTTAATCCACATAGCAGAGTCACTGCCAACAGCATGCTGTCCGGGGCTCAGTGTGCCCAAAGCAAAGAGCCTGCCTAGCTGTCCATATCCAGGTATTTTCTTTATCCCTCAAAGCCTCCTTGGGGACACAGCAACTGAACTCCTCTTTTATGGGGCTTTCCTGTTGCTGCCCGAGCCCTCGATTTGCACCTGGAAAGACTCTCCCTGTGCCGCCTGTTCGTGCATCTCAGACGGTCCATCATGAAGCAGAGGTGCTATGTGAGTGGTGGCCTTGATCCTAGGATGCTCCCCCTCTGGATCAGAGGTTACCCCCCTGTGTTTCAGCCTGCCTGCCGTGGGCGCATGGTGACGACTCCTCCCCAAGCAGGGGGCTGTGTTGTACACCAGACATTTATCATAAAATTTCCCTTTTTAGAACACCACCTTATTATATCCGGAGGTCTCCAAATGATTAACAGAATATTTATTCTTCTAACTGTAACTTCTTTAATGAGAGAGTGGTGGGGCATTTTTTGGAATAAAACACATAGGCATGGAGTTTTCTCTGAGCTGAGTTCACAAAGGCTGTCGGATTTGAAGATTTATGCTTGCTAGATAAATACTCCTTAAAGTGAGTATAGACTTCTGATCATTCTTTTACCAAGGAGAAAATTGGACCCAGAGATCTGAAGGGCCCTGTTTAAGTTCACAAGAGTTTACTTACATTAAGTGTTTCCCTGGACACTGTCATGGGAGCTGTAACTTCCTTCTGCCCTGCATCTCTGTCTTTGAAGGAACCGCCTCTCTTTACTCAGTGCCCCTGAGGTGACCCCAGGAGGGGGAGGTACTACAGTCAGGGTACACCACCTACCAGTAAGGGTGATTATAAAGGGGGACCACGAGGCAGGACCTACTGATTTCACAAGACCGCGCCATACCACTAAACTGAAGTTGGTTTAGCCTTAGATCAATTAGGTTTTTATGTTCGTTTCTAGTACCTGCACTATATTCATGCTTCCAATTTAAATTTTAGTGACTATTTCTAGGATTATTTATGATGATTTAGGAAACAGGATCTGTTTACTTTAGGGGTTTGATTCTCTCAAACTGAAAATGCTGTGTTCAGAATTCTGAGAGATGGGGCCAGGGGTTGTTTACAATAGGGAGTGTAGAATTTGGAGGGGGGAGGGATGCTGCAACTTTCTATATCTTAATTGTGGTGGTGGTTACCATGGTATGCCTTTGTCAAAACTCACAGAACTAAATACTGAAAATGGTGAATTTTACGGTCTGTCAATTATACCTTGAAGAGGATCAAAATATGCCACTTTGGCATAAGGATGATTTTTAGCTAAAGACTTTGAGAATCAAAGACTTTGAGAATCAACAGATGCAGGAAGAGTTCTTGCCCTTCCCTTATCTGCCTAGAAGCAGGGCATAAATTTCCCTTTGTGAAGGTGTCTTCCTCCCCTCCACCAGAAAGAGAAGAGGGGCTCTTATCACTGTAGATGAGAAGTTGGCACTGCGATGAGTCTGCATAAACATACCTTACTGAAAATAACCTTTATCTTCCATTATTTCCCCCATATAGTTGCTAGTTACTTGTCCATGATGTATCACCCCTTGAAGCCCAAACCCTCTTTCCCTTCTTGAAAGGGTGTATAAGTTCTGAGTCTAATCACTTACTTGAATTTCACTGCTTTTCTGTGCATGTGAATATTAAATTGTTTGCCTTTTCTCCTGTTAATCTGCCTTTTGTTGGTTTAATTCACAAGTCCCTGCTTACTGAACCTAAAAGGGTAGAAGAAAAGTTTTTCCTTCCCGATGAGCTCAATAAAAAAAATTAAAGATAAATCCCCCCATCCCTGAGAAATTTTGTGTAATACTAATAATTGGGGGTAAAGGAAAAAAGATCACAAATCAGCATGCTCAGTTTGATCCCACAATGGACATCTGTGATTTGGATTTTCCCAAAACCCCCTTTCCCTCTGGGAGTCTGCCTCTCCCTGAGTCTGTCAGAGATGATGCCTCTCTCTCTCTGATCAAAGGGACCCTGACTGAGCTGATAATAGTAACCCCATCCCGCTGGTAACATACCTGGAGAAGGCATGTGACTCAAGCAGGGCCAAGGAGAGTTCATGCCTACATTTATAAATAGACAGTGGAAGAAAGAGGTCTTTTTTTCTGTTCTCGGTACCATTCCCTACCATTTTATTTTATTTTATTTTATTTTATTTTTTAATGGTTTATTTATTTATTTAGGCCACGCCAGCAGGCATGCAGGATCTTAGTTCCCCAGCGAGGGATTGAACCCGTGCCCCCTGCAGTGGAAGCACAGAGTCCTGACCACTGGACCACCAGGGGGAGTCCCCACCATTTGATTTTAAAACAGAAGCACAAAACCGGTTTCTGCTACCATTCCTCTCTTATGCTGAGGGGAGCCATCCCGAACTAAGCTAAGAATTACTGTGCCAGCGGTAGGCTTTGCCCACCCTCAACCTTTGCCCACCTCTGCCAAACTCTGGTCTTACACTCCCAACAAGAATCTGTGAGAGTTCTAGTGGCTCCACCTCCTCACCAACACTTGGTATCATCAGAACCAAAATTTGTGCCAATTCCACCAGCATAAAATAGAATCTTCGGTTTTTAAATTTGTGTTTTTCTGGTTACCTTGAGGCTGAACATCTTTTCATACATTTATCAGCCATGTAGGTTTCCTCATCTGTGACTCTTTACTCATGTCTTTTGCTTATTTTTCTGTGGATTATTTGTCTTTTTCCCATTAATTTCTGAGATTTTTTTTTTCAATATATTCTGTGTACTGATTCTTTGTAAGCTAAATATATGGATCTGATCTTATCCCATTTTGGGCTTGTTTTGTTTTATTTTTTTAAGAAAACATACATTAAATATTTTTAAAAATATCCTTTTGTTGAACAGAAGTTTTTAAAATTTTAATGAAATCAAATGTATCACTCTTTTCCTTTATGGTGTATGATTTTAATATCTCAAGTAAGAAATTCTCTATTTTGTTCAACAATTTAAAAATTTTAGGGGGAGTGGGATAAATTGGAAGATTGGGATTGACATATACACACTACTACATATAAAATAAATAATTTATTTACAATAGCCAAGACATGGAAGCAACCTAAATGTCCATCAACAGATGAATGGATAAAGATGTGAGACATACACACACACACACACACACACACACACACACACACACACACACACACAATGGAATATTACTCAGCCATAGAAAAAAGTGAAATAATGCCATGTACAGCAGCATGGAGGGACCTAGAGATTATCATAGTAAGTGAAGTAAGTCAGAGAAAGACAGATATCATATGATATCACTTACATGTGGAATCTAAAAAAATGATACAAATGAACTTATGTACAGAACAGAAACAGACTCAAGACATAGAAAACAAACTACTTATGGTACCAAAGAGGAATGGTTGGGGGGAGGGATAAATTAGGAGTTTGGAATTAATATATACACACTACTATATATAAAATAGATAAACAACAAGGACCTATTGTATAGCACAGAGAGCTCTACTTAATACTCTGTAATGACCTATATGGGAAAAGAATCTAAAGAAGAGTGGATATATGTATATGTATAACTGATTCAGTTTGCTGAATAGCAGAAACTAACACAACATTGTAAATCAACTATACCTAATAAAATTTTTTTTTTAATTTAAATTTTGCTTTTTTACATTTAGGTTTAGTTCACTTGGAATTCACTTTTTGTATATGGTATGACGTAGGGACTTGTTTTGGTTTGCTTTTTTAAATTTCCACATGGATAAACCAACTGTCTTAAAAATATTTATTTAAAAAGTCCATACCCAAAAAAAAAAAAAAAGCAAATAAGGACTTCCCTGGTGGTCCAGTGGTTAAGGCTCCATGCTTCCACTGCAAGGGGCACGGGTTGGATCCCTTGTTGGGGAACTAAGATCCCACATGCCTTGTAGTGCGGCCAAAAAAAAAGTCCATATCCTGTTGAAGGAGCCTTCGTGATATTTATCTGTACTGTCACCTCTATCGTAATTAAGGTCCCTAATATGTAGGTTCTTTATATGTAATATTTTATATATATATATATATATGTAAAGATAGTTGCATTAATATATATTCTTAGTTGAATCCTAATCTATATAGAATTTGGCATCAGGGAATGGGGTGTGGCAGGCAGCAGACCTGATTGTGGAATTGGGTGAGCTGGGGGGTAGGCCGGAAAGTACTGGGGGCCCCAGTGTTCTGGGCTGGGAAGGTGGCCTTCCTTGGCACATGGGAGCAGGACTGTTGGTTAAACTGAGGCCTGTTGTATATGGGGACTGGAGCATTTGTGACATTAGTAGGAAAATCTCAAGCTGTTGCATACATCTTTAGCCTTCAGAAAAGAGCTACAGTAAAGACACACATTTAGCTGAAGGAGGATCATCTGAAAGAAAAGAGGGAAGAAGTCACAGAGCTTTCCTCACAGATGTCCTTTCTGCCTGCAGAAGGAAATCCAAAATTGTTGCATATCTGGTTGTCTGAAGCCTGCCAGAATTTGAAAAGCCAAATTATCTGTCAGACTAAAGGGAGGACCCTGGAGGAGTTATCGGAAGATAAAGCTGGATCCCAGGAGCCAGCCATCTTCCCATCCCCACAGCTCCCCTCCCACAGAGAATGACTGCGCTCACTGTGAAAACTCAATTCCAGTGCAGCCTGGGAGCATGGACCACATTTTTGACATCTTCCCACCGAAGATTATCATATTAGTTTCCTATTGCTGCTGTAAAAAATTGTCACAAATTTAGTGGCTTAAAACCACACAAAAAGGGGCTTCCCTGGTGGCTCAGTGGTTAAGAATCCGCCTGCCAATGCAGGGGACATGGGTTCAAGCCCTGGTCCGGGAAGATCCCACATGCCGCGGAGCAACTATGCCCATGAGCCACAGCTACTGAGCCTGTGCTCTAGAGCCCACGAGCCACAACTACTGAGCCCGTGCGCCTAGAGCCCGTGCTCTGCAATGAGAAGCCCGCACGCTGCAACGAAGAGTAGCCCCCGCTCGCCACAACTAGAGAAAGCCTGCGCGCAGCAACGAAGACCCAACGCAGCCAAAAATAACTAAAAATAAAATAAATTAATTAAATTTATTAAAACACACACACACACAAATTAATTATCTTTTATTCTGGAGGTCAGAAGTCCAAAATGGGTCTTGCTGGGCTCTAATCAAGAGGTTGGCAGGGCTGCATTCCATTGTGGAGGCTCTAGGGGAGAATGTTTCCTTACCTTTTCCAGCGTCTAGAGGATGCCCGTATTCCTTGGCTAATGGCCCCTCTTCCATCTTCAAAGCCAGCAATGGCAGGTCAAATATTTCTCACAATGTGTCCCCCTGACACTGTCTCTTCTGGCTTCTAATTTTAAGAACCTTTATGATTACATTGGGCCCACCTGAACAACCCAGGATAATCCCCCCATTTTAAAGTCACCTGATTAGCCACTTTAATTCCCTCTTGTCATGTCACCTAACATCTCACAGTTTCTGTGGATAGGATGTGGACATCTTTGGGAAGTTGGTATTCTGCCTACCACAGTTATTCTGTTGAATTTTTTTATTGCTTCATGACACTCCTGTAAGGAGTGCATGCATCATTTATTTAAAATTTCCCTTTCAATAAACCTTTTTTCTTTTTTTTTGGTTGGAATCATTTTTTCATATTTAAACAGAAAAAGTGAGCACTGACTTTTTTTCCTCTTTTAGACACACACACGTCTGTCAGCCAAAACATGCAGAGGAAATGAGCTCCTGCTCTGTCCTCCACAGTCCCCATCTGTGATTGAAGCTGTTGCCGACCCTCCCTCCGTCCTTTCCAACATGCACAGAAATTCACAGCACAGCTGTAATGCATTTTATCTCGTGTGCACGTCCCTCCCCAACATCCCCATTCTTAAAAACCAAACAGCCGTTAATGGTCAGGGGCACATCCTTCCCGATGGCATCAGTTCCTGCCCCACGATGGGATAGTGAGGAGATCTTCTGGCAGGAGTAATTTAGTGAAAGGGGTGGGATGGCCAGAGCTGGAGTAACCGTCTGCATTGCTGCACTCTGGTATCAGAGTGAAGACAGAAGAAATAAGTCAGCACAGCATGGAGGGCACAGTTGCAAGTGAGGAGTCTCGCCACGAGACAATGTGGGGAGAATTCTCCCCACCAGGTTTAGATAGATCAATGTGCCAAAGTTTAAAAAAAAAAGAAAAAAAAATTTTAAAATTTCCAATAATCAGCAGTTCAAACACTACTGAATTTTCAAACTTCTCCCACCAAGACAGGTCAAACATAGCAGTAACAATCTAGGTCTTTCCAGGAAGTGAAGGTAGAGCCCCGGGCATTCCTCCCGACAGCCTTGAATTAGGCCCTAGAAGTATCTGCTGTTGCTGCAGCTGCAACTTCTCAAAGACGACCAGAGCACCAGGATCATGAGGGAAGTGGTTCCAATCCACAAAGCTGTCCTGGAAAACCTGTACATCTTTTGAGCCACGAAGAGGGAGAGATCAAAAGTGGCTCCAGCCACGGACCGGACCCTCTCTGGGAACGTCTCCATCAGACCCCACAGTCTCTCCGACAGAGTCTCATCTAACTCCTTGTCGTCTTCCTCCTCCAGCTCCTCCTCGGGCTTCTCGGCATCGCCTTTCGGAAGCAATTCTTCCGGGGACAGGGCACCCCAGGACCGGCGGCGGCGGCCTCAATAAACTTTTTAGGTTTCTTTTCCTTTAATAAATGATACTACAACAAATACCTTTATAAATATAGTTTTATATTTTGGACTTCTCTTTGGGATTGTTTGAATAAATTATGAGACTGTTATGACTTTTAACACCCATACCTATATTATTTGCTGAAATAACTGTTAATTTCATATTCCTATATAATATGAGAATATCACTTCAGTAAACCTTTATTGACACTGGCTTTCAGCATTTAACATAGTTTTCATTTTTATTTATTATTTCTTTTTTTTTTTTTAAAGGAGTTCTCTAATATCTTTCTTTCTTTCTTTCTTTCTTTTATTTATGGCTGTGTTGGGTCTTCGTTTCTGTGCGAGGGCTTTCTCTAGTTGCGGCAAGCGGGGGCCACTCTTCATCGCGGTGCGCGGGCCCCTCACCATTGCGGCCTCTCTTGTTGCGGAGCACAGGCTCCAGACGCGCAGGCTCAGCAATTGTGGCTCACGGGCCTAGTCGCTCCGCGGCATGTGGGATCTTCCCAGACAAGGGCTCGAACCCGTGTCCCCTGCATTGGCAGGCAGATTCTCAACCACTGCGCCACCAGGGAAGCCCCTATTTATTATTTCTTAATATATTAAAACAATATGTTATTGGCGGAACAATTTTCCATATTGTAAGTTTTAGGATGGGAAGGATTTGGGGCTTTCTTAAGCACTGCTGCATCTGTAGCACCTAGCATGGTGCCTAGCACTGCAGTAAGTCCTCAGTAAATAATTGTGGAGTGAATGAGTAGCAGCACACGGTGGAGTGGTTAAGAGCTTTCAGGTCATACAAATCTGGTTCATGTTTCCAAGTGCTTTATACATAGTGATTTATTTAATCTTCACAACAATCCTATAAGGTAGGTACAATACTATTATTGGCATAGTCCCCATTTTTCTAATAGGGAAACTAAGGCACAGAAACGTTAAGTTATTCTCCCAAGGCCACACAGCAGGTAAATAACAGATCAGGATTTAAGCCCAGGTTCTAAACTCTAGTTTCAGTAGCAATGTTCTTAACACTGCACAGCTGCTTGGATATACTAGTGTCTACCACGTAGGATTGTTTTGACGATTAAGTAATACAAATAAAGTGCTTCTTTGCCGAAACAGTGCTTGACATATAATCAAGCACAATAAGTTTTTGCTCTTTTGTTATTCATATTACTGTTATTATTATTATAATTATATTTTGTAGATAGTCTATATCATTTGTCCATTTATACTATATTAGTTTCTATTATATTATATTAGTATATACATATTCCAATATATTATTTCCATTATATATTATGTCCATTATATTAGTTTCAAAAAGCCTTTATTTTTTATGTGGGTTTATATAATAAAAAGTTATTTCTATTTAAGATTTCCATATATACATGTGTGTGTATATATATATATATATATATGTATGTATGTATAGTTTTGTTCTCACTAAAAGATGGGATGCTGTGAACCTCAACTTTTGTCTCTGCTCTATGTAGACTGTAATAACATAATATTTGAACAGTCTGCCCCTTGTGATTGACACAATCCAAAACAGACCTGAACAGGCAAAGGCCACAGTTTACAGCCAGATCTTCTTCATTGCATAACAATGTGAATGCACTTAATGCCACTGAATTATACACCTAAATATGGTTAAAATAGTAAATTTCATGTTTATTTTACCACAATAAAACAAGAGCATACCTTTCCAAGCTTAAGTGGACCATAAAAGAGCAGGATTATAGATTCATAAGCATCTCTAGCAGAAACAAATTTTCTAAAAAGTTTTTGTAGTGAAAAGATTCCCTGTGTATCCAGCAGTGGTGTTGTTAAAGTAGAATCTTCTCTTGAAAATGGTTTATTTTTTCCTAATTTCTCCATGCATTAAGAAATCAATACCTCCCCAACCCCCTAAAAAAGACAAATGTAAAGTGGGTACATGGGCCATTTTCTGAAATTTATGATTAAATGTTTAAGTAGTCAGACCATTAAAATAATTACAAGAGTTTGTACAATTGCTCTCATGACTCAGCACTTACGGATTTCTCATGCATTGCCTACAGCTCAGTCACTATGTTAGACGGACAACATACTGTAACAGAAATAATTGTCTCATGTGTCAGTCAATGAATCATTCAATTAAGTAAACAGTTACATAACCAATCCCAGTAGCGGTCACTGCCATTCACTGAAAAATCATATAATATTGATTTAGAAGAAAACTTTAAGATCATAAACTAAGATCATTCATTCGGAATACAAATTATTTTTTAACACTTCCTCTGTACCTCATCGCTTTTGATCATCTATTTAAAACCTGTGGACCAGTATTTTATGTTATACAGACTACTTTAAGGACAACAGATGGCTGTTAAAAGCATATTAAGATTTTTAAGAGTCTATTTGAGCAAAAATCCAGTGAATCAGGCAGCACCAAACCGGAAGTGTTAGGAGCGCTCCATGGACAGGAGCTGGGGGGCAAGACTTTTACAGAGAGGATGGGAAGCAAAGCAAGGAAATTACTGGTTGGCTACAGCTTTCGGTTGCCTTATTTGGGCAAGCTTTGTTGGCTGTTTGTGATTGGCTATCCTTAGGTTTCGATTTCTTAACCTTGAGGTATTTCAAGCTTAAGTTTTGGTTTGCTTACTGGACTTCTGAGGCATTAAAGCCACCTTGAGCTACTGGCCTCCCTATTTTATTAATTTAACATGGATGATGATAATCTTTTAAAATACCAGTTGTCAGAAATTGTTTCTGTAACTAGCAACAATAAAGTAATTGATATTGGATGGGAAAAGTAAATCATGGGATAAATGATCAGAATTCTCCAAACTATCCAGGGGTACTTTTTAAAAAAAAAAAACATAAAAATGCTGTATATTAAAACATAGTGATTAAATACTATTCCCAGTAAAAGGAACCAGGGGTCGCTGGCCGATTTCAGGTTTGGGGTAGGGAAAGCACAAGGTGGGCCTGAATCATCTTCATCTTACTGTTTCAGAAAGTAAGAAAGTGTTAAAAAAAAAATGCTTGGGTGTTACTGAACCAGACTTGGGCGGGCTTGCCCACTGCCCCGCGAAGCCAATTTATTGACACTGGGTTGTGGTGAAGGAAAGTACAGCATTTGTTTGCAGGGCACCAAGCAAGGAGTACGAGCAGCTCATGCTCAGTGGACCTGAACTCCCTGATGGTTTTCAGGGAAAGGTTTTTAAAGGCAACATTTAGGGTGAGGGCTGCAAGGGGCGTACCTTTCTTCTGATTGGTTGGTGGTGAGGTAACTGGGTGATGTGTCAGGAATCTCAGTCATCAGCCTTCTGCTTCCAACCAGTCTGGGGTCTATGTGCTTGAGTTCAGCTTGTAGTCATCAACCTCCACCTGGGTGGGGGGGGGGTCTTAGTTCCTTAAACACACCTTAAAGATGTGTGTTTGATTGTTGTGTATGCCCCTTGAGAAGGAACTAGGACTCTGTTTTATTGCTCAACTGTTGTCATTACTTTTCTTGTTTAACTGCTTTTCCTTTGTTTCTGCATTCCCTCACTTCCCTAATTAGTAACAGGTTGAGTCTGATCTTTGGAACTGAGGAAGGCCTAGGAGACTAAAGCTTTTTTCCACAAACAAGAAATGAGGAGGGGCTTTTGTACCTGGGAGGGCTCCACAGTTTTGGATAGAGAGGTTAATCATAAACTCGGCAGGGGAACTTGGTTTTAGGGGGGACAAATCAAAAAGCATAGGCATCTCCTAAAAGAGGCTTCTACTGGCCAAGTTGGGATAGTTTGAACATCTAAAAAATAAGGATGGCCACGGATTAAAGCAAATTGAATTGAAACAGAATCTAGGAGTCTAGGATCCTCCAACAAAAAGTGGTAGTGGGAGAGGCTTTTATTTACAGATGAATCCCAGCTCCGAAATAAAAGGAGTGATTGATTTAAAAATCATCATTACTTCAACAATTTAATGACTGATTCAAACAGGTATGAACAATGGATGCTAAAACCACAGGTGAAAACTGCTGGGAAACAAGATTTACACTATATCCAAGTATCACCACCCCCAGATTGTTTATTAATTAATTGCAAAGAGGAAATGGAGCCCTCTGACACCCACCTTAGCCAGATGGTCAAACATGACATCCTGATGTTTAGACCAACTACATTACACACCTGCTGATACAATGCACTGAGAAGGACACAAGGATGCTCAGACCTAAGTGAGTAATATGAATTTTACTCTAGTACATTTGAAACAACAGGCCTGGACTCCTTACATGTATCTTAAAAGGGGTGGGGGAGGCAGTAAACTGAGATCAAAGGAGACTAAAGCTACATAACAATTAAGTGCAATACACACACACACACACACACAAATGCAATACACAATTCTAGATTGGCTCCTGGATTGAAAAAAAAAAAAAAAGAAAGGACTTCCCTGGTGGTCCAGTGGTTAAGACTCTGGGGTTCCACTGCAGGGGTGCGTGGGTGTGATCCCTGATCTGGAACTAAAATCCTGCATACTGGAGGTGTGGCAAAAAAAAAAAGAAAGAAAGAAAGAAAAAGAAAACAAGAAAAACACCTATGAACAGCATTTTGGGACAGCTGGGGAAATTTGATTATTGGCTGTGAAGGGTACCAGAATATGCCACCCCAAAAGATACCTATTTTGGCATATGGATTATTTTAAGCTAATGAAGATGCAGGAAAAGCTCTAAAAAAAGAGCGTGAGTTTTCCTTTTGTAAAGAAATGGAAATTCCATTTGTGAAGATGTCTTGCTCTCCCAGTACCAGGAAGAAGAAGTCTCTTCCAATTGTTATCCAAAGAGAAGGCACTTACTTAAATCTGCATAATAAACCTTACTATACAGTCCATATTTACCATACTTTTCTTGGTCACCTTCTCATAACTTGCCTCCCCTGCTGAAAGGCCCAAAGCCCCTTTTCCTTTGTTTAGCCTAAGGTGATATACAAACCCAAGTTCTAAACATGCCTTTGGATTACTCGTGGCTGCCATGTGTACATGCCTGATGCACATGTTAATAAACCTCTGTTTGTTTTTCTCTTGTTGATCTGCCTTTGGCCAGTCTAATAACAAGCCAGTCCCTCCAACCTGGAGAACCTAAGATGGGTAGAGGAAAAGTTTTTTTTCCCTCTCCTTATAGCTCTTATTTTTAATATTTTGATAATAAGTGAATATTAGATAATATACCAATGTTAAATTTCCTGAATAAGATCATGGTATTGTGGTTATGTAAAAAAGGTCCTTTTGCTTAGGAGTTAGTGATTAAGTAGTTAGGAATATAGTGTAATGATGTCTGCAAGTTACTTTCAAATGATTCAGAGAGAGGAAGATAGAGAGAAAGTAAAAGTGCCCAATGTTAGGGATTTGTGAATCAAGGGAATGGGTACATGGAAGTTCTTTGGGCTATTCTTTTAACTTTTCTGTAGACTTGAAAGTTTTCAAAATAAAAAGTTGGGGAAAATTGCATTAACAAAACTCCACTAAAGGGTCCTTACCATCCTTTCATTTATTCATGTCTTTGCTTGTTATTACCTAGTCTTGTAGGAGTCTGTATTCAGACATAACTTATTTCCTAGTACTTTAATCACTAGTTATTTTGGACCACGTGAAATAGATAATTAATACAGTTAGATTCTTCCTACCTGAAGATCATCCTTTTGGTAAAAGGCAATGGAAAAGGAATCATCTAAGTGCCACACTTTAGGTTTTCTAAGGAAGTTGTTTACCAGTAAAGAGCAAACATTCCACCTGGGGTCGTCATTTCATGTGGTTGGATGGCGAATGGGAAGATGAAGTTGGCGTCATGGAATTTAAGGCTGGGAGCAATCTGAAGGGTTATGAGTCTGTCATGACTTTTGTTGCTCTTACGTGCCTCAAATACCTGCAACAATCAGTGAGTGAGGGGACGGTGGGAGGCTGCGTGGCCCTTAAGACACACGAGCTACCTGGAAGGACAGAGGTAGCACACGGAGCAGGGGGTTGGGGGTAGCTCCTTGATGAATATCCTTCTGTCCTTGCAGTGGACAGTTCTGGGGTGAGTTATCTGTACATGGCTGCTCCCAGACTTTCCAGCAGGATTGAAGTCCAGCTCCCCAGAGCACTGAACGGTTTGAAAATGCAATTGTCCCCCTATTTCACTCTTTTCAGTACCTCCCGCTACTGGGATCACTTCCCCAAACAAACGGTCTGCATCCAAGCACATTTCTCAGGCTCTGCTTGAAGATACCCACCTTCTACAGACCTTACTTGGTGCCTGGGAGCCACGAACCTCTCAGTTTCTAGAGAGAATCATCTCACTCCTTACGGACATCCTGCTCTGCATAATTAGGAGCAAACCCTTCTCAGCTAAGGCAGTGAAACTCCATTATGAACTTACCGTGTTGTGTTACCCGAACACAGGGTTCGCCTCTTGGTGAGTGTCAAGCCAAAGACACAAACAAGCCAAGGAGCAGGAGAAAGAAGGATTCATTACCTGCAGTGAGTAAGGAGAACACCGGGGACCTTCCCCAAAGCAGTGTCTCCCTGACCAGCAAAATTGGAGAAGTTTTTAATAAGAGTACATGCGTATTCATGAAGGGGCTTGGGCAGTTCCGTGCATGTTTGTGAAGGGGCCTGAGCAGGGAAAATTCAGCATAGAATTGGGACAAAGGTCAAGAGAGTCAAAGCTTTAGTTGATGGAAATCGGAGGGTCAACATCATCATTTCCATCCTCCACCTGGGAGGGGGCCTTAGATCCTGCAGAACAACTCAAAGATATGTGTCAGATTGTTATGTATATCTCTTGAGGAGGAACTAGGATTCTGCTTTATTGCTGAACTATTGTTTCTTTTAATTTTATTTATTTATTTATTTATTTATGGCTACGTTGGGTCTTCGTTGCTGTGCACGGGCTTTCTCTAGTTGCGGCATGTGGTCTTCTCATTGCGGTGGCTTCTCTTGTTGTGGAGCACGGGCTCTAGGCGCACGGGCTTTAGTAGTTGTGGCTCTCAGGCTCAGTAGTTGTGGCTCGTGGGCTCTAGAGCGCAGGCTCAGTAATTGTGGCACACGGGCTTAGTTGCTCCGCGGCATGTGGGATCTTCCCGGACCAGGGCTCGAGCCCGTGTCCCCTGCATTGGCAGGCAGATTCTTAACCACTGCGCCACCAGGGAAGTCCCTGAACTATTGTTTCTTGACTGCTTTTTCTTTGTTCCTGCATTTCCTTACTTCCCTTAAGATCATTAATTACTGAGACCTGTTCAAGGGCAAGCCTTGTGGCTGGGCTTAGATCTAAAAATGGCTTAGGCCCAGAATGGCTTCTCTTCTGTCAAGAAAGCCATGCCTGGTTCTCTTTCTCCAGGGATCTCCTACCCTGTCTGCTTACATAAATATTTGTGGATCTCTGTTGTCTGTCGATGGCTCCTCTCCCGTCCTTTTGTCCTTGCTAGTTGCAGTCTTTTCATTCCTGTATTGTTATTTTAGCTGGAAGCACTGAAATATACAATAACCACAAATTTGGAACTCACAGATGGGCTCAGTAGCAGGATGAGGATGACAGTGAACTTGAAGATAGAACAAAAGAAATGGCCAATCTGAAGAGAGAGAAAATAGACTAAAACAAAAACCAGAGCTTCAGGTGTCAGTGGGACTATCATAAAGATGAAACATTTGCCGTTTTTTTGCATCTTTTGAAACATTCATATGATATTTCTCCTCTCTGCGTTGTTGTTAATGTGGTGAATTACATTGTTTCACCTTTTGAGTGCTAGACCATTCTTGCATATCGTGGTGATGATATACTATCCTTTTTGTTTATTGTTGGGTTCTATTTGCTAATGTTTTAAGAATGACTTTTGCACCTCTGTTCATGGAGATATTGAAGGAAAGATATGTAATGTAAAAATATTTAACAATAATCTAGATTTGGTATAGTAGCAAAGACCGAGACCGAGGAACACTTGGTCTAAGAAAGTCATTAGTCTGCTGTGCCTCTTACCTTGCTTGAATGGGCGCAGGGCATTGAGGAGAGCCTTTGGTTTTATCATTTAGAGAAATGCAGATTTGTTCAAATAGCCTAAAGGTTATCACTAGTAGAATTTAAAAATAAGTTATGAAACAAAATAACTCTAGAAAGGTCACTGTATCTGTTACAACGAAGAATATAAATAGGTCAAACTTCCTCTGAAAAGGCAAAGATCCTCAGACTGAATCAGACACAATATCCGACTCCAACTTGATGGGATTTCTAGAGACACCCTGAAAAATAAGCTGCAGAAAAGAGTAAAGGTAAAATAATTGATAGTGTCTTTTTTTCCCTAGTTTTCTGACGCTAGGTATGTTGAATTTTATTCAGTGCCTTCCAGCACACACTGCTTTTAAAAGACTCACCAGACTTATTAATATTGTTAAATGATAAACTGAGGCATATTAAACATTTTAAGAGTTTATTTGAGCAAAAATCAATTCAAATCAAACCGCTCCAAACAAGAAATGGTTAGGACTGCTCCACCGACAGGAACTCTGGGAAAGACATATAGAGAAAGTGTGGAAGCAAAGAAAAGAAATTATTGATAGGCTGTAGCTTAAAGCCCAGCTGGCTCTTTGTGATGGGTTACCCTTAGGTTTCAATTTTGTAACCTAGAGGAATTTATAAGCCTGGGTTTTGGTTTGCTTACACAGGGCTCTGCGGCATTAGAGCTACCTCTGTCTAATGGCCTCTTTGTTTAATTAATTTCACTATAATATTAAAGTAATTAATTTTCTAATATTGAATGATCCTAAAAAGTTTCTGATATAAACACTAAAAGAAAATACCAACCAAATATTTATCAGGCAGCCCTAAACAACAACAACAACAAAATATATAAAGAAAGGATAATAATAATAATACCATACAAAGTAGAGATTGAGATACAAATGGCTATTTTACTTTATATTTTGCTTATTTCTTTCTTTTTTTTTTTGGTTGGCTGCATTGGGTCTTCATTGCTGCACGTGGGCTTTCTCTAGTTGCGGCGAGCGGGGGCTACACTGTTGTGGTGCGCGGGCTTCTTATTGTGGTGGCTTCTCTTGTTGTGGAGCACGGGCTCTAGGCGCATGAGCTTCAGTAGTTGTGGCATGCGGGCTCAGTAGTTGGGGTGCACGGGCTTAGCTGCTCTGTGGCATGTGGGATCTTTCTGGACCAGGGCTCGAACCATGTCCCCTGCATTGGCAGGTGGATTCTTAACTGCTGCACCACCAGGGAAGTCCTTGCTTATTTCTTTATCTTTAAAAAATAGAAATAATCCATGGACAGGGTTGGGAAACAGAGATAATACAGAATGTTATAAAATTAAAAGTTTAATTTTGCCTTTGCTCCAGTTACAAACATATTTCTACTCCTGAAAGGAAACCCACTGTCATTTATATTAATAAAGGTTACAATTCATGTTCCTATAAACTGTGAATAAGATGTCCAAATATAAAAACCAAAAATGAAATTAATAGATATAATATTGGTAACAGGATATTTTAATACACTGTTCTCAGCCTTTCACAAATCACACAGGCAACAAATAAGCTAGACTATGGAGGCTAGAATAGTAAAAGTAACAACGTTATCTTAATAGCTGCATATCAAATGTTATACCTTTCACATAGATAATATGCTTTTTTCCATTGTCAACAGAATTTATTATTAGACAACAAAGAAAATATAAAATTTAAGAGCAAAAATTATATAGAGCACATTCTCTGAGCACAGTGCTCTAACACAAAAAATTAGTAATGAAATTTTAAATTTGAAATAATCAAAATACTTGGAATTTTAAGTAAAAATGTATTTATACATGAAGATGCAGAACTATCCAGATTCTAGAATCAATTTCCTTCAAGTGTTTTTTTCACATAGAAAGACCCATACACATGAAACAGGAGGGAAGGGGGCAGGGCACCTTTAAAATAATGACATAGCCATAGGACATGACAAAAACTGGTTAGAACCAACTAGGTCCAAGATGGTGGAAGATTTGACTTCCAGTGGACCTTGAGACTCAGTACACACTCATTGTAATACATTAGCATAAGCTAAGTGACACACCCACCAGTGCCATGACAGTTCTGAGGCCAACCATCAAAGATCAAAAAGTGGGCAGTGGCCCAATTCCTAGAAATCTCTGCCCCTCCCCCAAAATAGTTGGAACAATCTTCCCGCTCATTAGCCTGTGAAATTACCCAGCCCATAAAGACTAACCACCCCATATTTCGGGGCCTCTTGCCTTCTGAGATGGCCCACACTGTCTGTGGAGTGTGTTTCTCTCTAAATAAATCCACTTCTTACCTATCACTTTGTCTCTCACTGAATTCTTTCTGCAGTGAGATATTAAGAACCTGAGCTTCATTAAGTCCTGAGCCCAGGTGTGATCTCAGTTAAAAGACCATGGGTTCAAGTCCCAATCTGAGGTCCAGGGTTTCACACACACACACACAAAAAATATGAATTGAACCCTAGTTTTACAATGATACAAGAAAAACATCAATTTTTGTCTTGTGAAGAAAAGCACATACATTTTGTTGTTAACCTCAATGAAATTATAAAACTTAAATGAGCTTGCTACTCATAGAAGAAAGTGATATTTTTCTAGAATGGTTTTGTTTTTTTGCTCATCTTTACCATCATGACCACTGAAATCAATAAAAGAAATGAAATAGCAAGCATTTTGCTTACTTACACACATATGCCAGATAATTTGCCAACTACAAAGAAATAGAAGATATGGGAGAACCAATGAATAGAGAAACCTGCCAAGATATGGCTGAATTAAATCATACTTTGCCAACATAAGAATATTATTAGGGGCTTCCCTGGTGGCGCAGTGGTTGAGAATCTGCCTGCCAATGCAGGGGACACGGGTTCGAGCCCTGGTCTGGGAGGATCCCACATGCCGCGGAGCGGCTGGGCCCGTGAGCCACAACTGCTGAGCCTGCGCGTCTGGAGCCTGTGCTCCGCAACGGGAGAGGCCGCGATGGTGAGAGGCCCGCGCGCCGTGATGAAGAGTGGTCCCCGCTTGCCGCAACTAGAGAAAGCCCTCGCACAGGAACAAAGACCCAACACAGCCAAAAAAAAAAAAAAAAATTAATTAATTAATTAAAAAAAAATAGTTACCTATTAAAAAAAAAAAAAGAATATTATTAGGACATCATGGTCTGGAATAGAGAATTAGCAGGGGTTCTGTTTGATTTTGAGTAGACATCTCTTATCTACTCTTGAGTCCCGTCAATTGTAGCTTTATCTTCTGTTTCAAATGGTACATGGGTATTACTGATTGACAGTCAATCAAGTGAGGATTTGATCTTTCTCCATGATAAAATCTGTGGCTTGGAGTCAGCTTTTCACTAACTGCTGTGCCTCTTAATCTCACACTGCAGCACAGAAACACCCTGCCCTGAGGACTTCATATTAATATGATTGTTGTTTTAGTCTACACTCATTTCTCTGAAATTTCACCCATCGGGGGTTAATTCCAGAGTCTCCTGGGTTGTAACTTTCACAAATGAAACACCTGAAGAAATGAAGTCCTTTCCATGAGTCACAGACTAATGAGGTCAAATGGTGGGACCAGTCTGGGGTTTCCTTCTTCCTTGTTTTTTTTTGTCTATTTATGCCTTCTCCAATTTTCCCCATGACTAGTCTAGCTAGCATTTATTTCGTTTTATAGGAAAGATTTTGTTTTAGTTCTTGTGTTCCAAGAACTGGTTAGAGTTACTGATATTTAACAAGTCTTCTAATTCATGAATTTGTTTTGTTGCTAGTCTTTCTTTCTACTTTCTTTAGAATGTTGTTGTCATTCTTTTAAAAACTTGTTTAGTATTTGCTTATTGAATTCTTCTTTTCCCTTGATAAGGAATGAAGACATTGGGGGTCAGGAATTTTTCTCTCAGTATAACCTTAACTTTGCCTGTTGAGTTTCGATCTGTATTACCATTATCATCATCTTATTCTTTTGTACTAGTCATCATAAAACTTCCAAGTTATGAAGGTTTGTTTTGCCTCCTCACTTTTATTGCTGATTTTTCTCTTTTATTACACTTTTTATTGCATTGCTGTCAGAGAAAAGTAGATTATACTCTCTTCTTTGGGGATATTTTTGAGGTGTTCTTTGTGGTGAAATATTTACAGTAAATTACGGTAACTAATTGTTAGTGTTGGCAAAGAAGGTGTGTTCAGGATATGAATTTCAAAATATATCCAGGTTTATAAATTGTTACACATTTTCTTTATTTGATGTTTTTCATATTGCCAAAGTAATACTTGCTAGATTAAGTATGACAATACAGTAAAGATGTCTAATGCTAGGCCCATCGGGTCCTTACCCCTCTCCCCAAACTGCTATTAAGAGCAAGAGAAGGATCCTTCCATTTTTTCACATGTAATCTTTAACACATGCATGTTTATCCTTTTAAATTATGTTATTTTATCCTCTTTTCTCAGTTTTTCTTAATACTACCTGAGAAAAGTATTAATTTTTCAGTGTTTATATTTTTGTTGCTTCTGTTTCTTGAAGTTTGTGCTTCATATATTTCAGTGCTTTACTTGGTGTGTAAAGTTTCATGACATTTATGCATTAATTGTGTATAAATACCTTTATTACTATGTGAACCTCTTTGTCCAATTTACTTCTTTTGCCTTAAATATCTTACCATTACTTGCTTTCTATTGAATTGACTGGCTACAGTTTTGTTCATTCTTTTATTTTTATTCTTTCTGAAGTCTTTTATCTTCAGTGTGTCTCTTGTGCATATGTTAGGCTTTATATTTTCACCCAGTCTTATATACATACACACACATATATATATGTGGCAAAAATAAATAAATAAATAAAAATTATATTTTTATTAAAAATAAATAAATAAAAACCTAACGAAAAGTATAAAATGGAAATATAAGTTGCCTTCTGAATTATTCCTACCCTTAGTCCCACTTTCCGGAAGTAACTTAAGATTTTCTGTGTTTTGTTTTTCTGGTGGTTACAATTAGCACTTTAAATTCTATTGCTGTGTCCTGATTTCTCCCATGAAGGCCGAGGGCTTTACACTTGACCTCTCATGTCCCCTTCCCTCTTCAGCTCTCAGTATTTTAAACTATAGTAATCTTTTGCATGATCAGTATGAAACATTACATACAATTGTATCATCTCCAGGGACTCCGTGGGCTGAGCCGCATCCAGCAAGGCCTCCCCGAGGCCACGTTATCCACCTGCGGGTGATGCTCCTTCAGGCTGTTGACTGAAAGGCCACCTTCGCTCGGCCTTTCCCTGTGGCCTGTGCTTCTCACGGGGTGGCCGCTGAGTTCCAAGAATTTCGAGGGGAAGACAGGAAAGCCGTCAGTCCTCTCAGAGGCGAGGCTGGAGCTGGCGTGACGTCAGTCCCTCTTCAGCGTGTTGGAGACGCTTGTTGACTCTGACCTAAGAGCTTCTCAGGAGCATCCTGGGAACAATCTCGTACATCTGATATTCTGGGCTGTGGTATTGACCCCTTTTCTGTCCCTGCAAACGTGTCCACTATCTTCCATGATTACTTCAAACTTTGTGGGCCATGGACCCTGGGGAGTGGGGCAGGGAACATATCTCTTTAGTCTGCCATCATGAACCAGCTCCAAATCTTTTGCTTTTTTTGGCGTGTTCTGGATTTTAAAAAATCTCAGTCTGTTATTGCCAAATCATTATTATATATTCATTGTGTAAAATAATAAAAATATATTTCTTTCTGAAGCCATAATAATCACATTATCAGAAGCAATAGGTACCACAGTGGTAATGATTAATTTTGTCTAGCAGAATCCAATGTTTATGGCTAATCTATCACTATCCCAGCTTCTCCACTTATAAATTCTAAATTTGATTCTTCTTTCAGACACAGCGTTATTCTTCCAAGTGGATTTTTCAGGAAGATTTTATTAATGCTAAAATCATAAAGTTCTTACATATTGAAGAATGTGTTTCTCATGCCTTTATATTTGAAAGATATCCTGGCTAGGGAAGGAATTCTGATTCGTACTCTTCTCAACATTGCTGCATTATCTTGCTCATCTGGTGTAGCTGTGGATAGAAGTTTAAGGCCTGCCTGATATATATTACTTTTCTGTAAAGGTGACAAGTCTCTTTTGCCTAGATGCTTGTAAAACTTTTTTCATTCTTGAAATTCAGTTACTTCGTCAGGATATGTCTTGATCTTAGTGGAACTCATCACTTTTTTCCTTAATTTCTTTGAACCTGAAGATTTAAGATCATTTCTTTCAGGAAAATCTCCTTTTATTAACTCTTGGAAAAATTGTTTCTTTTTTTTTTTCTTCAAAATTCTCTTCTCTATGATCACCTATTATGTGTGTGTTGAATCTTCCCTGTTTCTTTTCACATCCATAACTCAGATGTTAGCTAAGGTGTCTTGGCCCTTTGAAGATCTAAATAACTGGTTTAGTCCCCAGCCAATTCCAGGACCTATAAAAGACCAGAGACCCCACAATACCAACCAAATCTCATGTCTCTGTTTCCCTCTGTATGCTCAGAGATAGAAAACTATGAGCATACAAAACTACATACCTTTTTTTAAAAAATTGATTTTCCCAAAAAATCAATAGTGATTTTTAGTTGAATTTACTTAAGATTTGAAAATATTTGAGGAGGGGTTATATCACAGGGGTGTGGCCTGTCATCTCCCTCATTCTCTCTCTGCAGCTCCTCCCACTTCTCCTCATCCCATCCATCCTGGATGGCTGCCCCAGGACCAAATTCTTCTCCTGACTTTTTGCACAGTAACTTCCCTCTTTCTTGAAAACCTTCTTACCAACTTGCCAAGCCTGGAGATGGGAGTGTGGTGGGCGTGGGGACATTAGAAGTCATTTTCTACTCTTACAATCTGTTCAGCCGAACAAAGGCTTTAGTCACAGGTGCATTCAGGGGTTCAAATGATGTCATCAAGATCATATTTCCCACTCTTCCTCTCAGGTTATGTTTGTCTCTGCTTTTTGTTTTTGCTTTTGTTTTCCTTTTGTATGTGGCCCAATTCTCTTCTGATGCAACTATGCTCATTGGATGTGGCAGGAAATACAGCTACTGGTAGCCCCAGTCCTATGGATAACCCTCAAACTCATGGTACAAGAATGAGACACTCTCTCTTTCCTGACATTTCATGTACCAGATCTCTTGGAAGAAATATGATTGGACTTGCTTGGGTCAGTGCCCAGTTGCATTGTGCAGACACGGCTGGGGTGTCATGATTGGATGGGGTGGATGGTGTACCCAGCCCCGTAGCCAGTCCCTTGGGAATCCTCTGGGCTCTGTGAAGACCGATTCCCCTGTGTAAAGAGGAGTTTTGTGTTGAGGAGACAAAAAAAAGCGACAGATGTCCTCCACACCTCATACGCTTTGGTATGGAAATGTGCCCCTGCCATGCTCCCTTTCTCTCCCGTGGCTCATCCTGACTTTCGTTAAGGATCACTTCCTGGGCCTTTCAGAACCTTTTCACTTAAATATCAATATTTACCTCCTATTAAAGGTTTGGGGAACTAACATCAGCCTGTGTTTTCTTCTCTTTCGCGATTGTTTTTTGTCTCCCCAGTAGATTACAGGAGGAAGTTACTTTTATGAACAGTCTTTTGTTTGTTTGTGTTTGCTTGCCTGTGAGATGTGGATACTGAAGAGCAAGTGAGAAGTAATAAGAAAAGGGAAAAAGATGCAGAGAAACGATCTCATAAATCCCAGCCTTTCAAAGAGAAGTTGTAGTTGCCGAGGTGGTTCCACATACAGGGGGCTCAGTGAGTTACACGGAGGCCAGTCCTGACAAGGCACTTGTGATGAAAATGCTCCAGCATCTAGGTATCTGAGTGGTGCTAGAGTCAAAGAAAAATCCTGCTCTGAAGCTATTTACTGAAAGCAGTTTACATTTATTGGGCATTAAGATTTGTCAGGCACTGGGCTAAGTACTGAGTACATGGGTGATTAAAACAGACTGTTTCTTAAGAGTGTAAAATCTAGCACTGGTGTTGTATAAGTCTTTACTTCCTCCATGGGCTTCATTATAAGTGATGATTTTAGAAGATTTTACTGTATTGATTTCCATTTAAAAAATACTTTTACTGTAATAAGAGCTACCATTGGAAGAGGTCCTATTATGTTACATACACTTTATATACGCTATCTCTAATCCTCCCCAAGACCCTGTGAGGTAAGTATGATGATCTCCAATTTACAGATGAAAACACGGAGGTCTAAAGGGGTTAAGTAAATTCCTCAGGGTCAAGGGGCACAGCCAGGTTTGGAACTCAAATCTCCAGTCTCTATCTCCCACTGTGCTTTCTCCCTCAAGGCTTTTCTCTGCATCTTCTCATCGTTGCCTCCCTCGGGTAACTGCTTTCTGCTCACACAGTTTCTCAGTTTGACCCAGTGGTCCTTCCCCACTGGCCCACACCATCGTCTCTGGCCTGCCCTAGGGTCGGTGTCCAACCCTGGGCCAGTTGGTTGTGACCGGTGCAGGAGGGCTCATGGGGTTCACATAATGCCCCCTGAAGTTGGCCTCCACTGCAGTGGCCTTCAGAGGCAGAAGTCCCCTTAGAATAGGGTTCGAGCATCAGTGAAGATGACCAGCCTTCAACACAGTGAAGGGTAGCAAAATGCGGCACCCCAAAATATGCCACTTTGGCACAAGGATATTCTGAGCTGAAGACAGCTGAGAAGAAGCAGACACAAGAAAAGCCCTCCGGGGCTTCCCTGGTGGCGCAGTGGTTGAGAATCTGCCTGCCAATGCAGGGGACATGGGTTCGAGCCCTGGTGTGGGAAGATCCCACATGCCGCGGAGCAACTAGGCCCGTGAGCCACAATTACTGAGCCTGCGCATCTGGAGCCTGTGCTCCGCAACAAGAGAGGCCGCGATAGTGAGAGGCCCGCGCACCGCGATGAAGAGTGGCCCCCGCTTGCCACAACTAGAGAAAGCCCTCGCACAGAAGCGAAGACTCAACACAGCCATAAATAAAAAATAAATAAATAAAAATTAAAAAAAAAAAAAAGAAAAGCCCTCTGCCCTCCCATATTTGCCAAAACGCAGGTCATCAATTTTTAAAGGTGTCTCCCCTCCCCCTCTCTACCAGGAAGCACAGAAGTTAACTACCAGAGACAACTGACAACAGACCCTATCAGCCCTGAGTTGGCACTGAGGAATTGATGTAACAAACTCTGCTAACTAGCCCTTGTCTTCCTTGTTTGTTTGTTTGTTTTGCGGGATCTTAGTTACCCAACCAGGGATTGAACCCACGTCCCCTGCAGTGGCAGTGTGGAGTCTTAACCACTGGACCACTAGGGAAGTCCCAGGCCTTGTCTTCCTTAGTTTCCCCATATATTTGCCTCCCCACACCTGGCCATCCCTAGAAGCTCAGTTGTGTTCCTTTGTCTTGTCACTTTTCTACAAAATTATTATTCTTTTGTTAAGATGCTATATAAGCCCAAGTTTGAACCACCTGCTTTGAGTTACTCATCAGTGGCTGCTTCCCTGTGTACATACCCACATGCATTAAATGAGATTCTGTTTGTGTCTCTTGTTAATCTGTCTTGTTTGTCTGATTCGCAGGCCCCAAGATGAACCTAAGATGCATAGAGGAAAAACATTTTTCCCTCCCCTCCAGCAGACACACCTGAATGGTATGCTTTTATTAATTTATTAACCAATATGACTTTATTGAATTTTGTGTCATAGTTGGCAGGGAATCGCCCAGAGTCATCCCATACAGACGAGAGGGCTAGCCAACCTCTGAATTAGATGCAGTATTGAAAAATGACACTCCAAATGTCAAAAGAAAAGGTTAAGCAACCATACTACATAAGTAGTAATATTGTATAACATCAAGAGTTATGTTTCCAAAAGAATTTAATAACATGGGGAAATGCCCAAAAATATACTAAGTGAAAAAAAAAGCAGTATAAAAATTCTAAACACATTGTATATTAAAGGAACATAATGTGCATTTTTAGATGATGAGAAGGAAATATTAAGTTAAAACTGAAGAGAAAGAGAAAAGATGTGCAGTGTTGTCCTGGAAAGTGCCAATCAAAGGAGTTCTAGAAACAAAAAAGGAAGGGAAAAAAAAAAAATGCTTCTCTGCATCTGTGTTGGGGAAGAGGGTTTCAGACCAGGGGGCAGACGATCCCAGAGCAGACAAACACATCATAGGTTCTTACATTCTGGTAAAAAATATTAGATAACAGAGTTAGCTCTCCTTGTTGGGCTCCTACAAAGCCAACTTAGGATTCGGAAGCTTCAGCAAAGGGAAGGTGATGCCCTCCCAAGTGTGTCTGTCTTCTTCAGAACAGGCCCCCGTCTTGCTGGAATACTAGGCTGCTGTCTGGTTTACAAAGCAGCCCCTGTCTGGACAAAGTGAGACAGTTACCTCATTCACCTCCAAGTTCAGCAGGGAAGCTCTGCAACTTCAGAGCAGAGAAAGCAAACCCTAAATGTGATCACCTGGGTGCAGCAAAAAGAAGCCAAACAGGTTCAGCCTGAAACTGCCCGCCTACCTTTCCCACTTCCTCACCCCAGAGAGCTCTGAGATCATTCAACTACAGGACCAGCTCTTTGTATTTGTAACTGACATCTGGCCCAAAGTAAACGCTCATGTCTCAGGATCTCATACAGCACAGAGGTTGTCTCAAAGACACCTCGCCTCGGACTGTCTGTCCCTGACAGGCACACCCACATATATTCGAGGTTATGGAGGTAGATTCTTGTGGATAAGGAAGGAATAAATTTCATAAACAGAAACTGGGAAACCATTGGTTAGATGCAACCAGGGAAGAAAGCAGACCACAAGCTGGATATGAGTCAACAAAGCAACAGAACTCACACACACACACACACACACCCCATTTGAGAATGCTCAATGAAAGCATTGTTTGTAAGACAATTCTACCTCTTTCTTTGGTCCCCTCTAGTGAAGACACAAGTGCAATACTGTTGTAAAGAGAGCCACAATGACAGCATGAAATCTGGAAAACAAACTATGAGGAGAGAGTGAATAACAGCGAAGATGTTTTATTGAAGTGCAGCAGTAATCAATAAATACCCAAGGGCTGACACGTAAAGAAATAGTGAGGAAGAGTGAGAAGGGAAGGATTATGGGGGTTAGTTCACACCATTCCTTAGCAGAAGCTCAAGTACAATCATCAAACTCAACTGTTTCAGTTAAGCATTCTGAACTTAAATAGATGAGAAAAGTCTCTTCAAATCTGGCATACACTCCATCAGTGGGCTATCCAGATATAATAGTGGTTCAACCCTGTTGTGTTATGACATTTCCTACATACCCTTCTAAGGGCCTACATTAGTAGCTTACTTCATCCTCACAGAAACACTCTGAAATGGGAGCTCTTACCGCCTCATCTTACAGATGGGAAAGTGAGACACAGACAAGTTAAGTACCTCGGCCAAGGCCTTACTGCTAGTAAGTGTCAGTGGACAGTTGTGAACCCAGGAAACCTGACTGCTACCCAGGAGGCTCCGATATTCCCGCCACAGACTCACCTCTAGAGCTCACTCCTTGGCCTTCCCTTTTTGAGTTTATAATAATACCTCCATCTGCCCAGGAGCTTGGCATAATACCTTTGAATATTATAAATGATTCTGCATTCAAAAGTGTCCCTTTCTTCCTTCTAGCTTCCAACCAGCTTCCAGAAACATCTCAGAATCCTTAAAAAACAGTTTCCACAATTATGTCTGTTCATCACAAGAATCTCTCGGAATGGATTAAGATTTAGTCATTAGAACGATGTGCGTGCGTAAACAATTTTGTAAGTATTTACTTTTTTACAAATGTTCTCATTTCTTGGGAAATCCTGAAAGCATGTCAAGGCTAGTACTATTCTCCCCATCCTAAAGGTGAGATAAGTAAAGTTCTGAGAGTTCAGGTGACTTGTCCAAGGAACGTAGTTAACATGTGACAACCAGGACTAGAAACCATGTTCACGTGGTCCCCCACATGATGGAGCCTCTGGAGGCCAGGGAAGTCCCTGTTCTTTGCGATCTCTCCCATCACTAATGTGGCAATTCGTAACCCATAATAGGTCTTCAGTAGATAGTGTTGAAAGCTTTTGGTAGCAGGAAGAATTTTCAAGGGCTTGTGTAAAACTGGAACAGTGTCTGCGTTCGGCAGAGAAGCTTGAATGAGACCTTTCAGTTTGTTCCAGGAGGGACCTTTCCTGAGTCCTTTCTGTCCCTTGTTCTCAGGGAAGCCTAGCAGTTGAGCAATCCACCTGCACGGGTTTCAGACCAGGATGGGACGGTAGGTGCTGTTTAATACTGCAATGCTGCTGTTATTGCGCCTTTCAGTAATGTAACAGTGGAGGGTCTTTGTTTCAAGCAGAGAGCTGGGTTGTTTTTTTAATCCTTAGGGGATTTGTGCTCCTTTACCTAAAGGTGGTGGAGGTGAGGCAGTAGAAAAGGAGGAACTGAGCCCCAACAAGATGGCGGTACGGTAGGCTGGGGGTAGAGAACAGATGGCCCAAAGGGACCGCAACTGAAGGGGTGTGGCCAGTGGATGCCACTTACAGTGATGACAGATAATGCAGCCTTTTCTGCAGAACAGTTCCCTTGTGTTAGTTTCAGACCTTGGGCAAGTCTGTTAAACACAGCAGCCTTGCCTACATCCTTTGGGAAATAAGAGAAAGGACTCTGCATGTGGTGTTAAGAGGGGAAGAGATGAGGGAGAAGCAGCTGTGTAGAGAAATGCTTATGAAACAGCCGGAGGTGAATGACACAGGAGCCTGAAGCGTGGCGGGGAGAAAGGTGAGACGACACCCAGGACGGAAGTGCGGACGTGGGACGAGCACCCATCCCCCACCCCAGGGCTCCCCAGCAATGGTTGTGGGGGGAGCTCGGACCTGCCGCCAAGCAGGGTGGGCGCTGCAGCTGCTTATGTAGGTTGTAAGTAGAAGCGTTCCTTCCCCGTCACACGCACGCCTAAGCACACACATGTGAGCACACGGGAAAGCCGGAGGGCCTGGGGAGGCGTCGGGTTACTTTTGTCGAGTGAATGAACTTCCATATGTCCTGACTCTTAGAAGACTAACGTGGAAACCCAGAAAATGATACCGCCTCGCACTAAAACTGTCTCTGTGGAAGATGGGGGGCCGGTGATCCACAGTGAGTTAAGGGAAATGAAACCACAGAAGTAACAGAACTGCAACTATGAGAAAAGTGATTTATGCAAGCCACATGTAAATGTGTGCCTTTTTGCAAATCCGACTTTGTCCCTCTTGATGATTTTAGACACTTAAAAGGGGCCTGGTGCTGTATAGCCTAGATAGATCGCTGTTCCAGCCAGAATTCAGATTCTGTTGACATACATTTTTATAAAGAATACAGTAGGGATCTTAGTCATCCAAAACAGCCTTTCATTATTTGCATTTGTGAAATAGTCCTAATTATATCTTGGATATAACCTACTGTCTATTAAAAGAAATAAAACATTAGTACACAGTACCTCTGGTCTTAATGAGCATCTAGATGTTTCTGGAAGAACCATCAGCAATGAAACAGTAATAATGTAAATATTTAAGTGACAATAATGAGATTTGGCATTAAGATGAGCTCCACATTTATTTTAGTCATTGTTACACTTCAGAGTCTACAAAAAAAGCAGTCCTCTGAAGGTAATCTTTACATTCTAAAAAGACCTAGTTTTCAACACAGTGCATTTTTTTTTTACATTTATTTTTATTTTATTTTATTTATTTATTTTTGGCTGTGTTGGGTGTTCGTTGCTGCACACGGGCTTTCTCTAGTTGCGGCGAGCAGGGGCTATTCTTCGTTGCAGTGCGCGGGCTTCTCATTGCAGTGGCTTCTCTTGTTGCGGAGCACAGGATCTAGGCACACGGGCTTCAGTAGTTGTTGTGCGTGGGCTTCAGTAGTTGCGGCTCACGGGCCACAGTGCATAATTTAATACCCTGAAATTGCTTTTGGAGGAATGAATGTAGTTCCATTACTTCTAATGTGATAATGATAATTCCTGGGAGTATTGTAATGTGTGAAAAAATTTAGCGCAAATAAAAATCATCCATTGAAGTAAAATATTTCAATAATATGATTCTAATATAGCTTCAAGATTTTAAAAATCAGGTTGCATTTGAAAGGAATTTTACCATCTTTTTAGGATACTGTGTAGGTATTTGTGTAAGCTAATTCAGAGAATTTTTCACTAACAATACCTTCATTCATCAGGAAGTGGTTGACATAGAGCCCTTGTAGAGAAGGAAACCCAATTAAGATGGTGTTATGGGTTGAACTGTGTTACCCCAAAAAAGATATGTTGAAGTCTTAACTCCCAGGGCCTCAGAAAGTGACCTTATTTGGAAATAGGGTCATTGAAAATATAACTAGTTAAGATGAGGTCATACTGTGCAAGGGGGCCCTAATCCATCATGACTGATATCCTTACAAGAAGACAGCATCTGAAGACACACACACACACACACACACACACACACACACACCACCACCACCATGTGACCACAGACGCAGAGACTGGAGTGTTGCAATGCAAGCCAAGGAGCCCCAGGGCTTTCCCATGACACCAGGAACGAAGAAAAGGCATGGAAGAGATTCTCCCCTGGAGCCTTCGAGAGCACATGGCCCTGTGACACCCTGTGTTCCTGACGGCTAGCCTCCAGAATGGAGACAATGACATTCTGTGGGTTTAAGCCACCCAGCTGCGGACTGTTGCAGCAGCCCTGGGAGACGGATGGGAGTGGGTACTCCTCCACTGTCTTGTGGGGTGACGAAGGGCAAAGGGCACAGACTTGGGGGTTCAGCCTAAGTGGAAATTAACTGGTTTCCTCAGCATTAGATAGAAATAAGATCTTCACAAGATTGTTGGGGGCATTAATTATTAAATATAGGAAAGTTACAAGGCACATAGTAGGCTCTCAAGAAAGCCTAATTTGCATCTCTTACCTATGAGCATATTTAAGTGGTCCATTAATATTCAGTCCTTTGGATGTTATTGTTTACATGCTTTTTCCATTGTACTTGAATTAAGATCTGTTTCTTTTCAATAATTAAAAAAAAAGACTTCTTTGAGAACTGTCGATTTCTAGCGACCTGCATGTTCAGTCACACTTTTGGCAGTAATGATAAAAAAAGGAATTTTTCATAATTAATGGAAAATAGACAACTTCTAATATATGCTGTACAGTTTTGTTCAGCCATAGAAACTCTAGTTCCCTCACTGCAGTTCAAAGAACGCTTAGGGGGGCTTCCCTGGTGGCACAGTGGTTAAGAGTCCACCTGCCAATGCAGGGGACACGGGTTCGAGCCCTGGTCCGGGAGGATCCCACATGCCGCGGAGCAACTGGGCCCATGCGCTACAACTACTGAGCCTGTGCTCTAGGGCCTGCGAGCCACAAGTACTGAAGCCTGCGCGCCTAAAGCCCGTGCTCTGTAACAAGAGAAGCCACTGCAATGAGAAGCCCGCTCGCTGCAACAAGAGAAAGCCTGCTCGCAGCAACGAAGACCCAACACAGCCAAAATAAATAAATAAATAAATAATAGATTTAAAAAAAAAAAAAAAAGAATACTTAGAAAAGGCAGTATCCCACATGGTAGATGTGGTGGGTGAAAATTCCTAGGCAAATACAATGGTTGTTCATCTAATTATAGCTTTTTTTTTTAAACTGAGCCACACGGCATGCGGGATCTTAGTTCCCCAACCAGGGATCAAACCCACGCCCCCTGCAGTGGAAGCACAGAGTCCTAACCACTGGCCCACCAGGGAAGTCCCCTAAGTATATCTTGAATATGCTAAAAAAAAATTTTTTTCTTTTTTTGAGAAATAGAAAGATGGTGTTGTTTCAGAGATTATGAAATGTGAATTACCCAACCTAATCACTCGGTTTCCAAGTCTGAATGATATATGTCTTATTAAAAGGGCATGAGGGCTTCCCTGGTGGCGCAGTGGTTGAGAGTCTGCCTGCCAATGCAGGGGACACGGGTTCGAGCCCTGGTCTGGGAAGATCCCACATGCCGCGGAGCAACTCGGCCCGTGAGCCACAACTACTGAACCTGTGCGTCTGGAGCCTATGCTCCACAACAAGAGAGGCCGCGACAGTGAGAGGCCCGCACACCGCGATGAAAAGTGGCCCTCACTTGCCGCAACTAGAGAAAGCCCTCGCACAGAAATGAAGACCCAACACAGCCATACATACATACATACATACATACATAAAAAGAATGTAAGCAGACAAGAATAGCATTAAAAAAATAAAAAATAAATTTAAAAAAAATTTAAAAATAAAGGGCATGAAACTTCTGGTTCAAGATGACGGAAAGACATATTGATGTGATCTGCTTCCTGATACCCCACTGAAATGATAGTAAAGAAATAAAAAGGAATAATCAAGGACCAATCAAGAGATGAGGAAGGGGCCATCAGTGATCTCATTCTCAATAAATTTCTGGAAGACAGAGAAGGAAGTGGTAACTAGAGAAACACGGAGTGGGGGCAACCCCAGCCTGAAGGATGGGAGGAGAAGCCACATCTGAGAAGGAGTGTGGCGATACGCCCCAGCAGGATGAAGGAATAAACCAGAGAAAAGACAATGGCAGCCGGGACACAGTGGTCTCAAATGAGGTAAACAATTAGGGGAGTCTCAGCCAGCAAGCAACAGACGCTCAGAAGACGTTATCTGGAGAAAAAAGGGAAGAGGTTGTGTATTCTTAAATCTCACACTAACTTTGAGATTTTAGGATAATATAAAGAGGCCCTCAATGCAAAAGTAAAAAGAAAGAAAGCCACTTAAAAAGTCACCTTATTCATTAAGATGATTTGGCTGCGAACAACAGGAAAACCAATTCACTGTGGCCTAAAGAATAAGAAATTTGTTATCTGACACAACAAGGGCTCTACAAGCAGGGAAGCTTCCGGGTTGACTTAATTCCGTGGTTCTGGGTCTTCATCAAGCATATAGGGTCTTTCCATCTTTCTCTCTGTCGTCTTTACCTTGTAAGCTTTGTCTAAAGGCTGGCTCCCCTGCTCTTTCAGGGTTCACATCCAAAACGACACAACCCTGAAGAGGATACTATGTGTCTCTTGGAGAGAGGAAAACTGTTCCCAGAAGCCCTCTGTAGGCATCCCCTCCTCATTGGCTAAAACTGTGTTATGTGCACCTTTAAACAACTGCTGGAAAGGAGAATGGAACCAGAGACTGTTAATTGCTCCCAGATATCCACTCTCTTCTTTCTTCCTTTCTGTAGAGAACTCCTCTGAATTTTATCTGGAAATATAATCACCAAGCTAGAAGCCACTTGGGTGCAGCCATATGGCTAAGTCCTGGCCATTAGGATGTGACTGGGGATGATGTGGGCCATTTCTGCATTATTCCTTTATTTATTTATTTTTTTAATTTTTAATTTTTATTTTTTGGCTGTGTCAGGTCTTAGTTGCAGCATGCGGGTTCTTCGTTGTGGCGCGTGGGCTCCAGAGCGCGTGGGCTCTATAGTTTGTGGCACATGGGCTCTCTAGTTGAGGCATGCGGGCTCAGTAGTTGTGGCGCACAGTCTTAGTTGCCCCGAAGCATGTGGGATCTTAGTTCCCTGACCAGGGATCGAACCCACATCCTCTGCATTGGGGGTTGGATTCTCAACTGCTGGACCACCAGGGAAGTCCCTGCATTATTCCTTTAAAAGTGTGCTCTCTGGGACTTCCCTGGTGGTGCAGTGGTTAAGACTCCACACTCCCAATGCAGGGGAACCAGGTTCTATTCCTGGTCAGGGAACTAGATTCTGCATGCCGCAACTAAGAGCCCGCATTCCACAACTAAAGATCCCGCATGCCGCAATGAAGATCCCGAGTACGGCAACTAAGACCCAGGGCAGCCAAATAAATAAATAAATATTTTTTTAAAAAAAAAAAGAAGGAGAAGAAGCGTGCTCTCCACCGTCTCAGGTCCTCCCCTCTGCTGGCATGAAGGTTTGGTGGTACTGAGTCAGCTTCAAACATGAAGATGGGGGCAATTACTTAGGGGGTGACGAAAACAGGTAGAACAAACCTGGCACCCAAGACATTTTTGTGAAGCTGAGCTGCACTACCCTCTTCCGCTCCTACTAGTTTTGCATTTTGCATGACAGAGAGAGAAACTTCTGTCCATTTATTTTGATCACTATTAAAGCAGCCAGAACAATATCCTAATTACTGCAGTGGCCATGCTTCACTTAGACCAGTGGTTCTCTAAGTATGGTCCCCATAACGGCAGAATCAGCATCACCTAGAAGCTTGTCGGAAAGGCAGATTTTTGGGCCTTATCCCAGACATAATGAGTCAGAATACCTGTGAATGTAGTCTGGTCTAACAAGCCTTCCAGGGACTTCCCTGGTGGGTCAGTGTTTAAGACTCTGCGCTCCCAATGCAGGGAGCTCCGGTTCAGTCCCTGGTCAGGGAACTAGGATCCCATATGCCATGCAGCCAAAAAAAAAAAAAAACAAGCCTTCTGAAACCCTGCAACCCAGATTGGGACTTGAACCCACGGTCTTTTAACTGAGATCACACCTGTTCTCAGGACTTAATGAAGCTCAGGTTCTTGATGTCTCATTGCAGAAAGAATTCAGTGAGAGACAAAGTGACGGTAAGAAGTGGATTTATTTAGAGAGAAACACACTCCACAGACAGTGTGGGCCATCTCAGAAGGGGAGAGTGGCCCCAGAGTATGGGGTTGTCAGTTTTTATAGGGGTGGGTAATTTCATAGGCTAATGAGTGGGAGGAGTATTCCAGCTATTTTGGGGAAGGGGTGGGGATTTCCAGGAATTGGGCCACCGCCCACTTTTTGACCCTTACGGTCCACCTTGGAACTGTCATGGCGCCTGTGGGTGTGTCATTTAGCTTGCTGATGTGTTACAACGAGTGTATCCTGCGGCTCAAGGTCTAGCAGAAGTCGACTTGTCCACCATCTTGGACCTGTTTGGTTCTAATCAGTTTATGTCGTGTCCTCGGGCTATGTCGTTCTTTTAAGGTTGTGCCCTGCCCCCTTCCTGTCTCACTTCCAGGCCATTCTGATAACATACCCAAGTGTGAGGAACACTGAGTAGCCCATGCTGGATCCACTCTCTCTGGCTGAAGGTGAAGCTGGCCTCCTTTGGAAATTTATGGCCACATAGAGGAGGAACCCTTTTCCCCCTGACGGCTCATCGACCAGCACACCTCCCTCTCCCACACCCGCCCTTCACTTCTCAGGTATCAAGAGAACAGCAATTTGGTTCCTTTACAGTATTTCCATTTCTTCCCATTTGTACAGGTATATTTCAGTGTAAACATTCCATTCATTCAAAGTTCATCGTCTCATTAGGGCTGATTAAAATTTTTATCTACTTGAGTGGTCTTTACATAAAATACTCTGAAATTTTCCTTCTCTCCCTGGATCTAGGGGAATGGGTGGGGCTTATCCTCGATGGCTTTGAGATGAAAGGGGCTTGGAGGGCGCTGTGCCCAGGCCTGCCCTGGCCTCAGGGCCGTGTCCCACATCTGCTGGGTGAAGTGGCTGCTGGAGGAATGAATGGCTGCTCCTGCAGTCACCCCCTGAGTCTGTGCCACACACCGCCCCCCAGGCCTTTGCCCCCTAAGCCTCTGCTGTCAGGTCCTTTGGTCCCTGTCCCCTTTATCCTCGCACGGTCCCGTGGTTCTCAAGCCGGCCACCTCTGTGTCTCCCTGATCCTTGAGACCTGCCTGGGGGAGCTTCTGGGTCTGGTGTTACTCCCTGGGAACCAAGAGCAGCTTGGGAAACATCCACTCTCCTCCGCCCCCGCCCCAGCGTGCGACCTCATCCCAGCCCAGAAAGAGGAATGAACCCGCCTGGCCGCCCACTCCCTTACCTCCGGCTCCGCGCTGGTCTCGGCAGCGGCCTTAGGAAGAAGGGCAGGCTTTCCCCTCCTCTTCCTGCCCTGAAGACCATATCCCCCTTCATCACATCCTCTTTCTTCCAGAGGGGACTCCTGCCCTTGCCCCGGGGTAGAAAGGCTTTAGGAAATAGAAACCAGCTTCTTGTAAGGAAACACAGCCAGGAATCCTTCAAAAACATCTTATCTGTTTACAAGGGGGAAAGAAGTCTCTAGGACAACAATGATTTGCCTCAGCTGGGAAAGGCCAGGCATGGAGGAAGAGACCAGCCTTCATGGATGAAGCCAGGGTCCAGCTTGCGGCCTGGGCCCGCCGCCCTGCCCTTGTCCGCAGGTGGGAGGAGCCCCGGGCCTGGAGGACCCAGGTAGGAGAGGGGCGTGGCTTCATCCTACCCGCTCTGCATCCCCAGCACCCGGCTTGGATCTGGCTCATTAGATTCTCAGAATGTTGTATTGAGCGGAATGGACTCATTCAGGCCTTTGCCAGTGACTCACTCTTCGACCTTGGCAAGCTTCCTTGCCCAAGTCTCAGTTTTTCCCTCTATAAAGTAGAGCTGATAACGAATAAAACCTACCTCACAAGGATTCTTCGAGTGTGAAAAAGAGAATGTATTGAATGTCCCTTGGTGAACTCAGAAATGTAGGGGGTAAAAGATTTCTAGTTACTCAGTACCCCCAGGTATTAACACTTCAGTGACTAAAAAGGAATGTTCATTGTCTCATTGGCATGATTTTAGAGTAGAAAAAATAAGAATTTTTTTTTTTTCATGGAATCAGTGAAACTATTTTCATGTTGAAAAAGGCAAATGTAGCCAATGAACATTTTATTCTTCTTGACCTGGCTCTTGTGCAATCAAGTTTACTAATTGTTGACCTAAAGTCATCTTGTTTGTCACTCGTTCTTCCCAAGAGATTAGTTTATCATTAGGTAAAGTTCTCAATTCCAATTCTCAAACTGGAATTGAGATTTGATTGGAATTTTGTTAAACCTGACATCTTTATTTATTTATTTTTGGCTTTAAAATATATATATATATTTAAATTTTTTATACAATTTGTAAAGGTTATTTTCTTTAAAAAAATATTTTTAATGAAGTATAGTTGATTTACAATGTTTCAGGTATACAGAAAAGTGATTCAGTTTTATATACATATATATATATACACACACACACACACACACACACATATTCTTCAGATTCCTTTCCATTATAGGTTATTACAAGATATTGAATATAGTTCCCTACACTGTACAGTATGTCCTTGTTGTTTATCTTTTTTTTTTTTTTTTTTAAAAAGAATGAGCAGCTTTTTCTTTTTTTAAGCTTTGGGTTTATTTATTTATTTATTTATTTATGGCTGTGTTGGGTCTTCGTTTCTGTGCGAGGGCTTTCTCTAGTTGCGGCAAGTGGGGGCCACTCTTCATCGCGGTGTGCGGGCCTCTCATTATCGCGGCCTTTCTTGTTGCGGAGCACAGGCTCCAGACGCGCAGGCTCAGTAATTGTGACTCACGGGCCTAGTTGTTCCGCGGCATGTGGGATCTTCCCAGACCAGGGCTCGAACCAGTGTCCGCTGCATTGGCAGGCAGATTCTCAACCACTGCGCCACCAGGGAAGCCCTGTTTATCTATTTTATATAGTAGTCTGTACTGGTTAATCCCGAATTCCAAATTTTATCCCTCCCCCTGCTTTCCCCTTTGGTAACCATAAGTTTGTTTTCTATGTCTGTGAGTCTATTTCTGTTTTGTAAATGAGTTCATTTGTATCAATTTTTTTTAGATTCCACATAAAAGTGATATCCTACAGTACTTGTCTTTCTCTGACTGACTTATTTCACCTAGCATAACACCCTCCAAGTCCATCCATATTGCTGCACATGGCAAAATTTCATCCTTTTTTATGGCTGAGTAGTATTCCATTTTGTATATACACCACATCTTCTTTATCCTTTCATCTGTTGATGGACACTTAGGTTGTTTCCATGTCTTGGCAATTATAAATAGTGCTGCTATGAACATTGGGGTGCATGTTATCTTTTCAAATTCGTGTTTTTGTTTTTTTCAGATATATACCCAAGAGTGGAATTGCTGGGTCATATGGTAGTTCTATTTTTAGTTTTTTGAGAAATCTTCGTACTGTTTTACATAGTGGCTGCACCAATTTACATTCCCACCAACAATGTACAAGAGTTCCCTTTTTTCCACATCCTCGCCAATATTTGTTATTTGTGGGGGTTTTTTGATGATAACCATTCTGATAGGTGATATCTCATTGTGGTTTTGATTTGCATTTTCCTGATGATTACTGACATTGAGCATCTTTTCATGTGCCTGTTGGACAGATTTATCTGCATTTCCTCTTTGGAAAAGTGAAACCTGACATCTTTGTAGTACTGAGACTTCCCATTCAGGAAGATGGTTGTTTCATTAACTTATTCAAGTTATTATTTTTCTTTGAGTACATTTTGGAGTTTTCTTCATAGAGTTTAGTAAATATATTTTTTTACTAAGATTATTCTTAAGAATTGTATGAGGGTTTTTTTCCTACTATAAATGAGATTTCTGTTCATCATATTTTAGCTGTTTATAGGTGCTTTACAAGAAAGTTACTGATTTTTAAAAATTTGTCCTCTAACTGCTACAATAAAAATAAGTGGTACAATTGTAGCAGTATTGATCAGTTTCCAAATGGCAGTCACTGTGCTATGTGTTTATGTATTTTCCCATTGACTCTTCATAATAACCCTGTAAGTTAATTATCATTATTATCCTGATTTAAAGATGAAAAAACTGAAGCTCAGAGAGATTAATTGCCCAAGGTCACACAGTTCATTACTGAGCACTTTAATTCTCTCACATTTTCTAGATGCACGATCAAATCATTTATACAAAATGATAATTTTATCTACTCCTTTCCTTCTATTTTTGTTTCATGCTACACTGAACTGGTCAAAATTATAGTAAAACGTTAAATAACAACTGTCATCTCTTAAATGTTCCTGAACCCTCATACTCTCAGTGCACAAGAGTATGTGGTGCTGTAATCAACTAACAGTAATGCCTTCTCCTTTACCACCTCCCCTAAGTTTCCAGGCTTTGTAGCCAGCTTCAGCTCTAAGTCTAGCCCCAGTTGGATGGGTGATTCTGTTAACCCTGGATCTTACCTGGTACTTCCTTATGATGCTGCTTCCAGTGATGCCTCTTGACTCTAACAATGAAGTTTTAAAAAGAGGTGCCTCATCTCCGTGTCCTCTTTAGGCCTCAGGACCCCATCCTATTGAAGCTCACGGTTTCCTTTTACCAACACACCACATTGAAGTCTCTCCCAAATTCCCTTTAAAATATCTTTGAAAACAAAGAAAATGAGGAATTGGCAAACGTTTTTGTTAATTAAAACCCCACAATACCTAATGTCAGAAAGGCTGGAGAAGGTGATAGTCTTCTGCACTACACTTCTATATTCTTTCTAAAGGGCAGTTTGAAAATGCATATAAAAAAACATAGAATTTTGCATATTCCCTGACCCAGAAATCTCACTTGTTGGAATTCATCCTAAGTAAGTCATCATGGACAAACACAAATATATTTTTTTACGTTATTTATTTCAATGTTATTTATGATGGTTAAAAATTGGTAGCAATTTAGATGTCCAACAATGGGCAGTTTGTTAAATAAATTATACTACATCCAAAAGAATATTTCGTAATATGGCAAAGTTCATAATATACACTGTTATGTGAAATAGTGTATCACAACTCAAAATATAGAGTATAATCCCGTTTTTGTTATAGATAGATATATCCATTTCTATATAAGTATGTGACTATAAATCTCTTTCTGTCTGTCAGTATAGAAATCACAGAAAACAAATATATATCCTCAAATATCCACCTCTTGATGGTGTAATTATGAAGAAATATGGTGTGTTTCTTCTTTTTGCTCATTGTTTTCTGAATTTTCTGTAGTTGACATACACTTTATTACGTTTATTTTTTTAAATATTTATTTATTTATTTATTTATTTTTGGCTGTGTTGGGTCTTAGTTGCGACACGCGGGATCTTCATTGCGGCGCTGGCTTCTCTCTAGTTGCGGCGCGCAGACTCCAGAGCACATGAGCTCTGTAGTTTGTGGCAGACGGGCTCTCTAGTTGAGGTGCACAGGCTCAGTAGTTGCGGCTCGGGGGCTTAGTTGCCCCGCAGCACGTGGGATCTTAGTTCCCCGATCAGGGATCGAACCTGCGTCCCCTCAATTGGGAGGCAGACTCTCTACCACTAGACCACCAGGGAAGTCCCTACACTTTATTATATTTAAAATGGGAAAAAAAGTTATTCTTAACAGCTTTTTGTTATTTAGGTTATAGGCAAAGAGACACCAGATACAGGGCTCCAATAAGATAGAAGGTTTTTTTTTAATTTCCCCAAACTGTCTAGAGGTGAATGGTCCAGTGTTACAATGAAGCTGTACTCCAGGACGTTATTTAGGGATCTTGATTTCTTCTGTCTCCTGCTGCTACTATCTAGGTTGTTGTCCTTTTCACATGGAAGCTGGCTCACTTCCACATCCACATTCTAGCCCATAGGAGAGTCCGGACCAAGTAGATTTGTCTTTAAGGGGATGACTTGGAAGTTAAACGCTTCATTTTCACTCATCATGGGCTTCAGTCTAGTCATGTGACCACACCAGTCTGCAGAGCAGGCTGTGATCTATAATTCCCAGCTCTCAAACATATATCTATGTTCAGCTAAAATTTAGAGTGAAGGGATTCTTGCTAAAAGGAAGAAGGAGGAGTGAATAGTGGGGATCAATTCATAGACTCTTTCCCCAGGTATTATAAAGCTACAATAGTTAAAATACCATGATCCAGGTACAAGAATAAATAAATAATGGAGTAGACTAGGAAAAACAAAAACTGCCTCAAATTCATGTAAGATTTAAACATGTAAAAAAAGGTAGCTTTTCAAATTCAGGTAGGTGAAAAAGTGAATTATTCAGTCAATGATGTTGAGAACTGGATAATCATTTGGAAAAAAAAAAAAAAAGTCAGATTAAATAACAAAACATATTCCAGATGTCTTAAAGACTGAAACGTCTATAGGGAAATATCGATGAAAATGGCCGCTAGACTGTAACTTCTGCTTTAGTTGGTTCCCCATTCCACAGATCTCTGTACCTTATTGAGCTTAATTATATCTTCATTGACCTTCAACCAGAACCGCAAACCATATACCACATGCAGAGGGCTGTATTTATATTAGGTCAGGAGAGTACTTTCAATTTTATTTGTTTGTTTGTTTTTTGTATCCTTTGTTATGAAGTAGTTTTCTTTATGTTGATCTTATGTGTTGCTAAGTACGATAGTGATCCAAGTAATGTCTTCTAATTCCCATCCTGGACTACCTAGGTGTGTATCTGATTGTATTTGCTGCAAAACAATAACCTGACTAAAAAATGGGCAAATGACTTGAACAGACATTTCTCTAAAGGTGATATACAAATGGCCAACAAACATATGAAAAGATGCTCAACATCACTAATCATTAGAGAAATGCAAATCAAAATCATGATGAGATATCACATTACACCATATTCTACCTGTTGATTGTAAGGTGGTTACTATTTTTAAAAAAAAATACAGAAATAAAAGTTTTGGCAAGGATGTGGAGAAATTAGAACCTTTGTGCACTGTTTAGTGGAAATGTAAAATGGTGTAGCTGCTATAGGAAACAGCACAGTGGTTCCTCAGAAAGTAATAAAAACAGAAATACCATATGATCCAGCAATCCCATTTCTGAGACAAATACTGTATGATTCTACTTACATAAGACATCTAAAGTAGTCAAATTCATAGAAACAGGAAGTAGAATGGTGGTTGCCAGGGGCTGGGAGGAGAGGTAAATGGAGAGTTGCTGTTTAATGGGTACAGAGTTTCAGTTTTGCAAGATGAAAAGAGGTCTAGAGATTGTTTGCACGACAGTGTTAATATACTTCCACTGAACTGTACACTTAAAATGGTTAAGGTGGTAAATTTTATGTTATATGGTTTTTTGCCACAGTTAAAAGTAAAAAAAAAAAAAAAAAAAATATATATATATATATATATATATGTATATAAGTCTTATCACAGTGTTTGTGCTTTCAGAATCAGAGATAGGGATTTCTTATACCTGAGCTGGTAGCCACCAGCAACATGGTAGCCACCAGCCACAGGTAGCTATGGAGCACTTGAAATGTGATTAGTACTAATTGAGATGTGCTATAATTAAAAAAAATACGGGACTTCTCTGGTGGCGCAGTGGTTAAGAATCTGCCTGCCAATGCAGGGGACACGGGTTTGAGCCCTGGTCTGGGAAGATCCCACATGCTGTGGAGCAACTAAGCCCACGTGCCACAACTACTGAGCCTGCGCTCTAGAGCCTGCGAGCCACAACTGCTGAAGCCCGCGTGCCACAACTACTGAAGCCTGCGCACCTAGAGCCCATGCTCTGCAACAAGAGAAGCCACCGCAGTGAGAAGCCCGCACCCCACAACAAAGAGTAGCCCCCACTCGCCGCAACTAGAAAAAGCCTGCATGCAGCAACAAAGACCCAACACAGACAAAAATAAATAAATTAATTAATTTTAAAAATACGTTAAAACAAACAAACAAAAAATTACACACTGGGGTTCGAAGACCTAGTGCAAAAAGTTTTTAATATCTAATTTATGTTGATTACATGTTGAATGATAATATGTTAGACATATTAGGTTAAGTAAAATATATTATTAAAATTAATATATCACCTGTTTCTTTTCACTTTTACTTTTTTTGATAGGGCCACTAAATTTGGCAGAGATTTTGGAATTATCAGACCAGAAATTTAAAATAACTATGAATAATATGTTAGGAGATCTAATGCAGAAAATGGACAACATGCAAAAACAGGTAATATAAGCAGAGAGATGGAAACTCTGAGAAAGAATCAAAAGGAAGTGCTAGAAATCAAAAGCACTGGGACTTCCCTGGTGGTGCAGTGGTTAAGAATCCACCTGCCAATTCAGGTGACACGGGTTCGAGCCCTGGTCCGGGAAGATCCCACATGCCGTGGAGCAACTTGTGAGCCCACACGCTGCAACTACCAAAGCCCACGTGCCTAGGGCCTGCGCTCTGCAACAAGAGAAGCCACCGCAATGAGAAGCCCACGCACCACAACGAAGAGTAGCCCCCACTCACTGCAACTAGAGAAAGCCCATGCACAGCAATGAAGACCCATCGCAGCCAAAAATAAATTAATTAATTTTAAAAAAAAAGGAATCAAATGCACTGTGGCAGAAATGAGGAATGCTTTTGATGGGCTCATCAGTGGACTAGACATAGTGAAAAAAGAATCAATGAGTTTGAAGATATGAGTAGAAAATTCGCAAGCTAAAAAACAAAGAGAAGAAAAGAATGAAAAAGATGTAACAGGGACTTCCGGGTGGGCCAGTGGTTAAGACTCTGTGCTTCCACTGCAGGGGGCACAAGTTCGATCCCTGGTCAGGGAACTAAGATCCCACATGCTGGGTGGTGTGGCCACAAAAAAAAAAAAAAAAGGTTGCAACAGAAAATCCAAGGACTGTGGGACAGTGACAGAAAGTGTGACATATGAGTGTTTGGAATACCTGAAGAAGAAGAGAGAGAGAAGAACCAAAGAAATATTTGAAACAATAATGGCTGAGAATTTTCCAAAATTAATCGGATTAAAATTAATAACCAAGCCACAGATTCAGGAAACTCAGAGAATACCACCCAGCATAAATAACAAAAGTATACATCTGGGCATATCATATTCAAACTGCAGAAAATCTGAGACAAGGAGAAAATCTTGAAAGAAGCCAGAGAGGGCAGAAAAACTCACCTTAGCTATAGAGGAACAAGAATAAGAATTATATCGTCCTTTTCTTCAGACACCATGCAAGCAAAAGAAGAGTGGAGTAAAATATTTACAGCACTGAAAGAAAAATCAGCAACCTAGAATTATGTATCTAGCAAAATTATCCTTCAAAAGCAAAGGAGAAATAAAGACTTTTTCAAACAAGGAAAAATTGAGGGAATTTGTCTCCAGTAGGCCTGTCTTGTAAGAAATGTTGAAAGAATTTCTTCAGAGAGAAGGAAAATGATATAGGTCAGAAACTCAGATCTACATAACAAAAGAAAGTTTGCGAAATGAAGCATTGAGAAGTGAAGGTAAAATAAAATCTTTTATTTTTCTTATTCTTAGCGGATTTAACAGTTAACCATTAGTTTAAAGTAATAGTAGCAACAATATATTAGATGATTATAGCTTATAGATAAGTGAAGTGCATGACAGCAATGTTGTAAGAGATGGGAGGGAGGTATTGGAACTATTCTGTTACACAGTACCTGTACTACCCATGAAATGGTATAATGTTATTTGAAAGGAGACTTAGATTAGTCGTCAAAGTATATTACAAACTGTAGGGCAATGAATAAAAATTTTTTAAAGAAGTATAATTGATATACAAAGAAAGGAAAGAGGGACTTCGCCAGTGGTCCAGTGGTAAAGAATCCGCCTTCCAATGCAGGGGATGCAGGTTCAATCCCTGGTCAGGGAACTAAGATCCCACAAGCTGCGGGGCAACTAAGCCCATGCGCCACAACTACAGAGCCCGCGTGCCACAACTAGAGAGAAGCCCGTGCACTGCAACAAAGATCCCGGTGCCACAACTAAGACCCAACACAGCCAAAAATAAATAAAATAAATAAATAAATAAATAAATAAAATATTTTAATAACTCCCTTGTCCTATTAAAAAAAAGAAAAAAATAAAGAAAGGAAAGAAAATTGAATCATACAAAATGCTCAATTAAAACCAGAGAGGGACTTCCCTGGCGGTCCAGTGGTTAAGACTCCTTGCTTCCAATGCAGGGGTTACAGGTTCAATCCCTGGTCAGGGAACTAAGATCCCACATGCCACACTGCGTGGTAGAAAAAAAAAATCGGAGAAGGCAGGAAACGAGTGGACAACAAGAAACAAAGAAGGACAGCAATGAACCAAAAACAGTTATAACTATGGTCGATACTAATCCAACCATATCAATAATTACTTTAAATGTGAATGGTCTAAATATACCAATTAAAAAACAGAGACTATAAGAATGGATAAAATAATGACCCAACTATATGTTGTCTATAGGAAATCCGATGTAAATATAAAGAGACAGATCAAAAGTAAAGGGATGGAGGGACTTCTCTGGTGCCGCAGTGGTTAAGAATCTGCCTGCCAATGCAGGGGACATGGGTTTGAGCCCTGGTCTGGGAAGATCCCACATGCCATGGAGCAACTAAGCCCATGAGCCAGAACTACTGAGCCCATGTGCCACAACTACTGAAGCCTGCGCGCCTAGAGCCTGTGCCGCACAACAAGAGAATCCACCACAATGAGAAGCCCATGCACCACAACAAAGAGTAGCCCCTGCTCACCGCAACTAGAGAAAGCCCACGCACAGCAACAAAGACCCAACGCAGCCAAAAATAAAAATTAATTAATTAATAATTTTTTTAAAAAAGTAAAGGGATGGAGACAGATAAACCATGCTACACTGACTAAAAGAAAGCTGCAGTAGCTAAATTAGTTCAGATAAACTATCTCCTGCACTATCTTGGACTATAGTGCTTATGCCAATCAGGTCCATAGCTCTAAGAGAAGTGTTTGAGAAAAGTTGGACTGTTTATGTATGTTGGCTGCTTTTTTCTGCCTTTAGCTAAGTTCTATGAGAGAGAACAAGTCCAGGCAAGAGTTAGCACGGTGGAACGGAATACGTTTCCACTAAGGAGGTTTTGGAAAGTCTTTTTCTTGAGCGCTCTTTACCAGACAATGGGAGCCAGATAGATTAATAAAGTTTGGTTCCTTTCCAACCCAAGCCTGTTACTTCACATGGCCTCGGGGTATCCATCACAATATTTCACATGTGGGTTTGTGCCATGTGCCAGCCAGTGAGTAAAAGAGGAGATTCCTCAGGCTTAAGAACTTTTTCCAGACAAGATATATGGCTGCAGTTACAAAGGAACTTTTAAACCAAGGAACTAAATAGAAGGAAATATACCAGAAACATATTAAGAATCCTTCAAGAACCTGTAATTCTTTAACCCCCTCATGCAATCCTCAGGGTCCTCACAACTGAATCTATGTGACAGCATACTTATCAATACCACTTCAGATGTAGTTATGGAGGATAATTGATGGAAGAACCTCCCAGAGGCAAAGCCAAAGGCCACAGATGATAATGAATGAACAGGGAAATTCCTTGGCAGAGCCAGGGTCCAGTGGAGAAACACACTTTGTTGCCAGGTTAGGGAGCCTCTAATCTCAGTGGGCGTTAACGTCATTGCAGTGGTCCAGTGACTGCTGTTTCCCTCCCTTTCTTTCCTTTTCTGAAAGAGCGTTTTTATGATCCTGTTCCTCATTTACCACTATGTTTCTGGTGGGCGGAGGTTGGGAGGACAGATGACTTGTTTTTCAGAAGATGCACGTGAGAGTCACAGGTGGTCCTGATGAGGGGAATGCATATCACTCAGAGGTCCTAGACTTTGAAATGAATGCAGTAGCCAGGTGGAACATTGTGTTGCCTCACTCGAACGGGGAAAAGTGTGCTTTATATCTAGGAAGGAGGATGAGCAGAAATATGTGAGTGATCAAGGGGTGCACTGTAGCTGAGGCTGCCAGTTGCCTCTCTGAATGCATTCTTCCCTCTTCTGCTAGCAATAGAATTACCTGAATTTTAGATCAGCCCATGGCCATTCAGCCAAAGGCTGTATTTCTCAGCCTCCTTAGCATCTGGGTTGGACCATGTAACTTGGTAGTAGCTAATGGGATGTGAGAAGAAATCATATGTACCAAATATTCTTGGGTTATTAAAAGAAACAGACATGCCTCGCCTTGTTCCTTTCTCCTTTCTCAGTGGCCAAGAGGTTGATAGGTAGTAAGATCTAAAGCAGCCTTCTTAGGTTACAAGGGAGTAGCCATGGTGGAGCAATAAAATAGAAAGGGTCTGGGTCCCCCAAATCTCAGAGCTGCCATATTGGCCCTGGAGTGCTTATGTTCAGTCTGTGACACAGAGAGAAATAAAGTTCTTTCATGTTGATTCGGGTCTTTGTTAGAGCAACTCAAGCTTATAATCTAATTAATATAGGCTTATGATCAAGTGCCACATCTCATTGTATTGTAACTATTTTTCTTAATTATGCTTCTTTTTATTATAAGTAGCTAATTAGTGATAATAAGAAGAGTATCATCAAATAATAACATGTACCAAGTCTCGACTGTAATCCAAGGGCTGGAAGTTCAGGCAAACCTTGCAGGAGCTAGCATAGGAATTAGAGGAGCCATCAGGAACTGAGGTTAGTCTCATCTCTGCTTCTGCAAACTGGTTTTCTCTACTTTAGTTGGTATATGACCAAATATGATAAAACGGACCCCAAGCTTACATCATTTCCTAACAGAGACAGAGTGGGACATCAGTCCTAATTTCAGAGTTCCCAGCATAGGGAATCTGGCCCAGCTTTGGCTAGGGTCCAGTTAATTCTATCAACCCACAGACTGGTATTGGAGGAGAAAGTTCCCAGAAAAGGCTGCTGTCCCCTTTATAGATAGCCTATGGGTCATTTAATGTCTGATTAATTTACATGTCTGTCCCCCATATTATACTTTGTTGCTAAGGCCGTGGAGAAACAGGAACTCCTATTCATTGCTGGTAGGTATGCAAATTGGTACAACCATTGTGAAGTGGAGTTTGGAACATCTAACAAAACCACACAGGTGTTTGTTTTTGACGTAGCACTTGCACTTCTAGGAAGCTGTCCCAGGAAACACATTCAGTAATATGAAAATATGTATGCACGAGATTGTTCATTGCAACATTGTTTGTAATTGCAGTCTAAATGTCCAAACATAAGAAAGTAATTGAAGGATGGTATTATCCATACAGTGGAATACTATGACACTATTAAATAACAGTAATAAGGATGATCTCTATAAACTGATATGGAATAATTTCCAGAATATATTAAGTGAAAAAAAGGAAAATACAAAAATTTATCTATGGTAGCAGTTCTCAAAATGTGGTCCACACACACCTAGGGGTCCCTGAGACACTTTCAGGTGGTCCATGAGATCGAAACTATTTTCCTAATAATATGAAGCCATTTATTTGCCTTTTTTCAGAGAGGTGACATTGACACTGATGGTGCAAAAGCAATGGAGGTAAAACTGCAGGGGCCACCACAAATCAAGGCTGTGGCACGTACTGTTTAGTGACACACACTCTTGGTTTAAAAAAAAAAAAAACAGTTTCCCTTAAGAATATTCTTGAAGCAGCTGTAAAAATTAGTAATGTTATCAAACTTGACCTGAGTACATGTCTTTTGAATATTCTGTGTGACTAAATGGGAAATACCCATGAAGTACTTCTGCTGTTTGAGTTACAAGCTGAAGTAGCCAGTTTTTAATGGAACACCATTTTTACTTCAAAGAACAGCTGATTGACAAACTTGTTATTCAGACATGGGTATTTGACAGTTTTTTTCTCAAATATGAGTGAGGTGAGCCTATCTCTTCAAGCAAAACAATTGATAGTATATGTTGTCAATGACCTGAAGGACTGACACTTCTCTGCGTGAGCCTTCCACTCAGTATTGATTTTGGAATCACGCTAACGTTTTGCATACCAAAAAAGTCATCATTATCATAATACTGATAAAATCAAAAGAATGTGGGGCAACCATAGAAGGGAATATAAATTTTAAAAATAAACCTAAATGTATTTCAAAAGAGTTACAGTCACACTGGAGAGGACAGAAGGAAGAGCTGACTCAAGTAACTTTTGTAGAAATCTTTTTTATTAATTAATTAATTTATTTATTTATTTACTTTTGGCTGCGTTGGGTCTTCGTTGCTGCGTGTGGGCTTTCTCTAGTTGCAGTGAGCAGGGGCTACTCTTCGTTGTGGTGTGTGGGCTTCTCATTGCGGTGGCTTCTCTTGTTGCGGAGCACCGGCTCTAGGCGTGCGGGCTTCAATAGTTGTGGCACGTGGGCTCAGTAGTTGTGGCTTGCGGGCTCTAGAGCGCAGGCTTGGTAGCTGTGGCACACGGGCATAGTTGCTCCACAGCATGTGGGATCTTCCCAGACCAGGGCTCGAACCCGTGTCCCTTGCACTGGCAGGCGGATTCTTAACCACTGCGCCACCAGGGAAGCTCTCAAGTAACTTTTGAACATGGTATTTTGACCTTATAGCCTCAGATTAAAGAAAAGAAACAAAGGAATATTGAATTATAAGTCGTGCCATGTAGAGGCACGGCTGGTATATTCTACAATTGAACAAGTAGTCACTATCTTGGGAGTAATGGGAAACAGGTTTCTTACTGTCAGAGAAGAGTTACAACCATGAAGAATAGGAAGACTGAAATAAAGCCTGTGGTATTGGATTGAAATCAGAGGTATTAGTGTGAATTCATGGTTTTCAACTGGATACTGTGTATGTGTGTGTGTGTGTTCTACCTGTGTCTACTGAGAGGACCTAGAAGCAATGACACTCCAGTAGTAATATGCACATTGCACATTTACAGCCCAGATCTTGGTGTCTATATATCCTTCTTCACTGAAAGTAACTAGGGCTTCTTGGAAAAATGATAGATTCCAGGGTTAGGCAGGGAAAGCCAATATGAGCCTGGAACATTTTGTTGTACCAGAAAATAAGAAAGTCCTCAAAGAATGGAGTAACAGTATTTCAAAGGCATCCTCTCTAATTTATTTATTTAAATAAGTATTTCAATATGTCTGCACTTCTTCACTTGAGGGATTTTTGAGAGGCTGCAATTATTAACAAACGTGAGAAATATTGGAAAGAGAAATACTATACAACATCCGTATCTCTTTTGCAGCTACTCTGCAAGTCATAAAATATCAAATTGGCCCATTCATAATGAGGAGCTAAGGCCATATACAATATGGCTATTAAGTAATCATTTATCAACTAGATGATGAGTGCACAATTGATACAATTAAATTTTATGATGTTTAAAAAAAATGGTAACTAGTTATAACCCACTGAATAACATACTCCACAAATAATAACTCCACAAATCCATACTGATGTAAATAAACAAGCAAAGAAAGAAATGGGGAAAGAAAAGCTCTTCCATACAGTAGAATGCCAACAAATAAATGTAAGAGAAATGATGGTGTTAGAAATCACCAGTTGATAAATATGATAGTAATATTCGATTCAAGCTAGAATCATAATGGATTATAAAACTAGAGGGTAGGGCTTCCCTGGTGGCGCAGTGGTTGAGAATCTGCCTGCCAATGCAGGGGACACGGGTTCGAGCCCTGGTCTGGGAAGATCCCACATGCCACAGAGCAACTGGGCCCATGAGCCACAATTACTGAGCCTGTGCGTCTGGAGCCTGTGCTCCACAACAAGAGAGGCCGCGATGGTGAGAGGCCCGCACACCGCGATGAAGAGTGGTCCCCACTTGCCGCAACTAGAGAAAGCCCTCGCACAGAAACGAAGACTCAACACAGTCATAAATAAATAAATAAATAAATAAATAAAAAACTAGAGGGTAAAAGTTACGAATAGGACATCGACCTTTCTTTATTAATTACAAAGGGAAAAATAATACCTTGATTGTGGAGAAGCCCAGCAGACACAACCTTAACAGAGTGATCAAATGTAACATTCACTTGTAACGGGACATGTGAACATTGAAATCATTTGCCACCTAATATGATGCACTGAGAAGGGCCTGATGTCACTGTTGTGATCTATCTGTCAAAAATGCACAGCCTCAATCTAACGGAAGAAGCTGGAGACAATGCCAAAGTGAGGGTCATTCTGTAGAATAACAGGGGTTTACTCTTCCAAAATGCCAAGGTCGTGAATGACAAAGACTGTTCCAGATTAAAGGAGACTAAAGAGATACACTGACTAAATACAACGCGTGCTCCTAGATCAGATCTTAGTCTAGACATTTTTGCTTTCTTCTGAAGGAAATTTTTGCTTTCTTCTGAAGGAAATTTTTGCTTGCTTATGAAGAACATTATTTGACAACTAGCAACATATGAATCTGGTTTGAATATTGGGTAATAGCATTCTATCAATGTTAGTTTCCTAATTTTGATAATTGTATGATGTAAGAGGATGTCCTCATTCTTAGGAAATACACACTGAAGTGTTTAGGGCTCAAGGGGCAACATATCTGCAACTTGGAAAAAAGAAAAGGGTATACGTGAGAAATGCTTGTGTATGTGTGTAAAATAATGAACCAAATCTGGGGAATCTGGGTAGTAAAGAGTATATGGGATTTCTTTATACTATTCTGACCACTTTTTTGGTAAGGCTGAAATTATATTAAAATAAAAAGTTCCAAAACAAAGGTAAATGAGAAAGTAATGAAATTCTGACACATGTTGTAACAGGGGGGACCTTGAAGACATCATGCTGAGTGAAATAGGCCAAACTCAAAAGGACAAATATTGTATGATTCAACTTATATTAGGGACCTAGAATGGTCAGATGCATAGAGACAGGAAGTAGAATAGAGGTTACCAGGGGCTGAGGAGAGGGGAGAGAGAGTTAGTGTTTAATGGGAACAGAGTTTCAGTTTGGGAAGATTAAAAGGTTCTGGAATTGGATGGTGGTGATGGTTGCACAACAATGCAAATGTACTTAATGTCAATGAACTTAAAAATGGCTAAAATGGTAAATTTCATGTTATATATATTTTACCGCACATACAAAAAAAAAAAAAAAAAAAAAATGAGGGTTGGCAGCAGCCCCAGATTTAAATGCTTCAACCCCACATCAGCTCGACTTCCCCAGAACTGATTCTGCAGTTTCATTCTGCAAACACAGTTAAGGAACAGCCTCCTTTCCATCAGAGATCTGGTAACATCTTGCCAATCAAGGTGAGAAACAGCCTATTTAAAAAATAGTTATGAGCAGGCCCAGGAGGCACTTCATAACCACAGTAATTAGCCAACCGCCTGTTTGCAGGCTGACACCTCCCAAGGATGCTTGGAGAAGCTGAGAAATCTAGCCTTTTGCAAGCCTTTCACACCCTTTGACCTCTGCAGTGTGAACAGGAAAAATAAAGCCACGTAACACAGCTGACTTATGCAGTCAAAATTCTGGCTCCAGCCTGGCCTGAAGTGGTTCGCATTATCTAGGTTACTCATTATCTTTTTACAGTATAAACGATGGTAAAGTGTTTTCTATATTTTAAGTGTTTGTAATAAATAGGCTATCAGGTAGGCTCAGTAAATTTTATTTTTAGAAACTTAAACTGCCAAGTGAAAAAAATCATTCCCATTCTCACAGGCACAATGAAATTTGGGGCCTTTAATCTTTTAAAACCGTATTAAGCAGGCTGTTTGCCTCTAACTCATTCTAGAGAAAACGGCAAACTTCATCTCCCTGAAGTATGGCTGAATAGTCATCATTTCCTACAGAATAAGGCCTGACCCCACCTCAGGCTGGTAATTTGACCTCAATATACATTTTTTATTAGTATGTTTTTTGTTTTTTGTGGAGTTTTTTGGCCACACCATGCGGCATGTGGGATCGTAGTTCCCTGACCAGGGATCGAACCTGCACCCCCTTGCAGTGGAAGCACAGAGTCTTAACCACTGGACCGCCAGGGAAGTCCCTCGATATATCCATACTTTTTGAGGTTTACCTTCCATGACTCCCTTCTGTATCTGCCAAATCAGACCACCAAACCTTAGAATAAATCTCCCAAAGTATAGTTGCTGGATCAAAGAATACACCCCTTTTCTAGACTGTAGATGTACTTTGGTGAGTTGCTCTGTCACTGGCTTTGAGCAACAGGCCTCCGTTTCCTCAAATCCTTGCAAACTCTGCTTCCTCCAGTTTTTGAAATGCCCTGAACTACTTATCTTTTCTCGTACTTTGTCCCCCTGGGCACATTCACCTATTGTTCTTTGCTTACTTATTTTATTTTCACACCAACCAGCTTAAAAACTTGACACATAGTGAGCACTCAAGAATCACTGCCAATATTTGTCAAATGCATACTATCACTCTTTCAGTTCACATGTAGAACCTGTAATTGTATCTATACTCTGGTGCCAAGGATAGGCAGCTTTTTTTTAAAACTTAAAAAATAAACGTATTGCTTTTTATGCTGATTAAAAGTAAGGGAATCCAAGCTCATTGCAGAAAATTTGCAAGAGAATGGGAAAGCAAAATCCCACCAACTCGGGCACAGGCATTGACATTTAAGGCTATAAATTGTCAAATTTTGCAATAGACAAAGCTGAATCCTGGAAGAGAAGCACACAAATTTAGTTTAGTTTTGTTTTGCTTTATTTCTGTGGACATTCAAATAAGGTCTGGAGTGGATGTAGGTTAGAGTGTAGATTTCGAGACCCCCAGGTAAAAGGAAGTAAACCTTCAATTTCATTATCCCGGAAGTAAGAGTATAAACTCTTTTTGCATGTCTTGCAAACCTTCTCAGCTGTACTTCTTGAGAACAATTGATAACGGCCTTCTGCTCTGTGAGAGGGGGCGGTGCCGGTGGAGGTGAGGCATTCTAATCCCACAGCTAATCAATGAGGAATGAGTGTAAACTTCCCACTCCAGTATTTTCAGTTTGTTTGTTTGTTTCCAGTTTAGACCGCCTGTTACCAGATAAGGATTCCTTAAGAGTAACTTACTCAAATCTTCTTAACACAACTTGAAGTCCAACAAACAAAATTTACGTTATTTTTTTCCTGGACTAAAGTTGATTTTTCATTTTCTGAGCAGAAATGATTTGACGGCAGTTTGCAAAATAATAAGAGAAGAATTTGGGGGGTAGGTGAGTGAGAGGAAACTTTGTCTAAACAGCATCCTTAGTTTGAAAAATAGGTAGGTTACTTTGTGAATTGGATTTCAAAGCTCCATGGAGGGGCTTATATTTTAGACTGGGGTGATGATGTCTCAAGAATTCTTGGAGGCTCAAAAAAATGACAGAAGGCAAAGCACTGTGGTTACAGAACGTTTGGAAAATGTACTTTTCAAGCAGACAAATAAGTGACAAATGACTAATCAAATAGAAGTTTGTGTAGGTATGGGTTTATTCTTTCCCATAAAAAAGCTGGTAGGATGAACATATTAGATGAAGGCAAAGTGTACCTAACTCAAGAAATCTAGACACCATTTTTGGGAATAGTTGGTTTGTTTAGTTTTAACAACTAAATGGGATTCTTGTGAAGTATAAAATATTTAGGATTAGTCACAGATTTGTGATTTCCAGTGAGGGATAATGTGTCCAAGAATTATGAGAGAGAGAGAGACAGAAAGAGAGGGAGAGAGGAAGGAAAGAAGGAAGGCAGGGAGGAAGAGGAGAGATGGAGGGAGGGAGGGAAAGCATTCAGATAAGCTATTGATGATTCTACTTTTTTCAAACCTAATGGTCAGAATATTATGTTTTAAGACTTAAATAAGGCCTGTTTGTGTTTTAATGTCACCATTTGGCTGTTCTGGATGAAAACAACTCCATACTAGATGTATCAAATCTTTCTAGACTTTACTCCGCCATCTTCCTATTCCTCTGTCTGTCTCTGTCTCTGTCTCTGTCTCTCTCTGTCTCTCTGTCTCTCTCTCTCTCTCTCTCTCTCTCTCTCTCACACACACACACACACACACACACACACACACACACGAGAAGGAAATAATTTGCCTTAAAGTCATTTGTAGCCATGAATTTTTAAAGTAATGTTTTTCTTTGTCAGTAAAGTAGAACAATATTTCTAGAGACCTCAAAGTGAGATACTGATTTGGTGAACATGCTTCCTGAACCACGGGAAAAAAAAAAAAATCAGGGCAATTGTTTGACAAGTTCAAATGGGAGAAACTGATATAAATGCTTGAGGGTAGGACTGTGCAAAAGAGAAAATGTACCTCAGTTATTGGTCTAACAGAGGCTAGTAGAACTAAAAGCTTTAAAGCCCCATCTAAAGATAAAATGTAATTGTTCTCTCTGGCAAGAAGAAAATGCTTAACCACAGGAAGAGAAATAGCTAGAAAGGAAAATACAATAAGGCATAATTCTGGGACTTCTTAGCTCCTTTAGTAAACAAACCATCTAGCCTAGGGAGGAAGGTGTTACTGCCAGGCAAGCAGAGCATTAACTACGAGAGCTTATCTAGAAGGGACAGAACGTCTGGGATTTGCTTCAGAATAATATAGGAGAGAAGGAAGTATGTGAGGGTATATATAGATGAAGCAAGAGTGGCCATGGGTTGATAATTGTTGAAGCTGGGTGATGAATATTTGGGGATTTATTACACTAGGATCTCCACTATTAGATATATTTACATTTTTACATAAAAAAAGGGAAAAAAACAAAAACAAAGACATTCTAGGCAGGACAAAGCCCTTGTTTGTGAGGTCACCTGGCTATTTTTAAGGTTTTTTTAAAAAATAAAATGTATTCAAGACTAGTAGATATGTGTATGAATTGCTGCCAAGCACAAACGGAAGGGGAGAGACAAATATGGACTGATTTAGAAATTTATTTTGCCCCCGCTAATCTACTCTGTAAGTGTGTTGCTGAGGAGAGCTTCCAAAATGGGTTGGAGAAATAAAATAAAATATACCTAAGTTTTAAAGATAAAGTTTATCCAAGTAGCTTGGAAGTGAATATGTTTTCCTCCCTTTTAAGGTAATACGGAATAATCGTTTTGGCTTTTGCATGACATCCTGTGGAGGCCTGATGAAACACTTTAGGAAGCAGATTGTCCCCTAGTAAGAACACACCAATAGAAGAGAAAGCCTTTCCTTAAATGTTGCGTGCCTTTCGGGGGGGTATGCGGACTCCATCCATACATCGACAGCTTTTATTCATTCATTCTGAGGAAAGTATCTTGCTCTCTTTTTACATATTATAATGCTTGGCCCAATTTTCTGTAAAAATTACCTGCATCAGGATTAACCTTTCCAGTTTTGCAGATTTGGCAATCCAATTCAAATGGTTTGACAGCCTTTGATACTTCCTGTAAATAGCAGTGAATAATGAACTCCCAGGGTGTCACTGGGGGTTATTCACACTTGCTAATGATTAACCACCCCTGGCTCCTGAACTGTAGAACCAGACTTCAAGGCCCCAAATATAGCTCATCCTATTTTAGACCCCTGCTCAGGTTTTTATATGAGTTTTGAAAATCCCTTCTAACTCAAACCAGAACGAAACCTAAGTGTCCAATAAATGGGGATTGGTACATAAATTATATCCATAGTTACAACGAACTATTATTTAGTCATCAAAAATGATGATAGTAAACATGCCTTGTGAGAAACGTTAAAAGAAGTTCTCTAGAGAGAAGGAAACTAAGACAGAAACTCAGATCTCCGTTAAAAAAAAAGGAAGAGCTGGGAAGAAGGAATAAGTGAAGGTAAAATAAAATGATGATGACCAGTCTAGACTGGGCACCTGCCTTCTCCAACTCCAGCTCATATTCTTCCTCTGTCTCTGTCTGTCTCTCTCTCATTTCTCAGACTTGTACAAAAAAGTATAAGATTAAAAAAACCCTCCTTGCCATGCATCTCATTCCTTTCTACCCTTCTCTTCCTCCAAAGGTAGCCATTGTTAATGTTTCCTTGAGTATCGTTCCAAAAAAATACAGGCATAAAACATTTTACACAAAAGGGCAATACTAGGGACTTCCCTGGTGGTGCAGTGGTTAAGACTCTGAGCTCCCGATGCAGGGGGCCAGGGTTCAATCCCTGGTCAGGGAACTAGATCCCGCATGCAGGCCGCAACTAAGAGTTCGCATGACACAACTAAGGAGCCAGAGAGCCGCAACTAAGACCCAGAGCAACCAAATAAATAATTTTTTAAAAAGGGGGTAATACTATAATGTTTTTCGCCTTGCTTAAAAACAACGTACCACGGAATTCCCTGGCAGTCCAGTGGTTAGGACTCTAAGCTCTCACTGCCGAGGGCCCAGGTTTAATTCCCTGTGGGGGAACTAAGATCCCACAAGCCTCACAGTGCTCCCAAAAACCCCCCAAGAAACAAAAACAAAAAAGCTTATCAACATATATTAGTAATCTTTCTATATCAGCTCAGTCTGATTTACTTTGTTGCTGTAATGACTGCAAAATAAAGTTTTCATGGTGGCTTTTTTTTTTTTTCATGTTTCTGTTTATTTGGATTTCTTTTTCTTTTTTTTTGAACTGCTTATCTATAGACTTTGCCCAACTTTACTTTTTAAAAACAGGGTTTTTTTCCTCTGATTTGTATCAGCTCTCCATAAGTTCGGTAAATAGGTCTTGTGCCTGACATGTGCCGCCAGTTATTTTTTCCCAGTTTTTTTGCTTTTGAAAATTTTATGATTTTTTTCCTCAGACACAAGTTTTTTTGTTTGTTTGTTTTTTTAAAGGAATTCCTTTATTTTTATTATTTATTTATTTATTTATTTATTTTTGGCTGTGTTGGGTCTTTGTTTCTGTGCGAGGGCTTTCTCCAGTTGCGGCAAGCGGGGGCCTCTCTTCATCGCGGTGCGCGGGCCTCTCACTATCGCGGCCTCTCCTGTTGCGGAGCACAGGCTCCAGACGCGCAGGCTCAGTAGTTGTGGCTCACGGGCCCAGTTGCTCCGCGGCATGTGGGATTTTCCCAGACCAGGGCTCGAACCCGTGTCCCCTGCATTAGCAGGCAGACTCTCAACCGCTGCGCCACCAGGGAAGCCCCATACACAAGTTTTTTAAAAATACAAAATGCTTATACACATGGATCTCTTTTACTGGGTCTCAATTTTGTGTCCTGGTTAGAAAGGCCTCTCCACTCCACGATCATATTCATGCCTCCTTCCAGAACAAGTGGTCTCAACCTCAGCACGACTGACCCGCCAGACAGGATGAGTTTTCTGGGGAGGTCTGTCCTGTGTGCGGTAAAACAGCAGCGTCCCTGGCCTCTATCCACTAGATGCCAGTAGCATGCCCTCCTCTCTAGCTGTGATCACCAAAAATGTCGCCAGGCATTGTCAAATGTCCCCTGGGAGGCAAAGTTGCCACATACATCCCGCCTGGAGGACCACTGTTCTAGAACATACAGGGGTGCATTTTTAATTAACATGTCAATCTCTAACATTTCAGTCTTTGATTCAGATGAGTTTTATTTTTGTTAAAGGAGTGAGATAGAGATCCAGCTTGATTTTTAACTAAAAGTAGTCAATTGTCCCAATTCAATTTACCCCTGATCTGAAAAGTCACGTTTGCCAAAATCTAAATGTCCGTATCATATTCTAAACTCTCATTGTTCTTTGTTTCCTCTTTATTTATTCTCAGTACAGAACACTTACATTTTAATTATTATTAACTTCAAAATACACTTTAATATCTGAAGGGGTTTCCCCTGCCCTCCTCCCATTCCCCAACACTTCTTTCAGAATTTCCCAGGCTATTGTGTGGTTGTTTAATTTTGATGAAGTGTAGCAATTTAAAAACAAATATCCTGTTGGAAGTTTAATAGAAATTGCTTTGAATTTAAAGATCGATTTGGGGAAGATAAACATCTTTATGCTTTCGCTATTGAATCTTGCAGGAAAGGATAAATTATATCTTTTATTTTACTTAAGTCTTCCTTTATGTCCCTCAGTAGGGTTTTAAAGTTTTCTTCATAAAACTTGCACATATTTCTTGTTAATTTTATTCCTAGATATTTCATCGTTTTATTGCTGTTATAAATGGGTCCTCTACAGCTTTGAGACGAGGTAATGGTGATAAATGGAAACATATGAGTGGATTAACCCTTTGATGGAAAGAGGAGAAAGGGACTCAGTTAAAAACTGGTACAGTATTCTGAAGGTCTTACTTTTACCCCATAAATATGGTACTATTCCAAACTATATTTTTTTTTCTTTTTTTTAAAATCAGGACACATCACCCCCCCTGCCTTCATTATTGGCCCATCTAACCTTGTTCCTTTAATTCTCTGTCAAATGCTTTTAGGCTAATACAAAAACAGGCTGGTTCTCACCATTTTAAAAAGGGAAGAAAGGGAATTCCCTGGTGGTCCAGTGGTTAGGACTCCGTGCTTCCACTGCTGAGGGCCCAGGTTCAATCCCTGGTCAGGCAGCTAAGATCCTGGAAGCAGAGCAGCCAAAAGAAAAAGAAAAAGAAGAAAAAAAGAACAGGAAAAACAATGAACACAGTAGAAAACTTGATGAAAGTTATGAATAGGTGAAAAGAAGAAATAAATGCACAAAAAACACAAGAACGTGCTCTCACCTTCTCAAACCAAGACATGCAAACCTTATAAAAATTAGGTGTCATGTATTTGCCTAGGAGATTGACAAATATGAAATTGATTGATAATGTGCAGTGTTAGCAAGGGTGTAGAGAAAGAGGTTTTAAATATGTAAGATGATTTGGAGGGCAATTTGGCAACATCGTGAAAATTTTGAATGCACAGCCCTTTGACTCAGCTAGTCTACCTTCCAGGGACTCCTACAAATATACTCACACAAGCCCCCAAAAATCTGCATACAAGCTGACATTCTGCTGAGACACACTGGTTTAGTTTGCCCTCGTTTACAAACCAAAGGAGCTCCTGGCATTGGTTGGTGCCTATGTTTTATCAATTGTTGAATATTTTAACTATAATTGCACTTTCTTTTTGTGCTTAGTTACAAATTAGACACTATTTAAATGCTCAGCACTAAACATAAATGAAAAAAGCAAGCTGCAGAATATCATTATTGTTTGGATCATGGACCAGGGGTCAGAATGGTGGGACAAATGATTGAACTGCCCTTCTTCGTCTGTCAGATGGGGATAATAAGGCGTGCTTCTTAGGATGTTTTCAGGAATAAAGATTAAAATATGTGAAGTATTTAACGCTGCCTGGCATGTTATTTACAATAACGGATTGTATTCTCATTAATGATTCTTACAGTCTCATTTTCATGCATTATTTTGTTTGAGAAATATTTATTGGGTCCCTTTATGGTTGAGGCCTTGTGCCAAGTGCAGGAATATTTAACAATGAGCACACATTTTATTGGGGGGGGTCAAAGGACAACGAACACACTAACAGTCAAATGAGCAAAATAATTAAAACTTACAGTGTTATGGGGCTTCCCTGGCCATCCAGTGGTTAAGAATCCGCCTTCCAATGCAGGGGACGTGGGTTCGATCCCTAGTCGGGGAGCTAAGATCCCCCATGCCACAGGGCAAGTAAGCCCTCATGCCGCAACTACAGAGCCCGCGCACCACAACTAGAGAGAAGCCTGCACGCCACAGTGAACAGCCCGCCCACAGCAACTAAGAGCCCGCGCAGCCAAAAAAAAAAAATTGTGGGGCTATGGAAGAAAGAAAGAAAGGGTTGAGCGAGACCTGTGGTTCTCTACCAGAGGTGTCCCCCTACCCCAATTTCTGTCCCCTCTGGAGGACATTGGTAATGTCTGGAGATGTTTGTCACAACTTGGGGGGAGGGTGTTACCAGCCAGTATTGGTTAGCCCCCAGGGATGCTAGTAAACATCCTACAATGCGCAGGACAGCCCCCCACAACCGAGAATTATCCAGCCCCAAACAGGACTGCGGTTGAGAACCCCTGAGCTAGATGGTGGCAGCAAAGGTAACTAAATTTAGGTCAAGTGGTCACAGAAGACTCCTCTGAGATGATGATATGTAGGTCAAATTCTGACTGGTGAGAAAAAGCCAGATAGGCAGCAAATGCTATGGGGCCATCCCAGGCAGAGGGGACTTGAAAACAGCAAATAACAATGAAAACCCCCTTACATTTGAGTGTAGTATACATATGCGCATATGGAGAGTGAAGGGGTCAGTTAAGAGGTCTTTCCTATTTCACTATGTATACTTCTTTCTTGCTTGGATTTTTGAGAACAGTCTACTTTCCACCCCACCCCGCCCCTTTTTTTGTAATTAAAAAATGAGGAAAGAAAAAAAGCACAAAAAGCAGGCAGGTTGGAAGAGAGCCTCTGGTAAAACTCCAGGTAGATTTCAGAGAAGAGACAGGTTTTAGAGCAACCTCCATGTGTCCAGGTGGCCCTGGTGTCGTAATCTGTGGTCAGTCTCTGCCCTATACTGCCTTCCACATCCACCAGACCCTCCACAGATGATGCCAGAGAACACCTGATTTACAGCCAGGTAATTTATGTCCAGTACTTGGTTTTATACCTTTTAGCTTTGTTATATTTGAATGTGTTATCTTGACTTTAGGAAAAAAATAATAACCTAGCTTACTAGTTTGAGTATTAAATGAGGTCATTTAAATTGTTTCGTAAACTGTAAAACACAGTACAGATCATGATGTTGAGAATAGAGAGGTTAGAGGCTGTGCTCAACAATTATCTTTCTGCTTTGTCCTGTTGAGTTCAAATCCCCTCTAGGGAAAGAAAAAGAAAAAGGCCTGTGCTACAGAGGGAAAAAAGGGCTGGGAAGGGAAATGCAGGCCAGGAGAAAAGTGATTACAAACGAAAGTAGTAGCACAAGTTACATTATTTATGTAACTAAGGGGAGGAGAGTCATGTTGATGGGACAGATAAAAATCACCACAAGATGGTTGTAGCCCAGCCCCAGGCCCTTGAAAAGACAATGGTTGGCTTCTCCTTAAGCAGCCTAGGACCCCCTGACCTGAGATGTCAAGAGATGATTATAGAACGCTTGTGCAGTGCTTGGAGCCCCGCAGTCTGCATATTTTATAAAAATATCTGTTCCCCAGAGAGGAGAAGCAAAAGGGATCCAGTGACTGTGAGTCATCATTCCTCCGTGTAAGACAGTGCCGCGTGGAATCAGACTTTATCAACAGTCACTGAGATGAAGGAAATAAATAGTCTCCAATCACTTGATGGACCAGGTATCAAAATAATAATAACTGCAAATATTGATACACTTTTCTGGCTTATGTGCCTTTCCAAGTTTCTTTTTGAGTTTTTGCTTTTGAAGGGCTCGCAGCTGTGAAAAGTAACTTAACTCTGTGTCTTTTCTTGGCCTTGAGGCAGCCTGGGAAGATAAGACACCAAATGGAACTGTGTGCCTGGAGGGAAAAAATAATGGTGTAAAACGATGATAAAGTACCAAACACTTTCTCACTTTTCATTCATACAATTTTCCAATATAATTAATAACATCCATATGAATTCAGCAAATAATACATAGTAAATGTGAATCCACATTTTTTCCCCCCAAGCACCCCGGGAAGAATCTTAAAGGACACTGGATCACTTTCACCGAGAGGCCCTACCTGGGACATTTAGGGACTCACAGAGCCAGAACTGAAACTTGTTTTTCCACCTTGAGAAAAGCAAATAAACAAAAATATCCTAAGCAATTGCTGGTTTTTCAAGCCCACTCTTTCGGGTTGTTTTCCTGGCCTGTGTTACGCAGACTCCAGGCACTTTCTTCCCAGAATGCACCAACAGTCCAAAGCTTCAAACAAGTTTGGGACGGGCCTTGGGGATGTGGGAGGGAGGACATCGACCCGGGGGAGGGGGCCCGTGTTCCTCTCGGGAGCATCTCGCCAGCTTTAATAACTGCTTCGGTGTGACTCGCTCGAGCCAAAGGTGAGCATTGCCCGGATCAAGCCGGACCTCCAGCGAGAGAGTTGAAAGTTCGACTCTCTCCTCCTGGCCATTTGAAAAGAGGCTTTTAATTCTCGGCGCCCCTTCCCCTTCTCCGGTAAAGTTTGTTTTCTAGCTATAAACTCCCTGCAACTCTCGGTTTCCATCTCGGTTGCTTGAGAATCGCAATAATCAGCCAAGTTCATTAGACGAAGGAAAAGATACCTTTGTGTACATAATGAGAGCCACCGCGTGGCCGCGGAGAACCACGCGGAAGAAGGAAACAGTTTTGTCTCGCGCTGGTGCAAACGGCCAGGGGGAGGGTTAAGCCGACCCGAAGGCGGGTTTCGTGGACCGGCTTCGAAAGCGGCCGAGGCAGCCGAAGCGGCTTTCGAAGTTAGCAAACAAAGCGTCTCCCCAGTAACCGCCCGGCTCCAGACAAGGCTCCTGCCACTCCGACCGCTGAGGCGGAGCGCCGGCGCTCCGGCTCCTCCTCCTGCGTCCCTCCTCCCCCTTCTCCCGGTCCCCAACGGATGTGAGCCACCAATCCCAGCAACAAACAACCCTTCAAACGCGGGAGCGGAGCGGCCCTCTAACGGGCCCCTCCCCGCCCCACATCTGTCCTGCGCGCGGGCGCAGCCGCTGATTCATCTGCAGCCAGGCCGGGAAGGAACTGCGCACCGGCAAGTTGCAGGGGAGCCCTTCCAGGCTGGTGGTTTCCCCCAGGACCATGTTACCCCCTTGGCCGTTTTAGATGTGTGTTCTCTTAGGTGCCGAGCCGTCGGCACACCACAGGAAAAAAAAAAAAAAAATCGTAAGGTCGCTCCCTTCTTAGAGTGACGCTGTTTTCCTTGTTTATTCATTTTAAGTCCTGTAATTGGAAAAAACCACCCAAGCTTTGTAAACTCTGGCCTTATTCACTCTCGGGGCGGGGGTGTCTTTTTTTTTTGGGAGAGTGAGTGGGTGGGAGGCTGGCTTTAATTTTCAGTGTAATCCTAAAACAGAGGCTCCAAAATCTAGTTAGTCATCGTTTGGCTGCCTTATTCCTCTTTGGGTTGAACCTTATTTCCACGGAGCTTCTGCCGGGTTCTTCACAGAGATTACAAAACAAAAACAGCACAGAGCAGAAACTGGAGGCAGACTCGGGAGCTGACGTCTCTTTTAGGCTAAATTATTTACGTTTGAGTTTTTTTTTTTTTTTAAGTGATGGGGAAAGTCTTAGTGTGGCATGTGACAGTTCGTTTACTTCAAAACAACGAAGGGGACAAACACGCGAAAACTACACGCAGAGGAGAAGGCGGGGAGGGGGCACGCGTTTCTTGAAATGAGCCTAAAGCATCTGGTCTTTTTAAAGGGTAATTTCATCTAGGAACTCCTACTGGAGTCCTCCTCTCAACCAAAATAAAGCAACAGGAACATGTATTTACTTAATGGTTAGTTTCTGTTTGAAGTACCGGGGGTGGGGGGGTGGGGAGAAGGGTCCCCTAGCAGGATATAAGTCCTAAAAGTAGACTCTGTTCACCGAAACAGATGAGCGCCCCCGGGGTGGTAGCCCCCTTCCCATAAAGGCGGCACAGCTGCCCGGGTCCGGGGGTGCGGATGTCAGGCCGAGTCTCGGGAGGGCGGGCGCGCGTCTGGGCCGTCCCCAGGCAGAGACTTTTAAAGAGCATGTGAGTATGACAAGTGTCTGTCCGCAACATGTTAGATTTCGAAACTGCCTTGCAATCCAGTCCGGAACTCGCAGCTTTAGCCGGGGGAAACAGACTTTCGCCCGGGGTGTCTGTGTCTCATCCTCCCCCCCCCCCCGCCCCCCACTGTTGCTGTGGAGGAAGAGCCCCCGGAGGAGAAGGGTGCGCCGCGCCGCGCCCGCGTGTCAATGGCAGCCGCGCATTCTGGAAGAAGTTGGTTCTTGTCCCGAATACTTTTCCTACGGAGCCCCGCCCCTTGAACCAGCAGCCGCTGTCTTCTCCTGCGGCCAGAGCGGGGACGGTGGAGTTGGGGCAGCTGTCAAAAACGAAAGGGGAGCCTTTTCTTCCCTGGTTGGAGGAGGGGGAGGAGGAGAAGGCCTCTTTTCCATCTGTTGCAATTTCCTAACCAAACGCACCCTCGCCAGCCCCGGGAAGAAAGGCCTAAAGTAGAAACTCGGGGCGCTCGGCTGGTGTCGCCGCCGCCGAGCCGGGGATGCAGGCGGCGTGCGCGCAGTGGGGAGCAGCGATCGCGTTTCTGGGCTCGGCCGCCCCCACGAGGGACGGGTGACAGCGGCCCGGGAACGCGGGCTGAGGCGGCGCGGCCGCGGCGCTCGGTGCCGTCCTCCGCGGCTGGAAGGTGCGGGGGAGGGGCGGAGGAGCGGCGGGGCGGGCGGGGGACGGGGCGGGCGGCTGGGGGCGGAGGCAGGACCTCCTGTACCTTCCCTCCTCGCCTCGCTCACTCTGACAGCGCCGAGGTGCGCCGAGCAGGAGCGGGGAACAAAGGAGCAGAGTGGGGAGGGGAGCGAGTTGGGCGAGGGAGAGCCCCCGGCCGGCTGCCAGAAGATCCCGGCAGGAGGAAGCCCAAGTGTCACTTGAATTCCACCCAAGGAGCGGGAGCCTGGGATCCGAGCGCCTTGTTTAGCAATAACGGCTGGAGCGCGTCCTACAAGTTACGGGAGAGTTGGCCGGGAAGGAGGACAATCGCTCGGCCCCTCCGCCCTCGCTGCTAGCCCCTCGAGACCCCAGCGTCGCCTCGCGCTGGAAGGGGAGCTCCAGAATGAAAAGCAAGAAAGGTGAGGCTCGCGGGCTGCGCGCGCCGTGGACGCGAGTACCAGGGAAACGTGCTTGAGGGGCGGCGCTGGGCTCGGGGCGAGAGTGACTTGGTGGACTTTTCCGCCCCGGGGCTTGCAGGCCCGAGTGGCGGCCGTTCTCTTTGTTGAGGCTGCGTCTGAAATGGCAGTTGTTGTTTTCCTTCTAGACACAACACGAGGGGCTGTTGTGGGGAGACGGGCCTCTCCACGCTGCTGGCACGTTGTCAAGAAACACGCTCGCCGCCTTGTTTGTGCGCCTCCAAGTTTCATTGTCTCCGCCGACACCCCACGCTCGCCGCGTGGCTTCTTGCTCTTTCTCGCGGGCGGGGGAGTGGGGTCCGGGTCGGGGGCACCCCTGCCCCGCTTTTCCCCGTCGGGACCCTGGGCGGCCCGGCCGGCGGAGCCGCGGCTCCTTTGTCTCAAAGTTGGGCTCCTGGGCCCCCGCTCACTCCCGGCTGGGCCGGGCACGTCTTCTCCAGGGATGAGGCGTTTACACCTTCGGAGAAAGGCGACTCTGGACCCCAGGTCGCCCCCGGGTGTCGGTCCCTTTGGAAAGCTAGACTTTTCAGAATTCCCAGCCTCTACAAGTTTTCCCACGATGTATCTGGGGCAAGAGGAAGAGTTAGGACTGATGGCAAGCGGCGTGCAGTCAGATTGAGTTCAAGTGTGACATGCAAAGAGTGAGTCTGTCATTGTTTCCACGAAGCGTTCTGGAAGCTTTATAACTAAAACTTGCCGTCAGTCTGGTTTAAAAACAAAATACACAGAAAGAAAAAGGAAAAAAAAAGACCACCACGAAAGGTCAAAGAATGTTAACTCCCTTTTGAAGTTAACTTTTCAGTCCCTAGCAGGGAGGTACCCCCGAATGTTCCGTCGTGGGCCGGAGTTGGCTTTTCTGTTGTGATTTATGTCGAGTGGTTCAAAACAGAAGTTAATCGCTCGGGGAAGCCAGCGCGGGCGGGTTGGGGGGAGGGGTGACTACTGCGCATGCCCAGCTGCGGCCAGAGTTTCTCCAGCTCCACATTCTTTCAGACTCGTCGAGCGAGTACGGTTAGAACAGACTCCCGTTAGAGTGGGGCAGCCTCGAAGCCGAGAGGGTTCCCTCGGCCACATTTTCACCTTGGACTTCTGTTCGTTTGATCCTGGGCTGATGCCTTTGAAACACGCGGAGCTCCCCACCTCCCGCTTTGCGAGCGGGAGTCAAAGTAAACGTCCACCCCGGGGCCTTGGTAGTTGTAGTGGAACTAACTCCCCGCGGACCCTGAAGGGCGAGAGCGGGGGCTCAGAGGTTTGGACGTTTAACTGGGCTCGGCGAGAAAAGGCGCGCGGGGAGTGCCCGGGGGCGCCCAGGGAGACCAGGTCAACTCGTGGAAGGCTGACAGGTCCAGATCGTCCCTGGGAGGCGTTCTCTTCCTCCTGGTGAACTGACTGGAACAAGTTGGGTTGTTTTTGACGGGTGCGTCTTGTGATCCGAGACCAGAGCTGGGCTTGCGCCGGGGCGGGCTCCCCCCATTGTTCGGGCTCTGGCGGGGAAGGCAGTGATGATCCTCCCTGACCACCCGCAAGGCTCTGGGGTATCCCCCCCCCCCCGCTGTTGTACCGGTGCCCCACCGTCCTTCCCGGCTCCCCTCTCTCGGCGCCCTCCCCCCACCCCAGCCAGGGGACGGGGCAGGAACCCGCCGGTCCCTGGGGAATCTTCGGGGCGCGCTGCCCCGGGGCGCGAGGTACTGCTACCGCGCCGACTCATGGAAACAATGAAAGGTGACGTGTTGGAGGGGAAACTTCGCGACTGGTTCGGAGCCCTTGCGGGGGAGCGGAGACTGCCGAGGTTGCCCGGGTTTCTTTCCCTTTTTAGGTTTTCCTGGCAAATCCTCTGCGGGTGGGCAGGCCCCTGAGGAGGTTGAGATTCACGGCCCCGTTTTCAGTTTCTTCATGTAATCTGAAACTCCAAGGCCTGGGTTTGCTCTCACTCGTGCGGTCGGAGGGGCGACTTCAGCGGGGGCCGAGGAGTTGGCGGAACAAAAGCTCCCGGGCCGGCCGGGCCGGGCTCCTCCCTCGGCGAGTCCCTCTAGGTCCTGCCCGCCCCCGCCCCGGCCTCCAGCCACCTGGGGGCCCCGCGCCCAGTGGCCTCCGCTAGGGCTCCGGAAGAGATCTGGCCCGCCTGGCTCGCCGAGTTGGACTGTCCGTTTTATAAAAGTCTGTGAAAATCTTTAAAAGTTTTGTTGAAAACAAAAGCACTTAAAAACTCAATCGCGGAGCCGGGGATTTGGTAAGACTGGTTTGTGACGATAGTGTCTCGTCTTAGAAAACTGAGAATGCCCAAAAGACCTCCCCAAAAGATTTTCAAACAAGCAGAAGAATCGTTGAGGAGAATCCCCTGTCTCTTTGCTCCAGGTTTCTGACGATGTGGGATTCTTGCTTCAGACTTCTGCGGCTGGGTTCATCCCAGCGCTCCTTGGATTTAGTGCCTGGGGGGTTAAGTACGTTTCCCGTCGCTTCTCCTGAGATGTTCTAATCAGGAAACCTGTCAGGTTAGGTTTGCTTTTTCCTATTTATACCCTTAAGCGTTGCCTTCGGTTATTCTTATTCCCAGATCCTTTTGTAGCCTCTTCCAGATTTTTTTTTTTTAAGAGTTCAACTTCACAACCACTGTCTCTCTGGCCCTCCCCCGGGCTCTGCCCCTCCCCCTGTTACTATTCGGGGGAAAAAAATGCTTTTTAGGGCTGTGGGATTCATAGGCCATCTTGTGGCTTTCTAAACAAATTTCCTTGTATGTGGATGGAGTAAAAGAGGCTTGTGATCCCCCCCGCACCGCACCGCCCCCCCGCCCCCGACCACCACATTTTTAAAAGTGTGAGCAGAGTAAGATGTTTGGAAACAAGTCGTAACCGGGAAAGTGTTCCAAAGCTCTGTTACAATAGGAAATGAGTAACTTGGAAAAGTCTTTTTGTTTTTCCAAGTTGAGCCACAATCCGGAGGGAGAGTTTTAATGAAAACAGTCCTGACAGCAGCAAACGTGGTTTGCTGTAGTGAAATATCAGCTGGCACAGCCAAGGAACTGAAGTCTTAACTTCCTGTTCCGTCAGCTTTTGTGCACATATTGGAAATATTTGTTAAGAGGTCCGGAGGCCTGGCCGCTCTTTTATTTAAATGAACTGAGAACAGAGTAAAGTCGCCGCAGTTTGGTGTTGCTTAACTGAAACCTGCTTTTGTGTTACTAACCTGTTTTGAAAGATCAGGCTTCTTGTCAAACTAAGTAAGCAGATCAAAGGACAGGCTTTAGGGGTTTTTTGTTTGTTTCAAACTATTTGTGATTATCAACTTACAGTTGGGAATTCACTGTTCAGTGAGCGGACTTTCACACTGTTTCTAAAACGTTAAAAAGGGGAGGTGGGGTTAATAGCCTAGAGAAAAAGTTCTGGCTTTTCAGACTTTTTGAAGAGTTTAAACAAATTGCTTTATTCACGTTTGCTTTAGTCATTCAGTTACTTGACACGTTTTTAAAAGTTAAGATTTCTTTATCAGAGCAAATGTAAAACAGGAACATTTATAATTTCTTAAGGTTTTTTTGTTAATAGTTCTTCACCCAAGTTTCAACACAGGTTTTAAAAGTTTCTCATCTTCTCAACAGTGAAAGCACTTTCAGTTTTAAATGTGCCTCCTTTTTTTTTAAGCAGTTTAATGAAATCTGGGTAGAGAAACATCAGATACGCAGCTGTGGTTAAAATTTAGGATTGCTGGGCCTTTTATTGATGGCTGTTTGTTAATTAAGCCTTGAGCCAAAGTGAATTTGCAAGATCATCCTACTCTTTTGTTAGAACTTGCTTTACTTTGTCTTCGGAAGGTTCTGCCTTTTCTGTGGACACTCCCTCCAGCATATTCTGCCCCCTGCAGTCCAAAACTGAAAATGTGTCACCAAGAAGAGTTAGACTCAATTAACTGCCGAGCTAGCTCATCAACAAATCTTTGAATGAGTAGCTTTTTGAGTCTCATTGTGTTAAAGTGCTTTGAAAGGATGGGGTTTGGGAAAAGTTCCTTTAAGATACATTGAATGGTTTATCACTCTGAGGAATATTCTGTTTTTATTTCCTATCAAGGTAAACCACTTGAGCTTGTGTCAACAAAGTTAAGAATGCCTACCTTTAAATGTCATGCTACTTTAATTTCCTTTGTATAGAAATACTGGTTTTTCAAGCATACTATAGTTTGTAATTTATTTATGTTTAAAAAATTCTAAATTGTCTTCAAAAACGAGAATATACATCTTTAGTCAGAGCAGCCTTTTGTAGTTTTGAAACGGGGAAGGGTTAAAGTTCAAAATTATCTTTAAATGTCTAAAAGGGCCAAGTCTGAAGTTTTGTAGAACCCAGTCTATGTGTGATTTAAATATTCTCTATGGGTGTGACTTTTTAAAAATTTCTGGTAGGATTAAAGCGCTTGTAAACAAAAGAGTTTCCTCTGGGGGTTGCATATTCAGTTTTCTTTGTCATGTAACGATTTAAAGCTGATCTCTGCTTATTGATATGTAGTATCCTGGGTTCGGATTAAACTGGCAGTTAAAATTTACAGAAGTTTTAAAATTTATTCACTACTAGGCATCTTTTGACCTCTTACATTAAGTACTAAAAATTGAAAAATATTTTTATGCAGTGAAACTGAAAACTTCAGTGGTTGTTTGTATTTAGTAAAAAGTGACTAGCACTGTCCATTAAAAGTAGGTGTTGTCTAGTTTTGAATAAATGGAGGTAGCAATGAAAAGGAAAAGAAAAGGAATTGGCAGAAAATTCTGCCATGCATTTTATCTTTAGAATACTAACTGGGTTACAAGTGTAATTTTCTTTGCTTATATCAGTGGAAAAAATCTTCCCTTTTATTTCAAAACCTTCAGTGGAAGAGGGAGGAAGAACAGTGTTTCAAAGGTACGTTAGTTTACCCGTTGGATTGTTTTTCCTAGTTAGCAATGACCTCACGGAGAAGGTTGTCAGACACATCCCGCCTGCTTATGACACCTTTCCTGCTTCACACGTGGCAAGCTATTCGCTTTAGGTGCAGCTTTGTCTCACTTGCTGGATTAGACATTTCTGAGCATCATTCAAAAGGAATGTGAGATGTTGAATCCTATAGGAAAGTGGGTACGAAAGGGAATCTGCCAGTGGGCTGGGAATCTAGAATATGCTGCTAGTCGAATTACTGTTGAGACTTCGCATGAGCTCTGGTGCTTCAGGACGGAAAACACCGGTTCTTCGCTTGTTTGGCTCTCAGGAGTTGAGAAAACACAGTTGTGCTGAGTGGTCAAAAGAGGTGAGCTTTGCTGATAAAAGTGTCTGACGGCTGGCCTCTGTCCTCTCCTAGGTGTTGTTGCCGCGTCTGGCAGTGAGACCGAGGAAGATGACAGCATGGACAGCCCCCTGGACCTCTCCTCTTCTGCTGGCTCAGGCAAGAGAAGGCGGAGGGGCAACCTGCCCAAGGAGTCCGTTCAGATTCTCCGCGATTGGCTGTATGAACACCGATACAATGCCTACCCCTCAGAGCAAGAAAAAGCGTTACTGTCCCAACAAACACACCTCTCAACACTACAGGTAAGGGAAAGGAACGCCAGCTGTATTCCCTGGGGGTGTGGTGGGTTTTTTCCCCAAAGTCGCTTTACAGCATTCCTGTATAGCAAGCCTTTAAGTACCTCCCCACTCAAAAAAAAAAAAAAAAAGGGGGCATATCTTTTTCTTGTAAACTTTATAGTGCTAACAGCTAATAACTGGCTATATAGAGAAAAACACTTGACAGTTATCTGTCAAAAAGCATTTCCTTTAATGCCTAAAAGAGCCTTCCTTTATGCAACAAACATAAGAAGGAGGTTAAATCTTATTCTATTGCCCAGGAAACTGGTTTGATATTTAAACAAGTTCAGACTTCAGTGAGGTAATTCATGTTCTGTCTGTTGACATAGTCATTTGAACTGGGAAAAATCAGTAACTGGGAGGAGTGGCTCTTTTCATACAGGAAAGGTTTTCCTGTAGTTGATTAACTTAAATGCTGGGGCGGTAGATAACAGGTTAATATGGAGAGAGTTAAAAGGTAAAATTCCCTCTCTAAAATCATTTTCAAACGTTTGAGAATGTATACCTTTCTTTTCCTTCCTCCTGAAAAGGTTTAAGGACGATGAGAGACCAAAAAGGGGATTTGTATTAGGAAAAGAGGAAGTTTATGACAGGAAACACCTCTCTTTTCTTGGCCGGGCTCAAATACCTCTAAATAACTTTGTAGGTCCCGATACGCCTTTTCATGCCTCCTTTAATGCAAAGAGAGAGAGCGGTAAGGCGCCCCCAAGAAGGCTCTCGGGCGCGTTGACGGAGCATTAAAGCGTTTAAAACATCCCCGTGTGATTTCAGGTCTGTAACTGGTTTATCAACGCCCGGCGCAGGCTCCTCCCCGACATGCTGAGAAAGGATGGCAAAGATCCAAATCAGTTCACAATTTCCCGCCGAGGGGCCAAGATATCTGAAGCCAGCTCTGTGGAGTCAGCGACAGGCATCAAAAACTTCATGCCGGCTCTAGAGGAGAGCCCTTTTCACTCCTGTACAGCTGGACCCAACCCAGCCCTAGGGAGGCCACTGTCTCCTAAGCCATCATCCCCAGGATCCATTTTGGCTCGTCCATCCGTTATCTGTCATACCACTGTGACTGCACTGAAAGATGTGCCTTTCTCTCTCTGCCAGTCAGTTGGTGTGGGACAAAACACAGATATACAGCAGATGGCAGCCAGCAGCTTTACAGACACCTCCCTCATGTACCCAGAGGACACGTGTAAATCTGGACCAAGTGCACACACACAGAGTGGTCTTTTCAACACTCCTCCCCCTACTCCACCGGACCTCAACCAAGATTTTAGTGGATTTCAGCTTCTGGTAGATGTTGCACTCAAACGGGCTGCAGAAATGGAGCTTCAGGCAAAACTTATGGCTTAACCCCTTTTTTCAAGCAAAACAGTTCTCAGAAATGTTATGATTGCTGGGATGATGGCAAGAGATGAATTGCATTATTTTATATATTTTTTTATTAATATTTGCACATGGGATTGCTAAAATGAAGCTTCCTGTTACTGAGATGTTGTCAATGGAATACAGTCATTCCAAGAACTATAAACTCAAAGCTACTGTAGAAACAAAGGGTTTTCTTTTTTAAATGTTTCTTGGTAGGTTATTCATAATGTGAGGTGGTTCCCAAGATCATGTGATTTTTTTTTTTCTCTCCCCCTTTTTTGTTGGTGTCTTTTTCAGACTGTGCAATACTTAGAGAACCTATAGCATCTTCTCATTCCCATGTGGAACAGGATGCCCATACTGTCTAATTAATAAATTTTCAATTTTTTTTTCAAACAAGTATGAATCTAGTTGATTGATGCATTTTTTTCATGACGTAATAAAGTATTTTCTTTAAAAAGTACTGTAATGCAGAGTATTTTGTTGAGGGAGGCGCTTCTTAAAAATGAGTAGGAATATAGCACCCCAATGAGCAGGAAGTTGGGGGTAGGGTGGAGTGTGAGTTAGGGGGGTGTCACCAGCTCTTTGAAGAACTGTGGACAAGCCAGTCTGTATAAACAGGATGTGTGATAATTTACTCTTGATAGGAGGCATAGCAGGCCCTTAAATCTTTACTTAAAGCTGTAAATTGGAATGAATCATTTCCATCGGTGTTTAGCTAACCACTAAATCCCTTGGTGACCTGGTCTGCGTATTTTAAGACATGACCCACGTTGAAAAGGAAGATCTCAAAGCACCTGATCATGGCTCAAGTTTTCAGAAGTAAACAACAACCCAAGCAGTTCTTAGTATTGCCTCTTGCATGTTACCGTCTAAAATAATTTTTGTTCAGTGGTCCAGTTAGGTAAGGCCTTTACATTTAAAAGCATCTTTTAAAACATTGTCTAAAGTGGTTAAAGCAGTGAGGTTCTGTCTCCCATGGGACTGTTAGTTTATTAGGTTTCTTTCCTAAGGTCACGGTTTGTGAAAAGTGGTGCCATACACAAGTGGAGTTTGTTGGGACAGGCAATTCTTTATGAAGCCAGGATGGCTAGAAGGGAATTGGTGGTGTTCCTTTCACTTACATGGTTGAGCAGATTTGTCACATGCCACAAAACCATTCTTTGTAGTCATGCTTAGTATGAGGTTTCTTTGTTATTATAGTCATGTTCTTTCCAGCCCTGCCCCAGCTATGAATTGTCTAAGTTTGAGGGGGCATTAGAGCTTCAGTATTGTTTAAGAATGTAGGAAAATTCTTCCAACCTTAAGTTTGTCTAATTTTGAAATTCCGTTTAGAAAGTGCCTACTGTAGAAAGAGCTAAAGTCAAAAGACTTCTCTTAAGTGAAAGAAAAACTGATGAGGACAACCAGGAGTTGGAAGAAAAAACAAAGGAGGAGAAGGTGGTGCCTCTAGCCTGTGAGGGGGGCAGCTTTGAAGGGCTCATCAGCCTCCAGTGGGCTAGCCCCACCTCAGAGTTGCAGAAATAGACAAAACCAAAAATGAAATAATGTATATAAAAGGAGCAAAGTAAACAAATAAAAATGAAAAATCAAAGGGGATTAAGAATCATTACCTGCTTTAATAGCTAGATCAAATGCCGAAATCCTTTGAGTACAGATAAGGGAGACCAGCAAATCCTGAAAGGCTTCCCTTGATAAGACATTTCATTTCATTAATCATACTGGGGCGGGGGGAGGGGAGAAAGCAGTCATGTGAGTGATTTAAAAGAAAAATAAATGTCAAGGGTCAAATGAAACCCAAACATTAAAAAAAAAGAATCTCCCCAAATGGATCCAGGTTGATAAATAACTGGTGTGTAACAAATGTAATCGGAAAGGTACATGTAAAAAAGTGTTTATTCAAATTGGAGCCAAATAGAAATAATTGTTATGCTTAATATTTGCATGAAATATCTTTTTTCATTTGTTTACTTTTAACTTGTGGTTTTTTAAAATTTATTTATTTTTGGCTGCATTGCGTCTTCATTGCTGCGCACGGGCTTTCTCTAGTTGTGGCAAGTGGGGGCTACTCTTCGTTGGGGCTTCTTATTGCGGTGGCTTCTCGTTGCACAGTATGGGCTCTAGGCGCGTGGGCTTCAGTAGTTATGGCTCGTGGGCTCAGTAGTTGTGGCTCGCAGGCTCTAGAGTGCAGGCTCAGTAGTTGTGGTACACGGGCTTAGTTGCTCCATGGCATGTGGGATCTTCCTGGACCAAGGCTTGAACCTGTGTCCCCTGCACTGGCAGGTGGATTCTTAACCACTGTGCCACCAGGGAAGCCCTAACTTAATTTGTGTTTAAAGTTCATCTCTTTAAGATCACATGTAGTTGGGTCGTGCTTTTTTAACTGGCCTAACAATCTCTGCCTTTTACTTGGTGTGTTTAGTTGGTTTATATTTAATATAACTACTGATATGTTTGGATTCAGTTTACCATTTGGATTTTTTCCTCCCTCTGTTCCTCTTTTCTTGCCTTTTTTTGGGTTAGTTGAATATTTTTAATATTTTGTTGTAATTTTTCTATTGGCTTTCAAACTATATTGTTTTTAATGGTTGTTCTAGGGGATTACAGTATACATCTTTAATTTATCACAGTCAACTTAGAATTAATATTATACAACCTCATACAAAATATAGAAACTTGGAACAGTATGGTTCCATTTACTCTCTTCTTTTTTTGTTGTTTTTCATATATAATAGCTATACCTGATAAATCCAACAGTATAATGTTATAATTTTTGTTTGAAACAGGCATGTGTCTTTTTTAAAAATTAAGAGAAAAGAGAATGTATACAGGCATACTTTGGAGATATTGTGGGTTTGGTTCCAAACCACCACAATGAAGTGAATATCACAAAGTGAGTCACACAAGTTTTTTGGTTCTCAGTCCATATAGAAGTTATGTTTACATTATACTGTAGTCTATTAAATGTGCAATAAAAAAATGTACATACCTTAATTTTAAAATCCTTTATTTGATAAAAAGTACTAACCATCATCTCAGCCTTCAGCAAGTCATAATCTTTTTGCAATACTTAATAACATCAAAGATCACTGAGGGAATGCCCTGGCGGTCCAGTGGTTAGGACTCTGGGCTTTCACTGCCGAGGGTGTGGTTTCGATCCCTGGTTGGGGAACTAAGATCCCACAAGCCACACAGCGTGGCAAAAAAAGAAAAAAGAAAAAAAAGAAAACTCACTGATTACAGATCACTGTAACAAATAGAATAAAAATGAAACAGTTTGAAATAGGGCGAGAATTACCAAAATGTGGCACAGACATGAAGTGAACAAATGCTGTGGCACCAATAGACTTGACACAGAGTTGCCACAAACCTTCAATTTGTAAGAAACAACATCTGCAAAGCACAATAAAGCAGAGTGCAATAAAACAAGGTATGCCTGTATATAGTCTTTTTTTTTTTAATATAAATTTATTTATTTATGGCTGCATTGAGTCTTCATTGCTGTGCGTGAGCTTTCTCTAGTTGTGCTGAGTGGGCTACTCTTCATTGCTGTGTGCGGGCTTCTCATTGTGGTGGCCTCTCTTATTGCAGGGCATGGGCTCTAGGCGCATGGGCTTCAGTAGTTGTGGCACACAGGCTTAGTTGCTCCACAGCATGTGGGATCTTCCTGGACCAGGGCTCGAACCCGTGTCCCCTGCATTGGCAGGCAGATTCTTAACCCCTGTGCCACCAGGGAAGTCCCTATAGCCTTTTATATTTGCTAAATATCTACTATTTCTGATGTTCTTCATTCTTTGTGAGTCTGAATGACATGTCATTTCTCTTCAGCTTGAATTTTCTTGAGAATCGTGGAGGCCTGCTGGTGACTAATAATCTATTTTTGTTCACTGAAAATGACTTTTATTTTACTTTCATCTTTGAAGGATAGTTTCGCTAAAGATAGAATTCTGGGTTGTTTTTTTCCATCACTTCAAAGGCATTTATTGTCTGGCTTCCACTGTTTCTGAAGAGACATCAGTTGTCACTTGTATCATTGTTCTCTTGTATGTAATGTCTTTCTCTGGCTCTTTCATCTTTGTATTTCAGCAGTTTGGCTATGATGTACCTAGGTATAATTGTAGTTATCCTGCTTGGGGTTTGTTGAGCTTGGATCTGTAAGTTTATGTTTTGTTTTGTTTTGTTTTTTACCAAATTTGGGAAATATTGGCCATTATTTCTTCAAAAATTTTTTCTCTTTTCTCCTCTCCTTCTAGAACTCCAGTAGATCTCTAGAACTCCAGTACATTATCTGAGATTATCATGTTTTTCTTTCATCTTTTTTTAAAATAAATTATTTATTTACTTTTGGCTGCGTTGGATCTTTGTTGCTGCACACGGGCTTTCTCTAGTTGGGGTGAGCAGGGTCTACTCTTTGTTGTGGTGCACGGGCTTCTCATTGAAGTGGCTTGTTGCGGAGCACGGACTCTAGGTGCATGGGCTTCAGTAGTTGTGGCACACGGGCCCAGTAGTTGTGGCTCGCAGGCTCTAGAGCACAGTCTTAGTAGTTGTGGTGGACGGGCTTAGTGGCTCTGCAGCATGTGGGATCTTCCTGGACCAGGGCTCGAACCTGTGTCCCCTGCACTGGCAGGTGGATTCTTAACCACTGTGCCACCAGGGAAGTCCCTTTTCTTTAATCTTGCTTCTCTCTAATCTTCAGATTGGATCGTTTGTATTAATTTTTAATTCACCAACTCTTCCACTGTCTCTAAAGTGCTGTTGAGGCCATCCAGTGAATTTTGACATCAGTTATTGTATTTGTCACATGTAGAATTCCCAATTAGTCCTTTTTTTATCATTGCTATTTCTCTGCTGAGATTCCCCGTCAGTCTATTAAATAAGAGTATGTTTTCCTATAAGTTATTTATAATAGCTTCCTTAAAGTTTTTGACTGCATTTTGCTTCAGTAGGAGTCACGTATTGATGCTTTTTCCTTGTCTGATGATGTTTTACTATACAGTGGACGTTATGGATGATACATTAATAAGGACTCTGGATTCTGCTACATTCCTCTGAAGAGTGTTAATTTGTGTTCTGGCAGCCAGTCATTTGGCTGGACTGAAACCTCAGTCTCCTTCTTGCCTGTAGTAGGTAGTAGCTCAGATCTCTGATGAGTTCTTTCAGCTTCCAGCTGCTGCCTTTCAGTGGACTCACTGGGGTTCAGAGTTTGAGGATTGCTCCTTCTGCTGCTCCTTCCTTTCCAGGATTCCTCTCCTAACTTCATCTGCAATACCAACCCCAACTCTGTCCTTGATATCTCAAGCCATTAAGGCTGCAGCTCTCTGCCACCCTTAGTCTTCTGAAGAATGAGGTGTGCCCTCAGGTATCAAGGTACAAACTTGCACGTCTTACCCCCTCGAAGTTCCCTTCTTTTGAAAGTGGATGACTGACCCCTCTAGTTACTTTTAAACTATGAATCAGGAGTTCTCAAACTTATCTACACATTGGAATCACCTGGAAAGCTTTAAAAACAACTGTGGCTTGGATTTCGGAATTTTTTAAAGATCCCCTGGTGATTCTAATACATAAACAAATTTGGGAACCACTGCCCTAAACTATTCTTTAGCCACTGTGTCTCTTCGTAAGTAGAACACTGGGAGTTGACAATTTATTCTCTTTGCAGACATAGAAAAATTTGCTTTTGTAGTCTTTTGGGGCATTTGACAGTTTTTGTAAAAGAAATGCAATTTGCTGTAGAATTATCACCCAGGTCAGCTTAACCAATGAGAGTTTAATTTGGCACTGAGCTCATACTGTGGTATACCTATAGCCCATACAATATGTAAAACCAAGACACTAACAAATAGACCTAACACTGCAGGAAGGTAAACGTGGGTTTGGATCTAACCAAAAAATAAAGTTTATATCTGGAACCCGGCCAGAGAGTAAAAAGCAGTATTCAGAGATCAAGGTTTAAACAAGTCTCAGTGAGAGGAGAATGTGTCAAGTCTTGACCTCTCACTAAAAACAGACTGCCATCTGAGATGGGTTTTATGATTCAGAGACTGAAAGCAGAAAATATTCAACAGATACCTTGTGGCTGAAGAAAAGGAGTAACTTAAGGTTGACGGTCACAAGAGGACAGCTGACAAATAAGGGCAGCATGATAAAGCGATGGAGACCACAACTACAAGGATTTCACCAAATGTCAAGGAAACAGTTCTTGAATGAAATGTTTTATAGACACTGGAGAATGTACAAACTCTGAAGCACTGAGTCAGTGACTTACAAATGGAATCAAATCCCATGATAGGAATGTACTCAGACTTGCAGAGAACAGACATTTAAGTAACAGCATAGAGATACGGAAAATGAAACAACAGAGGGGTTTTTCTAGAAGGTAAATTTTTATCCTAAGAAGCCTTGCCAACTTGGTTTTCTTGTTTTTTTTAATATTCCAAACTTGTCTTTATAAATAAATTACTGAAACTTGAACATGGTCACATTTGATTGGATCACTCAAATTTATGATCTTAGGACAAATTCAGCTTTTCTATCTTGCCTCAAATTATTGCTAATATATATATATTTAATACACTAAAGCCGTGTATTTTTTTTTTTAAGTAACTTTTTTAAAAAAATTTATTTATTTATTTTTGGCTGTGTTGGGTCTTCGTTTCTGTGCGAGGGCTTTCTCTAGTTGAGGCAAGCGGGGGCCACTCTTCATCGCGGTGCGCAGGCCTCTCACTATCGCGGCCTCTCTTGTTGCGGAGCACAGGCTCCAGACACACAGGCTCAGTAGTTGTGGCTCACGGGCCTAGTTGCTCCGCGGCATGTGGGATTTTCCCAGACCAGGGCTCGAACCCGTGTCCCCCCCATTAGCAGGCAGATTCTCAACCACTGCGCCACCAGGGAAGCCAAGGCATGTATTCTTTTCGTATAAATTTTAATATGAGGATAGGGCTTTTAGAGACTGTAAATAGATTGAAATACAGTAAAAGATAGTCTTTTTAACTTTTAACCCTTTAAATAAAATTTTGTTACCTTTTGGCTTGTTACCTAATCTGATCACTAATGTTTTGTTGTTTTAAAGTTCTTTCTAGGGAATTCCCTGGCAGTCCAGTGGTTAGGACTCTGTGCTCTCACTGCCGAGGGCCTGGGTTCAATCCCTGGTGGGGGAACTAAGATCCCACAAGCCGTGCTGTGTGGCAAAAAAATAATAATAATAAAAAAAGTAAAAAGTTATTTCCAGTGATTTTTGTTTTGGAATTTGATTTATTCAAATGAGATTGTGAAATGCGTATGTGTATATTTACGTTAGCTAACTTTTCTTTTCCTCCAGCCTATTCGTACAGTCAATCTCCACAATCTGGAACATCACGTACTTTAAATTCTCTCATCAACGGTCCTTCCAATTGTAACATGGTTTTCTGGTAGCATCTGTAAGTCCAGTACTGAAATGAAAAATGTTAGAGTGATTTGGAAAAGAAAAGCTATAGTATTTATTGAAGACTTTATTATTTGTTATATTATTATTACAACAGTTCTTGAACACTTTGGGTGCATATCTCATTTACTCCTCACAACCCGGATGAGAGATGTTATTCCCATTGTGTAGCTGAGGAAACTGAGATTCATCTGAGCTCGGCTTGTGTGTGGGTACCAGCCATAATAGAGCCACGTTCCCTGTGAGATTCTGCAAGTTCACTTTCCACATACTATGCCTGAAATGAAACAACTTGGAACCGTCCCACTTTTATCAGACTGTTCAGTAAAGATTTGATGGTCGCTTTGGCAGATGATCATATGCAAGTTTTCTCTTTCAAGTACCTCCACTTATTTTTCTGCTATCAAACTCCCCCTTCCCTCCACCACTCCATTTCCTTTTGGCCACGGAGACTTGCAGAATGTGACACATCCTCTTGGTTTCCTAAACCTTATGACGAGCCAGGGCCTGAAATAATGAACTCTCCAAGGCCAAGAAATCTGTTTTGTAGTTTCTCTGTGCTAAGTCTTAACACTTAATCTACTATTCAGTGCATTTCATTTCCCTAAGTATTGGCTTTCTGAGCCTGTGACCTTGGCCTACTACCTTTTTTAGTATGTTTCTGTTTTTTATTTTGATTGAGAATTTTTAGACTTGTTCTAGTGGCTATAGTTACTCTGTGCTGCTCCTTTCAATTTCCTCTGTACAAAAAAAATATGTCTTTTAAGCAATATTTCCCCAAATAGAGATGAAGGAACTGCTCTGGGACAGAGGTACAGCTTCATCGAATAACACGCTAAGTTTTTTCTTCTTCTTTTTTTCTCTTTTTGGCCACACTGCACAGCTTGTGGGATTTTAGTTCTCAGACCAGGGATTGAACCTGGGCCCTCAGCAGTGAGAGCTCAGAGTTCTAACCACTGGACCGCCAGGGAATTCCTAACACTTGAAGTTTTAAAGGCAAGTAAAGATTTATGGCAGTGCCTTTCCACCCCTCTCCTCCAAACCCCCAAACATCCACCTTTTGTGAAACCAGAGCCAGAGGTGTTAAATGGTATACACCCGGGGCAAAGATCAGCTTTAAAATAAATAAATACCTCTATGGGAAGAAACAAAAGCAGAGCATTATTTTCCCTTCAGAGACCTAAGACACAGCAAGAATAAACTTAGCCTGAGTAAGTTTTCTAAAAGGATTGTCACCTCCAAGCTTGACTAAAAGATTAACTTTATTTGGTGAGGTGTATTGCTATTCGCAGGCAGGTGCTGCCCTGATTCGCCAACTCCCTGTTAATCTGAACCTGCAGAGGCGCCTTTGATCACTCTCAGAGCCTCACCAGCTTCCCCAGTTGGCTTGGGAAACATCAAAAGAACTGTAAAGCAGACCCTAATCTCAGCCTTCCTGTTTCTCCATCTGCCTACTGGGTTCACACAACAGCATGTTTTCTTCAGTTAAAGGGCATTTTCCATGATAATACTTGGTGTCACAATGTTAAATGGACAGGTTAGGGGCGGGGGCGTCCAGGGGTGTCCCTCTTTGTAACTCAAATCTCTGCCAATGGAGGATTAGGGCTCTTAGGCTCACTTACAAGGACATTTATGCGGGTACCTAAATTAATGTCTGCTGGCCTGATGCTGAGTAACCAGGAGAAACAGTTCAGTGTAGAGGAACTCTTATCAGTACAGCAGCTATTAAGTGCTATATATTCTGTCCATCACAATGGCACTCAACAGGTGTGGGTAAGGGTAATATGGACTCTGTCAATGGATTGGAAATTCTGAGTTACAAACATACAGCACTGTTCCTTACCAAGACACATTTATATTCAAGGGTGATAGGTTAGATTACATCCAGTCTTTTTAAAATTTTTAATTAAATTCTACAGTCAATTACAAGTCAATACTAGTCCTTAGGCTTTATTTCCCTTTCAAGGCCCATGCAATTTTGGCCTCCAGGATTTTATACATCTGTATTTGGATTTTCAAAAATGCTTTAGGGAGTTCCCTGGTGACCTAGTGGTTAGGATTCTGGGCTTTCAGTGCCGTGGCCCAGATTCAGTCCCTGATCAGGGAACTGAGATACTGCAAGCCTGAGATCCCACAAGCCACGCAGCCCAGTCAAAGAAAAAGAAAAAGAAAAAGCTTTATTTTTTACATTGCTTCGGGAGGTATTTTAGAACTGGGGGCACAGGTGAAAGAGATTTGAATTTATGTAGCCTCAAGCAAGTTTTTTGTCATCTCTAAGCCTGGCTGCTGCTTCTCTAAATTTGGTGAAAATAAAACCTAAATCTCAACGTTGTTGAGATGATTAAATGAAGTAACGAGGGGAAAAACGCTTTAAAAGTTTTAGAGCAAAGCAGATTGATCTACAAATGTTGTTGCATCTTAGATAGAATGAATCTACCTCCACACACCCACCATTACCTGGCCAGGTGCAGAGTCCTGCCTGACACAGCCAGCCTGGCAGTTTCCTAATCCAGTTTCAGCCTTTGATCTTGTCCTGCGAGGCTTGGCCCCGCCAGTTCTTCCTGCCTCCAGCCTGTCTTCACAACGGCAGCAGTTCAGGTCCCCCACCCCTAATGCTGTGCCTACTGCCTTCTCTCTGAGGCTGTTCTACAAAACAGGGGTATGAGGGCTTCAGAAACGGGTTGTACGTTGGAGAGAGTGGTGGCCGTTATGCTGAAGACTAGGTAATCATCATCTCTCTCAAACTAGCTGTTTGAAGTTTTACCACTGGCATCATTCCTGCAAAGTTCAAAATAACACTGGTTCTTAGTTACTAAAGCGCTGACCATCCAGAGCCTCTGACTTGCTTTCTCCTGCTCCCTCTGGGCTCACTTAAGAGGAATCCTCTGAAGAGATCTCATTGTGCCTTTTGTGATGTTTTTTTCCCCGTTCTTCTGAAAGATGCTAAATTTATTATGACAGAAAAATTTTTTTCATTTCTTCTTGGAGGGCTCTTGGGGGATTATTTAGATAAGAAAACTGGGTTTGTCTCTTAACCTTTTCAAGTTACTTGTCCAAGCCTCAGTTTCTTCATCTGTCTGTTTTATACTCCAGACACTATTTATCACACATCACAGTCTTTTAACCAGAAACAGGAACTGGCTGAAGAGAATCTCACGTGTCCATTCTTGGATGTTTTGCCTTTGCTTCCTTCCCTCGTTACTCAAGGAAAATTTCTCTCCTTCAACTCTCCTCTTCCTTCACTCTTTGCCCTCCTTTTTTCTTTCTTTATCCCTTTTTAAATCCCTTTACCAGTTTATTGTGAAGGAGATTATAAAGGATACAGTAGCCAGATGAAGAGGTACATTGGGTGAGGTCCGGAAGGGTCCCCAGCACAGGAGCTTCTGTCTCCATGGAACTGGGTACTCCACCCTCCCTGCACGTGAATGCTTTCGTGAACCCAGAAGCTTCCTGCCTTCTGTGGTTTTGATATACACTCAGCCCTCTGAATCTGCAGATGTGAACCCGGATACGGAGGGCCAACTGTATTCACTGTATTACGGCCAGTTTATATGAGGGACTTGAGCATCCACGGGTCCCTGAAACCAACCCCCCAGGGAAACTGAGGGGTGACTGCGATACCGTGGGTAATCATTAGTTAAATCCGTTTCACCTGTAACCTGCCTTCACTGATCAAGGTCCTTTTAAATGTTGCTGCAAAAACCTTGCTTGTCTTCTAAGCCGCTCGGGAGCCTAAACAATAAGATGTTTTCCAAGAACCTGGATCAGCTGTGTCTAGTCGGAGCTGAGCTGGTTAAGACTGGATAGGGAAAGAAGGAAAAAGAGTAGATGTAGGTATATGTGGCCGATTAATTTTGCTGTGCACCTGAAACTGACACAACACTGTAGATCAACTATACTCCAATAAGAATTGCAAGAAAAAAGACAATGGGACCACTGACCCTCCATCTGGGCATGCTCTAGTGTGTGCTCGGTAACCTTTTGACGTCAGAGGGCCGAAAACCCCACCCTCAGATCGCGCCAAGCGCCTTCGCCTTTGAAAGTACACAGGCGGCGGCTGAGTTGCGCCTGCGCAGAACGAGGATGAAGCACCTGTTTCCCATCACCTTTCTCCGCGATCCCCACGCCTGGGACGTCAACTCATCCCATAAATACCCCGGGCCCTCAGCCTTCTGGGAGGTGATTTTGAGACTTCCTTCTCCTGTTTCTGCGTTAGGCTGTCTTATGCATAAACCCTCTCTGCTGCAGAGCTTGGTGTCTTAGTGTTTGGCTCGCTGCGAGTAGGGCAGAACAAACCTGGTTCAGTAAAAACTTTATAACTGAAGCTGCCGCCTGATGAAGAAGGAAGAACGTTGAGCTTTACTTCAGAAGAACTAAGAGTGATACTAGGCCAGGGTGACCGTAACTTCTCCAGGTTGGTTTTCTCACCAGTAAAGCTAAAGGGTTGGGTTAAATCTACCTCTTCAGCCTCTGAAAGCTCTAACTTTCTAAGGACATAAATACTAATACATATAGATCTGATAACTGTAGGTTGTTTGAAAGTCCCTTAAAATCGTATCATCATAAACTTAAGTAAAATGTTTACTGTGTGACAGAATGCAAGTAAAAAGTTTAATATAGGGGTCTGCAAATGATGAAATGACTACTTTCTCTGGGCAAAACTATCAAAAGGATGGCTAAACTTTAGGGATGACGCTTCAGTCCAGGGAAGAGAAGAGTCTGTGTTAAAATTTTGGAGGGAATTCCCTGGCAGTCCAATGGTTAGGACTCCGCACTTCCACTGCAGGGGGCATAGGTTCCATCCCTGGTCGGGGAACTAAGATCCCACAAGCCGTGTGGCATGGCCACACCCACAGACACACAAATTGGAGAGTCCCAAGTGTTTTGCTTCAGGTAGAAGGAATGGGAATTGATGAAGAGGATGCAGGGTGGGGGGAGGGGACAGGGAAGGGGGGAAGACGAGGTGTTTCCACGAGAAGGAGACGGAGGCGGGAGAGGGGGACCCGTGGCCTTGTGGCTGCGGAGTGCCAGCTGGTCCTGCCAGGACCAGGTGTGTTGGCCTTCACTGGAGACAGAACAGGGGAGCAGCTTAAGGGCCCCTGAGATTTCTTGAGGACAGAGCTCCGAGAAAACCTGGAGTTGATTAGGAAAATGACTGTAATTGTAAACTTAGAAATCAGAGGGGCATTTAGAAACTGGATAGGAAAGAACCTTATGACTCCAAGGAATAAAAATGTGTAGCCTCTGAAGTCAAGATGTAGTGCGTTTAAAACTGAGCAGTCTTTTCAGAGTAGCTGGGCAACTGCATGCTTAACACTGAGGACATCTGAAGAATAGTTTTAAGTCTCATTTGAGGGAGCCACAGCTATGCAAGGCTGACACTTTGTGCTCAGAGAACCTTTGTGTTCAGGACTCTGCTGGCCAAAGGGGAGAGGGGCAGGGTGGGTGGTGGGGAGAGAGCCCTGGGAAGCTTTTGAAAGAGCACCTAGCTTCTAGATTCTGGCTGCTTCAGAATGTCTCAGCAGGAGGCTTTCAAATACAGGTGTCTAGGCTCCATAATTCAAATTCAGGGCTGGCTCGGTAATTTGCAGGGCCTGGTGCAAAATGCACACGTGGGACCACTTCAAAAAACAGGAAAAAAGTACCATTAAAGGTACTAAAATGTAAAGCTTTCTCCTTTCTGTCAACTTGTCATGGTGTTTTCTATTATTTATTGTTTTCAGGAAAGAAAAACTACCATTTTAAATTAATAGCATGAATTTTAAAAAAATTTTTATTTATTTATTTATTTATTTTTGGCTGTGTTGGGTCTTCGTTTCTGTGCGAGGGCTTTCTCTAGTCGTGGCGAGCGGGGGCCACTCTTCATCGCGGTGCGCGGGCCTCTCACTATCGCGGCCTCTCTCGTTGCGGAGCACAGGCTCCAGACGCGCAGGCTCAGTAGTTGTGGCTCACGGGCCCAGTTGCTCCGCGGCATGTGGGATCTTCCCAGACCAGGGCTCGAACCCGCGTCCCCTGCATTAGCAGGCAGATTCTCAACCACTGTGCTACCAGGGAAGCCCCAATAGCATGAATTTTTACCATCCATCTTTATATTGTGCAATGCCAGTTTTAAATATAACAGCATGTAACACATACAAAATCACCCAAATTACACACTTTCTATTTCGTAGCTTGTTGCTACATGTACGTTTTGTTCTTACTAGAACAGTGGAAACAGTACATAAAAGTAAATTCTTGTTTACTTGTTTTTTCACTTAATATGCTCACATCCTACCAACGTTCTCCAACATTCTCTCAGCTCACAGAGTGCAGAGGGGCTGGAGGGAGGAGGAACCATGGACTGCCCTTTCTTTCCTTTTCTGTCATCCTTGTGGGTATAAGTAGTTGGCTAATACAGGGAAGTCATGAGAGCAGGAAAGAATATGATGGAGTTCCTTGCTTGTTTATGTTTGTTAGAATGTCACTGCTTTGTTTCCGGTTCGAATGGAAAGGATGGCTGCTTGGCACCGTCAGCTCCTCTGATGATTCGGGTGTAGGTCTAGCACCTTACCTGGCGCCCACTTTGAGTCTCGCCGATCCCCCAGGCATCATGGGTCCATTGGAGTCCTGTGCTCATGGACGTGTGGACCGCGATGTGAGGACGGGGCAGCCGGGAATAGCTGCAGACACACACACACACACACACACACACACACACACACACACACACACGATGCCTCTTCCCTCCACTCATGCACACCCACCCACCACCGTCCCATTGGTCTTCACTTACAAAACACAGATTGGAAGGTACGATGATCAGGAATTGTAAATGGTTATAGCAGAGTGTTAAACCAAGCACAGGACCCTTCTGAGCCCGGAGCCCTGTGGGACTTCAGGTTATGCGCCCCTGAATGGCCCTGGCTCCGCTTCAGTATTTCCCACCCCAGACTTGACTTCTTGCTGCTCAGTGATCCAGGTTCCATGCCGAGGGCCTCTGAAATGAAGGGAAAGTGAGGACCAGCCAGGCCCCATCCACACCCACAGGTGTGGCTAAAGGTCTGGGTGAAGAGACAGAAGGGAAAGGGACACTGGGTTGCCCTTTCTGTCCCTATTGTCACTGTAAGCGTACATTAAAGTGTTCACACAACTAAGCCGCAGGCCAGCACGGGAGAAACGACCAACGGGGCCAACATCGTGTAATCCTAAGCATTGGAGCCACGTGGGACCACCTGTGGCTTTCGTGAAGGATATGTCCTTCCTCCAACCCTGAATTTGGCCTTCAGCTCTTGGAAGCCAAAGGGCCGTGACAGAAGCCAGGCTGAGACCAGGGGCTCCTCTGTCAGACCCCAAATAGGAACCCATGTTCTTTGTGGGGGGGAAGCTAGCACTCAACTGTCGTCTACAATCAACCTAACTGGATCAGTCTTGGGAATTCCCTGGCACTGCTGGGGCTGGGTTCGACCCCCGGTTGGGGAACTAAGATCCCACAAGCCAGGCACCGTGGTCCCCACCACACCCCACCCCCCCCCGAAAAGAAAATAAAAACAAAACAAAAAAAACCAAACTGGATTAATCCTAACCCGACACCGCCCCTCCCCCCAGAAGGTTGGTGAGGAACTCTCAAGCTATCCCTGCCGTCAAAGCTGGCGTGTACTTTACCCTATATTCAGACCCCCCATTTAGACTAGGTGGCATCCAAACTAGTTTTTCCACAACCTTTTCTGGAAAGGGAAATTTAAGATAGAAGAGTAGTTCACAAAAGTGGTACCGTCAGGAGAAGGTTGCCTGAGTCTGTTAATGCGTTGCTTTCGTGGAGTGAGAACAGTCAAATGGCTTGGTAGGGCCCTACTTCCCAATCCTTTCTCGCCACCACAGACATGGAAAGCGGTCACACTTGTACAGTGTATGTGGCAGCTCAAGGCTGGAGGGCCCTGCCTGGGAAAACCCAGCTGCCCCCGCCTTGCTCTCAGCAGACCTTAACCCCATCACTCCGCAGGCCCAGGTGCCCTGCGAGGGAAGCTCTGCAGTGGTAACCTTTGTTAGTTCCATTAGGGGAACTGCGTGATTCAGGGAAAGGAGATACTACCCCTGGTTCAGAGGTGACCACAGGACTCTGCTAAGGCAGTTGGTGCATCAATGTTGTTGTAAAACATGCTCTGCAAAAACAAAGTCTTGAAAAAAAAAAAACTATCTGAAAAATGAAATGGAGAAAATCCTAAAACATGGTTCTGAATGTTGCTGGGGATCATCACTCTCAAAGCTAATGCCATTTCCAGAAAACACACATACTGGCTCAGTTTCCACATCTATGGAATGAAGGGAATAAGACTGAATGATCTCCAATGTACCTTCTATGTCAAAATTCAGGGATTAAAAAATGTAAACAAACATTAAACTCTAATTAGAGACAGGGATGCTGAAGTATTCAGATGTAAATGTCTGAAACTTACTTTGAAATGCATAAAAAAAAAGAGAGATGGCCGGCTGGGAGAGGGATGAGTAATGGATAGATGGGTGATACCGCCGGTCCAGGAAGATGTTAATGGTAGGAGCTGGGCAGTGGGTATATGTGGGGGTGACCACTGTCAAAGTCTTTCAATTTGGCTGCAAGTTTGAGATTATACACTGAGAAATGTTAGAGGGTAAAATGAGTGCTTTGGCATCCAGTCTTCATGACTAATGCAGAAAAAATGAACAACAACATGAAGTAACCTGTCCAACTGGTTAAAAACCTGTTAGATTTAATAGCTAATCTAAGACGTTGTTACTAAACCAATTTCAAGCCTTTGTGCAAGAAACAAAAATTCAAAACTTCTGCTATTGCAAAAATGTTACGGTACCAATTATTGAGTGCTAACCATGTGCCAGGATTCTGCTGAAGGTTTCCTATGAAATGTCTTCCCACTGAATCCTCACAACAGTCAATGAAGTAGGTAAAATAGGTATCGTCCTATGTCTTTGACAGACAAGAAAACTGAGGCTGGATGAGCTTATCCAAGGCCGTGGAGCTGGGACCTGACAGAGCTGGGATTCGAGTTCTGAGCTGAATGATCTCCCAGACAAGACAGCTCTTCAGCGGTATTGGATTCTGCTCCGCCTGCTGCTTCAATCTTATGGACATTTAGTCATGAACTCGACAGGAAAGTTAAGGTTTTATACACACACAGTATATGAGTCAATCCTGGCGGGGCTCTAGGCACACAGTCGATGGGTACAAAGCTATAGTTGAAATCCAGTTCAGCCACGTGTCATGGGCTTGGCTGTGAACTTGCCCAAGACACCTGAGATTCCGCACCTCAGTGTCTTCATGTGTGAATGGAGGCGGATTTCAGGCGGATTGCTCCACAGAGCACTTAGTAACATTTTGGCTTCATGGACAAGTTTGCTTTTTGCTTTGTGATATTTCTGTCATCCTGTGAATTCTCAGTGTGCCAGCTCTGAGGTACTGGGGTGTGTCCCCCTTTTTGTGTAACCTCAAACTCCAAATCTTTCTGCTTCCTGTGTGCAGTCATCTGTCATCTTAAAAAAAAAAATCTTTCCCAAAGCACTGTAGCTCCCGTCTCATCCTATGGGGGGAGTTTAGCATTCACCCCTGCCCCTGCCCAATATTTCCGAGAGTATCAGGGGAACAGGCTTACGTTTTCATCAGCATCTTTTACTCTGAATTAGCGATTTTACCTTACTTGCCTCCTGCAGTAAATATGCTCACTCCATCCTGAGTTGCCCCAGGCCCTTTTGACTTGAATTCCTCTATATTTAACCTAACAGGAAAACACAAACAACTGCAACAACTTTTTTTTTTTAATAATTTTAAATCTTTATTTATTTATTTTTGGCTGTGTTGGGTCTTCATTTCTGTGGGAGGGCTTTCTCTAGTTGCGGCGAGCGGGGGCCACTCTTCATCACGGTGTGCGGGCCTCTCACTATCGTGGCCTCTCTCGTTGCAGAGCACAGGCTCCAGACGCGCAGGCTCAGTAGTTGTGGCTCACGGGCTTAGTTGCTCCGTGGCATGTGGGATCTTCCCAGACCAGGGCTCGAACCCGTGTTCCCCGCATTGGCAGGCAGATTCTCAACCACTGCGCCACCAGGGAAGCCCTGCAACAACTTTTTATAGAAGAAATGAGAATAGTGAGGGATTATTAACAGAAGAGGGGAGAAATAACTTCAACTGTCATTCATCCATTCGACTAATATTGATTGAGTGCCTCTTATACGCCAGGCATTGTTCTGGTGCTGGAAATATCAAAATGATTAAAACAGACCAGAAGAGAAAAATCCCTACCCTCCTCAGGTTTACTTTCTAGTTGGGAGAAGGGAAGAGGACCTTTTATTTATGTATTTTGTTGATTGTCTGTTGTACGTTGGATGGTGAGAAGGGGTGGAGAAAAACAAGGAGGGAAGAGAGAGAGGTGCCTGCAGGTCGGGTGGATGTGGGAGTGTACGATTTTAAATAGGGTGATAGGAAAGGACCCACTTAGGAGGATACCTGGGAGGACAGAGGAACCAATGCTGTGGAAGTCTGCAGGCAGGATGCTCCAGTCAGACACAGACACTTCCGTCACTGCAAAGACTCTGTGAGTGCTGGGCTGAGAGCTTGAAGTGTCAAGTATCATGATGAACTCCTGGATTTTACATATTTGATGCGTTTTAATCCATTGCAGTTATTTTCTTATTGATGCTCAAATTGTCCCATTTGTGGCCAGGGAGAGACACTTCAATATTTTGCCCGAGGGAGAGAGGGAGGTGAGCAAGGTGGGGAGCTGCGGAAAGTCAGTGCAGTGAAGCTGGTCCCAGGTGCTCCACGGAGGAGGGATGGCTGAAGGATGCACTCAGAATCCTGCCGGACCTTTTTTTAAAAAAATTAATTAAATTAAATTAATTTATTTTGGCTGCACCGGGTCTTAGTTGCGGCATGCGGATTCTTTGTTGCGGCATGCGTGCGGGATCTAGTTCCCCAACCAGGGATCGAACCCGGGCCCCCTGCATTGGGAGCGTGGAGTCTTACCCACTGGACCACCAGGGAAGTCCCCTGCCAGACCCTAAGAACCATATCATGCTGTGAGATTTGTGTGGGTGTGGGTGTGGGTGTGAGTGTGTGTATAGAAAAGGGACTGAGCCTGAGGCCAATTCAACATGATACAGAATATAAACATCATGTAGCAGGAACCCAAAGACCTAAAAAGACCACAGATGTTAAGCTCTTACCTGAGAATTAGTAGAAATCCTGGGGGCAGTTACTTGGGACTTCCCCAGCTAGGGGTTGGAATGGGGAGGAGGGAAAACAGAAAGGATAACTCAAAATAATTGAGTTTCCAGGGCCATGGAAAGCCCACACAATCTCTGATATTTCTATATGCATAATGTCTGCATGACCAACAGGCTTGAGAGCTCTTTTAAAAGTAGGGAGGATGACACTGGAAGTCAGTTAGATTTGCAAATTATCGTCTGTAGAAAAACCTGCATAGATTTCTGGGTGAGGGAGGAGCGAGGAGGAGCAGGAATTTGATGAAGTGGAGAACAGTATGCTTTGGAACGAAGTATGAGGCACTTAGTCTGACAAAGGACTTTTTTTTTTTTTTTCTGATTTGTATATCCATCGATATCAACATCTAAATACAAAATCTCTAACATCTAAATTGTTGGGCTTCCCTGGTGGCGCAGTGGTTGAGAATCTGCCTGCCAATGCAGGGGACACAGGCTCGAGCCCTGGTCTGGGAAGATCCCACATGCCGCGGAGCAACTAGGCCCGTGAGCCACAATTACTGAGCCTGTGCGTCTGGAGCCTGTGCTCCGCAACAAGAGAGGCCGCGATAATAAGAGGCCCACGCACCGCAATGAAGAATGGCCCCCACTTGCCACAACTAGAAAAAGCCCTCCCACAGAAACGAAGACCCAACACAGCCGTAAATAAATAAATAAATAAACAAAAATTAAAAACATCTAAATTGTCCTGGAAGGTTCAGTATCTGTGGTTTCATCCTTATAGTTCAAATCTCTTTCTTATATAAAATATCCAGAGAGAGTCTAAAATATGACTGTACAGGAAGTTCATTGTAGTGAAGGTTGATTAACATAAGGAGTCTGATCACAGACCAAAGCTTGAGGATATTTTTGTGACACAAACTGGCACTGTCTTTTTGTTGTGTAGGATATGAACTCTCAGGCTTTAAGCCCCTGCGGGAGAATAGCACTTACTACTATGTAAATAATTGAGTACACATGACCAATATTCTCGAGATTCTGGAGTTATTCAAGAGCAGAAAAGTGGCTGCTATAGACTGAATATTTGTGTTGACCACCAATTCTTATGCTGAAGCCTAATTGCCAATGTATTTGGAGTTGGAGTCTTTGGGGGGGGGGTGATTAGATCATGAGGGTGGGGCCCTTGTGAATGGGATCAGTGCCCTTACAAAAGAGACCCCAGAGAGCTCCCTTAGCCATCTATGAACTAGGGAGCAGACCCTCACCAGACACCAAATCTACCGGAGCATTGATCTTCAACTTGCCAGCATCCAGAACTGTGAGAAATAAATGTTGCTTAAGCCACCCAATCTATGGTATTTTTGTTATAATAGTCTCAATGAACTAAAATTGTGATAGATGAGAAAACTGTCATCTTAAGTGATTCCTTACAATATGTGATTGTGCTAGGTGACTGTGGAAAACTCTCAGGTGTGTAGTAATTGATTCACCTTTTATTGCAAAGTATATTTTGGAAAATAAACTGATGCAAGCTAGTCACTTCATATAAATACTCTGTATGATGTTGAACTTTCTGGGTTCTAATTCTCAGAATGAGAGCCAGACTGACAGAGATGTTTAACCTCAATGGGAAGCCTCACGCTCATCAGACATGCTCACTTATGCCCCAGACTAACCCCCTTAGATACAAATGGAGAAATTGTGCTCCACTAGCAAGTGGGTCATAAGATTCCTAGTCATGATTTAGGTAACGATAGAATTTGTGTGTGTGCATAGCACATGAATTCTTATCTGTCCTTGCCTTGGCGTATGAGTTAAAGTACAACCCCCCGCAAAGCACCTGTCATTCTAGCTATACCTATGTACTTTGGCGATTGACCCCTGTCTCACTGCTCCGTCTCTCCTCCGTGCCTTTGATCAACCCATTCCTTTTGCTTAAGATGCCTCTACAGTGGAGGTTCTCAACCTTGGCTGCACCCAAACACAGATGCCTTTGGCCCTTCCTGCCTCCCCCATCCTGATGTAATTGATTTGCTGTGCAGATTTCTTCCCAGGTTGAAAACTGCTGCGGGACGTGCCTGTGGACTCTGGCAGTAGACTCCCCTGGTGAATTTGTTAGAAACGCAAATTGGCTCTCAGAGCAGACCTACCGAGTCAGAATCCACTTGTGGGTGGTGGGGGGAGGGCTAAATAAATTCAACTTCAAAGCCATCTTTTCAGGTCTGGGGCTGAACTATTAACCAGACCTTCAGACCCTAACTGCTGCGTGAAGTCCTCTATGTGCATCCCGACACGGAGGAAGAATCTACTGTCCTGATGTGTGTTAAAAGGCACAGGACTGTTTGCCTAAGTGCAGCTGAAACTGCCCTCCGGGTCACAGCACAGATACCAGTGTTGGGTGGTGACAGCCCCAAGGGACAGCAGTGTCTTCCCGCTGAGACTGCTGGGCTGAAAGGGTTGCAGCCTTTAGCGTGACAAAGGGATGTGTTTGGGAAACGAAGATTTCCTGATCATAGACAAATAGGTCTCAACAGTCACACGCTCTGATGTAGGCCTGTCTGAACAGGAAAAGGAGGACCTCTTATTTGTCAGGAGGTCTGCTTGAAAAGAAAAGAGGTGGGGGGGGGGAAGAAAAAAAAAACCCACTGAAATATTGCTTACTTCCTAGAAGGAAGGACACATTCTTGGATTGAACTCAAAGGATGTCGGGCTCAACAAGGATGTCAGTTAACTCTGTCTTATTCTGGGGCCGTTTGTTTGCCAAGAACCAAAAAATCACTCAAACCACTTAAATAAAAGGGGGATGGTTTTAAAGACACAGTCGTCATACTTCGTTCTATGTGGTCACTTGTCAGCGCTGTGATTTGCGAGGCGGTTGTGCTCACACGTTAGGTTTGCAAAATCAGTTTTGTAGCTCTTTGAGCATAGAAGGGGGATTTTTTAAACTTTTGGTGTCTCCAAACTGAATGAAAACAGACTGTAAAAAAACGCTGACTGCTTTGCCCTGACTATCAGGAAGCTTAGAAAGAAACTTAGGATTCACAACTCAGGACCCTGGGAGCTTGGTGAATTTACTTATCTAGCAATTTTCTTTTTCTTATTTCTTTTTTTTAATTTTAAAACTGTTCAGTGTTTTATGATTTAATTCTGTAAATCACCTTAAAGCCTTTTTAGATGTGGAGTTTTACTTTTTTTTTTTTTTTTGGTTGTGCCAGGCCTTAGTTGTGGCTCTCAGGCTCCTTAGTTGCGGCATGCATGTGGGATCTAGTTCCCTGACCAGGGACTGAACCCCTGTCCCCTGCATTGGAAGGCAGATTCTTAACCACTGCACCACCAGGGAAGTCCCTGGAGTTCTACTTTTTAAAAAACTAATAATTAAAAAACAGAACTACCATGCATAGGCACTGGTGTCCCGGTATAAACCTACTGACCATCAAAGTGTTTCCGCTCTGCTCCTGTCCTGGATCGAGTCCCAGGGTTAGCCTAGACTCTGCTGCAGGAACCCGTTGGGATCTTAGGCTGCCATCTAAGTAAGGGCTGTGCAAATAAACCCAGTTCCTGGAGGAGTTCACACCTTGGGGCTGATGTTACATTAAATCTGCCTCCACATTTCTAGCGACTTTTTTCCTTCCTTGTTGAAAGTCAACTGGAAGGTGCCTGCATTTGTGGTTGCTGTTTTAAGCATGCCTCTGCATTTACTTTATGAATGCTTTGTTTCCTTGTTTGCAAAGGTAGGTGCTAAAACTCATACCTGCTTGGTGAAGTGAAAATCAAGGCAGCCCTTTTGGAAAGCCAATTGGCAATATTTAAGAACAAAAGTGCACGTCCATTTGTCTACGACTATAACCCTTAGATACACTTCCAGGTGTACTGAAGATACATTGTAAAACGATTTTCACTGCAGATTTTGTTTGTCATAGCAAGTGGTGGAAACAGCCTAATAGTCCATCAGTAGGGGGACTAACAATGTTTTATGGTTCATTCATAAACTGGAATGCTATGGAGCCATTAAAGAGAATGGGTGGGTCAGAATGTTCTGAAATGGAGCATTCATTACTAAATGAAAAAGCAAACAGTAGAGGAATGTGTGTAGTATGCTTCCAGTCTGTGGGAAAAGGAAAAATATATACTTGAATGTGTATAGAAAAATTTTGGGAGGGTATACAATAAAGTGTTCAAAGATGTTGAATATTGCAGAAAAGAACTGGAGTGAAAGGAGGCTTATTTTCATTATATACACTCTTATTCTGTTTGAAATTTTCATATGGGTACATTTTTCACCAGAAAAAAAAAAAAAAAAGATGCATTGCTTTGTCTTGCACAAAAGTCTCGTACGTACAAAGCATCTAGAGTTAGATGGATTCAAATACTAGCTCTGTCACTTACCTGTGACCTCGAGGTGCTCCCTAATTTACCTGTAGTGACTATCTCACGGGGCTGCTGTGAGGATTAAGTTACAGAATGCATATCAAACAGTATTCTCTTAGTAAACGTAAATGTGTAATAATGATGATGCTAGTGGACATTTATTGAACGCTTACCATGTGCAAGGCACTGTATTAAGAACTTTACATATATTAATTCATTTAATCCTTAAACCAACCCTATGAAACAAGTACTATTTTCATCCTAATTGTACAGATGGAGAAACTGAGGCAACAGAGAGGCTAAGTACCTTGCCTGAGAAGACACAGCTAGTAAATGGTAGTGCAGAGGATTCAAACCCAGGCAGTCTGGCTCCATAGCCCAAGCTTTTCCCCACTTACCCAACGGCTCTGTCCCTGCTGGGCAGACAGGTCTACTCGGGGCAGCATGAGGCTGATGAGAGGGTCGGTCCAGTTTCTAAGAGAAATGCTGAGAATATCTGTAAATGTCTTATAAGCTTATGGCAAGGCTTTCTGACCAACCCCATGTCAGAACGTTACAATCAAGGTGACACGTGGGTGTTTCCGCTGGAGTGTGAGGGGACTTTTCCCTCTGCCTCTGTTTGCTCCCAGCTGGGTCCTCTCTGCCTGTGAATCTGGAGTCCCTGACAGGAATCCTGCTGGGAAATCTTTACGGCATGATGAAGCCAACAGGGATCCCGGGGTGTAGAAGGGGTGGAGAGACCTGTCTTTTCTGTGTCTATTATCTAATGAACACATTTTAATACTAGGAGTGGTGGAGGACCTGCCTTCTTTCACGAGAATCATTCAGGTGATGCAGTTCCGTCAGAATGACTGTCTCTGGGGACGGTATGCCAACTTTCCCAGTGTGGTCAAGACCTCGTATTTCTGTAGGTCAGCATTACCTTAATATTTAACTCAGGTTCTCTCAGTTGAATATTTAACCTAACTGTAATGTGTTGCCTTTGCTAGAAGAACAGCTGGTCTTTGGCCTCCTCAAAATCTGTCTTTAAATGAAGTGCCCTTGAGAACAAATACATGAAGAATTCAGCCACTGACAGGTGGCTTAGGTCCCCATTAGTAGGGTGTTTTTCTTTCCTTGTGTCCAGGATTACTCAGAGTTATCTGAATAACTATTCCTCACTTCACCACTATTTCCAAAGTGCTTAACAGGCATGCTCAGTCAGTTTGGAAATCCCTATTGTCCTGTGCCAACATCTCTCCTCTGTTCCAATTTTCCAAACTACTGATCAATTTTTCACTCTCTCTGTAAGACTGCTTTCTTTCTTTATGATGTCATTTTGAACAACCTGCTAGTCAAGGGATCTTTGGGGCATCGACTCAAGATGGAAACAGACACCAGCTCCTTGGAAAGGATTCCCTTTCAGACATTCCAGACGCATTACCTTGCTTGATTAATGTAAGAAACAAGTCAGGAGCCCTTGAGTTGCTCTTTCAAGTTTGTCCAATTCAACGTTAGAAGTACCAGGCTCACTCTGACCTCCCAGGTCCTGCTCCTGGCCAGGGGCCAGGCTGCAGAGAAGAAAACTGTCAACTCCCACCGGCAAAGGCAGTGAAGGCAGCGAGGGTCTCTTCCCTCCAAAGGACTCTAAGAGTAAATTATTTAAACTCCTTCTCACCTTTGTTTAAGATCTGCCTCTTCTCACACTTGGGAATTACCAACAGACATTGTATTGGCTGAGGTTGCAAAGTACATTAGGTCTTATTCTAGAAAGGAAATGAAGTGACGAAGCTGGTGTTTTAAAGAATGTCACTTATAGAAGTAAACATTTTCTATAGCAAGAGATTATTCCCTAAGACTAAAACCCCTCTAAAATGTACCCTCCCCCAATTTTTTTCAGTGAATAGAATATTTTAATCTTCAGAGATGTTTCTTCCAATATACTTTATGGGGACATCCACAGTATTATCTAACTCCCTAGATGTTTCTCTTCATTTTTTCATAATAGAAATTGCTAGTAGGCATTGGACTTGAATGTCCTAGAAAGAAGGAAGGACTCATCAACTGATCATTATGGGTGTAGATCTCAGAAGGCTAGCTATGCAGGAATGTTTTCTGTTTGCAGAGCATTGGTCTTCAGAGGTAGTGAAAGCACCAGGATTTAAGACTACAAAACCTGTAATTGTTTATAACCTCCTCATACTAGACTCAATAGAAAGAATGCATTTTCCCTCTTTATATCACAAGAGAGAACTAAGACTCCATTTGCTTCCCCCTTCCTCCTTTCCAAAGTGAAAAAGAGAGTTTTTCTTTTCTTTTCTTCCTTTGGCTGCGTTGGGTCTTCATTGCTGCAGGCGGGCTTTCTCTAGTTGCCGCGAGCGGGGGCTACTCTTTGTTGCAGTGGGCGGGCTTTTCATTGCAGTGGCTTCTCTTGTTGCAGAGCACGGGCTCTAGGCACGCAGGCTTCAGTAGTTGTGGCACTCAGGCTCAGTAGTTGTGGCTCGCGGGCTCTAGAGTGCAGGCTCAGTAGTTGTGGTGCACGGGCTTAGTTGCTCCGCGGCACGTGGGATCTTCCTGGACCAGGGATCGAACCCGTGTCCCCTGCATTGGCAGGTGGATTCTTAACCACTGTGCCAGCAGGGAAGTCCCAAGGAGAGTTTTTCTATGGAAGAATCTCTTTATTGAGGTCTCTATAGAAGCTCCCTCGTGACACTGATTTACCTATCGAGTAACCTGGAAAGAGGACATTAGCATCTACTCCCTGAAGGCAGTCTAGAAGTGTGAAGCAGAAGAATGGCACTTTTTTCATCTGTTCTAGTGAAAACATTTGATGAATAGCAACAGTTCAATCAGCTACATGGCCGACTTTGACTTTTGGTGTTTATTAAAGTGTTTTCTTGTTTTCTGCCGTATTCTCTAAATTCAGGGTTGTGCTCATTTGCATAGAGGACATATCATAATAATCCATTGACTATTGCACTGGGGCTTCCCATTGCTGTGGTTTTCTGATGATGCCTCCCTGGGCCAGCAGGAAGCCCACATAGGGAAGAGCACACTATTTCCTCTCTCTGCTTCAGGGGAAATGAGTGACTTGCAGAGGAATTTAAGACCTATTCTGTAAACTTACATTAGTAAATGCGTTAGGACCAGAGAGGGTTTTCAGGCTGGGCCACTAGTTTCTGTTTGCAAAAGGAGTTAATCTGATCTTAGTTTAGTAGCTGAAAGTTAAACAGCCTATTGAACAAACCCCAGGTGGATTTTGGTACCCTTTGGTAACAGTGGCATTAGAGAATGAACACATTCAGACAGTAGGATTTTCCATATGTCATTTATTTAAACCAAAATCAGTTTATATTTTCAAGGGGGTGGATTTCAAAGATACAAAAAGAAATTCAAACCATTTTGTTCGATATCTATAAAAAATGAAGTTACATTTTGCTGTGGGTGGGGCGGGAGTGGACCCTGTAACATGGGAAATTGCTTCACTGAAATTCAAATTTCTGTGTGCAAAAACTAACTCATTTTGTTTTAGGATTGGCTGAAATGTTTAAGGAGCCCCGATGAAATATAAGAATTAATTTGCTAAAAGTCAAGAAGTATAATCACAGTTCAGACTACATGAACGGTCAGGGCATGAGCCAAAGTTACGAGATCTTTGCAACCTCGCCTGCATCCAGCCACTTGATCATTGCTCTTTGGAAGCACTTTCAAAAGTACATTGTGTTATTTTGGTGACTGGCACAGGTCTTGCTTGTGTATAAAAATCAGACAAAGTGGCTTATCTGCTTAACAGTTTCCAAGTTTGTTGCATATAGATGGATGGCTTTGCCCAAGAACTTGGTGGGAGGAAGTACTGTGGACACAGGTCTCAGGGTTGTGGCATTTTCAGATCAGTGTAAGCCCACTTTATAAAGTGTTCTAATTTACTTTTTTGTTGTTGTTTTTGGTGAGTCTGTATTTTTGTGTATAAAGTAAGGCTTACAAATATGACCTTGATGAAAACCAGGGGAAATTGACAATGGCAATTACCAATTCTAAATGTGAGAAGAATGATAAAGACCTCACTGAAGACAAAGCTGAACGCAGGCTTGGATTTTGGACTCAAATCTGTCACTTAATAATTGTGTCACACTGGGCGAGTGACCGAACCTCAGGGAGAAGTTTTTCAGTCCTGTGAGGATGAAATGAAAACCACAGTGCATCATTCTGATTTTCCCTACCCCAGAGAACCGTGTAGGAAACAAAACTGATGAAATGTTTTCAAAGAGATCCACGTGGGTAAAAAATCTATACAGATTTGAACATGTTTGAGAAGCTAATAACATCTTTCATAAAACATACAGCTCCTGACCTGAAACTTTCAGATGCGTGTAATCATCACAATAAAAGGACTTTTAGTTCTTGGTACTTAAAGCCCTGCCATAGGGTGCAAGGCCTACCCACCAGCTCACAGGGACTAGTACATGTGTTGTTACAATGAAAGTCACAATGATATGCTTCTTAACTGCTTAATTATTCACCCCCCCCAAAGACAATTACTTATATTTTAGAAGAAGTAGGACTCTATAGTGAAAACACACAGACCTGAAAGCAGTGCATTGAGTATTTTATTAATTTCTTTTTACATTATGGGAAACATTCATCTATTTACAATTTTTTTTTGTCCACACGCAATCTAGGTAGATAAGCCTATGAAATTCCAATTCATAAAGCCATAAAAATGTTCCCCACCCCTCCATCTGAAGGCTTTCAAATGAATCTTTTTTTTTTCCAAACCAAAATAATTTTTAAAAATTACATTTGGGAATTCAGATATGCTAGTGATTTACATTCCAGTTATTTAAAATATGCATCTAGACATGTTTTAAAAAAGAAATGGTAAATTCACAAGGATAAGGCTTAAATTAAAGTGGTAATGCACAGTAAAACATTAAGGAAACATCTATAAATAACAGAAATATAGTACAAATAAATTAGTTCTATTTACCATTTCAAATATTAAAAATCTTTAATCCATTTCTTCATCTCTCTTTACAAAAAGGTTATGTGAGTTGTATGGAAACATCTGCAAAAAATATAATAAATACTTAATTTCTTTTAACGTTTTTTGATGTGGGAGACAAACTTCTTTTGTAATCCCCCCCTCCCCGAGAAAATGCCCAAACACCTTTATACCAAAGTTAAACAAAATAAGTAATTTTTCAGGGTACATACATTTTCCAATATGAACTAAAAAACATTTCTACAAATTACATCAGAAGAACAATGTAACAAAGGTTATGGTCATGGATGTCAGCTTAAGGGGGCAAGTGATTAACAGGCAGCTTTATGTGGGATCATGTCTTAACATCAATAATTAGCCTTTTATAAAGTGTTTGTACAATTGGTGTTTTCAAGGAAGGCAAAGGTCATGGTGCCTGGAGGCCTTCGGCTAAAAGATTTAAAATTCTTACCAAAAATAGCTTATGAATATACAAATACCATTCACATAGACAAGATAAATAGGCCATCTCTTGTCTCTCTTTAAAATATCCTGGGCTAAACCAGTTTCCAAAGAAAATATTGTAGGATGATCTTGAATCGTATTAGAAATCTATTTCTTAATCCAAATCTTATCTCTACCTCAGGGCACAGAGCTGTGGATGGGGACACCTGGTCTTCAAATGGATGTGGCTTCCTTCACGTTAATCTGTGAGTTCCGAGTCACCGTCAGGATTGAATGAGACCATAGGCTACCCAAGGTGGCAGTTGGCCTTACTTGATGCAAACTTTGTGTGACCTTCCTTGGCTGCTACAGAGTAAAGAAAAGGTGTATTCTTTTTAAAACCAGCAAAACTTGAAGCTCAAATTCTCTGTCTGCTCCAATTTTATAAAGCATTCAAAGGTGCTCTGTTCACCCTAGTTAAAAGTTGGTTGGTTGGTTTTTAAATGTTAGTAGCCCTTGTCTTGTAAACCACAGCAGTAAACATTTGTGCCCTGTTTATAAAGATAGCTCAAAGCATCAATGGCTCTGAGAGGTAGCGAATTCTCTAGTGGTTTTAGAATATGTCCATGAAAATAGTTGTTGCCAGAACCCATCACCTCTCTTAATTTCTTAAATAAAATTAAATTAGCACCTGGCTATGAGAGTGTATTTTTTTTTTTTTTTAAAAAGCGTCTCTGGTGCAAGAGTATTTGATGTATGTTTTTAAAAGTCTTTCATTTTTCAATGGTAATTTCTAACGCTTTAGGGAGCTGGATAAAACGCCAGTGATCATTTAAGATCACCTCATTCTAAGTGCTTAAACTGCTACGAGTAAGGGCATTTAAAGGTAACTTGAGCTGGATGCAAAGGTCATACTGGCCATCCATCAGGACTAAAAACGGAAATCAACATTCTCTGCCAAAAGCCTGGGTTTCTTTCAGTGTTTAGGAATCATGACACTGTCCCCCTCTATGTGGCTGCTGAACCTCGCAGGTCAAATTTCTTCTCTCTCTACCTGGGACCTCAAGACAAGTGGCCGCTCTTTGGAACGAGGCAGCATGTCTACTGGGACAGAAAGCTTATTTTACCGGTTTGACACGGGACAAAATCCTTATTCGGGGGTGTGTTAGGACTCTCTGGAGCAGTGAGAAAAGACTGATGGAGACAGACGTCTGCCGTATGAACTACTGGGTTAAAAGAGACGGATGTGTAGCATTCCAAGGGGATGCTAGGAAAATCCCAACTTTTCGCAGAAAGCAGCCCGGCTGCCATGTACAGCACTCCGTAAGCAGAGATGTACTTAGCTCTGTGTAATTAGGTAGGCCCCCAGGATGGACACTAACAAATTAATAGAACCAACACTTTCCCCTAAAGACCCCACCACCACCATCACAACAATATAATATACATAGTACGAGAAAAGCTGATAAAACACTTCAGGTCTAACTTCTTAAGAATAGGACAAAAGAAAAAATCCCTTATGTAGTCTTTTAAACTAGCAGTGCTTCCTTTGCCTTGCCTTGCCTGTCTTCATTTTATTGCCTTTCAGAATAGATGGATATCCCTGAAAGATCGGATTGACAATCTTCTGCTGATTGAGACATCTGAAGCAGTGACTGATGACACAAGAGTGAGGCAGTTTGTGCAGCTGTGAGCGACGCAGGTACCCCCGGCACCCGCAGGGTTTGCTTCTCTTTCCCCCACTCCGCATCCTGGTCCCCCGCCCCCCAGCCCCTCTGCGTCCCCTCTCGGTGTGTCACTTCCCGACTCCGGTGACAGGGTGTGTGATTTCTGAGGTTGGAAATCAAGCGTTCCATCTGCTTGCCCAAATAGGAAGCGTGTCGGGGAAATCAGGGGGATCGGAGCCCTAGTTTCCTAGTTTCTTTCGGGTGGAAGTCCGCGAGGTCCCGAGGGGACCCCCCCCCCCGGGGACACCCCTCCCCCGCCCCGGGATCCTGGATTTCTGAGATACCCTATGGTTCGATATTGCTGGAATCTAGGGACAGACAAGCTCGAGAGAACGGAGGATGGCGGGTGACCTAGAGGGGCCGCGTCTACACGGGTGGGCGGGCCAAGAAGGCGAAGGGCGGGCGCCGGGGAGGAGGCGGGCGGGGGCGCGGCGGCCGGGGGCCTCAGAGCCGGGTCTGCGCCTCGGGGATGTAGATCTCGATGCTCTCGGCGCTCTCGGTGGCCGAGTTCTGGCGGACGGACGCGGCGCGCTTGGCGGCCATCAGGCGCTTGCGGGCCTCCTGGCGCTGCGAGCTCTCCAGCGAGCGCTCCCGGATCAGCGGCGCGGGGCCCTTCGCCGGCTTCTTGGGCACTGGAGGAGGGGCCCTTCGCTCCTGATCAAAGCAGAAGGTTCAGGACATTACACAGCTTCTCAGGACAAGCTTGGGAAAAACTGGGATAGGTCAGTAGTTAGCACACTTTTTTTTTTTTTAAAGCCTAAGGGTGGTTAGGTTAGTTCTGATCTGCACACTGTATATACATATATCTACATGTATAGATATGTATACATTTTTTTCTTCATTATTCTGGCTTGCGTATTCAAAAGATGCAGGGGGAAAAATATACCGGTAAGTTTAAGGCCAAGGGTAAAGCTGGATGGCAGAACTAGGTCTCTCCAAGGGAAGGATGTGGGTATTTAAAATGCCCCCCCGCCTGCTGAAAGGCTGCGGCTCCCAGCACATTTACTGCGGTTTTTCTCTGGAGGCTCCAGACTGTTCCGGGTGCCAGAGATGGGAAAGGGTGGCAGCGGGCGCGTCTTAGAACTCTGCATCCCCCCTAAGGAGGGAGGCGGCGGGTGCGAGCTCGGTTCAGAGTTTAAAAGCCTCCCCGCCCTCTCCTCGGGCCCACCCAAACCTAAACAACCAAACGAGGAAGAAGATTGTAAGCCTGCGTTCGTTTAGCTTTGCTGATGCCACAGTGAGTTACACGCGTTTGCACATCACACACAAACACACAGCAATGTACTGGGCAGGGTCACCCTGGAGGGAGGACTTGGACAGTTCCTTACCCACGGGGGTAGTGCAGTCAGCTCCTAAAACATGCTGCTGGACCGTCACGCCTTGGGGACCTCGGGGCGACTGTGGCGGCCCAGAAGGCAATTCCATCACAGGGACAGACACTATGCCATGAAAACTGAACACAAGACTGAAAGAGTTCATCCCCCTAGCAGCAGCAAACTAGAAAACTGGTGGCTATTTTTAAATGCCGCTGCAAAAACAAAAGCCGTTCATCACTTGGGCTGGAAAAAGAAGTACAGTGGGAAAGAAGGGAACCTAAACCACAAAGGATTTCTAGGAAAAAGACGGTGAGTTTTCAGGCTGCAAAAAGGTCCACGTGAATCTGGTGATTTCACTTTTTAATAAAATACCCTAAATTCTCATCAAACTAAATGTGAAAAGTATCTTAAATTAGGGATTCCATGATTCTCCAAATGGTGTTCTCTGTGTTCCTCCTTCCTTGCCTGGGTGAAGCGCCTAGTTAACGTATTGCACTGGAGTTGCCCGCCGGCTGTTTAAGGTGGAGTCTTGTGTGGATAAAAAAGGGAAGCACAGAGTGCAAACCATATTCCACCAACTCTGATTGTCTTGTTCATTGTTCCCCTTCCAGTTCATGGGGTGATGCAAAGCTCTGATCACAGACAACGTGCATGAAGATTTAGAAATCAAGTTAACTAATGATTTACTGTGTCACTAGGTTACATATATCAATTCTTAGCTTCGCTCCTTTTGGACGTTTAAAATCTTCATTGTTGGGTGACTCAGTAGATATTTTTGCAAGTATGAATGTTGGAAACTTTTTAGTCGTATTTTCCTTTCCTTGCACATTTTATTTTTTTAACTATAATTTTTAAAAATCCATGAGTGAGAAATTAGATGGATCAGCTCTAGAAACTCAGTTACCAGTATGTGTGTACATCTGTAGTGTTTTCTTAAAATCAGACCAATTTAAAAGCTTATTTAGCAGACAGTTTTAAACCCAGATTAAAGAAAACTAGATTGAGTGCAAATGTTTGGCTCCCTCAGCGAGAGGCCACACAGACATCAATGGTACTTTGATGCTTCGCACCAAAACCCCACAGGTGGATGGTGACAGAATTAGAGATGAGCGACAGTGACGAGAGCGGTGGCCCCTTTGATTATGCACTGGCTGTTGGCACTGGATTTCTCCTGGGATCCCATGGACTCCAAGAACCCTGGTATTATAATGGGCAGCAGCAGAATGGATTGGACTGCTGCTCGCTCTCTGATAGGTGAAGGGATCAGAAAAGGGCATCACAAGTATAGCTGTGCCTAATATTTAGAAGTTGAATCTCTCAGAGACATCTGACCTCAGGCCATAGGAAAGCAAAGGGTTAAAAAAGTCATGCATGCCTGGCCAGCCTAGGGAGGTGGACATTGGATACCTGGGCAAGCCTGGTGGACCCGCCATAATCAAATGTGAAAATTGCCATTTATTAATTCAAGTAAAAGAATTTGAGTCTTTATTTCTAAGCTCTTGCATGAGGAACCCAGTGAGCAATATTCCCCAAGGCAAATCAACCAATAGTAAAACTCTTAAAAAAATCCCAACATTTATGATAACTGTCAAACTTTACGGTGTGTATATTTTTAGACTTGAACAACAGTGGTTTCTTTATTACTGTATTTATGAAATGATTATCAAAGTCGGTTAGTTTGCAGGGCTTCCTATTTTCTCGGAAACACATTCTAGGGGTGTAAGGAAGTTGAACTCTTGCTGTATGTAATCATGCACTGAAGATGTCATTTATTTTAGTTTAAAAAGCAAAATGGAGGCAGTTCCTTCCAGTGACTAAAATGGTTTAACTTAAAGTTTAATTAACAAAAAAAAGCCACATTCCCATTTTCCAATTCACAAAGACAGGTTTTTCTTTAAAAATATGCCTGAAACATATTACAGATAATATCCCAAATGATTACTATGTAAACATTGTCATTACAATGAAATTAATATGATATCAGCTCCATTTCACATTGTAAACAGCAAGACTGAAAGCAGAAGCCTATTTAGACTGTCCAGTGTTTGTGCAGGTTTTTAAATGAACCATACAAAATCTACATTGTTCTACCTTCTTGTCAAGAGGATCCATCTGTTTCCAATTATTGGCCTTTAACTGATGAAGTTCATCAAATTTCATACTAATATTTTCTATGGACAACTGCAGCATGTCCCAGAACCCCGCCAAATCCTGGGAGGTGGGCCTTGGATGAGCATTGGGATTCTGTACAAGAGAAAGAAAAACAGTCACGCTTTAGAGGTGATGATCTAGGGCTACAAGCATAGGACCAAGGTGGCATTTTCAAATATTTCAAATAACACCAAGGAGGATGAGTTCCTTTTGGTTTTCAGATAGGAGAGAAAAGTGAGGCTATAGATGGCGCTTTTATTTATTTATTTTATATTTTATATGTATATATGTCTTATATACATATTCACCTTTATTAAGGACTAATTGACAAATAAAACTGCAAAATATTTAGAGTGTACAACGTGATGATTTGATATATACACACATTGTGAAAGGACTCCCCCACTGAGTTAAGTAACACATCATCACCACATGTATTTATCTTTTTGTGTGTGTGAGAACATTTATGTTCTACTCTCTTGGCGAAGCCCAGTTATATAATACACTGCTATCAACTATAGTCACCATGTTCTAATTAGATCTTCAGACCTTATTCATTTTATAGCTGAAAATCTGTACCATGTTACCAACCTCTCCCTATTTCCCCCACACCCAAGCCCCTGGCAACCACGTTTATACTCTCTCTTTCTATGAGTTTGGTTTTTAAAAAAAGATTCCACTGCAAATGATAAGTTTATACACTCATCTTATACACATTTGAGTCAGTGATTCTCAATGTCAAAGTAAAATTCTTCTTTTGTTACTATAACATCCATCAGTACGCTATGGCAGGGAGTCTAAACATTTGAAAAATCCCAGAATGTATGATCTATGACAAGATGCATTTAAAGCTATATTTAAATGAAAATACCTTATTGCAAAAAAAAAAACAAAAACAAAAAACAGTGTATTGGTACTAGAGTCAGTATTCAACTCCATGCCATCCAATATACTCAGAGAACATATAAGGAATCTAAAGTAAGATTCATTTTAATACTCATGTTGAGTGAAAATACTAGGGCAAACAAGTGATAAGTAATAAAAGAACTGGATTTTCAAAGTACTGCGTGTTTAACAATTAAGATATCTCTAATGTAGGAAGTCATTTTATCATATAAGTACTTGGACAAAATCATTTGGAAACGAATTAGTTTTAAATTGACCATAACGTAACACGGCAAATGTGAGAACACTTGTCTATACATACACATAGATGTCTGTAGTGACCCATTTGCTAGATAATATTAAACATCCTTTGGTTTGTGGATTGACTTTCTTTGCCCTCATTCACATATCCCTGACAAGTACTAGAAAGTACGAACCACTCATTTATATGGTCTGAGACAGGAAAAACACAACTAAAGACTGAAGGTGTTGTGTTCATCGTTGGTTACTACCTGCAACAGTAGCTAAAGGCATTCATGGGCAGATGGGTGGGACTCCCATTTGCCAAAAGTTTCTAGCAGGGGTCCGTTTTGGTTACCTCTGGGAATCTGGGCAATTGGAAAGACTGTGAAGTCTCATGCCCTATAATAACTGGAGGCCAGTTCGTACTTTTAAAACCAACCCTATGAGAATATCATCAGAATTTCAGGAAGCGCAAGGTTGGTGACCATCAAAGTTAATAAGTTGGAAAGAACGTTTTAGCCCTTTCATGGACTAGCATTATTGGTCTGGCTTCAAAATAAATACAAGTAAAGAATATATTTATAAACTTACACTTTAAAAACTACCCATAGATCATTGGAATAAGTAAGTTCTAAAATTTGCAAGTATTTGGGTCAGTGTTAAACTCTAATGACATCTGAATTAACAAGAGGGTTTCTCTGTAGTACTTTGATTTAGTAAACTAAAAAGAAGGTTTCTTAATATCTAGGTTCAGAATAGACAGATAATAGCTTTGACAAAGAACTTGTCAAATGGAGTTTTATGATCTCGCAGTATATTTCCTTATCTTATTGGTAACTAAAAGCTAAATTGCTCATACTTTGAAGTCCACCAAAGTCTTTTAGGTCACAAGCCCTGTTGGTTAAACTGTTTTAGCGCATCAGTAGATGAAATGATAGAGGTCGTTTAACTCTGTAACACGGGCAATTTGTTCCTTTCCCACCAAGACTCTCTTTGCTGCCACATCATCCAGGGGATGGATGGGGAAGCAGAGAGAAAGAGCCTGGGCGCTCAGCCAGTCTCCGAATCAGAGGCTCCTGGGACACCCCAGCACAGAAGGAGATGCACAACGCGCTTCAGTCTGAACCAGGCCACTTGGAGGTCAGAGGTGGTAGAGGTTGAGAAGGATAAGGAGGGCCAGGTCCCTGGGTTGACTTTCGTTGCAATCCATTTATTCTGTGCCTGAGAGTCAAGTCGGAGACAAGGTGCAAGCGTTTTCAGGTGTCCTCCTCAGACTAAGAGCTCAGGCAAGGAGAGCTGGGCCTGGTTGTGAGCAATCTCCGTGCTGCTTTTATGCAGCTTTGTAGACCTAAGTGGTGCCATCACCAGGCCACCGTGCTTCCTGCTGCAGAGGAGATGGAGCTGAGCGATCAGGGTGAGGAGGGGACTCAAATCCTGGGGGGGATTTACAGGAATTGAAGTCGAACACACTGGGATTTGAACCTTGGCTCTGCCTCTTACCATGCAGCCCTAGCAAGTCACTGAGCTCTTCCAGGCCCGTTTTCCTCAACTGTAAAACCGTCATAAAAATAATGTCACCATATACTCCAGACCGTTGCTTTGAGGATTTAACCAGATCATAAACTTAAAAGCTCTGAGGACACGGTGCGCTTCTCCTCCTCCTTCTATAATTCTTTTCAAAGGTGTGCTGTGTTTGCCCTGTAGTGTGTACTTATTGGTCTCCACCTGTGTCTTTTGGCCAGTTTGAGAAATATGGCTTCATATGAACTTTTTTACATTTAAAGAGCAAAGAATCATATTAATTAAGATCTGTGACACATCTGCAAGTTTACAGATTAGCAGGAATTCTGTACCTTGCATGTAGTGAAGCTCAATAAGATATTGGCTGAATCACTTATCAATACATCTACTAATATATATTAGCTCATAATTCAGAATAGAATTTCTGAGAAGGTGAAAGAAGGGTCAGGTAATTTTTGCTGAGGGAGGAGAAAACAAACTATAGATGTCAGGGGTGGGGGTGAGGAGGAAGGAAAGGATAGCCCCAAGGGGAGGGTTCAAAAAGAAAAGCCTGGTAAAGAGGGACGGAGAGCACCAACTTTTGCAGGCTTTAGATCTGCTCTTGGTTGAGCCCTGTCTAGATAAATTCCATTCAGTCTGTATTTGTCCTTGTTAACAAGATGTGGTTAGAACTCTAAAATCATAGTTTGGGTCAATCAGATTGCAAATGATTCGTGTTTTTAACCTTCCAGGGGATAAACGAGTTGCCTTTCATTTTCTTTATTTAGATCCAACTTGATCATTAATTGACCAATAAAAGCTATTTTTGTGGAATGACACTTGTAGAGATGGTAGCATTAAAAAAAAAAATTCTGTGAGGAAGCTCTTGCCCTTGTATTTTGCTGGTAATTTTTTTTAAATGTTGATGCTAGTATTGGTTTTGTCTCTTTATTCTGGTTTATTTTGTTTCTGTATGTCCAAGAAGGATGAATGATTCATTGGTCTCAGGGAGATCAAATCTATACTTTATGACAGCTTCCACTTCTGATTCTTGAATTAAAACAGAGAACTCTGATAAGAAAATAGGCCCTGATGGCTATTTCAGAAAGAAACTCATTATCAAAAATGATTTTTTTGCTGTAATATTATTTTTTACATATCAGTCTGCTCCATAGTTTGGTAAGAATAATGAAATCAGAAGGCCAGGAAAATGGAAAGTCTTCAGTTACCGAAAAAAAAAGGGGAGGGGGAATGGAGTTTTAACCTGATTGGATTCTTTCTTCAAAGATTACTTAAGTAAAACATAAATATTTTTAATTTTAAGAAAAGCAGGAAATATATGATTCATCAGAAAACTCTCTATTCCAGGTAAGAGAGTCCGATGGGCTCTGACTCGGTTCTACTTTAGTTGGACCGGTCTTGACAACAGGTTCTTCTCGTGGTACTAGCAGGGAAAATGGTAGTGATGGGTAAGGGTACCTACCAGGTTTTCTTCACACAGTTCTCTGAACTGGTAGAATTTCTGGGCCATAAGAAGTTGGGCACTGCCAACTGCGGTTCGGATTTTCCCTAGAACTGAAAAAAGCAAACAGACAAGAAGTTTACACGTGATGTCTCATTGCTGAGACTTAGTCTGGTAAAGCAAAGAGGAAGTTATGCTGTAGTAATTAGGGAAAACGATAAGCACACCGCACGCGCGCACACGCACACAGCCCGGTCGTGGCCGTTGCTCTGCGGTCCGTGGAACAGACGGTCCTGGGTTAAAGCAGAAAACCAACCTGGAGAAAACCACATGCTCATCATGCATCTTTCTTAGGAATAACGGAGTTTTCCATCACAGCCCTGGATGTTACCAGGAAAGGAGGCAAATAGTTCTGCTTTTTTTTTTTTTTTTTCCTTTTACTGCAAGGATGAATTTCAAGTGTTTACCAGTACAGTTATGGATTTATTTGTGTCAACAGTCATGGTCTGCTAGCTTGTTTTTCTAATCCGAGTCCAAACACAAGAAAAGCAGCCCTAACTTGGAGCGGGGAATCTCGTGGCACTCACCATATCCCATCCATAGCCTTCATTATTTTTCCGGAGTTCAGCCACTGGTACTGTCAGGAAAGAGCCATGGCCAGTTGCAAGATTGTCTAAGGAGTGAACATTGTCAGCCCGTTGCCTAGGGGACGCCAGCACCGCCCCTGCTTTTCCACTCCACGGACCAACGTTATTGTTCATAGAGGTTTAATTCCCTGTGCACTGTGCTGAAAGTCCTCCCCGTTGCAAGCTACTTCTTGCCTCCGGTGCAGTCGAAGGGGAGAACCTTTCAGCGGACGGGCGAGCTGAGCAGAAAGGAGCCTCGGCCCCAGCATCTCGGGCATCCCGAGCTCCGCGTTATCCCAGAGGCGCTCCCTACGCCGGTGGGGTCCCGGCAGCTGCGCGGCTGGAGCCCGGCCACCCGGCACTGGGCGCCGGGCAGGAAGGAAGGGGAGACGGCGCCCACAGAGAAAGCCAGAGCGGGGGAGCCTCCGAGGGGGGCTTGCCCGCTTGGAGATCTTCACAGGGAGAGATTTTATGGGACTGAAGCAGTGTTTTTGCTGCTGTAATTTTGTTCTGAATTTACCGAGCCTTTGACTCGGAGTGGAATTAGATCTCCCTTTCCTGACCTCATTCCCCACAAAGACTGAGAAGACAACGAAAAGCAACTTCATTTTGGGGTTTGTAGTCATCTGCTCCTCTGTTGAAGGCTGCCAGGCTGGATAGTGATTTCGGCTGCCCACGCCCTGGGCACTACCCAAATATTTCAGCCTTCCCGCACATGTGACCAGGGCATCTCTGAACTATAGAAGTCACCAGTCACACCAGAGCTGAAGTGCAGAGATTACCTCCCCAGGGATAGCGGGGGTCCCCCTTGAGAGCCACCAGGCAGCAATTTTTCGGGCCTAGGAGTTGACTTTTTTTCAATCTGCTTGTAAAATCTGTGGGGATGATTACCTTTTCCTCTTTAACAGATCAATCACTTGTGTGAGGTCTCCCTCCTTTTCTCAACACCCCAAAGCAGAAAAGACAGCACGGGGCACCACATAAGTTAAGAGTACTGGCCCTGACTGGCCAAGGATCCTTGCTGGAACACTTCCTAGCCACTGCCCTGGACAAGTCACCGAATCTTTGTTTTCTTATATGTAAAATGGGGCTAAGGGTACCTACTTACTGGCAGGGTTGTTGTGAAGGTTAAAAGCGGCAATGTGTGTGAATTGCTTAGGACTGGATCTGATTATACAGCAAGTGCTCAATAAATGTTTATTATTGAGGACCAGGACTCCACACTTCCTCTGTGGGTGTGCGACTGTGGGCCCCACACTTGCTCTGCCCAGAAGAGAAGAGAAAAAAAAAACCCAAAAACTGTTATAGTACTCATCATTTGAAAATGTCACTGTTTTTTATTTTGGAAAAAAGTTAAAATACATGAAAGTACAAAAAGGGCAAGAGAGCAAACATCCATGGATGTGCTCTCCCTCAAAGGATTGAATGTTAATTTATTTCAAATTTGCTTCTGAGCTTCTTCTTCTTTCTTTTTTTCCCCTCTCTCCCTCTCCAGTGAAAGGAAGGCCTATGGATAAAGTATTTGTTCTCTACTTCTGTCCCCCTTGCCTCCCTCCCTAAAGGAAACCACTAGACCAGACAACCAACATCCCAGTCCCACCCCTGAGTTTATGAAGGTGTCTCCTTTGGTCCTAGAAAGGTGACAGCTAAGGGCCTTCTTGAGAGCAAAGGAGAGTGTTAGATTGGGGTGACCCCTCTAGCACAGCTGAGACCCCACGGCCTAGAATGGGCAGTTTAAGGCTCTGTCCATCCAGGAGGTAGATGTGCCTCTGGGGTTTCCTTTAGTTGCTTTTTTCTCACACTCTGGTCCACACAGTCTTTCCAGATTGTTCCATCCAAATGTAGTTAATAGTTTTTACCATCCATTTCCCTTAGGGCCCATTCCCTGCCTCTTCCAGAATAATAATCTCTGCTGTATCACCCCAGGCATGCCATTTAACCATGATTTATTCCATCTATTTGTATCACATGTAATCACAGAATAGGCCTTGTCTTGCTTTGCCGCTCTTTGCATGTAGGGAAGCCTGGTTTCCCTGCATGCCTAAAAGAACCCTGATGGTGAATTTTTTAGGTTCCTTTCTCCCTTTCCTTTCCTCCCAGCTCCTGTGTTAGTCTATCCCCCAGTGGGACTACAGAACAACAACCCAAAACGCTGTTGAACTGAATTCCTTCTATGTAAGAAGTGGGCATCTCTTTATTAACTCCCCCACTTATAAGCCTAGAGACCTCTCATCCCACGATGAATGGGTGGCTCTGGGGGATCATAGCAGAGAGGACAGGCCTGGGTTAGTTCACCACACAAAGCCAGGAAGATCGGAAAGGCCATCACTGTTTGGTTTTTGCAAAAACCTGCCTATTTATATTACTATTACCTTGTATTTCAAAGCACTTTCTTTTGCCCTACCCAAGTACGTGGGGAGTTTCTTGCCTTTTGGGAGGTCTGATGTCTTCTGCCAGCATTCAGTGGGTGTTCTGTAGGAGCAGTTCCACGTGTAGATGTATTTGTAATGTATCTGTGGGAAGGAAGGTGATCTCCGCGTCTTACTCTTCCGCCATCTTGCCCAGACCCCTCAAAGCACTTTCACACGCACATCTAATGTGATCCTCACAAGACCCCGTGGGGCAGGGCCAATGTCATCATTTTAGTTGAGAAAAGCTGGGCTCAAAGTATGAAGTGCCTTCCCTGGGGCCCTGGTCCAGCTGTGCCCTTTTCCCTCAACACTTACTGAGAACTGGTTCTGAATCTACTCAACTGAAGGCCTCTGAGGGTGATTTCTTTCCTTTATCCACACTTTCTAGCCACGGCCAGTGGAGAGAAGGGGGGCAGCTGTAACCAGTCAGTGGGGGAATTTGCAGAAGTTCGGCAAGTCTGATCCCTGTCCTACATCAGGGCAGGAGGGCAAAGCACGTCTACCGAAAATGATTGTCGCACAAAGAAATCTCAGTCATGAAAAGAATGCAGGAACCAGGGATCACTTGAAAGAGATGGCGGGTGTAAGGTTCAAGTTTTGGTTTTTCTTTGAAAGACTATGCATCGTAATGAGAAGCAGAGAAAGACAAAATAGTCTTTTATGAAAACTACGATTTAAAATTTCCTCGCTACATTCAATCAAAAACCCAGACATCTAGAGGGGCTTCCCTGGTGGTGCAGTGGTTGAGAATCTGCCTGCCAATGCAGGGGACACGGGTTCGAGCCCTGGTCTGGGAAGATCCCACATGCTGCGGAGCAACTAGGCCCGTGAGCCACAACTACTGAGCCTGCGTGTCTGGAGCCTGTGCTCCGCAACAAGAGAGGCCGCGATAGTGAGAGGCCCGCGCACCGCAATGAAGAGTGGCCCCCACTTGCCACAACTGGAGAAAGCCCTTGCACAGAAATGAAGACCCAACACAAACATAAAAAAAAAAAAAACAACAACAACCCACAAGTAGGTGGAATTAGAGTTTAAAAAAAAAACCCTTATTGGGGGCTTCCCTGGTGGCGCAGTGGTTGAGAATCTGCCTGCCAATGCAGGGGACACGGGTTCGAGCCCTGGGCTGGGAAGATCCCACATGCCGCGGAGCAGCTAGGCCCGTGAGCCACAACTACTGAGCCTGCGCGTCTGGAGCCCGTCCTCCGCAACGAGAGGCCGCGATAGTGAGAGGCCCGCGCACCGCGATGAAGAGTGGCCCCCGCTTGCCACAACTAGAGAAAGCCCTCGCACAGAAACGAAGACCCAACACAGCCAAAAATAAATAAATAAATTAATTAATTAAAAAAAAAAAAAAAAACAAACCCTTATTGTATATCCATAGGCCTAGCTCCCTATCTCTGCCATCACGATCTGTGTGGTTGAATGTGTTTGTCACAAGACTTTCAGGATCAAGGGATTCCTGGCCATGAAACAAAAGCAGAATCATCCCCTTCCCCAGTGGATTTGGATAAAAACATAATAAAATCTGGTCCAGCTCCAATCGGAGACACTGGATGAGACTGAGCTGGGTCTACGAGGACCCGCATGGGAGATGACGCACATATTTATACTGTATCAAAGTCACCAGCATCTTACCATGTCAAGCTGAAAACATCCCCACTATCTAGACAGTTGGAGGTGTTCTATTGGGAAAATGATTTTTTGTCTTTGTTTCTGCATGAGTAGTTTGGTTCAGGAATAAATATGTGCGACCCTTTGTTTGAAAAAAATATCCTTAAGCATAACTAACATACGCATTGAATGTTCCAGGAAGGGTTAGGCCTCTAGAGCTGACAAGCCAGAAGCACTGGTTGCTTTGACTGCTTCCATTTCTTACAGACTATGCCGGCTCCACCATCAGCATGTTAGGCCTCCGAGACAGAGCAGAACAGACATATTTTTTTATATCTTCAACCTGGACACTACCTATCAATACAAAGGAGTCCGTCTGGCTGTCCCACCAGTGGTGAAGCTTCTACAGTGGGCAGGCTGGATGGAACACGTCCCAGGCCCTGCCGCCTACACCTAATTCACCTGGTCTGCTTCCTTTCCTAACCTCCTCTCTGTGTAACATACAAGGAAGAGACTAGGCACTGGAGTCAGAAATACCACTTATCAGCTGCGGATCTTGGGAGAATTTATTGTACTCTCAGACTCTGTTTTCTTTGTCTGTCAAGCGATCATAATACTATCTTCATAGGATTGCTGATTATTTAATGAAATCGTATATGAAAATTGTAAGGATGTAGCAGGAATTGTAACTCCTATATCCTATCGATATTCTTTAGCTCTTGGTCATTCACCTGGGAAACTAAAAGGTGACATGATCCCAAACAGGGAATTATTTCTCCTGCTAATCTTCACGCTCCGTCGTCTCTCCCCAACAGTGTGAGCTGACTGAATGTCCTCTTTTTTTGGTGGCTTTCATGCAGGCAGACTTAGACAAGCGTCAGTGCGTGGGTGAATCATGCCTTTGGTCTGTGTGCATAAGGAATCCACAACAATTCTTCAGGGCCCCAGATTTTCGTGCCTATCTGTAGAGTCTGGCATAGCTCCCCACCTAACAGAGCTAGAACAGTGGCCAACTGGCTGCTGGATGACAGAGACACACGGAGAAGACAGGACCTTAACCAAGGCTGGACGCCTAGACCATCCTGCCGGAGCCTGTGCAGAAAACAGACTCGCTGCAAAATCAAGAGTCAGACCCTCCCCGGGAGCCACAGATGCTCCAGCAAAACAAGGTCCATCTTCAGGTTCAGAGTAGGCCAGACACATCTGGCCTGCAGGGCGCTGGGCCCACCCGATGCTCTGTGAGCTGTGTTTTGCCATGTGGTTTAGAGCCATTCAAACCCATGGGCTCCAAACTCAGCCCATCTCTTGCAGCCTTTCATTAGTCCTTCAAGATGGTCTTGGTCACCTCCCTCCCTGACCCTCCTTTTCTGACTCTCATTCACTCACAACTAGACCCCTGCTACCTCATCTTCAACCATAGCTTTGCCTCCTATGAGATGAAGTAAACAGGGGGCTCAGGCATGAACACTCTCAGTGTTCTGCCCTCTCCTGACACTTGCCCCCTACACAGTTCCCTAAAGCTCTAACGAGTGATGGGCGAGCAGTGACGTGGCCGGCATCAGAGACATCAGGTGCCTGGAGTTACTGCCATTGCTTCCTAACGGAATCAGCCCGCGACCGATAACTGCCCCCGTCCTAAACAGCTCTCTATGCCCACCCTTCCCATCTACCTGTGTCCTTGGCCCGCCTCCCTCCTGGCTGCTCGGAGAACCTACTCCCTCTCTGCCACCTCTGCCCTTCTCTGCAGCCTTACTTGAGAGGGCTGCCAGCATTCTCAAGTCTCTCCCATTCTAAGGGGAAAATCCTCCCCCATCTCGTGATCCCCTCTAACTAAAATAAAATTCCTCTTCTCCCCTGTTATGGGCTGAATCGTGTCCTCCCAGATTCATCTGTTGAAGTCCTGAGCTCCAGGACCTCCGACCGTGACTGCATTTGGACCAGGGCCTTTACATCGGTAATTAAGTTAAAGCGAGGTCATCAGGGTGAGTCCTCAGCCAACATAACTGGTGTCCTTATAAGACGATGGGATCAGGACGTAGATACACACAGAGGGAAGACCAAGCCAAGGGGAGAGGCCTAGGGACAAACGGGCACCTTGAGCTCAGCCTTCTAGCCTACAAAGCTGCGAGAAAAGAAATTTCTGTTGCTGAGGCCACGGGTGGTACTTTGTTACGGCAGCCGGAGCTTACCAATACATTCCCTTAAACGCTGGATTCTCCAAAGGGCGGACTCCTTTGCTCTCTCTACATCCTCAGCTCCCAGTGGTCCCCCCTCCCTGCGGTCTGGCTCTCCCCTCCCCTGCCCCCTCCTGGACCTCTGCGTTTGGCACAAAGGAATCTCAGCCCCCTGGGCGTCCACAGTGCTCTCTGGCCCTGACCTCGTTTTCCTCTTCTTCCCTCCACCTCGAGAATGTTGAACACAAAACTCAGTCCTGAGCCCCCTTCCCTCAGTCCCCTCGAGTGATCCCATCCATGCTCCTGGGTTCAACTATTCTGTAAAATAGGTTTATTTTGCTCAAATCTGTAACTCTGGTGTATACCAACCCTTCGTGCAGCACGTCTGAGCAACCGCTGGACACCTCTTGTCTCCCCACATCCACATTCCTCTCAGGAGTCCCTGGTTGCTTACGATTAGGGCTACAAGGCTCCATCACCCCTTCCACAGCATGAATGTTCTCCCTCCATTGCCAGTTGGGAGGTTTGGTCCTATTAACTGGAGGGTCTTCTTATCTCATATAATTCTCACGCTTAAAACTTTTCCATGCTCCCCTATCATCCCTGGGATAAGCGGGAAATTCCCTTCAATGGCCCACCTGTCCAGCCTCACCTCTGCCCACTCCCTCAGTGCCCTGGGCCCTCAGTTTCCCAAATCCAAAAGCTGGTCTCTCCGCAGTGCCTTTGCTCAGGCTAAACACTGAGCTGGGGTGCCTCCTGCCTTGGCTCCCACACTGGCCCCGCCCCACACTGGCCCCGCCCCCACACTGGCCCCGCCCCCTGTGCGCAGGTGTGCATCCTCCAGAAAGGCCTATCCCATTTCACCTCTCCCTCGCTTTGCTCCTCAAATTCCCATGCACAGCTCTGTCTCTGCCCTCTCCACATTCTTTCCAGCACCATCTATTTATATGTCTGACTTTATAAGCAGGCATGGCATAGACTGTGCTGATGTAACTCGCAATTATCCTGTTGGAAGAAGTTTTGAAGTGAACTGACTCATCAATAAACTCTACGTTAACCAGAAAAATTAATTAATGGCAAGATTCCAGGCCTAAGATTCTGCTTCTTTAAGGTTTTACCGTGCCTAGCACCACTTTTTCCTTACAGTCTTGACTGATTAATTAGCTAAGATAGTCTTGGTGGGGCTATTCTTCCTCTTGGTTTTCTGTTTATAATACTAGTTGTGCTTACTCAGGCTGGAAGAATCAAGCCATTTGGGAAAAGTTGAACGAGTTTGTGGGTGAATTAAACCTCCTTATCCTCAACTTTTGACTTTTTACTCACCTGGCCTCCCTCCCCCCACCCCGGGGGAATGTCGTAGACTTTAGGAATGAGGAGGAAAAAGGAATTTTTTAAAAAGTGGATCCACCCACTTACTCCAAAGTCATGTGGATTTGTCAGACCAAATCTGTGTGATTTCAAGTCGGGATTATCCAAGTGGAGACATTTTTATTCACGAGTTTGTCCTCGTGGAAAAGAATTTCTCCAACCAACTGCCCAGCTGCTTCTCAAATACATTTGTGATCCAGAGCTGTTGTCAATAAAAAGGTCTCCACAGAAAACATGGATCTGTTTCACTCCTGGCTGACAAGGGCTGCTCTGAATGTAACAAGAGCAATTTTTTTCCCCCCCTTAAAGGAGTCAAAACTTAAATGAACAAAGAATGATGAATTTATGAATTTATTAAAAGCTAATGAATAAAGAATAGAATTCTCCAGTAGAAATTATCCCACGGACTAAAACCAGAGCTTCCACGGGGCTAAACCATGGGGGAAATATTATTTTGTTTGTGAAGAGCAAGTTTTCAAAAATTCAGCTAATTTTTTTTCCCCAGTCCCTACTCCAGGAGTCTCACTCATAAAAGATGGTTACGCTTCGATCCACATCTCCATTTACATCAGCCATGAAATAGTAACAGCATCTACATCACATAGATAAATACAGTTTTTGAGCCTTTGAAAGCTGAATGAGATGAAATGAGTTAACATTTCCCTTGGGAATATGGAAGGACTAAATACTGCATTTGAAGGCCATTGCAATGATCTTTCACAGAAATTGTCGGTTATTGTTAGAGAAAGCGATCGGGGACCATGCTCTATGAGTCAGGCCCTCTCTCTGCAATCTCTGCCTCTCTGCAACGCAGAAGTGTCTGGAATAATGGGAACAGCACTGGCCCAGGGACCTGGAGAGCTGCTTCCGGGCATCCTGCCTTCCCTCTGCCCATCTTCACCTCTCCACGCCTCCGCGCCCCTCAGCCTCAGACCACTCCCAGTGAAACACACCCACAGAAGGGATGCTCGGAAATGACCTTCCAGCACCAACACCTTTCTCCTTGTGCCCAGTGCTGCGCAAAGCAAAATGAAGCCAGCGTTCTAGAAGGTTAAACATAAGGCACATTGCACACAGTTTTCTTTTCATTCCTGCCACTTCCTGGTCACTAATTTCAGGTTGGCCAGACCTTAAAAAAGAGACTATGCAGTGTGTGTGCATGTGTGTGTGTGTGTGCGCGTGTGTGCGTGTGTGTGTCTTGGGGCATGGGCATGGGGAGGGACCTTTTTTTTTTTTATAAATTTTATTTATTTATGTATATATGTATGTATGTATGTATTGGCTGCGTCGGGTCTTCCTTGCTGCGCGCGGGCTTTCTCTAGTTGCGGCGAGCGGGGGCTACTCTTTGTTGTGGTGCACAGGCTTCTCATTGCAGTGACTTCTCTTGTTGCGGAGCACGCGCTCTAGGCGTGCAGGCTTCAGTAGTTGTGGCTCGTGGGCTCTAGAGCACAGGCTCAGTAGTTGTGGCGCACGGGCTTAGTTGCTCCGCGGCATGTGGGATCTTCCCGGACCAGGGCTCGAACCCGTGTCTCCTGCATTGGCAGGCGGATTCTTAACCACTGCGCCATGAGGGAAGCCTGGGAGGGAACTTTTGAGGGTCATTGCAAAAGAAAGATGAGAATAAAACAGGAAGGAGCTAGGATGCACCCACCTTGCCCCGCTTAGAAGCACACAAGGCTTGAGGCAACTGAGCTGAGGAAATCACAGAGCACTCGTCGGCCTGCCACCCACCCACCAGTCCTCAGGCTGCAGAGACCCTGGGCAGAGCCAGCCTGGGCATGGCACCCATCAACGGTCGCAGCAATGACTGTGCATAGCTTCCCATAACTCAACCTGAAACCGGGCAAACCCCATTTCGGGTTTCGTTACCAGCCCCATGTTCGCTGCCAAGGCGCCCAGGCCTTCTGGGGGACTCAAGGCCAAGTTTCACTAACGGGGATGCTATTACCGGGCAAAATTAAAGTGGAATTAATCTGCCTCCATCCCGCACACGCTTTGGGTTTATCAGTTCGTTTCAGATAAAGGCTGAAAATTCCACAAATAAGTTGTCCACAATTCAGGAGGCACTGCTAGATTTCCAAGCACAATCAACCAGTATTTCATCCTGGGGCCAGTGAAACCCGAGCCCGTGTTTCGAGCCGTCAGTGCTGGACCGCATTCCTGGTGGGAGCCCTGCGCTCCATCTGGGCGTTTCGTCCCAGTCAGATAATACCAGACGGATCTCTGTAACAGGCAGGCCCCGGCCAACAGCACCGAGCCATCTCCCCGAGACAGCTGTTTCACACAAGGCCCCATTGTCTGAGACAAGCTCGGATCGGTTTACTCCGAGAGCTGCGGGAACGTTCTGTCAGCTGCCGCGGCCGCGAGGAAACCTCGCTCACTGCAGATTTCCCTTCTGTTATCGAGCCAAACACCTACCATCGACTGTTAGGGAGCAAGGTTTCGCCCAAGAACTAAAGTCCTCTCGCTGCTTTTATTTTAGCAGGGAAAACAATAGACCCACACACCCAAAGAATTTATAGATGCACTTTTGGGAAAGCTGGCTGGAGGTGACCGGGTGACTGTGAGTGCTTGTTTCCTCTCTGTGCTTCCTGGAGCACTTTGTCCAGTTTTGGGGAAAGCAATGTTTTCCAGTCCTGGAAGGCCACAAACAAGATCCCTAGGAAGCAGCAGTCAGAATCAGGATGATTGCAGCATAAAATAAGTGATCATTGAATAATTCCTGAAGACTGGATGGCTTTTTTTGTTTTTCTTCAACTCTGTGATAGAGAAAGGTGATCGCAGCCACCCCACGCCCCAGATCTGAACCTCAGGTTCCCATGTAGCAGATGAGTTCTCTTCCTAACTTCTCACCCCACCCCTGCCAGTGGACATGTTGTATTTTGAACTCAGGAAGATATTTAACAAAATACCTTACATTCTTATAAGCATGATGAATAACTCTGGATGTGAAGATAGCAAGCCTGGCCCATCTACCTTCAGCTGCTGCAGACTTTTTTGGGGGGGCAGTGGGGGTGGATATTTTTGTGTGTGTGGTAAAATGTACGTAAGATCTACCATTTTAACCGTTTTTAAGTGGGCCGTTCAGAGGCATTAAGCACAGTCACCAAACGTTTAAAAATATTGAAAATTTGGAATAATTCCGGGGCCCCACGAAATAAATTAAGCAGGTGTGGTTGGACTCATTCCTTTCTTCCACCCTATCCTGCTTATCTTTCCCTACCGAGGATGAAGACCAGCTCTCCTGGGAGGGATCTGTCACGGAGCCACCGTCGTCATGTACCCTGAAGAGAGACCTTCCTATCTAGGACCCAAAGGACACATAAGGTGGCCGGGCCAAGAGACAGATCTGCGTTTGACCCATTTATCAAAGCTATTTTTCTGAGTGTACACAGATTTTTTTTTTTTTTTTTAAGCTGGTTACTCAGACATTGGCTATGCCTGCCAAACGGGATTGGTCCCTCTTCCTTACTACCCGCTCCCCCCCCCCTTATAAAAAAAGCGAAGGTTAAATGAGAGAATTAGTAAAATCAAAGGCCCTCTGCAACCCCAGGCCCACTTATCAGAACAGGACTGCGGTTGCCAAGGAAGCAGGGACAGATATGTATGCAGAGCTTTAGAGCAGCCAAGCACACACGAAGTATCATTATCTTGTCAAATGTTATTCGTGTTGTATCTATTCCATCAGGCGCTTCTGTGTTCTGTGACCTTGGACGAGAGACTGCCAGAGAGCTGTTCTGAGGGCAAATAAAACAACACCTGTCAAAGCCTATAGCCCACAGCCCAGGGGATTGTGAGGACAAGATGGGTGTTCGTTCACGGGTTTATATTCTCCCTTCCTCCCGGCTTTCTGATCAGATCCTCACTGATTTCCATTTGCCTCATTTGAAATTGGCGACTCTTTGACCGGGCACGTGTGTGTACCTCTGCGCTGTTTAGAATTCTGGAATGCTAGTGGGTGGAAGCTTCTGTTTTGTACCATCCAGGGCATGAAAGATAGAGAAAGCTTTCAAGTGCTTCTGGGATGGAATCGTGCCCCAAGAGCTGGAAGGGACACACGGGTTCATCTAGCCCATGCAGCTGACCGACACACAAGTCCTTTCTAGCCTTTCTGTGGCAGGTGCTCATGTCCCTGCCAAATCCCCGTTCTGACCAGCAGGGCTCCCTACCTCGCAAGGGACCGCCCCTTCCAGCTTTTGGCAACAATAGCGGGTGAGCTACCTGTTGAATATTTTGTAACTACTTAGGAAGAAAGGCTTTGCCAAGGAAAATACTTTTGTAAAACAGTATTTCCAAGATAGTCCCAGGACTCAAATACATATTCACTGATCCCCTACTCTGTGCCAAGAACCGTCAGAGGGGCAGCGGATGTGAAGATGAATGAGACAAGAGTAATTTCTGTCCTCAGACCTCACTTTTCAGTGGAGGAGAGAGATACATAGATTATCATCAAATAAAGTTGGAAATACCTGCTAGACAAATGTGCAGGCTATTACAGAAGCACCAGGGAGGCACACCCAATTCAGCCTGAAGGGATGCATTCTGCAAAGACTTCTAGAAGGTGAGGCCCAAGCTGAGACTTGAAGGAAGAGCCATTTTTGTAGGTTAGATAGGCTTACACAAATAGATGTTTCTAATCTGAATCAGTTTTGTACATTTAAAAAACCATGTAGGAAAGGCATTTACCTCTGATCTTTGTGTTAGCTGTTTGATCTAAAGTTATAAAATTGTATTTAAAAAAATTAGTAAGTTGGACTTTTCACTATAGACCATTGGCTTTCAAACTGTATTCTAGGAATCCTGGGATTTTTTTTGGTGGCAGGGAGGGTTTCTAGGGACCTCTGTCCAGAGAGTGGTAGAGGCTGAGCAGATAGGACTCCAGGCCCTCACCAAAGAGCTTCACCGTTCTTCCTATTATATTTATTGGTGTTGTGTGTAATGTTTTTTTTTTTTTAACTTAGAAAAAAGGGGCTCTGATATCGAAATACGTTTCAAACTACAGAGGGAGACTCACTCCCCAGTGCGGCGGGTCTCATTGCATACTTGTCATCTAAGATTAATTTACTCAGTTGAATACTTTAAGCAAAGCACCAAAAATACTCCCACCCTAAGTTATCTTTGTCTGTTCTGCAGCCATGACCTTCACACCCCCCTACCGCCCTCAGGCAGCAACCTCGTAAAACAGAGGCAGATCTGAGAAAATTTATCACTACTCTAAAGACAACGTCCTTAAGAAGACGGCTTATTCATGGTGGGACAGCGGCACCTTTGTGTACAAAGACAGCAAATTATTATTAGAACAAATTTTGTTATAACAAAATACCTTCATATGGAATAGGTTTATAAGTCCTATTTATAAATCAATATTTCAAATAACATCTGAAGTAAAATTCTGGAACAGTGAATGAGTGAGCAGTTCCTTCATGTGTAAGATACAAATATGCTTCTCTTTCATCTCAAACACAGGATGAGAACCTGATTTTCTAACAAGATTTTCACCTTTCAAATATATGTGCTTGTATCAAAATACATTGACTTGTTTTCATAGCTCCTTAAGTGTTAAGGAAGATTTTTCTACATATTTATACAATGACTATCCTCATGCATCATTATAAAGCTGGGTTGAGAGAAGTAGATCTAGTTTCAGATGGGAAGAAAGCATCAGATTAAAAGAGAACACCAGATGAGCAGCTTCCCCAGGTCTTATTGGAAGCCAAGCAGGGAAGCTAGAACAAGTTCGAATCAATGCATTGAATGAACTGAAATCTGCAAGACAGCTTGCCCTGTTGAGCTGTGCACCCGAGGCCATTGCTCCTTAGACATGGGCATTTTTCCCAGGAGAAGCTACTAGGCTTCGGGTATACCCACGGGGAAAGGAGAATAAGAAGATGCAACTGCTAAGAATTTCTTACTGGAACCTTCCCCCGCCCACTGCCGCCGGGCTGTGCTTCTTCACACCCCTGTCACCTAGGCACAGAGCATATTCTCCCTGTGGATCCACACCTGGGTGAGCCTGCAGTGGCACCAACGGTTGGGTCAAGTGTCAAGGAGGTTTACTTTTCCACTGCTAAGTTGTTTACACTCATAACATGCAAGAACAAAAGGAACGTTACAGAAACCCATTGATGGATTTTTTAACCTGCTCAGAAAGGCAACAAATAAGTTAGTCAGTGAGGGGATAGGGGTCAGGAGCAAGAAAAAGCAGAGAAGAGCTGTGAGCAAGACACAGAGCAGAAATCCCACAACCTGCAAACTGTCATTTACCAGTCTCCATTCTCACAAAAGTACTTCCTTTACGGAAAACTCGCTGCTCCCTGACACGATTAGTTTGGTTCACTTAGTAAGTCAACTGAACATGATTTACAGAAAGCTCTCGATCTAATTATTAAGAAATTATTATTGTTTTTGTTAGAGATGATAATGCACGATGGTTATGTACATATACATAAAGTCCTTATCAGAGATACGTAGTGAAGTGACGGGCTGCGTTGGATTTTCTTTAAGGTCCTCTGGCAAAAATGATGACATGGGGGGGAAGATGAGACCAGCCAGTAGTTGAGCTGGGTGATGGAAATATGGGGGTTCATTACAGTAAACTCTCTACTTTTGTAAGTGTTTTTAAATGTTCACAATAAAAAGTTAAATGATTTAAAAAATAGGTCTAAAACCACATCACGATAATACTCTTCCAGGTGGTTCCCACAGAAAAATGAAGGCAGGCTTTGATGCCTACCACTGAATTTCTCTGATTCAAACATATCATCGGTTGGAAGATCCACCATTCATTTAATAATCGTTTTTCGGAGGGAAATAAACACGCAACAATGAAATACACACTGATTATAAATTCTATTCCAATTTCAAAATTGTTGTTAATGTGCAACCGGACTGCAGTAATCTGGCAACTTCTTTGTCAACTGTTAATAGGAATCGTTGGGGCTTCCCTGGTGGCGCAGTGGTTGAGAGTCTGCCTGCCAATGCAGGGGACACGGGTTCGAGCCCTGGTCTGGGAAGATCCCACATGCCGCGGAGCAACTAGGCCCATGAGCCACAACTGCTGAGCCTGCGCGTCTGGAGCCTGTGCTCCGCAACAAGAGAGACCGCGATAGTGAGAGGCCCGCGCACCGCGATGAAGGGTGGCCCCCGCTTGCCACAACTAGAGAAAGCCCTCGCACAGAAACGAAGACCCAACACAGCCAAAAATAAATAAATTAAATAATTAAAAAAAACAAAACAAAAAGAATCGTTGTTGTTAAAAGGCCAAGTCTGAAAAGAACGGTGTGCGGGGTCTCCGTTATTTATTTAACTTAACCATCCTTTATTTGATCATTTATTTTAACCCATTAAATTGGGTTAATTGCTTTAGCGGCTGAAGGTTTGCCTTCCTAAAACCTAAGGGGGAAAGTGCGGGCTAACCAGGTCTAAGGATGTCAATAAGCTTGGCGCCTACAGGCCTAGACACGACCGGCCTTGTTTTTTTTTTTTTTTTTTTTTTTTATAATTTATTTATTTATTTATATTTATTTTTGGCTGTGTTGGGTCTTCGTTTCTGTGCGAGGGCTTTCTCCATTTGCGGCGATGCCACTCTTCATCGTGGTGCGCGGGCCTCTCACTGTCGCGGCCTCTCTTGTTGCGGAGCACAGGCTCCAGACGCGCAGGCTCAGTAATTGTGGCTCACGGGCTTAGTTGCTCCGCGGCATGTGGGATCTTCCCAGGCCAGGGCTTGAACCCGTGTCCTCTGCATTGGCAGGCAGATTCTTAACCACTGCGCCACCAGGGAAAGCCCCCCGGCCTTGTTTTAATCCTGTATGTTAATGAAAGTAATACGCCTGGAAGATTATAAATGCCCAAGGCACGCGTATCTGGGGATCTTGAAACTAGTTAGAATTTCTGTTCATTCCCTGAGAAGCAGCACCACTGCGGGAGCATCTTGGGGAAGAGAAACCGTGTCGGAAGCATGAGTCCACCCCAAGTTGGTCCGGAGGTGCAGGTCGCGGAGGCAGAGGGAGAGAAGGTGTTACAGCTGCCTGGGGGTGGGGTCTTTATTGGGCACCAGGGGCGTGTGGACTCGGCCCGAATCGCCCAGCTCTTCCACACGTTCCCGTTTGGGATGGGGACCTGCAGGGCCTGCCCAGCGCTACGAAAGCATCCCCCACCCCCCCCAACCCCGCCCCCGGCCCCGGGGATCCGACCCCGGGCGCGTGCGCAGGCGCTGCGCCGCCGCACTTACTGTCCTCGGGCAGGCTGTTCTCGCGCTCCTCTCTCTCCATCTGCTGGCACCAGCCTTCCATGCGGTCCCGCTCCGCCTGGAGAAGCTTCAGAAACCAGTGGCCGTCCCGGTGGCACACTGACCTCTGCACGGCCTCCAGGGGGTCTTCGGTGATTGAGTCAATCCAGGGGTCTGGGGGCGGCAGAATGGAAGGGTCGAAATCCGCATCGAAGTCCTCGTCGGCCGCGCAGGCGTGGTAGTGGTTTCCTGAGCCCTGGATGCTGACCGTGGAGGTGCTGGCGTCCCGGGAGAACTGTCTGGCCACCGGGCCGGGGCACGAATTGTCCTCTATAGACTCCAGAGAGTTCTCCAGGTTATCGTGGAAGTCCAGGTCGGCCTGCACGGCCGTCGTCACGCTGTTGGATCGAGTGAACCTGCGGAAGCTTGGAGGGATACAGAGAGACGTGTTAGTTCAAGGATGTTTCTTGAAGCAGAACTACATTCTGCGTCTCTTCGTGGGTGTGCAAGAGGGGGTCTCATCTTCTCAGTCTGCAGAGGTAGCCCTTGACGCCAGCGCATCGATTGCCCTGGCTCTAGTGTAAAGATCACAGAGCCCTCATCTCTGTTCAATATGGAATACGAAAGCGTATCTAGAGAAGGTTTAGAAGTGGACCACAGGCACCGCTCTCAAAGCCAGAATGATGTCCGGGTTTCAACTTCCTCCCCAAATCGGCAGTGGCTTGAATCCTGACATTCAGTGAGGGGTAAGTTTGGTGAGGGGTAAGGAAACAATTCGGTTATCTCTTAGTCTGCGTAATTTCCTTTGAAACAAGAGGAGGAAAAAAAAAAAAAAAAAAAAAAAAACCCACCGGGGCCAAAACTATCTTGAATCCCACATAACCACATTTCCCAGGGACAGCTCTTACCTGAAAGCAAACTAAAATGTCATTAAGCTCCCCTTAACATTAAAACTCCTTTCCCTGGGAAGGCTTCACCTGTCTCTTGATCATAGAAATCATCGTGATAATTTGATACAAAGCCTTTGGGGCAAAATCAGCTCAAGGTTCTAGAGTTTTCCGGTATCATCCTTCCCTGCGCCTTTAATTTCCCTCTCCATAGTTCTTCTACCGAGGTGATAAAAGACAACTTGTTGACACCATTTTATATGGACATACAACCAAATGGTTCTAGATGTCTCTTGTTGACCCCTGCCGCAAAGGTGAGGACGTATGGAAGGAGGGAGGGGTGGGGAAGGACAGGCGAGCAGTGAATTCTTTCTCAGACAAGGGGCAAGGGAAGGTGTGGGCCTGAAGTAATTTAAAACACACCACCAGAGAGCTTCATTGGCTCCTAGAGCAGACAGGAAATGATGATTTAACAGGATATAAGAGAATATGTCTACTGAAGGCAGCATCAGGTATCTGTTACCCCCACTTTATACTTCTTTTGTTTTTAAGGTAACTTCCTGATCTAATATTTTATTTATTTTTTATTCTGAAGAAATATACATAACATAAAATTTACTATTTTAACCATTTTTAAGTGTATGGTTCAGTGGCGTTAAATACATTCACACTGTTGTAGAACCATCACCACCATCCATCTCCAGAACCTTTTCATCTTCCCCAGTTGAAACTCTGTACCCGTTAAACAACTCCCCATTCCCCCTTCCTTCCAGCCTCTGGCAACCACAATTCCACTTTCTGTCTCTCTGAATTTGACTACTCTAGGTCCTTCATGTAAGTTGAGTCATACAGTATGTGTCTTTCTGTCGCTGGCTTATTTCACTTAGCATGATGTCTTCAAGGTTCATCCATATTGTAGCATATGTCGGAATTTCCTTCCTATTTAAGGCTGAATAATATCCCATTATATGTATATAATGGGATATTATATATGTATATAATAATTATTTTTTCATCCATCAGTAGACATTTGGGTTGGTTCCACCTTTTGGCTATTGTGAATAATTCTGCTATGAACATGGGTGTACAAATAACTCTTTGAGACTCTGCTTTCAATTCTTCTGGGTATATACCCAGAAGTAGAATTTTTGAATTATGTGCTAATTCTGTTTTTAATTTTTTAAGGAGCTGTTTTCCCTAGCAGTTGTACCATTTTATCTTCCCACCAGCAATACATGTTTTCCAATTTCTCCACATCCTTGCCAACAGTGATTTTCTGGCTTTTTCTTTTCTTTTGGTTTTTAAAAAATTTTTATTGGAGTATAGTTGCTTTACAATATTGTGTTAGTTTCTACTGTACAGCACAGTGAATCAGCTATACATATACGTATATCCCCTCTTTTTTGGATTTCTTTCCCATTTAGGTCACCACAGAGCACTGAGTAGTTTCCTGTGCTATACAGTAGGTTCTCATTAGTTATCTATTGTATACATAGTATCAATAGTGTATATATGTCAATCCCAATCTCCCAATTCATCCCCCCCCTTCCCCCTTGGTATCCATATGTTTGTTCTCTACGTCTGTGACTTTTTCGATAGTAGCCATCCTAACGGGTGTGAGGTGATATGTTTTCTTGACTGGCTCATGATTATGCCATGTTAAGATGGTTTATTTGCTAGTTGATTTTCAGTTAATGTTCAATAGTGCCAGCCTTAAAGGAGAATGCACTGAATAATGTCCATACAACATTTAATAAACCGGATTATATGTTTTTTTCTTAACTCTCGTGGAACACTCTATCAGAGCCAATTAATACTAATATTCTGGTCCCTCAAAAATAAAGAATGAACAGACTGGAAGTCACAAAAAGGAGAGGGTACAATCATCTTAATCAGTCCATGTTTTCCCCCTAGAGAATAAATACCAAGAAAGTAAATGACTGCACAGTTGATCTGTGTTCATAATTAGGATGATCACAATAATATACGTTGTCATTCTCACCATTCATTTTATGAAGATAGGCCCGCCAAAAAAGGCTGGCCCATCTCACTGTTGCTGTTTGCAAGAAGTTACTTCTGTGGAAGGTATCAGGCGTGGCCATTTTATAAGTTCTTTAACTCTGAAATGGGTCATAGGAAAAATCGCTCAGTGTGAAAGTCTGAAAGAATGTCCTTCCTTGTACTAGCAGTGAAAGCAAGAACAATTGTGCTACCGCGATTCTTCCAATAACCACCGGCTTCTTGGCTGCGAGAGGCCATTTCTGCCTTCTTCTTGTTCATCCACCAACACGTTAAATGACATCTGAAGCTGAGCTTTCTCTCCAGCTGCATGTGTGCGAATTGGTTGACTTTCCTCACAACAGTTGACATTCTGCCTGTTCCACTAACACAAAATCCCAGCCACGAAAACACTCGGCTCCCCTCTCCAAGATCATGGGCTGCCAGAGGCATTCCATTTCCAAACTTAAGGAAGGCCCAGCGCCTTATTGTTTCCAGTCAGAGCAAACTAGCCAGAGACCGAGTCTGTTCCACACGCAAATCACAATGACCCACTTTCCTTGTGCCTCTGTTTTTATCTACACAAAACCGTACCACCAGCATTCCTGACAGAGGGCTCCTGGCTATATGAATCTTGTAAAGTATCCACCTTCTTCAGAAAAATTACTTGGCAGGAGATGAGTAGAAGTTTCCAGGTTAGTCACCCAGAAAGAAAGAAAAGTTAAGTAAAATTAAAATGGTTTGGGATTAAAAGCGGTGCCTTTGAACTCAGGCAGCCCTGTCCGGGCTACACTGTTTCTCTCAATTAAGTTCCTTAAGCAAGCGCTTTCTTCTACCCTGAGTTTTCAAAGAATGTTCTGCTCTACGAAACGCTTTATGTCTTTCATGTGCAGAGTTCCTTCTGGGTGAAGGGTGCAATCAAGTTGTTGTTGTTTAAAAGTTTTGATAGGAACACAGAGGGAGTCATTGGGTTCACTTCTGTGTTTCTGAAGAGAATAGATCAGTTGCTGGTGGATGGTATAAACCTGAAAGCTGAACCCCATGGCCTGCTGTTTGCAAACCCACAATTTCCAGTCTTGAAGCTTCTTTGGTCCTTGAAGCCCTAAAGGCAAAATGTGTGATAATTACAACTTCTGAAAAGGACCGGCCAGTATTCTGGCCAAAGGAGCAGAAAACCATGAAACCAAAGACTGGACCAACCACTACGGGGTACAATACCTTGTCTGTTCTGAAGGCAAGAGGAAAGGCACTTGTGGGCATTCACCTCTGCTGTTGCTTTGTGCTCTTTCTATGAAACGAGTTTATATTTCTTGTTTATTTATTTATTTATTTATTTTTGGCTGCATTGGGTCTTTGTTGCTGCGCGCGGGCTTTCTCTAGTTGTGGCGAGCCGGGGCTACTCTTTGTTACGGTGCACAGGCTGCTTATTGCGGTGGCTTCTCTTGTCGCAGAGCACGGGCTCTAGGCATGCGGACTTCAGTAGTTGTGGCACGTGGGCTCAGTAGTTGTGGCTCGTGGGCTCTAGAGCGCAGGCTCAGTAGTTGTGGCACACGGGCTTAGTTGCTCCGCGGCATGTGGGATCTTCCCGGACCAGGGCTCGAACCTGTGTCCCCTGCATTGGCAGGCGGATTCTTAACCACGGCGCCACCAGGGAAGCCCGAGTTTATATTTCTGATGAGAGGATTTTGTGCCCTGCTCGCACTACTTTTCTGTCCAGCAGATTACAAATCAGTGAACAGAGGGTCAACCTTGGAGGCCCATTCTCATCCCCCCTGTCTGATGGGGCTGTATTTAAACAAAATAAGTCATGAATGAAAACTAAGCACAGTCTATATCTTTAGAACGCACATGCTTTGTTCCTGCAAGTTCAACTATCTGAGACTCAAGCCATAAACTTATCTGAGGGAGACTCCCTCAGTCACACCCGTTACAGAATCCTCTGGCTCCTGGTTCTCTTCTCCATCCCTCTCATCCACATAATGGTTGCTTTTCAGGGCTAAATCTAGTTTCAAAGAAAAAAACGCCAGTCCTACGCTGTTCTACTTCTTTAGACATTTTTCCCATGCCTGCTGTCAAGGCTGAATATATGTGGAATTCGAAAATGCTTTTCTTCAAAAGTGCGCCATCTTGGTCTCTTGGGAAATGGCACTTAACCGATGTAAAAATCCAGTATGTCTCATTACATAAAACGAAAGATAGATCAAAAGGTAGGCAAGGGGGGTGAGGAGATTGAGATCAAGAATTAAGACTTTTCCTAACAAAGAGGTTCACTCTGTCAGACAAGCTTCCCAGTTAGAACAGAGCACAGAGGAACCTACATGTCATGCAACCCTGCTCACAAGTTCAGTGGGAAGAAACCGTCCTGCTGCTTATTTGTATGTGGTTAGCACTGTCCTATTGACAGATTGTAAAACTGCCTCAACACAAGCATCCATTGGTTATTTAAAACCCTCCTCGTTCATCATACTTTTGCCTGAAGCTCTCTTTAAGCAAAGAAAATTAGAATAGGTTTTCTACATGAAGACTCTCTCTAGGCCAAATAATTGTAATGCATTTGTCAAATAAAAGAAAGGGAGGGAATGGAAAGTGATGAGAGCAGGCTTGGTATCACCTGATAGTGTCTGCGAGGGCCCAGCATTTGGCCATTCTCCCCTTAGTACCAGCGGGGCAGGTGCTGTATCCTTGATGGGTGTCACTATGGGAACTTTGGTTGGGAGCCTCAACAAAACATCCTTGAGCTGACTGTGCCCCAGAAGGAATGGCTTTCCCTCAGCAACCAGAACATTAGGTCATTTAATGGCTCCTGACCCCAGGTAACGAACAAAAGCCTGAGAAGTCTCACTCACAATTCTCTGTTATTGAGTCTTGTTTTGGGGTCAAAGGGGGGCCATAGGCTTGTGAGTAAGATGGTTATTTTTCTTTTTGCCAACTAAATTATCTTGAAAAGCATGTAAAAAGGAAGAAAGAAAGAAAGAGGGAGGGAGGAGGAGGAGAAATGGAGGGAGGGAAAGAGTGAAGAGGGAAAGAAGGAAGGAAAGAAGGACAGAAGGAAGGAAAGAAGGAAAGAAGGAAGGAAGGAGGGAAGGAAGGAAGGAGAGAGAAAGAAAGAAAGAAAGAAAGAAAGAAAGAAAAGAAAGAAAAGATGTATGAGGCATATCAGGAATTATGCCAAGTTTCAGACTTTTGAAATTTGAATTGCATGAATGCCACACCTTTAAAAGTCAGGTGTACTGGAAGAACTATTTGGCTAGGTTATGGTATTGTTAACTTGGCAAAGAAATGCGATTGTTTGTCAAGTATAATATGGAGAGTGAGTGCTAGGCTTTGTCATACTCCAAGGAAGCTGTGAGGAGTGGGATTGATCCAAAGCTTCTGGGTTGGCAAAGGCTGGATGTTTTTGACTGCCGAAGTTCTTGCCAAGTCTGTGGTCCCTGAACTGGCTGTCAGAAGATGCTGCCTCCATTTTGGCTTTTTGTTTTTAACATTCTGCTTAGTTGAAAAGGCACAAATCACTACAAGCCCAAATGTTTACGTATTTAAGTCACTTACAATCAAAAGAGATCTTTTGTAGTAGTTGACATGGTGTTAAAAGAGAAAACAATGCTCCCTTTCCACATGCTTGTTCCACCCAGTTATGAGGCCACAAGCTTTAACGTGTGAAGCAAGGGAGATGTTAAAAACTCAGAATTGTATGGAAATAGAGGTAATTTTGGTGAAAAATCAAAAGTAGGCTATTGTTTCTAGAAATGGGGAGCAGCTCTCGTAATAGATGCTAGTGCTTTCCTTCCACACCTGTGACTCAATCTCTGCATTCACAAACCTGCTGACATGGCAAGTGTCATTCACAAGCACATTTTTTCCTTTTTGCCACACCGTACGGCTTGCGGGATCTTAGTTCCCCCACGAGGGATTGAACCCAGGGCCCCGGCAGTGAAAGCACTGAGTCCTAACCACTGGACCGCCAGGGAATTCCCCACAAGCACATTTTGATGCCAGCATTTACCCCCCTAACCATTAAGTGTGTCCTCGAGGTCTGTGCATTATTTTGTAACATAGGAGAGAAGGAGATGGTTCCACCAATTGGGGATAAGAAAGACCAGAAGCTATTATGCAAATCACCAAAATATCCATCTGCTCTCAGCCCCATCCCATAAATGAAACATAGATGAAAAGATCTTGGCTTTCCCTCTGCATATCCACACCTCCAAACACGCACATCCTGCTCTAGACATTCACTGTTTTCCAACTTCATCTATTTAACAAAGGAATGGAGTGGGGGTGAGGGAGTTGAAGAGGGAGGAAAAGGCCACAGAGTGACTTACTATCCATTTATTCCGGGATGAGTTTTCTCCTCTCATTCCCTGGTCTCTGAAGGTAAATAGTCCTTGCAGTAACAATGACTCTCACTTGGATGAGCTCCAGATAAATAGGCCAGACAGTTAAGAAGTAGTTTACGAAGACATAAATGGAAGTATTAAATACACATACACTAGGAAAATAACATTCTGGAGTCTCCTTGCCAGAAAATTGCTGTGAGACCAGTAGCTTCTCTCTGTACAACCACTAAAGACATGTCGATTTGTCAACTTGACAATGTTAATAAATAACGCAGAAGTACACCATTGCAAAGCTTCTAGCTCCCCTTAACCCTTTCAATTGTGAAGACCAAAAATTATTGCTTTATAAATTGTTCCAAAACACATATAAATATCTAACCTTATAAAAGATATTTGAGTGGGGATGGGGGCAGGAAGCCAGAACCCATACCACACACTTATCCACATTTATCTCTTGTTTCTGAACTAGAGATTATGCGAACAATATAGCAACCTGGGAAATAGGGCAACAAGCAGAAAGGCAAGACCCAGGAGACTGGACCTAGACCTTCAACTAAAAGTCTCCATCTGCGTGTAATGCTACTTTAAAATTGAGGGAACACTGCTGGAATGTTGAATCAGAGAACATATGCCTAAAAGAGGCTACTGGTGTTCATTGTATCCAACTTGTAAACTTTAGATATGGAAAGGTGAAGTTACTTTTAATTTGGATGTCTTTGATTGGAATGCTCTTTCTTTCCCCATGATTTCCATACATTCCAGTACATTCCATGACCTTCCAACCAGAGAATAGTGCTAAATGACAGGGCTTACCCTAACTACAAGACAAATAAAACCTACAGTGATGATTTCTGCTTCTGGCCAAGATGGAGTAAGAATGACTGAATTTATTTACACTTCTATCTGAAACAACTGTAAAAGAAGATTTACATATCAAAAAACTGGTATTTATATGATCCATCAGTGGATAATTGGAAGCTGACATTAAAATAATACCGTTTACAACAGCAAGAAAAATACGAAATATCAGTGAGCAAAGCTGACAGAATGTGTGCAGGACCTAAAATAGCTGTAAAAAAAGAGCTTTAAAAACAAGGAAGTTGGTGGTCTTACACTACCTGATTTCAAGACTTATTATAAAGCTACAATAGTCAAGACAGTGTGGCATTGGCATAAAGATGGACACTTAGATCAATGGAACAACATAGAGAATGCAAAAATATATCCATTTTTATAAATCAATAAATATTTGAGAAAAGGTACAAAGGATATTCATATGCAAAAAATTTTATCCATACCTTGCACCATATATAAAAATTAACTCAAATATAGGTCATAGACCATGAAATCTAAAACTATAAACATTCTAGAAGAAAACATAGAAAAACTTTGTCACCTTGAATTAGCCAAAGATTTCTTAGATATGACACTGAAAGCACAATCCATAAAAGAAAAACGGGACTTTGTTAAAATTATGAATTACTGCTTTTCAACTCTGAGAGAATGAAAAGACAAGCCACAGACAAGGAGAAAATATTTGCAAATCTCCTGTCTGATAAAGAATGTGCATCCAGAAGGTAAAGTACTCTCACAACTCAATAATAATATATATAAAACCAGCTCTGTTTTTAAAGATTTGAAAAGACATTTCACTAAAGAAGATATATGGATAGAAAATAAGCTCATGAAAAGATGTTCAACATCATTATGCATTAGGGAAATGCAAATTAAAACCACAGTGAGAGAATACCACGTTATCTATTAACATTTCTAAAATTAAAAAGACCGACCATACCAAATATTGACAATAATACGGAGCAACTGGAACTCTTACATGGTAGGGATAATATGAAACAAAGGAACTTGCACACAGTAGGAATGTAAAATGTATACCACTTTGGAAAACTCTTTGGCTGTTTTTTAAAACATTAAATGTTCACATCCCGTTAGACCCAACCCACTCCTAGGTTTTTACCTAAGAGAAATGAAAGCATATGTTAGATTAGTACACAATGTTCATAGCAGCTTTACTGAATAACTCCAAACTGGAGATGATCTAAGTGTTCATCAACAGGTCACTGAATAAACAAATTTGGTATATCCATACATTGGAATCCTAGTTTGCAGTAAAAGGTTCAGACTATTGATACATGCAAAGCATGGATGAACCTCAAAGTCCTTATGCCAACTGAGAGGAACCAGGCCAAAAAGAATTACGTACTGCAAGATTTTATTTCAATAAAATTCTGGAAAATGCAAACAAGTGACAGCAAGTGGGGAAAGTGGTAGGGGAGGAGGAGTGGGTGGGAAGGAGGGAGTGACTATATAGGAGGAGACTTGTGGGAGTGATGGATGTGTTCTCTATTTTGGTGGTGGTGATAGTTTCATTTCACATATATATATATAGATTTGACAAATATATGTCAAAATTTATCAAAGTGTACACTTTACATATGTACAGTTTACTGTATGTTCACTAACTTCAATAAAGCTGTTAAAACAAAAAAAGTACATGATGGGATTTGGGGAGGTATCTGTGCTCTCAAGTGCCTCCCTCTCAGTGTAAAGTGGTACAGATTTTTTTTTCAGGAGCTATTTGCAAATGGTTATCAAGAACATTAAAAAATGTTATAATTCTTAGACCCAGGAATTCCATTTCAGGAAATGGGATCATCTGAAATAGTGAAAATACATACTGTACAAAGATATTTATCACAATATTATATATTATTATTTTGATCAGTCCACTTTTTATGTTTATACATGCACAGTTTTAAAATATCAAATGGTTTTACAAGGCTGGCTATGAAAAATAGAAATTCCTGGCCCACTTACGTAACAATTTACTGCTCCAGAGGCAGCCACTTATAAACACTATTTCTAAATAACAAAAATTGCTATTTTTTTATATTCAGCATTTGTCCATAGGAAAGATGAAGATTTAGATTTCTCTCACCTCATCATCATTCTTCCTTCCTCTCTCAGTGTCTCTGTCTCTGTCTCTGTCTCTCTCTCTCACACACACACACACATAAATTCATTTCTGGTCTGTTCCTGTATTTTTCCATTCTCCTGATATACTTGCATTGTAAATTTGGACCAATATTCAGACCTTGCCTTTTATGGCCACATTATTATGACCAGAAAATAGTATTCACAGCTGACCATGTGTTATGGGCTGAATTGTGTGCTCCTCCCACAAATTCCTGTTGAAGTTCTAATTCCCAGTACCTCAGAATGTGACTGTATTTGGAGATAGGGCCTTTAAAGAGGTAATTAAAGTAAAAGGAAGTCATATGGTTGGGCCCTAATTCAGTGTAACTGATATCCTCATACAAAGAGGAAATTTTGACACAGACAGACACAGAGGGAAGAACATCTGAAGACAGGAAGGAGATGGCCATCTACAAACCAAAGGCTGCAGAAGAAACCAACCTTCCCGACACCTTGATCTTGGACTTCTAGCCTCCAGAACTGTGAGGAAATAAATTTCTGTTGTTTAAGCCACCCAGTCTGTGATACTTTGTTATGGCAGCCCTAGCAAACAAATATGCCATATTAAATTCTACTTCCTGCACATTTTTTTCCTTTTAAAAATTTGCTTAATTTTTATATACTTAGCACTTAATCCTCAAAATTCCTCCAGGTATGTAAATGTCCCCTCCATGCATTGAAACAGATTAGGAATTCTACCAGTCTTCCTGAAGAAATCTTTCACAGCTTCTGACCTGCTCCCTCTCACCTGGTCACTCCCCAGACCTGCTGCACCACCATTGTCTGGGGATTCCTTTTCTCCATCATCCTTTCCTTTCCCCCTTTCTTGTTCTGGATGTGTTTCCTGAATTCTATATTTACTTCTTTCTTTGCTTTTCTCCTTTTTGTACGTTTTTCTAGAAATGTCTTCACGTGTACCTTCCAACTCTTCTGTTGGGTTTTCCAGTTCTCTGTTTTTAATTTTTTTTAATATAAATTTATTTATTTATTTATTTTTGGCTGCGTTGGGTCTTCGTTGCTACGCACGGGCTTTCTCTAGTTGCGGCGAGTGGGGGCTACTCTTCAGTTGTGGAGCACGGGCTCTAGGTGCATGGGCTTCAGTAGTTGTGGCACGCGGGCTCAGTAGTTGTGGCACATTGGGCTTAGTTGCTCTGCGGCATGTGGGATCTCCCCGGACCAGGGCTCGAACCCGTGTCCCCTGCATTGGCAGGCGGATTCTTAACCACTGCACCACCAGGGAAGTCCCAGATAGGAGACTTTTCAGCCAACTTTGAGCTGGGATAGCACATCACCAGGACCCAAAGAAGGAGAAAAATCAGTTTATCTGCAATGAACAAATAAACCTATGTGACAAAGGAAAGCAGTAATAATGATTAAATCAACAACATCATTTCTTTTTCAAGTTCCACTTGAGTAAAAGGAGCAATTGCATTTTTTAATCAGTCTTTTTGAAAATGTTCCTCTTAAACAAATGAAGTGTTTCCCTTACTGCATGTAAGCCCCTCATTTTTTGTTTCTGTCTTGACCAGACAAGATTTATTAACTTGTGTTTCACCGTCCTTGGGCCCCACTCTACCACATGCCTCCTTGAAAGGCATAGTAAAAGCCTCTGGAGAAGTCTGTGCCTTGGTGAGGGGCTCATCCACTGCCATCCTCAGTGTCAGGTGATCTGACTGGGCTTTCACCTGCAAAATCCCTGATGGTGGTTTCTTTGGGTCTTTGGGCTCAGACTGGTCCGCTCTCCCACCATAGACTGTTCCATATGCCTGCATAGTGGGAACGTGGCTGCCGGGATTCTGGGAGCTGAGTGAACATAGAACGCTTAGGGCAGGTGCCTCAACATTATGTTTGTGAATTTTCATTTATCCTCCTATTTTCATTACAGCAAACTGCCCTCAACTGTGCCGCTGTCCTCCAGACCCAGGACCCTTTGTTTTAGCCTCTGAAGGGAAGCCTCCAGTCTCCTGCCAGAGTGGGGAAGGGCTGTCTGTCACATGACTGCAGATTCAGGCAGCTTTTAGCTCCACCTTCACCCCTACATCCAGTGCTGTCAATGCCTTTTGTGGGTTCTGAAACTTAAATTGAATTACATCTTAGATTTCTGCATCACTGGCTTTAGATTCAGCTGTTTCTGGTCGCCTAAGTCAGATATCACTTGTCTATCTGCCTTCCAGCTTTCACAATTTTGCTGTTGTGTTTTTTCCTCTCTTGTTCTCTTCATCCTTGACAGTTTGTGCCAAAACAAACACAAAATCCTTTTACTGTCATTTAGTTTCAGAAGGTCTCAAAGATCGATGTGTATATTTTTTTTTGCCACTTTTAATCAAAAGTCAATCTAGAAATAATGTAGATATTCAACAGGGAGAGAAAGGGGAAGCAAATTATGGTCCACCCATATTCTTGAATATTGTGTAACCATTAAAAGAAGTATTTGTCATGAATTTTTAATAATGATAAAGCTCTTGTACTAGTTGGTTTTTAAAACATTACTGAATTTTATACATAGGATGATTTCAACAACTTTCAAAATGTTCATGGAAAAAGCATGGGTAAAAATATACCCCTTTATTAGTTCATGGTTAATGGATGGGATTATGGGAAATTTTATTTTATTTCTGTAATTTATAAATTTTCATAATGTATAAATACTATCTTTTCTTATCATTAAGTATATTAATAATACACAATTGTTATAGAAAAGATAGATAACACTTAAAAAGATCTCTATCTCTCCATCCACACGTATAATCACAGTTTTTTCAATTGCTCCAAAGTCCATCAGAGACTTATATAAACTGTTAACACACTGCTGTATGTTTTCCTGCAAGTAAATCTGCATGCTATTTTTATAACGAAAATGATAATATTCTTCCTCTTTGTGTCCACTGTTAAGAGTCTTGGAGTCACTTAATGGGCTAATGTAAGAAAGTCTAGTTTGAACTACTGTTGAAATACAATTGTTATTTGGAAGGAAAGAGGAGATCCCTGGGAGTCTTTTAGCTTTTTCACCTTAGTCAATAGAAAGGGTTGGTTTACTAGATTTGCTAATTATCAGCTTGAAAGACAAGAAGACCTCATGCAAACTCCTGGGGAGCAGTCCAAAGGATGGGAGAGAATGGGGGTGGGATGCTTGGAGGCCCTGGGATAGAGCAGCAGCTGAGGGGAGTGTCTCTGGGAGAGGGGTTGGCAAGACGTGCCTGCTTTGCTTAGGATCAGTCCTGCAGAGCAGCAAAAATATGCCATGTGGATCCTATCAAATAATCCTACTAGCTGACCCGTGAAACAGGAATTGGGGACAGCTAGATAATGTTGGATGGAGAGGAGGCATTTCTTTTTTTTTAAAAAACTATTTTTTTTTAAAATTTATTTATTTTGGCTGCGTTGCGTTTTCATTGCTGGGCATGGGCTTCCTCTGGTTGCGGTGAGCTGGGGCTACTCTTCGTTGTGGTGCACGGGCTTCTCATTGCGGTGGCTTCTCTTGTTGCAGAGCACGGGCTCTAGGCACATGGGCTTCAGTAGTTGTGGCACGCAGGCTCAGTAGTTGTGGCTCGCGGGCTCTAGAGCGCAGGCCCAGTAGTTGTGGCGCACGGGCTTAGTTGCTCCGCGGCATGTGGGATCTTCCCGGACCAGGGCTCGAACCTGTGTCCCCTGCATTGGCAGGCGGATTCTTAACCACTGCGCCACCAGGGAAGTCCCGGAGGCATTTCTTTACTGGCTTAAGAAAGCAGTCTTGCTTCAAAACCACACGCATTCATTGACCCTGGCTTGGTGCTGCCATGGCATTTAAACTAGTGATCTTTAGGCAGCCTTCCTCTCTGCCCAGTCCCCACGGTGAGGCAGCTCTGGAGAATGGACGTGGCACTTCTGCTACCAATGGCATTTTCAGGATGTGATGGCTGCCTGCAAATATACCAGGAAGAATTGTGATACTCCATTTCGATTCTTTTTCTTGAAGTAGATTGGTTACGCAGTGCATTTTGTTTTTTTACTAATGAGTTATTAATTTTCCTTTTGTTTGGATAGGGAACACTGAAGAACACCCTGAATGTACAAGTCTACCTCTGAATAGATGGATCAGCCAGACGGACTTTGTTATGTCAGATTTGGTTCCTAAATTGTGATGGTTTCAAAAGGTGATGAGGAGTCTCTGGGCCTCTTCCAAAAGTCTTTTAATCTTCCTCTCTTTGCACTATCTCTTTCTTTCTCTGGCTCTATTTTCGTTCTTTTTTTCACTTTTTGTTAGGTTAGTGTTGTTTATCAGTCTGTTTATTTGGGGAAGGAAAAGATGGATTGTAATGGCCATTCAATGCGAAAATAAGTCTCATCTTTATCACTGGATAATTTTTTTTTTTAAATCCCACAGCTGTCTTTTTTTTTTTTTTTTTTTTTTTGTAAGAGAAGTAAGCCTTTATTTCCTTGTTTCACAAATAAAGCTGGCTGAGTTGGCTGCTTTTTGGTGATCAGTCAAAGAGACCACATCCCATGTCCTCGTCCGACTTCTCCGACTCTTCCTTTGCTTCAGCCTTGGCTGGGGCTGCGGCAGCAGCAGCAGGAGAAGCGGTGCTGGCAGCTGCCACGGGGGCAGCAGCCACAAATGCAGATGGACCAGCCAAGAAGGCCTTGACCTTTTCAGCAAGTGGGAAGGTGTAATCAGTCTCCATAGACAAAGCCAGGACCCGCTTGTACCCACTGATGATAGAATGGGGTACAGATGCAACAGTTGGGTAACCAATCTGCAGACATATGCTGGCAACATTGCGGACACCCTCCAGGAAGCGAGAATGCAGAGTTTCCTCTGTGATGTCAAGTACTTCAGGGTTGTAGATGCTGCCATTGTCAAACACCTGCTGGATGACCAGCCCAAAGGAGAAGGGGGAGATGTTCAGCATGTTCAGCACGTGGCTTCACTGGCTCCCACTCTGTCTCCAGTCTTAATCAGCTGCACATCACTCAGGATTTCGATGGTGCCCCTGGAGATTTTAGTGGTGATGCCTAAAGCCTGGAAGAAGGAGGTCTTCTCAGGCCCCAGACCAGTGTCCTGGGCAGGCACAGTGACTTCGCATGGGGCTATGGCACCAGCACGGGCGGCAGCTGGCACCTTATTGGCCAGCAGCATGTCCCTGATCTCAGTGAGGTCCTCCTTGGTGAACACAAAGCCCACGTTCCCCCGGATGTGAGGCAACAGTTTCTCCAAAGCTGGGCTGTTCTCCAGATGCCCTCGGATGGCCTTGCGCCTCATTGTATTCTTGCCCATCAGTACCACGGCCTTCCCTCGGAGAGACATGCGGATCTGCTGCATCTGCTTGGAGCCCACATTGTCTGCTCCCACAATGAAGCATTTCGGATAATCATCCAGAAGTTGGATGATCTTAAGGAAATAATCGGACTTCCAGGTCGCCCTGTCTTCCCTGGGCATCACTTTGGTGCGTCAGGGATTGCCACGCAGGGTTTAAAGACGATGTCACTCACTCCAGGACGCCTGGCGAGAACCCACAGCTGTCTTTAAGAAATCTCATCTGCCCAATTTTGTGTTTTAAGATCCTATCTAAATGAATGACTACCAGCAAAATTATAAAAAGAATTATAATTAGAAATAGAAGAAACAATCCCTGCTTGTTTGACAGTGGGTTTCTTTTGGAAAGGCTCAAAACAATCATTAACATCAATTTTTAATGCTTATTTACTTCATAGCGGTTAACTACAAAGTGACCTTTGAGGACGGGTATATTTTGGAAGGTTAAGCAGCAAAATTGGGGCTGCTAGCCCTTTTGGGGGATGAATTTAAAAGAAATCACTCAGTTTACTGAGGAACTGAGCAGCCTACAAACTTCAATAATTTATTAATTATTCAACTTTTTAATAACATGATGAAAGTAGCTCATTTGAAGTTTGGGGGTTGCTATTAGGCATGTCCAAATAATGTAATATTAAACACTCCTGTAGATGGACAAGTGTCAGGGCATGAATTTGGTGATATAGAATTGTTGACTGCAGGGGAAATGTTTGAAGTACATTTAAAAAATTCAGATGATTTTCTCTTATTTTCATTTTATATTTTATTATTTTTTTTTATTTTTACTTTTGGCCTTGACCAGGGATCAGGGGCCAACCCGTACCCCCTGCATTGGGAGCACAGAGTCTTAACCACTGGACCTCCAGGGAAGTCTCAATTTTCTCTTATTTTTTAAGAAAAGATGGTATAATTGCTTTCTTGAGATGTCAGTCTTTAGAGAGATTCTATTTAGGTACCTAATAGAATAGGAAACACTTATATAGTGCTTCCTGTGTGTCAAGTATTTTTCTAAACGTTTTACATATATTAAACAAAACACCCCAGGACAACACTGATGTTTACCCTATTGTGTACCCTTTCTCTTTTTTTTGAATTAATACATTTTAGAGAAGTTTTAGGTTCACAGCAAAACTGAGCAGAAAGTACAGTGATTTCCCATATACCTCCTATGCCCTGACATATACAGCCTCCCCACCATCAACATCTCCCACTGGAGTGATACATTTGTTACTAGTGATGAGCCTACAGTGACATATCATTACCATCCAAGGTTCACAGTTCACATTAAAGTTCACTCTTGGTGTGGTATATTGTGTGGGTTTGCACAGATGTAAAATGACACCACTGTATTATCATACAGAATAGTCTTAATGCCCTAAAAATCATCTGTGCTCTGCTTATTTACCCGTCCCTTCCCCCAAACACTTTTTTTCTACTGTCTCTATAGTTTTGCCTTTTCCAGAATGTTGTATAGTTGGAATCATACAGTATGTAGTCTTTGCACATTGGCTTCTTTTACTTAATAACCTGCAGTAAAGTTTCCTCCTTGTCTTTTTTGTGGCTTGATAGCTTATTTCTTTTTCTTATTTCGTTGCTGGTATACAGGATAGTGACTAACTTTTGTATATTCACCTTGTATACTGCAAACTTGGTATAATTATTTGTTAGTTCCAGGAGTTTTTTTGTCAATTCATTCAGATTTTATATGTAGACAATCGTGTTATCTGTGAACACAGACAGTTTTGTTTCTTCCTTTCCAATCTGTATACCTGTTATTTCCTTTTCCTGCCTTATTGCATTAACCAAGACTTCCAGTATGATATTGAAAAGCAGTGGTAAGAGGGAACATTCTTGCCTTGTTCCTGATCTTAGCACAAAAGCTTCAAGGTCCTCACCATTAACTAATATGTTGGCTGTAGGTTTTTCATAGATATTCCTTATCAAGTTGAGAAAGTTCCCCTCTATTCCTAGTTTGCTGAGAATTTTTGATCAGGATTTAGTATTGGATTTTGTCAAATGCTTTTTCTGCATTTATTGATGTGATCATGTGGTTTTTCTTCTTAGCCAGTTGATGTGATGGATTACATTAATTGATTTTCAAATGTTGAACCAGCCTTGCATATCTGAGATAAAACCTACTTGGTCATGGTGTACAATTTGTTTTATATATTGTTGAATTTGACCTGTTAATACGTGAGAATTTTTGCATCTATGTTCATGAGAGATATTGGACTGTAGTTCTCTTTTCTCATCATGTCTTTTTCTGGTTTTGGTATTAGCGTAATGCTGGCCTCATAGAATGATTTAGGAAGTATTCCATCTGCTTCTATCTTGGGAAGAGATTATAGAGGATTGATATAAGTCATTCCTTAAATATTTTGTAGAATTCACCAGTGAGCCCATCTGGGCCTGGTGATTTCTCCTTTGGATGATTATTATTTATTGATTCAATTTCTTTAATAGATATAGGCCTATTCAGATTGTCTATTTCTTCTTGTGTGAGTTTTGGCAGAGTATGTATTTTAAGGAATTGGTCCATTTTATCTAGGTTATTATTTGTGGGCATAGAGTTGTTCATAATATTCCTTTATTATCCTTTTAATTTCCATGGGATTTGTGTGATGTCCCCCTCTAATTTCTTTTTTTTTTTTTAATTTATTTTATTTATTTATTTTTGGCTGTGTTGGGTCTTCACTGCTGTGCACAGGCTTTCTCTAGTTGTGGTGAGCGTGGGCTACTCTTTCATTGAGGTGCGCAGGCATCTCATTGCGGCGGCTTCTCTTGTTGCAGGGCACAGGCTCTAGGCGTGCAGGCTTCAGTAGTTGTGGCATGCAGGCTCAGTAGTTGTGGCTTGTGGGCTCTAGAGCACAGACTCAGTAGTCATGGTGCACGGGCTTAGTTGCTCCATGACATGTGGGATCCTCCTGGACCAGGGATCAAACCCATGTCCCCTGCATTGGCAGGCGGATTCTTAACCACTGTACCACCAGGGAAGTCCCTTAATTTCTGATATTAGTAATTTGTGTCTTCTTTCTTTTTTTCCTTAGTTAGCCTGGCTGGAGGCTTATCAATTTTATTGGTCTTTTCAAAGAATAAGCTTTTGGTTTTGTGGATATTCTATATTGATTTGCTATTTTCAGTTTCATTAATTTCTGCTCTAATTTTTATTGTTTCTTTTCTTCTGCTTACTTTGGATTTAATTGCTCTTCTTCTTCTAGTCTGGTAAGGTGGAAGCATAGGCAATTGACTTTAGATCTTTCTTCCTTTCTAACATATGCATTCAATGCTATAAATTTTGCTCTAAGTGCTATTTTTGCTGCATCACACAAGTTTTGATAAGTTGTGTTTTTATTTTCATTCAGTTCAAAATATTTAAAAATTTCTATTGAGAGTTCTTCTTTGACTCATGTGTCATTTGGAAATGTATTGTTTAATCTCTAAATATTTTGGAAATTTCCAGCCATCTTTCTGTTATTGATTTCTAGTTTAATTCCACTGTGGTCTGAGAGCAGACATTGTACAACTTTTATTCTTTAAAATGTATCAAGATATGTTTTGTTGCCCAGAATGTGGTCTATCTTGGTGAATGTTCCATGTGAATTTGAGAAGAATGTGTAATCTGCTGCTGTTAGATGAAGTACTCTACAGATGTCAATTATATTCAGATGATTGGTGGTGCTGTTGAGTTCATTTATGTCTTTTCTGATTTTTGGCTTTCTGGATCTGTCTATTTTTGATAGAGGGGGTTGAAGTCTTCAAATATAAGAGTGGATTCATCTGTTTTTCCTTGCAATACTCTCAGTTTTTGCCTCATGTATTTTGATGCTCTTATTAGGCATATAAACATTAAAGATTGTTATGTCTTTTTGGAGAACTGAATGCTTTATCATTATGTAATATCCCTCCTTATCTCTGATAATTTTCCTTACTCCAGAGTCTGCTGTCTGAAATTAATATAGCCACATCTGCTTTCTTTTGACTAGTGTAAATATGGTATATCTTTCTCCATTCCCTTACTTTAAAAAAAAATTGTTTTTAACATCTTTATTGGGGTATAATTGCTTTACAATGTTGTGTTAGTTTCTGCTGTATAACAAAGTGAATCAGCTATATGTATACATATATCCCCATATCCCCTCCCTCTTGCATCTCCCTCCCACCCTCCCTATCCCACCCCTCTAGGTGGTCACAAAGCAGCGAGCTGATCTCCTTGTGCTATGCAGCTGCTTCCCACTAGCTATCTATTTTACGTTTGGTAGTGTATATATGTCATTGTTACTCTCTCACTTCGTCCCAGCTTACCCTTCCCCCTCCCCGTATCCTCAAGTCCATTCTCTACATCTGCATCTTTATTCCTGTGCTGCCCCTAGGTTCTTCAGAACCATTTTTTTTTTTGTTTTAGATTCCATATATATGTGTTAGCATACAGTATTTGTTTTTCTCTTTCTGACTTACTTCACTCTGATCCCCTTACTTTTATTCTTATTTTTTAAATAAATTTATTTATTTTTGTCTGTGTTGGGTCTTCGTTGCTCCACACGGGCTTTCTCTAGTTGCGGCGAGCGGGGGGGCTACTCTTTGCTGTGGTGCACGGGCTTCTCATTGCGGTGGCTTCTCTTTGTTGCGGAGCTCAGGCTCTAGGCGCATGGGCTTCAGTAGTTGTGGCACATGGGCTCAGTAGTTGTGGCTTGCGGGCTCTAGAGCTCAGGCTCAGTAGTTGTGGTGCACAGGTTTAGTTGCTCTGCAGCATGTGGGATCTTCCCAGACCAGGGCTTGAACCCATGTCCCCTGCACCGGCAGGTGGATTCTTAACCACTGCACCACCAGGGAAGTCTGATCCCCTTACTTTTAATCTGTATGTGTCTTTATATTTAACGTGGGTTCCTTGTAGAAAACATAAAACTGGGTATTGTTTTTAATCCATTCTGACAACGTCTGTCTTCTAATTGGTATATTTAGACAATTGACGTTTAAAGTGATTATTGATATCGTTGGATAATATCTACCATATTTGTTACTGTTTTCTATTTGTTGTCCTAGTTTTGTCTTCCACACATTTCCCTCTTTTCTTAGCATGTAAGTTATACTTCTTTTTCACTCTTTTTAGTGGTTGCCCTAGAGTTTTCACTGTACATTTTACAACTAATCCAAGTTCATTTTCAAATAATACTATATCACGTCAAGAGTAGTGCAAGTACCTTATAATAATTAAGTAGCCCTAATTCTTACCTTTCATCCTTTGTATCATTGCTGTTATTCAATTCACTTATACTCAAGAGGATAATATATTCATATATATTGTTCCTATTATTATTTTGAACAAACTGTTATCTGTTAGATCCATTAAGAATAAGATAAATGAAAGTTTTTCTTTTACCTTCACTTTTTCCTTCTCTGATGCTCTTCCTTTCTTCATGTAGATCTGAGTTTCTGGCCTATATCATTTTCCTTCTCTCTGAAGAACTTCTTTTAACATTTCCACAAGTTGGATCTACCGGCTACAAATTCCCTCAATTTTTGTTTGTCTGAGAAAGTCTTTATTTTTCCTTCCCTTTTGAAGGATAATTTCACAGAGTGTAGGATTCTAGGCTGGTGTTTTTTTCTCTCAAATATTAAATATTTCACTCTATTCTCTTCTTATTTACATGGTTTCTGAGGAAAAGTCACATATAATCCTTATTTTTGCCCCTCAATAGGAAAGATGTCTTTTCCTTCTGGCTTGTTTCAGGAATTTTTCCTTGGTTTTCTTTGAATATGACATGTCTAGGTGTATTGTATTGGGCATTTATCCTGCTTGGCCTTCTATGAGCTTCCTAAATCTGTAGTTTGGTGTCTGACACTAATTTGGGGCAATTTTCAGTCACTGTTGCTTCAAATGTTGCTTCTGTTCCTTTCTGTCTTTTCCTTCTGGTATTCTCATTATGCATATGTTCACCTTCTGTAATTGTCCCAGAGTTTCTGGATATTCTGTTCTGATTTTTTTCAGGTTTTGTTTCCTCTTTGCTTCCAGTTTTGGAGGTTTCTACTGTTGTATCCACAAGCTCAGAGATTCTTTCCTCAGCCATGCCTAGTCTACTAATGAGCCCATCAAAAGCATTCTTTATTTCTGGTACAGTGTTTCCAATCTCTAGCGTTTGTTTTTTATTTTTTCTTAGAATTTCCATTTTTCTGCTTACATTATTCATCTGTTCTTATATGCTGTCTGCTGTTTCTATTAAAGCCTTTAGCATTTTAATCATAGTGTAAAAAAATTCTTCATCTGTTACTTCCAACATTCTTTTTTTTTTTAAATTGCTATCAAACTGTGTAACCCAGATCTTTATTTTAATGTACAAAACCTTTATTTACTTGCCACTTCTCTAAACTGTCATTTAACCTAAAGGCTGCGTGTCTCCACACCCTCTAAAGAAATATTTGATTTAGATTCAATTGATTCAACCTACCAAATTTCACCAGTGAATTTATGAATACTTCCTATTATCTCTCCATCTACCCAGCCATCCATCCAAGCTTTTTTTTTTCCTGCTTTTAGTATTTTTTTTAACTTTTTAAATCTTTTACTTATTTATTTTTTTCACACACACACTGTATTATATTTTTACAAGAGATAAATAAACTGACACCAAACATTGTAAATGGATGACCACAACAAAAGCAACAATGATTGCAATTACCAAACACGAAACACACTCATACTATGTCATAATATTGACATTCAGTCCAGTAATCCTCCACTGTAACAGCTCCTTTACCTTGCAGTGAAAATTGATTTGTATATTTTTTGCCTCTGAGTCCTTGTGGGATTTTTTTTTTTTATTCAAACAGAAAGTCACAAAAATTATAATCATCCTCATCAGTTCACTCAGTCCCATGTAATTAATTTTGTTTTTCATCTTGATCTTTTGTTAGCACTTTTATGAGTTCATCAGTTTTTCATTAGAGTTCTGAAAATGCTTATTCATTCAGTTCAGCAGTATAGTCAGTTACCAGAAACCTGTACTTGTCAGAGTCTTTTCCATGAATTCCTTGAAGATGAAACCCTTTTATAGGAACATTTTTGCAAAAGCATCAGAGTACACCCAGACTTCCAACATTCTTGTCATAGATGACTCTGTGTCTAGGGCTTGTTCAGTCTCTGCAAGCTGGGTTTTTTACCTTTTAGTATGCCTTGTAAGTCATTGTTGAAAGATGGACATGATGTACTGGGTAAAACAACTGTGGTGAATAATGGGTTTTTAATAAATGCGGTGGTGAGGTGGTGGGTATGGGAAGCATTCTCTACTCCTACGATTAGGTCTTAGTCTTTCAATGAGCCTGTGCCCTTGGACTGTGAACTTCAACAGTGTTTCTCAATCTCTCCCCCACTTCCCCCCACTGCAGGACAGGATGGCAAGAAGGGGCTGGGGTTAGGTATTTCCCTTCTCCCAGGTAGATTTAGGCTCTGATTAGAAACCCAGCAGATAAGGCTCTGGTAAATTAGTTTCTCCTGCAGGCAGATCTTGTTAAGAACAGAATGCTCTGGCATATTTCAGAATGGTTCCTTTCCCCTCTCTCCGTCAGAAGCATGAGAGGATTCTTCTCTGATTTCCACTGTGAGGACCTGGTAGATCTTCTGCAGGTAAAACTCATGAAAGTATGGAGGCCCCCCTATGACTGGGTCCCTGTAAAAATTTCAACTCTCAGACTTGTCCTCACTGAGCTGCCAGCAATTCATCAATTACAGTTCATGTTTTCCTACCCTGGTACTGGTTCCCGTGGGGCTTTCTTTTGTGGGTTTCTACTCCAGAAAGTTGTGATTCTCTGTGTCTGTCAGTCTCTGCAGTACCTAGAGCACTGATTTGTCTTGTGGCCTCACTTCTCTGACTGGTTTAAGAAGAGTTGTTGATTTTTCAGTTTGAACAGCTTTTTTACTTGTTGCTAAGACAGAATGGTGACGTCTAAGCTCTTCTTTACCTGCTGGACCAGAAATTGCCTGTTATCTTCTTTTTACAGATAAGGAAACCAAGGCAAAATGATATTTAGTAATTTGATCAAGGCCTCCCAGCTAGTAGGTGGAAGAGTCAGAATTTGAATCTGGGTGCCTTGGCTCAGGAGTCTGTGTTCTTAACCACTACATCATTGAGGAAAACAAGCAAGTCGGGCTTGTAGGGGAAGGAAGAATATGTTTTCTTACCATGAGATCTTTCGTATCTACTAAGTTTACATTTTCAAAACATTTTCTAAAACAATGAAAGGAACATGGGCCAGAAGGGTTGGTTTGAAAATAATGATTACTAAAACTTGAAGTAGATACAATAAGTAAACATTTTAGAGTAAAAGAAAAAAAAATCACTCCTAAACCTACCATTTTTACAGATTACACTTCGGTCCTTGTTATTCTTTGTGAATATTATATGTGGGTATTATGTCCTCTTTTTCACTTAACATTGTATCATGGGAATTTCTCCCATGTTTCCACATCTTCTTTATAATCACATTTAATAGCTGTATAATAGTCTATCCTGGTGACATGCCATAATTTACAAAAGCATTCTCTTATTGCTTGACATTTGATGATTGACATTTTTCTTTTACAACGATAGGTAATGTTCCACAATCTTTTCCCTTTCACTGAGTGATTTCATTCGGGATAGCCCCATGAATGGAATTACTGGGTCAATGGATTTGGATAGTTGTATAATTATTGCTAATTTTTGTCATATTAGTTTCCACATTAGGGTTGTACCAATTTTGTGGGGCTTCCAGCATTGTATAATTATATCAGATATAGTAGCATCAAAATGTTATATATATGTATATTGAAAATCTTTTAGATAAAAGGCAGTGTCAATAACAGGAGGCTGTAAAATAGGACCTGTTCCATGAACTGATGCATGACTTATTCTCAGATTTTAAGTTTATGTTACATGGGGCCTTGTATATAGGAGACATTCCATAGATATTTATTGAATGGATGGGTGATGAACGGATGGATGGATGACATCCAACTGATTTCTCCTTATTAACACATAAAAAGTTAGTGGCAAAGTTGAAATGATATCCTGATTTAGAGTATAGAGTTCTTTCTCCCACTATAACTGCAGTTTTACTTCATTCAGCCAACATTCACTACATACTTAGTATATGAAAAGCACAGCCTGGAAGCTGGGGGTATGACAATCAATCAAACACAGTTCCATCCATCAGGGTCCGCACAGTTTGACTGGGAAACTCACATACCTCTCCAGATCAAATTCTCATTTATAAAATGAATGTACTGACCTCAGAAGTCCTTTCCAGCTACTGGATTCTGTGATCTTCTCAAACTCTAAATTTCCTACTTCTAGATACTAAGACTAAAGTAAGCTTATCTTAAAGAACAATCTAAAGAAACTGGTGGTTCTGCATAGTGACAGGGAGTCTTCTCCCCTTCCTACTCCTCATTTGTTCGTTCATTCATTCATCATTCATTGAGCACATACTAAACATGAGACACTATTAAGCTCTAGAAGTAAAAATACCAATAAGATAAGTCCTCTTCTCTTAGAAAGTCTATAGTCAAAACTGCGACGGTTTTTTGAAGAGGAATACTTCGGCAACACAGTGTTTACGTGTGTGTGAGTGGGATCCACTTATTCTACTGTCAGGGAGGGGACATTTCCCCTTTTCTCCTCTTGAGTTCCTGTGGCTGGAACAATCATAAAATTGACACAAGACAGATTGTGTCCCGTGGACTGGAGAAAAAGAAACCCATTTAATTTGTGTGCACATAGAGGTCGCATAGAAATGGGACCTAAGAAGTGGCCAAAGCAGATAGCTTTTATATTTTTTAGACAAAGAAGCGATAAATATGAGAGGGATTGACAGGACAAAGAAACTTAGCTTTGGGTGTTTAATTAGTAAGGAATTTAAGCAAAGTTTGGGCTTAGGTAGTAAATTAGTAAAGAAGTAACAAGTATGCAGGCTTCTCAGCCCTGAGTCCCCTATCTCTGGTGATAATGGTGTCTTTCTACCTCCCAGTACGAGAGCACCTTTCACACGGGAAATTTATTTCCTGCTTTCAGGGAGACAGAGAGGAGGGTGAAAGTATCCCTCTTGCGTTGACTGTTTCTTAAGTAGTTTTAATTCAAAATAATCAACATGCCATTGAGGCATATTTTGGGCCCCAACACTACTGTTCTAGCTAATATTTAAATGGAATGGTCTCCAGTATTAAAGTAGAGGAAGGAATCAGCTAATATTGACTCAGGCTCACCCTCTGAATGCTCCCAGAAGTTCATGGGAAATAACACTGAATCTTGAAGGTTTATCATAGGGAAAAAATACTTGTACCATACTTGCCAACATCAAGACGAAAGGGGACAAATGCATGTGGACTCACCATTTCTCTTCTTCTACTTGCACTCCTATGGACTGGAACTTACTGGGTGCTTTATTTTCCCCTGTTTTGTTAGGTTCTTCAGCATCATCCACCTGAAGAAATAACCAAAAGTAGAGGTGCTCTATTTTAGTCATCTTGCTTGAAAAACAAAGTCACATTTCATTAGAAACCTCTATAATATTATTGGAATGTTTTGTGATTTATAACCTTTTTGTTCAATGTTTATGTGTTTGATGAGCAACTTCATTATCATGCACTTTGACCCTGCTGATCTTAGTAAAATGAAGTTTTGTTCATTTCCAAAGTGCCTAATAAATGTCTGTGATTCCTGCATGGATTTGTGAGGATGTACTTACCTGTGAGTTCTGTATTAGAAGGGAGCACCTCATGGGATTGTGTTGTTGAAAGTTTTGAATTTGCAGATAACAAAATGCAAAAGAAGAAAGAAATTTCATTTACTGTAGTTAGAATTGTTGACATTAGGAGATTTAGGTATTAACCTTATTAATATAACTATAGAGTATCTTCATTTTGTTTTCCCCTTAAATTAAGGAATTGGCCTAGAAAATGTATCTAGAAAATGTATCTGTATATAACTGATAGCTTATGTGACAGATTAGGCCCAACCCAAATTTGAAATAAATTTTATGACTATTCAGAGCAGTTAGATTTATTCCTCTTTTTTCTCTATGTTTTTAATAAATTATTTTTTTCTAAATAAAAAGCAATTTAACATAAGTTGTATAAAACTAAAACACAGAAGTATATAATGTAGAAAGCAAAAGTTCCCCACGAAGCACTGTCAATCCTTTGATGCATATTTGACCATCTTTTAACATATGTAGAATATATTATATATAAAAATGATTATTAATACTAAATTTACACAGATGAGATTATACTATATATTTTTTGTGTGCAATTTGCTTTATTCATTAACACTGCTATCTTTTGGACATTTTATCATGTTAGTAAATATAGCTCTAACTCAATCCTTTTGTTGGCTACATAAATACTCCTTTTAATGGTTATGTAAGCAACGTGGGCATCAGCGTAATTTTCTCTCTGCTGTTATTACATTTAGTATTATAATTAATATTTCATATGTATCTTTAGAACAATTCTGCAATTATTGTATGAGAAAAATTCTTAGGAGTAGAAATGTTAGATGGAAGTACTGAGCATATTCAACTGTAAGGGATATTGACAAACTGCTCTTCAAAGCATTTATCAGTGTATGGGAATATCCATTTTCCAAATGTTCACCAATATTAAATATTGGCAAACTTTAAAATTTTTGCTAATATCACAGGTGAAAAATATCTATTAACCTCTTGTATTTTTATCTGTAAATTGCCTATTTATATCCTTTGCTAGTTATTGTGGGTTTTTTTTTCTTATTGAGTTGTTTATTTTCTTCTTTATAGGATCTCTTTATATCTTATGACCCTTAAACCCTTTCTTGGCTATATATACTGTAAATATTTTTTCCCAGTTTATCATTTGTCTTTTAAATTTTGTCCTTCATTGTAGAGAATCTTAAATTACTATGTAGTCAATCTAGCTTTTATGGTTGGGAAAGACCAAAAGTTCTCTTATATTTGTTTTTATGCTTTCATTTTTTTTTTTTTCATATTTAGTTCTTAAATCCACTATCCTGAAATGTTTGTGTAGAAGATACAGAAATTTAATATTTTTTCTGCACATGAATCATCAATTGACCTGGCTCTTTTTATTAACTAATTCATCTCTTTGGTTTGAGATGCCAACTTTATCTTATACCAAATTTTACCCATATATATTTACCCAAACAGTCTCATATATAAAAATGTGTTTTGGGTCTATTGATCTATTGGTCTTATTGCTCCTCCCTCTCTTTTATTCCTGATATAATTTTGTAATACATCTTGATATTTTCTGTGACAAATCTCCTCTTGTAATTCTTTTTTTTTTTAAATAAATTTATTTATTTTATTTATTTATTTTTGGCTGCGTTGGGTCTTCGTTGTGGCACGCAGGCTTTTCGTTGTGGTGGCTTCTCTTTTTTTTTTTTTTTTTTTTTTTAAGCAGATATTCATTTTTAATTATTTATTTATTTATTTATTTATTTTTGGCTGTGTTGGGTCTTCGTTTCTGTGCGAGGGCTTTCTCCAGTTGCGGCGAGCGGGGGCCACTCTTCATTGCGGTGCGCGGGCCTCTCACTATCGCGGCCTCTCTTGTTGCGGAGCACAGGCTCCAGACGCGCAGGCTCAGTAGTTGTGGCTCACGGGCCTAGTTGCTCCGCGGCATGTGGGATCTTCCCAGACCAGGGCTGGAACCCGTGTCCCCTGCATCGGCAGGTGTGGTGGCTTCTCTTGTTGCGGAACACGGGCTCTAGGTGCGCGGGCTTCAGTAGTTGTGGCTCGCGGGCTCTAGAGCGCAGGCTCAGTAGTTGTGGCACACGGGCTTAGTTGTTCTGCGGCATGTGAGATCTTCCTGGACCAGGGCTTGAAACCATGTCCCCTGCATTGGCAGGCGGATTCTTAACCACTGATCCACCAAGGAAGTCCCATAATTCTTTTTTTAAAATGTAATTTAAAAACTCCAGCAACCTAAGTGTCCATCAACAGATGAATAGATAAAGAAGATGTGATACATATATACAATGGAATATTACTCAGCCATTAAAAAGAATGAAAATTTGCCATTTGCAGCAACATGGATGGACTTGGAGGGCAGTAAGCTAAGTGAAATAAGTGAGACAGAGAAAGACAAATACTGTATGATACCACTTATATGTGGAATCTAAAAGATACAACAAAGTAGTGAGTAGAACAAAAAAGAAACAGTCTCACAGATACAGAGAACCAGCTAGTGGTTAACAGTGGTGAGGGAGGGAGGGGCAATATAGGGGTGGGGGAGGGGGAGGCCCAGACTCTTGGGTGTAAGATGGGCTCAAGGATGTATTGTACAACATGGGGAATACAGCCAATATCTTGTGATAACTGTAAATGGAAAGTAACATTTAAAATTTGTATTAAAAACTTAAAAATTTTTTTAAATAAAAAATAAATTTTACTCATAAAAACCCCAAAACCTCTAGGGTATTTTGGGGTATTAACTTCTTCTAAATAAACTTTAACATCACATTGTCAAAACCCTCCCCCCAGTCTCGACTAAGTGATAAAAATCACGTAGGAATTTTCATTGAAATTTCTTTAAATATTTGTATGAATTTTGAGAGAATTGCCATCTTTACACTTTGGAGTATTCCCATATAGAAATATTGAATAGCTTTCCATTTATTCATTTATCCATATCCTTCCCCCACCCACCCAGGACTAGAACACCAGAAAAAGCACCAGAAAAAGTAGTTGATGTGAGTTTTGGTGACATATTATATAAAAATACATATTTTTAAATACTCTAGAATCATATTTAGTGCTGTGAGTTGCTCCCACTAGAAGAACACATGAACCAAGATCATATGTTCACCACACCCGTCACGGGCTTTTGAATGCATGTGCTCATTGAGGGAAATAGCACATTTATTTATTAATCGGACAAAGTGCCTCATTCTGGTGACTTAGTTACTGTCTGGAAGCCCCAAGCCCACCTTCTCTACCCAGCTGCTCTGTGGCACAGGGGCCAGGACTCTGAAGACTACATTTCCCAGGGTTCCTTGCTCGCTGGCCTCCAATTAGGTTCTAACCAAGGAAGGTCGGAGGAGGGAAGGGGGCTTCCTTCCTGTTTCCACCTTCTGCTGGCAGCTGTGGCTCCAACCCCAGCCCTTTTGAAGCCCAACAGCGCGTGCGCCAGCCCTTGCAAGTCCTGGCACCAGCCGGCCGTGCTGGCCTCAGTGGTCTGGGATGGGCTATATGGGCCTCTCCTCTGAGTTCCTGAATTTTGGTAACCCCGTCTTTCCGCTTCTGCTCCCCTAGTCCAAGGGTGACCGCTTACTGCATCCCTTTTCTGCTCTCTCAGCCTTCCCATTACTGTAGAACCAATCTGGTATATGAAACTGCCTCTGTGTGAGAAACGAGCACGGCTTCCTTTTTCCTGAATGGGATTCTAACCGATTCCATACGGCTACACTCATGGAAATTAAAAACGCTCAGGATGTCAGCCAAAGTACGATGCTGCAGCCTTACACTTTGGGGTAGTTTCAGAATTACCCAATGAAATTTTTTCGAAAGATGCACGATAGATATTCCCCTTAAGAACTGTGGTGCTCAATGCACCGGGAAAGGGAGAAAGAAAGGAAGCAGGGGTCCGAGGATGAAGGACGTTGTACTCTGTTCCAGGCTCGCCCCACCTGTCCAAACTCACAGCTTATTTGCATCAAAGCGTTGTCATCTTCTTAAGCTTTAGTCATTGCAGGTAAATTTATCTCTCTGACTTTAATTCCCTTTGTTAGATCCAAATATTGACAAATGTCACCTTTCTTACATAGTATGTAGGGTAATCTACTTAAATTTATGAAGAGGCATTCAAAAATTTTAAATATGTTGCAGGGTTAATTAAATCTCTGTCCTGAAAAAAATTGAGAAAGCCCACGGCTGATGATATAATTTTAGTGTTTTTGGCTAATCAAAATTTTAAAGGAGGTTAATACTAATAATAACAATCAAACCTAATATTTATTGAGCCCTTAATATGCCAGGCACTATGCTTTGAACTTTACATATATTGTATCCATCAGTTTTTTGTTTTTAATTTTATTTATTTATTTTTTGGCTGCGTTGGGTCTTCGTTGTTGCGCGCGGGCTTTCTCTAGTTGCGGCAAGCAGGGGCTACTCTTCGTTGTGGTGCACAGGCTTCTCATTGCAGTGGCTTTTCTTGTTGCGGAGCACGGGCTCTAGGTGCATGGGCTTCAGTAGTTGTGGCACGCGGGCTCAGTAGTTGTGGATCATGGGCTCTAGAGCACGGGCTCAGTAGTTGTGGCACACGGGCTTAGTTGCTCCGCGGCTTGTGGGATCTTCCTGGACCAGGGATTGAACCCGTGTCCCCTGCATTGGCAGGCGGATTCCTAACCACTGCACCACCAGGGAAGCCCCACTTAACCCTTTTTAAGTGTACAGTTCCAGTGGCATTAAGTACATTCCCATTACTGTGCTACCATCAGCACTGTCCAGCCCCAGAATTTTTTCATCATCCCAAACTGAAAGCCTTACAGGAAGCTGGATTTTGTAAACTCCCTCCTTCAAATAATCCTACGTGGCCTCGATGAGAAAACAGTCTCAGGAAGATTAAATAATTTGCCTGGGACGACACAGAAGACCGACCTCTGCTCTTTCCCACCCCTCGAAATCCTCTGGGCGGTGGGAGGGAATTAACTCCTGGGATTGGGGTTGGAGTGAGGGTGGGTGGAGGCTGGCTTCCGGCCCGGGGCCTCCCGCTGGGTCATCTGGTCCCAAGCACCTGTGCTACAAGTTCTTTCAGGAAACTTGACAAGTCGTGCCATGGTAACCTGTTGGTTATAAAAAAGCATTGACTCATTGCTACCAGAGAAAGTTTAATTGTCCTTTCAAAGTGGACCCTGCAGAATGGATGGTGAACATCCATCATCGTTGTGAAAACGTACCCCACGCCTGGTGCTTAGACGTGCCTTAGAGTTGGTTCAGCGTGGATAGATTTATGGGCCATCACGTCAGGAAGTTATTATTCAAAGGGCGCCTGCAGAACGGTACAGCACAACAAAAATGGGGGGAAAGAATGACTCTTCTCCATGGATGGGAGGAAATTTCTAGCAGGGTAAGCCAAGCTGAACCCATCTAACAACCAAGAATCAGTCTGATCTTATCATTGGGCAACAGAAAACAGAGCTAAACTGAGAAACCTGCCGAAGTGTCTACCTTTTGAATGAAATGCATGATTAAATAGCCCACAGTTACGCTGACCCTGGTGCACATTCTTTCCTCATGATGCTGTGATGGGAGTTACTGCTTTCCACACTCTCCTTCCCTTTGGTCTCACTGGCCATCACTCCCACGTTTGTGCGAAGTGGTTCACATTTTTGTTCTCGTATGGTTACTCAATAGTGTTGAACACACTGTAACACCATCCAATCATCCACGTTGTTCTTGGATGCCCACTCCTTTTTTGAGAATCAAAATGTGCATTAGGAATTGAGGACACTTTATGTTTGATTGTGTTCATGTTTGTTTAATTATCCTCCCCTTGTCTCACCACATTCAATTTTGAGAGCAAAAATAAAAGCTGCTAATCAACTATACTTCAATTTTAAAAGATTGGAATTTTTTGGGGAAAAAAAAGATGCTGATAATGTCTATAGACAAAACACCTTCGTAATTTTTAAAAATCACATTTCACAACATACAGGAGCCCAGAGCCAGTAATTTGAAAGTCTGGTCCTACAATAGCTACATCATCCAAAATGGCAAGATAGTGAATCTTCTGGAAAAAAAAAGGGGGGGGTACATTTCTTCATTTGGGGTTCCTATTTCTTTTTTTTTTTTTTTTTAACAAATTTATTTATTTTTTTGGCTGAGGCACTCAGCTTGTGGGACCTCAGTTCCCCGACCAGGGATTGAACGCAGGCCGTGACAGTGAAAGCGCCGAGTCCTAACCCCTAGACCACCAGGGAACTCCCTGGGCTCCTATTTCAAAGGACAGAAAGGGAGGCTGTTACCTGTATCCCGATGGACAGGCATCGATTCTTCTTGAAGTGGTCCTTCTTCCTGTCCTCTGCAGTGATGGTGGCCATGGCGGTGGTGGTGGTGGTGGTGACGGTGGCAGCACTGTTGCCCATGTGTTGACTCGCTGGGCCGTGGATCTGGGCATTGGCGGCTTCGATGGCGGCTGTCAGAGCCTTCATACTGTCCAGGCTCTCCGTGGAGTTGCTCAGTCCAGACTGGCTGATAATATCCCCTCGCTGGCCCTGTCCATCCATGTAGGCGTCCTGGGCCGACTCTGTGCTACTCTGGGCTGTGATAGAAATGAAAGGTTTCGTGGTAGTTCTGGGTGGGACTGGAGGTGGTGTCTTCTTATATGTTGTAATGCAAGATGACACTGGAAGACAGCGAAAACAAAGACACTGATTTCTGCATGGGTTTTAATTGCCAATATTGTAACTGACATCCATTGGAAATTAGGGCCCACGAAACACACCAAGACATTGAACGTGAAAACAGGTCTGTTGATAGACTAAGTGAGATCCCTGCTTAGGGGGCATATTTGGGCCTCCTCTAAGGCGACACCCCCATACGACTGAGGGGGAAAGAGACGGAAAAACACTGACCTCTGAGATGGAAGTTTCTGAAATGGAGATTAATATGAACTGACAGAAAACAGACAGGACTAGCCATCTGTAGAAATCTTCCGGGGCAACAGGGCACCCTGAGAGATAATGTATAACATGGAAAAGACTTGGGAAATCTTTGCCTTCTCAGGGAAATATTAACCACAGCTAATGCTGAACAAAGTAACTCATTGGAGAAGATTCTGGGGGTCAATAAAGAACACTGAAAAGAAGAAGAAAGCAAAGAGGTTGTGAGCCTGTGTGTTCTAATCCTAAGAACAGGGCAAAGTGCCTATGGGGGAGGGGGAGGGGATGGGGAGGGAGCAGGGCGCCGGTGGGGGGCTGAGCTCAACCCACTGTCTTAACTTCTTGCACCTTGCTTTTATCTTCATTCCATTTCTCCTCCCTCCTTTTCTTTTTCTTTCTTTCTCTTGCTTCCTTTCTCCCTCCCTCCCTCCCTCTTTCCTTCCTTCCTTCCTTTTTCTGGGTATGTGCTCACTCTATAAACTTTAGTTCTGAATTGTGTTGCTGTTTCCCAGCAGATCCGTCCTCTGAGAGGGAAGACACCACACACACGTCTCCTACTGTAAAATAAATGTACCCGCTAGTTGGGAGGTCAGCCTGCGTGTGGCCTGTAGGAACCCACTCCCCAAAGTGCTGTCCTTCAGGGCGACGTGATCAGCCCAAGGTTCTGCACAGTGAGGCGCCCCTTTTGGAGGTTCCCACTGGAGCAGCCTGCAGCCCCTCTCTGCAAACATCTGAGGATAAACCCAGGGTCCTGAAGAAGCTGTACACCCTGCTTCTCAGCACTCCGTATTTGTGGAGCACGATGCAGGAAAACACAGATTGAAAAGAATGAAGTTTCCACGTGGGAACCGCCCCCTGGTAAAGAATGATTCCTTAACCAGCTTTCTAAAGACTTTTGTTGAGTCCCCTTAAAAAATGGTTCAAACTATTGTGTTTCCATCACTTTCTCCCCCACCTCATTCCCAGCCTCACCCTCAGCCTTTCCTTTTGGGACTGTTGTTAACACCAAATCGGCTAGTCCTGACCACACAATGCTAGCTAGTTACCCATGGTTCTAGTTGTCACTCAGGCCATCTCGCTGAATGAAATACTCACTTCGATATTCAGGGTGTTTCCTGAGGTCACTCAAAAAAAGCATCCTATAACGAACAACGAACAGAAGGATCGCATTTCTCTGCCCTGCTCTTCCACTGCCCTGTGATTTGGTGTAATTTCCTTAACCATAAAAGATGGGGACAGAAATGTTTGGCTGCTTCCCAGGGCTTGCCCAAGAGTTGAAGGAAAAGAAACGCACAGATGTCACATTACAGTATCACATGTGCTCTGGAGGTGAGGGTAACCTGAATAATAGAAATGTAGCCTCCTCTCAGTTACCTGGGACTGGCAGAGGCTCCCCCAGGAAAACCTTCCATCTCAGCTGTGCGTGAATCACAAATCTTTAAATATGAACAGAGCTCAGCAGTACACGCTCCAAACTCCGCAGCTTTTAGCTAACGAGCCTGAGAGTTAACGGTAACGGGACCAGCAGAGGGAGGCTCACAGCACTGGCGGAGGCAGAGCTGGAGCAGGACCAGCCCGGGCTCAGGTTATCCCACCAGCCACAGGGAAGCCAAGGGATGCAGACACGTGCATCATTGATGTTTCCCCTCACTTGATTGAGTTTCATGCATTGTAACCACTGAGGAGCTACCTTCCGCTTCCCAGGAAGTTTGAAGGGGATAATGCTCGGTGTCAGTTACTCAGCTGCAGACCAGAGTGGGTGGGCCGGGGAGGGACCATCATTAGGATAGAATCAATCTATCTATTCGAATCTAAGAAACTAGATCATTTTATGACTTCTCCTACGACGTGAACTCATTACAGTAAGTCCCTACATTGCGAACTTTCAAAGATGTGACCGTGCCAGCTGTTGTGCTGTACTACTGTACTTTTCAAGGTACTGTACTGTAAGAATAAAAATGTTTTCTTTATTTTTTGTGTTTGTTTTTTTTTAGTGTATTATTTGTGTGAAAAGTATTATAACCCTATTACAGTACAGTACTACATAGCCGATTGTGTTAGTTGGGTACCTAGGCTAACTTTGTTGGACTTATGAACAATTGGACTTATGAATGCACTCTCGGAACAGAACTCATTCCTATGTAGGGGACTTACTGTATTTTTTTCGAAATGGGTTCTCAGGACATTCAGCCCACCTATATTCCAAAGAAATGAAGTGCCACTTTCCAACATCAAATGTCTGATCCTTTGGATTGTTTACTGCTCCTTGTTAGCTACCCCCAGTTTCCTCCTTCGGTGTGGATAATCAAAACCGGACAACGCGGCCAAATACAGTATCGTATCATTTGCTGAGATTTACAGCACGATGTGATACCTATGATTTGGGGGTGGGGGTGTCACATTATTTCCAGTGTGATGTCGTGGTTGACTACGCACCCCCCGGGGCCAAGTGCAATTTGGCGCCATCTGGTGGCTGTTATCATTTCCTCTTCGATATCAATAGGGATAATTCTGGGGACTTGGATCGCCGGGGACTTTCAGGACAGCAGCAGCAATGCTAGGTATCCACTAGGGTTAGACTGGACAGGGAGGACCCTGGGGACGTGGCTTCCTCAACAGGCTGGCCCAGCCCCGATGCCCAAAGGAGGTAAGAATTTGAGATTGGCTCACTCTGAATTAGGGGACCATCGCCATGGGGTTACATCCCAGGGGCTTTACTATGAGATTTTACTAGTGTTTAGAGCTCGGCACAATTCTGCCAGGGCCATCCCAGTCAAACTCAAAGAAGCACCACCTGTTAGTCATCAAATAGGAATTTTAAAGGAATTCAAATCTTTAAGATTGCACTTTGAGGGCAAAGAAAGGAGACCCAACACACAACTCACACTTCTCAAAATTCCCTTCCTCCTCATGCCCCAGTTCTTGTGCATCTGAGGCTGCTCCAAAAACTCAAGACAACTAAATCCCCCAATTTTTCCCAGCATCACGCTTTCTTAGTTTTGCAGGCTAAGCCCTGAACACTTCTCTTCTCTCTTTGTTGTTGTTGTTGTTTTGTTTTTAAAATTCTACTCTCGTGATTCAGCACCACGAATGATTTAGAATCCACTGAGGTCTGAGCACCAGGAGGCATGTGGTAGAGTGGGGCCCAAGGACGGTGAAACACAAGTTAATAAATCTTGTCTGGTCAAGACAGAAACAAAAAATGAGGGGCTTACATGCAGTAAGGGAAACACTTCATTTGTTTAAGAGGAACATTCTCAAAAACACTGATTAAAAAACGCAAGTGCTCCTTTTACTCAAGTGGAACTTGAAAAAGAAATGATGTTGTTGATTTAATCATTATTACTGCTTTCCTTTGTCGCATAGGTTTATTTGTTCATTGCAGATAAACTGATTTTTGTCCTTCTTTGGGTCCTGGTGATGTGCTATCCCAGCTCAAAGTTGGCTGAAAAGTCTCCTATCCATTTACAAGAAGAGTCAGAAGGAGCAGGTTTCCAGATTTCACTGTCATTACTTTCATTCACATAATAGTGTAATGCATCAAGAGACCAGAGATTGGTTTTTACATTTGAGTTCAGAAATTTTTTTTTTTTTAAAGAAGAACTTATGGAGAAAAACAAATGAGAACAAATTCCTACCCTATTTCAGTTTGTAGCTGATTCTTCAATATTTTCTCCATTTGCATAGAAAGATAATGCTGTTGTCTCAGGAAGACCAGAGCCAGGGATTATTTTTGTCTGGAGTGGTGAAGGATTTCTGGAAAACTACCTGGACTCTCTTTTCATTCCGGTTATCCTATGTATGTCAGCTGGACACAAAACGGATGTAGGAGCAAACCTACTTTTTATTTCTTCTTATTAATATGGACTTACTGGCTGAGCTAATGGGTCACATACTCTAAAGCTATGTTGAGGAATTATTTAGCAGTTCCTGGTTGCTGAATGTTAGAAACGCTTTCAGATACGAGAACAAGCCCATAAGGAACTACAAATAAAAACACAAAAGATCAACAGAAGAATTCCAAAATATACAAGTACATGGCTGACTTTGTAGGTGTAAACAAGTTGTCCTACCTTGTTCTTAACCACAAAGCAGGCTGTGATTTGATCTGCTTTTACTAGTCAGAGCAACTTTGGCTTTGCAGTGAGTCGTATCAGATGGTCTGCTCTTGCTGAGCCCAGACCACCAGAGAGAGAAGGGCTGCCTGGAACCACGGTCTAGTTTCTATCGAGGACAAAGGTCTCCTGATTTGAGTGATTTGGTCCAGCTGAACAGGAGGTTAACAAGCCCTCAAAAGGAAGTGCTTTATTGGAAAAGAGATTTAAAAAATGGAATGGGGTTAACAGTGGGGCGCTGGAGCTGGCTCTTACCAGCTTGCTAGATTCAACTGTGCAAATCCCTCCCCAAGTCTGTGTTCAGTGACATTTCCTTGCTAGCTTGAAACTGACCTTGGTGTGAGTGTTTACACCACGGAAATTGGCAAGTGCTGTGACTCAGTAGGCATCCTCCCAGAGAGCTGGTTGTTAAGCATTTCCAGCACACCTATGACACAGTCGCCATGCTATACAAAGTGTAACCCACAGACAGGTTTGGATTCACAAAGTATCTGATGAGTGCACCGTGAGATAGGTCATGAAAACATCCAGAGGAAGCATTTAGAAACTTTAGAGCAATTCTACAGAGATTCTGTCAGTTGAATCCATTAGAAAGATGATGGCTTGTTTTTTGCATGTTTTTGTTTTTTTAATTTCTTTCTTCTAGTAATTCATTTTTATTGCATTTTACCAAAATGTTGATCTGCAACAGATTGGACATCAAATAAGCAAACAAACTGTCCATCACCAGAGATAGTTTGAGAAGCACCGATTTTGGAACGTTCGCAAATCCAGGGGACAGGGCAGTGGTATTGCACATGAGATTGAGAGACTAGAGAGGTAACTTGAAACTACAGGCTACTTTAGAAAGCAAAACGATGTGGAGAGGCCAAAGGAAAGAAATGTGGGAGGACCTAAACTTGGGACATAAAGGGAGGACTGCACAAATACAGGACGGGAAGAGTAGACTTGTGGTTTTAATGTCAGGTAACTTTTCTATTTCTATGAAGGCATGTCTGCGTACATGTGTGATATCTAGAATGAGGGAAGGATTGCCTTGCCGCCTTTCTGCCCTCCCTTTAAGGGGAAATCACAGGGTTCTCTGAGGAGAGGAAAACCATGTCTTATAAGGAATGGTTTAAGAAGAGAGGGTGTTTCGTTTGCAAGAGAAGGTAGATGGAGGGGTTTCCCATTATTTCGAAGGCTATTGTGTAAAGGATGGCATGGACTCAGGCCGTATGAGGCCCTCAGGGAAACCACAAAAGGAAAAGCTCAGAGAGGCATAAAGAATACTTTTCTAGGAGTCGGTCGTCCAAGGATGGAATATGGGGCCCTCGCTGGGGAGCGAGCTCTCTGTCTGAGAAGTAGGGACCCATTGACAAGGATGCTAAGAGAGGAGGCCAGGGAGAGTTACCAGCAGGCTGTTGGTAGCATTGAGGAATGTTCTGGCATCCTGGGAGCACATATTGGCACCGATGAAGACAAAACTCTTAATTGAGAAGTTTGCTGCTGCCACTTCTGGGCAAGCAGGCCCAGAAGTGCTGAATTTACAATGAACGGTGGAGATCATCCTCCCCGGGGTGACATGCTCCCCAGTCTGGACTGCCCCACCAAATGCCAAACAAATCTGTGATCTAGCTGGAGTCCTTCACATGATAAAAGCACAAACCCAGGTGAAAACAAAGATGATGAGATGGAGAATGAGTCCAGATGCTTCACCTGCCCTTAGATCAGCTGAATCACTGGAGAGTCCATCTTTCCTCCGTTAACACACGCTGTGCTAAGAATTTAATAGACAGGACTTCCCTGGTGGCCCAGTGGTTAAGAATCCGCCTGCAAATGCAGGGGGCATGGGTTCGATCCCTGGTCCGGGAAGATCCCACATGCCACGGAGTAACTAAGCCTGTGCGCCACGACTACTGAGCCTGTGCTCTAGAGCCCGTGAGCCACAACTACTAAGACCGCTGCGACAACTACTGAAGCCCTCGCACCTAGAGCCCATGCTCCACAACAAGAGAAGCCACCGCTGTGAGAAGCCCGTTCACCACAACGAAGAGTAGCCCCTGCTGGCCGCAACTAGAGAAAGCCCGAGAGCAGCAGCGAAGACCCAACGCAGCCAAAAATAAATAAATTAATTTAAAAGAAAAAGAATTTAATAGACATGGTCTCACGACCCAGATAGATCTCACTAACCCATTTGTTTGATGGTAAGACTGAGGCTCAGGGTAGGTAACTGACTTCTCTAAGTCATGCAGCTCCTAGACGTTCACAGGGCTTCCAGTCCCACCTCTTCTGTTCAGCCAAACCACCTGTATTCATCCGCCTAGTAAGCCTTCCCTGAAACACCGCGTCCAGTAGAAGATAATGCTCTCCACGAGGAATTCCAGGAAACTGCTCCTAGCTCAGTCCTCTGGGAGTCCTTTGACCCAGAGGACTGAGCTAGGAGCGCAAAGGTCTGGAGGATGAATGCATTTGGAGTGGTCAGCAAGGCGTGCCCAGCTGCAACTTGAAAAATTCTGCAAAAGGAGAGAAACTCCACGAAACAAAATACACATGGAAAAATCGCTCCCTTGTTTCAAAATATTTGCAGCTTAACATTTACAGGCCACCCAAAGTGTGGTGGTCAGCGGTCCGCAGTCTGCTGGCCCCATGGTGAGGAGGCGGTGATCAGAGGGCTGCGGGACGGGACGCGGGGCTCCTGGGGGGGCCCAGGGCTTCTGCTGGCCTCTGTCCTGCTTAGTTTTGGCTCCAGGTACGTGGCTACGGGACTGATTACCACCAGAGCCATCCGCCACGGAAACCACAGAAACGAGCTAACCTTTCCTCCCTCGAAGTAGAGAAAAGCAGGCTTGTGTGCCGGTGGAGGGGGGCGGAGAGGGATGTGGACGGAGAGGGAAGGGTGGTGTAAGAACTCTTGTAGTCGTAAGGCTCGCCAGTTGGTAGTTACTAGTATTCCAGACGCTTCCTAATGCCAGACAAATGCCCGGAGCCCAGGCTTGTCTGGCTCAGAGATCTATTCAGCCGATAGCAGCCCGGCCCTGGTGGGGAGAGCAGATCTTTCAGGGAGCAGCCTCCATGGCTAATCAAACACAGCATTGTTCTCAGAAGGAAGAATGGAAAGGTTTGTTTCAGAAACATAGCTTTTTTTTTTTTTTTCCTTTTGAGGCACCCGAGTTATTTTAACAAGTTGCTACAAAACTTGGGCTTCCTGAGGTGAGGCTGTCGTGCACAGTGCATGTTCTGTCCCAAACTCCAGGGAGGGAGGGATCCGAAAATTAGTCATTAAAAAAAAAAAAACAAAAACCCCAGGCACTTCATGCCTGGAAATGATGTAACACGCAGCCACTCCTCTGTTAGAACTACAACCAAACAATGCTCGGCGATCGCGGCAGCTGCTCTCCAAATGTCAGCGCCAAGCCCGGCCAAAGGGCTGGAAGGCCACCGAGCCCAGGACTTTGTACGCTACCTTTGTCGCCCACATTTTCCCCAAGCACTCTCAGGACCCTGGCAACAGGTAACGTGGCAACCTTTGCCTTCTAAAACGGCAAGCGGCAGGATTTCAGAGAACAAAAGGATTTTTTGAAAGCCAGCTGCATCTCCCTCGCCACCCCACTCCCCCTCCCCACGCCCTCCTCCTTCGCCACACCAAGTCTGAGAAAACAAAGTATTGCTGCGGCAGCCCGGATCTCGAGCGCCCCCTTGTGACCAAGCTCGGAACATCACCGATGTACCTTTCAAGGTACAACTTCAGTCCGAGGCTCGGCTCCCAGGTAAGTCACGCTGGGACGCGGGACGTCCGGGCTGCGTTTGACCATAAAACGCAGAGTGGAAGTCAAGAGTCAGAAGTCTTAATTTTTAACTTATCACCTCAACAAAAATTTTACCCGTGCTGCAGGGTAAGATCTCTGGGTTGAGGTTGCTGACCTTTTTTTTTTTCCAAAGCAGCCGCTAGGGCAACAGTTTTTCTTTCCTTGGCAAGCTGAAAAGCAAAAACTGCTGTGGCCATTTGGTTAGGTGGATGGAAGTGAGGATGAATAGCCAGGAAACTGAGGATTCCTGGTGGGTGGGACTTGCATTTTCCATTTTTATCTGAATTTGTTGATTGTTTGCAGGAAGCTTGCAGGTAGAAGCATTTCTAATTCCCGTCGCTTGCTTCCAGTTAGTTGATTTGCAAGGATGACTGAGGATTTCCAAACTGCAGACCCAGCTTCCCAGAGAGCGTGCTTTGCAGCCCCACCCTAGCTCTTTTCTCTCTGTCTGGGGCAAACACCCACGAAAATGACAAGGGCAGAAGTTTTAACCAGCCTTCTTCCTCTCAGGGCTTCTCCCGCCCTCCATGGTCTCTGATTTGGAGGAAGGACTGCAGTTGTGAGCTGCTGGTAGCTTCTGCCAGGCGTGAGGACATCCCTCTTTGTCCCTGTCTGGAAATGTTAACCAGAAACTAAGAAAGGGGTTTAGATCAAAGTAACCATTCTCTTCAAAAAGTTCCATTAATTAACTAAATTAAAGGAAGTTAAGTGCTGTTTGGCGGAAAGTCATTTTAGAAGGCCCAGGTCCAGGGACGGAGGTCTAAAGCCTCTAATGTGACCCTTTAATGAAGCTTGGCAACCAGTTAGCATGAGAATTTGAGGGTTACCCTATGTAAAACCAGTCGTTGCCTAAAATCAGTCATTTCAAAGGAACATCTGGAAAGTAGACAGACATTCGGCTGGTTGTTGCCTTGATCATTTAATAGTAAAGATTAAAAACTGAGGGCTCTGAGTAAGAATCATTTGACCGGTAGCTCAGGTGAGTCATAACCTTCATAGAACTAGGCACAAAGGTTCACAGCAGGATGTTGAGAACGCCTGGCTTACTAATTTGCGAGGCGGGGCCGTTGCTTCCAGCAGGGAATGCCTTCAGGATTTCATGGCTTATTTTTCCAGCCTCTCCAACAGATGCTACTGAGTCATCCAGGCACACAAGTGACTGCCCTGGCAGTGTCATCTGTTAGGATTAAATTTCCATTTGTTCCATGACTTTATAAAGCAATTTCTAACGATTGAATCAGATATACCACTTCCTCTAGGATCTAGGGATTTTTTTTCTTTTTTAATGTTTGTAACATTATGTGAATTTTTCAGAATTTGTCCCAGGCAAGTCAGCAGGTCTTCCTGGGTTGCATGGACTGTTTACAGGAGGGGAAGATTCAGGACCCAAGGTCAGGGTTACAGAATGAAATAGGGTTTCCTGTTTGGGCAGCTGGTCCCACCTCCTCAGGTTCGGGCAGACTGGGTCTTGTTGGAAGATAACAGGCCTGGGATACCTGGGGTAGGGATGGTGCCAGGAGTGGGGGAAGGACATTTTGCTTTTAAGCTTCTTATCAGCTAGCTTTCATTTCTTGTTAGATGTCACTTCTTAGCAATACTTGCCTATATTCCCTGTTAGGTGAAATTTTTTATTTTTTCCTGACCAAGCTGAGAGAAAGGAATTAGTTAAGGATGTAAGAATCACAAGGTCAGGCATTGTTGTCCGTTGTATTCATGACGACCACAGTACTTAGACCATGCATGGCACGTAGTAGTATGGTGGTAAATACTTGTTCCGTGAAGGAAGGAACAGGGATGAGAAGGGATTTCCTGGAGAAGCAGAAAAAGGGACTAATAATTAGGAAAGCAAGGTCACCAGGGTAGAAAGAAAATGAATACTCAGCAAAGCCAGTCTCTGTGACCTTGGATGTTGCAACATAATCTCCCATCACTGATGCCCACTTCTGTTTGGCCTTGGTCAAGTGCTGGCCAAATGCAGCTGTGATTGGCCGGCTTTTGACATGGAGCTAGAATGTGAAAGGCCCACCTCGTATCAGCTGGAAGTGGTTAGTCCTATGAATTATTCACCTAACTTCCTCCACCGTCTCTGCTGGGCTTTATCCATGTGGGGCTGTGGTGCTCACTGCCCTTTCCCCAGAGCAGCTGCCTTTCCTCCTCAGTTCCTTCCACTCCTTATTATTTTCTGACTTCTTATTCCTGGTCTCATTTCATGACACCTGTACCATGGACCTGGAAAGCAAGGGAAACCTGGAATGCGATCACACAGCCCAGCAGGACTGTCCGCCGTGGGGCTGTGTCTGGGACACACAGCGGACCTCAGGGGGTGCTGAGCTCTGAGGCCAGATGGAGTGGCTGACTGGCTCCAGGTGGGAGCAGGGTCTCGGGCACACACTGCCCACTGGTCTCCCTTGAAACGGTGAGCTGGCCATGCAGAGCGAGGGTGCTGTGTCCAAACCCGGTGAGGTCACGTCTCATGGTGGTCCATCGGGCTGAGTCCTCCCTGAAACCTCTGGCTGGATCGATCAGGAGCCTCTGCTCTCTGGCCAACACCCTGGGCTTCGGAGAGAAGGCAGACCTTTGTGTCAAAGCAGCCTGGTGCTGCTGCCCTGTGGACAGAGAGGGCTTGGCGGGCTGGCTCCACCTGGAGCAGAGCTTCTGCATCAGGCAAACTGGGGGAAACAGGATATATGAGGAAGCAAAGAAGAAAGAAAATGTATCCAGCATGTCTTCCTGTCAGTTGGAGCCCGATGAGAAATAATTACCTGTGTCTGGAGAGCAAGGCATGTAGAGGGGCCTGATCTGTGCAGTGAGGCAGTTAATTCTTCGTCCGACTCCTTTCCGCTTTCCTCCCTGAAACCCCCCTCCTCAAAGGAAAAACAGGACAGACTTTGTGGGTTAAGCTGTGGAATACCGTCTACCAGCTCGCTGGGCCCAGAAAGGACACCAGCCCCTGACTGACTCTCAGATGACAGGATCAGTGCTTCAAAATGACACCTCATTATCCAACTGTGTCACTGACAGATGAGGACACAGGCCCAGAGAAGAACTTGGCCGGGGCCCCCCAGTTTTCTTCTGTCTGCACCACACAGCAAACACCATCAGACTTTACAGTGGGTTCATAAAGGTCCACTTCAGACTGCATTCACAATTCCACTGTACAGTTGGGTTTTGGTCATTTGCCAGAATTAAATTAAAATATCAAGGAACCCTCCTACACTGTTGGTGGGAATGTAAATTAGTACAACCACTATGGAGAACAGTATGGAGTTTCCTGAAGAAACTAAAAATAGAACTACCGTATCACCCAGCAATCCCACTCCTGGGCGTATATCTGGAGAAAACCATAAAAAAATCAAAAAGACACATGCACGCCAATGTTCATTGAAACACTATTTATGATACCCAAGACATGAAGCAACCTAAATGTCCATCAACAGAGGAATGGATAAAGAAGATGTGGTATGTATATGCTATGGAATATTACTCAGCCATAAAAAAGAACGAAATAATGCCATTTGCAGCAACATGGATGGACCTAGAGATTGTCATACTGAGTGAAGTAAGCCAGAGAAAGACAAATATCATGTGATATCACTTATATGTGGAATCTATTTTTTTTTTTTTTTTGGCCATGCCACGTGGCTGGTGAGATCTTAGTTCCCTGACCAGGGGTTGAACCCAGGCCCACGGCAGTGAAAGCATGGAGTCTTAACCTCTGGACCACCAGGGAGTTCCCTGTGGAATCTAATTTTTCAAAAATGACACAAATGAACTTATTTACAAAACAGAAACAGACTTACAGTTATCGAAAACAAACTTAGGGTTACCGGGGGCTTCCCTGGTGGCGCAGTGATTGAGAATCTGCCTGCTAATGCAGGGGACACGGGTTCGAGCCCTGGTCTGGGAAGATCCCACATGCCGCGGAGCAACTGGGCCCGTGAGCCACAGCTGCTGAGCCTGCGCGTCTGGAGCCTGTGCTCCGCAACAAGGGAGGCTGCGATAGTGAAGAGGCCCACGCACCACGATGATGAGTGGCCCCCGCTCGCCGCAACTAGAGAAAGCCCTCGCACAGAAACGAAGACCCAACACAGCCAAAAATAAATTAAAAAAAAAAAAAATAAGACCTGGCACAACCAAATAAATAAATAAATATTTTTTTAAAAAACCAAAACAAAAAACTTAAGGTTACCAAAGAGGGAACGTGGTGGGGAGGGATGAATCAGGAGTTTGAGATGAACATACCCACACTACTATATATATAAGATAGATAACCAACAAGGGCCTCCTGTATAGCACAGGGAACTCTACTCATCTTCTGTGATAACCTATAGAGAAAAGAATCTGAAAAAGAATGAATATATGTATATGTATAACTAATTCACTTTGCCGTACACCTGAAACTAACACAACATTGTAAATCAACTCTACTCCAATAAAACGTTTTTAAAAATCCCAGCAAACTGGTGAGGCCAGCACTAAAATCTATCAGTTTACTCTACCTACTGCCCACCAGCATCCTCATTCACTGTGTTTCCTGGAACCAGGTGCCTGGCCCTATAATCCCAACTCCACAAGTGACTGGAGGCAAGAGAGTTTGGGTTGCCCACCTTCTGCAGCATGGGGTCCGATTGGAACCTGGGTTCTTCTCATCTAAGCCTCCTTTCTCTTCTTTTTTTTAAAGGAATTCCTTTATTTTTAAAAATTTATTTATTTATGGCTGTGTTGGGTCTTCATTTCTGTGCGAGGGCTTTCTCTAGTTGCGGCAAGCGGGGTCCACTCTTCATCGCGGTGCGCGGGCCTCTCACTATCGCGGCCTCTCTTGTTGCGGAGCACAGGCTCCAGCCGCGCAGGCTCAGTAGTTGTGGCTCACGGGCCCAGTTGCTCCGCGGCATGTGGGATCCTCCCAGACCAGGGCTCGAACCCGTGTCCCCTGCATTGGCAGGCAGACTCTCAACCACTGCGCCACCAGGGAAGCCCCCTTTCTCTTCTTTTAAAGAGCTGCCTTATACTTCTGTCATTAAGATTCTCCTTTGAACCCTCACGAGAGCAATGTCCAAAAACCTTTTTCTGAATCTCTTGGTCAAACGTGCTTGGAATTCAGAACTTTTTGGATTGTAGAAAGCTGATTTGCATGACACACCCTGGGGGGCCTGGGTACTCTAACCTGTCTGTCTGCAGGAAAAGGTGAAACAGTCACACTGCAAGTAGTTGCAAGGTCAGGTTTTGGCCTGTGGCTTTCAGAGCTGCAGCTGAAGGATGGTGGCCACCCACCCCTTCAGGTGCCTCGGTGCGTCAGAGCCCCCGCCAGGGGCCTCCTCCTCCAGGGCACCTCTGGTCCTGGACGGAGCTCTGTCCCAGCCTGGCCCAGGAGGAGGATGGGGGATGGGTAGTGACTGGGAGGTGGTGGGCTTGGCCTGGTGGGTGGGCAAGGTTTCTACACCTTTACAGAAAAGAGGAATCTGATTTCAAATTCGATATTACTTCTGACATTGTCTCTCTTTCCTCGACCATGTGAGTTCTGGGTGTTCATTGGTTTGTCACTGTGTTTCACACACCGTCGGCAGAAGCACCTTTGTTGGGTTTTGTTATAATGGTAACAGGGGTACTTGTAGGGGCTTTTAACTGGCCTCTTCTCACAGTGTGGAATGCTGTCTATATAAATTACAGAATGCGTAGTCTGAAGATAAACGCTTGGAGATAAACACTTCATATCTGCCAGGTTGTGTGCTTGTGTGTGTGTGTGTGTGTGTGTGTGTGTGTGTTGTGAGCCATCCCTTCCATCATTCTCTTCCGCATTCTCACCCTGTACCCTAAAGCTATGATCTGACTTCACAGCCAAAGAAATAAAAGTAACATTCTTCTTGGCCCACCGGTCTTTGTACTGACGGGAGGGTGGTTCCACGCTAGGTCCCGGCTGGCTGCTGCGCTAATTTGATGCAGCCCAGGACACTCACCTAAAAGTTGATCCCTAAGGGCATTCCTCATTCATTAAAGCTCTACCCAGGACACAGTTGGAAAATCATTTTCAGAACACAAGTTTTTATCCCATATTTCCAATCCAAGAGATAACAGAGAGACTCCATGTAAAATAGCTTGAATTAAAGAATAAACTGTTGTGTGGCTAGACATGTCCGTGAACTGTAGACAGAAATAGATCAAGCACTAGAAATTTTTTTTTTTTTAATCTAGAACAAGCCCCGCACTGCCTCCTGTTGTGGATTACATTTTACTTTTCAAAAGGAACCATGGATGGTAAAGCGAAGTCATTTTGATTCTTTTGGATTTCTACTGTCGTAGGTGAAAGTTTATATTAATCAATTCTTTGAAAAACCAACTATACCCACTGCAAACCTACCAAATGAGAGGATGTTAAGCTAGTCAGTGGGCTGTATGTTTGGGACCTTGTTTGGAATTTCAAGCTCATGTTACGGGACTGGCCCGTGGTTGCAATTTACACCATTTATCAGTAGGATTGCCGAAGTGCTGAGGTGCCGGAATGCGGAAACACTGGAGGAGACCAGCGCTGGCCTTTGGATCAAAATTAATTACCAATAAAGAGTTAGGAAATTGATCACGGGGAAGGGAAGCATGTTAATGGCCACCGCTCAAAGGTTCAGCCCCTTTCAGTTACTGATAACCTTGCCACGTCTCCAGATAAAAGCCAGCCTTGTCACCCCCAGGCACCTGGCTGAGAGGTAATAAAACTGTTGCCTTATCTTCTAAGTGTGGAGTTGGTTCAACCTCAGCCCGAGGTAATTACAGTAAACTGAAATTGCCTGTCGTTTACAAAAAAGGGAAGGCGTAAGGCGGGAGACGGTGTTTGTCTCTCTTCTTGGATTTTAAAAAGAAAGCGAGCAAAACAGCCAGAAGTTTTCCAGGGAGTGAGAAAACAGCCCGGCTTGGCCACCCTCTCCTGGGGGTAACGGATTGCTGGCGGCTCAGGTCCCTGTGACGATCTGAAAAAGAGGCTCAAGCTGATGAAAATCTAAGCAATCTTCTTAGGAGTCTGTCCTTTCTAAATGTAAATGACAGAGTCGGAGCCCTGCTAGGGAGGGCAGGAAGTCTCAGTCTTACCGAGTGACTCATTCAGTGCTGTTAGCTCCAGCAGCTGGATAAAAAGTTTTAGCAAAAGCAGCAACAAATCTACTTTAAATACTAGCACAGTAAGGAAATTCCTCTCTTTCAGGCCGAATGCCATCCACACAAAAGAGCTCCTGTCGACATCTCATTTACAATCTACCCCCAGGACACAGACAGGACCATTTCAATAAACCCGGCTCAGAAACACCTATTGTTCAAAATCTTCAACTAGCCACAGGCTACCACCACTCCCTATTGTTTTGTAAAAGAAAAGATTTAGAAGGAGCCAGATTGGGACCTGGAAGCTCTGAAAAGAGGAAGGAATAAAGTCCCTTTGACCCGATGCTGTTGGAGAACGTGCATGAAGAATAAAGTTAATGGATTTTCATTTTTACAAGAAGTGCATAAGCAACGCCCGCTCCCTTCCTGAACTAGTGATCGGGGATTCTAAAAGCGGTGCCAACTTTGTAAAGAAGTTAACTCCTGCCATCGGGTTTGGTACCTGAAAAGTCAAAGGCTCTACTTACCCTATTCTCTGTCTTACAAAAGCCCTGATGGCAGCCGCAGCAAAGCACCAGGTGAGTATTCGATCTGGGTTGTTTCCTTGGGATTTATAGCTTGACTGTTCTTTCTAAGTAGGATTTTGAGGCTCACTGCAGAACCTACCCCCCGCCCCACAATGAATGGTTTCCTCCTTTTCAACACCACCATTTTGCTCCCTCTTTTAGTAAAACCTGACCACTTTCTGGAATTACATAATGTAGCCTTTAGACGCTTTTTCTTCAGATAGGCCTCAAATGAAGAAGTACTTTTGTGTTGACCAAACAAAATGGGCATTTCTCAAAGACTCAGTGTCTTTACCCTCCTAGTAGATCTTCAAGTTCACTTTCCCTATCTTAGCAAGTAACTCCTTTTCCTACCCAGAGTTCAAGCCACAACTCTGGGCATCACCTCTAATTCCTTTGGGTCCTTCCCTCCTATCTCTTAAATCCTTCTGGAACCCTTCCACATTCTACAATCCACCTTTCTGCTTCCCTAGATGCTATTATTTCCTCTCTGGAGGATGACAGCAACTTCCTACCTCAGCGTTCCTCAAACTACTTGTGACTTATTAACGGGTCACGAAATCAGTTGAGGTGGGTCATGCAGTTTCACCATTAAAAAAAAAAAAAGGAATAGATTAGAATACGTCAGAGTGCATCAAACAAAGGAAAAGTAAGTTTGGTTTCGGGACGCTTGTGTCAGTGTGTGTCCTGAGATCTGTGTACATTCCGGGTTAACAGGTAGAATGTATCTTGTCTGTCAGGAGTTTGAGAAATACTTTTCTAATTGGTCTCACGGGCTCTGTCTTGCCCCTGGCTCCAAACTGTTATACACGCTCAGAGCAGGAGGGGGAGATTATGAACGGATCCAGCTGACAGCTCTGCCCTCGGGATAAAGACGTGGGTCTGGGGCTTTGGAGATTCTAATTACTTAGTTCCTCCTCATCCTTTCAGGTTTCAGAACTCCACGTCCTCCCGACCACTTTTCCTTTTAGCTGTTCAAGCCACCAAGTTCCCTGGCCTTTGCAGATGGAATTTCCCTATAGGAACGTTCTGTCCTCTTTCTCCTTCAGGTATCAGCTGAGGTGTCGCCTTTTCCAGGAAGGCTTCCGGAAGTCCCTCTAAATGCCTCCTCTTAGTTCTCATGAGAACCCCTCACGTTTTATCTGACAGAGCACTTATTGCATCATGATTATCTTCTCAGTTCCTTACAGAACTTTAAGCTCCAAGGGGCAGCCAGTAAATATTTGTTGGGGGTAAATAGTGTGCATCGAATGTGTCACATCTTACACAGTTCACACTTCCTTCCTACAAACCCATTTGAATAGTTATAAAATATCGTATCTCTATTTCTCAAAGCTTTAGTTTTCATTCTTTTACACTGAAGTGTCTCTTGTTCATTTGCTCTTCAAACACAACCTAATTAACTTCCGAATTCACTGGACTCCTCCTCTTAAAAATCAAAATAATAAAATGTGGGGAAAGCTGTTGTACCCCTGGCTGGTCACTCACCCTCTCTGAGCCTCAGATAATACAGAGGAGCAGAGCTCAATGACCTCTAAGATCTCTTCCAGGCTGCCACTCTGAACCTCTGGCTTGCACTTTCTAAGGACCAGAGAGGTTAAGTGACTTTCCCAAGGTCAAACAGCTCCCTAGTGGCAGGATATTGTCTGTCTTTGTATAGATTTTTAACAGCAAGCCGCAAACAAAAAAATCTTCTAACCAGAAATCGGTAGTGCCACTAAAAAGTGTGCCTGAAAGAAAATCATAAAATTAAAGAAGGGACTTCCCAGGTGGCGCAGCGGTTAAGACTCCGTGCTCCCAATGCCAGGGGCCCAGCTTCGATCCCTGGCCAGGGAGCTAGATCCCACAACTAAGGAGCCCTTGAGCTGCAACTAAAGGAGCCCATCTGCTGCAACTAAGACCCAGCGCAACCAAATAAAACAAATATTTTAAAATAATAAATAAATAAAATTAAAGAAATAGGGGACAAAAAAACCCAAAAGCCAACAGCATTCATAACGGATTCTTGCCCAGGCAGGTCCCAGCATTTTAAAAAAACAATCTTGCTGTTAGATGCAGAGATGTTCAGATTTCCTTTTAAAAACTGGAAGTGAAAAATTCAAGAATCTTTTGCATCCTGACCCCTCGTAGAGGCCCTTCTGCAGAGGCACAGATGGACACAGCCTTCCTCAAGGTGCCGATTCGAGCATCCCCGTGGCTTTTTTAGTGCTGAGGCCCCCGTGCCTTGACCTGATGCCACTCTGAGGACCAAAGCTGTAACTCACCAGGATGACACTTGTCCTCAGTTCCGGTACCCCATCCCCCATCCCTCCCGGCCAGGACCACCTCGCAGTCCCTGCTTTCATGGACAGACTTGTGTTATTTCCTTAGTTACAGAGTTTGGGGTTTAGATAACCTGCTCTGTAAAACAGAAAGTAAACAAACCAGAAATAACACCCCTTTAGGGAAAAAAAGAAACAAAAACAATAGCTATACTACTTTTTCCCCCTCTGTTATGTGCTATGTTTTATTCTATAATGTAAGTCAGCGTGTACATTTGTTTTATTTGTTGCTTTTTCCCCTCTAAACAGACCAGCAGTAGCTTGCCTTCATTTGACGGAAAATTTGTCGCTTTCTACTGCAACTTTGTGTAAAACCACTATGTATGTAAGGACCCCATGTACACCAAGTCGTTATAGCCAAGCCATGGGCTTATGGATGATTTTTACTTTATTTTTTGGGCTTCTTGGAATTTTCTGATTTAAAAAAAATGAATACGTGTTACTACTGTAATCATAAAAAAGTACAAATGTCAAAATAAAGACCAGATACACTATTATTTCTACACTGCTATGATGCCTGACTAAATTAAATAGTTTTATTTTTACCATATATGTTGCCGTGTATTTTGTCTTTTTTTTAACCATTTGTTTTTGAAGGAAATTATATACAACTGCCACATTAAAAAAAAAAAATAACAAAAACCTCTTAACACTGTTGATATTTTACTGTCTTCAAAAGCTTTAGGGACACGGACTTTGGAGACACAGCCAAACACTGGCATATAACTCCTTTACCACCTGGCTGCAGTGTGAATTATTAGTTTCTCCTGACATTTTCACACCTAGCAACTTATTTCCAGAATATCATCTTTTTTCATGCCTTTATGCCTGTGGCAAGTGTTGTTCGCTTTCTCATAACCACCCTCCTTGCTAACAGGGCCCTTCCCAGCAGCCATGACTTTTGGGGGAGGTGGGCCCCTCCCTAGATTTGGAGGCTGAATCTTCATTGTTCTACAAGACAGGGATGAGGAGGGAATTCTGATGCGAGTGCTTCATGGCAAGTTTACCTCCCTTTTTAAAGTGACACAAGTCAGGGACATCCCTTTTCTACCCCCGGACATTGTCATCAGCAAGGGATACCCTGAACTGTGGCTGCCATCTGGGGACCACAGGGAGCCCCTACTCCAGAAGACAGAAGGATGGCACAAAGCTGATTTTGGTACATTCATTGGCTGCCCTACCTCTAGACTTGCTATTATTGGAGAAAATAAACGCCTTTACCATCTAAGTCACTCTAATTTTATTTATCTATTTTATTTTATTTTTGGCTGTGTTGGGTCTTCGTTGCTCCACACGGGCTTTCTCTAGTTGCGGCGAGCGGGGGCTACTCTTTGTTGTGGTGCCCGGGCTTCTCATTGCAGTGGCTTCTCTTGTTGCAGAGCATGGGCTCTAGGCGCGCGGGCTTCAGTAGTTGCAGCATGCAGGCTCAGTAGTTGTGGCTCATGGGCTCTAGAGCGCAGGCTCAGTAGTTGTGGTGCATGGGCTTAGTTGCTCCGTGGCATGTGGGATCTTCCTGGACCAGGGCTCGAACCCTTGTCCCCTGCATTGGCAGGCGGATTCTTAACCACTGCGCCACCAGGGAAGTCCACTCTAATTTTATTTTTAAAAATTTTACTGATTTGCTTATTGATCTGTTTGGCCTGGCACTTATGCAATGACTTTACAGATGCTAAGCCTCCTTCCTGGCTTGGAAAACTGTTCATGCTTCAAGATTCTGTGTTCTGTGAGCCCCTCCTATATATATTCCTATAGAATTCATCACACTTTGCTCGTTCCTGTTATGCTGATGCTCTGGTATGAAAGCAGAGGGAAATTAGTGATCAGGTAGATCTTTGTTTCCTATTATACTTATTTGTTGGATTAGATGATTCTGTATGGCAAATGCTATTATACAAGATCTCACCAAACCAGGCTGTATTTCAAAGAGGTGCTCAGCCATGGTGGCCCAGCTTCCTCCAGTGGTGTCTGGAAAAGGCAGTGCCTTGAAGGCAACCAGACCTGGTGAAATCCTGACCTGCCACTTACTGGCTGCAGGACCTCAGATGACTCAGCTCTCATCTCGTTTCCTCATCTGTTGAGTTTGGGTAACAGCCTCGGTAACCTCACAGTGTCATGAGACGGATGATGTAGTTAATATGATGTAAGGGGACATGGTGTGGCACTTATATCTCAAACACAGGAAGGAGGCTCTCTTTTCTTTCCTTCCTACGTTATTTGTTACAACAAAATTCCAATAATACAAAAACCATCTAGAAAACTCCCGAGGAGATTTTACTGGAGGTGGGGAGATCCTATCCTTTTCACATGTTGGGGTTTCTACAGCATGAAGAGCCCTACGCAGAAGTTCCGTGTGTGAGAGCACATTTTAAGATACCTGTCCCTAGTGCTTAATGTTAAAATTTCATCTTATCCCTCTGGTCTCAGCTCATAAATCCTCTCCTTAGAGAGGCCTTCCTTCACCACCCAGCTTCGAGCAGCCCCACATTCTGCCCTCCCAGCCATGGAGCCACCTACTGAGAGGAGGAGATGCGGGGAGAAAATAAAATGGCCTATGAAGGTGTTGCATCTTTCCTAAGCTCAAGCCCTCCCCTCGGGTTGGGAGTTGTGGCTTGCCTGGTCCGTCTTTATCAGCTTTGTGCCATTGTACCCCATCCCACCCTCTGCAGCCCCCATCTCCTTAAATCACACGGATGACTGGCCCCAGCCTCTGCTGTCTTTGTATCTTGGAAAATGCAGAAATTGCCACGAATTTCTGCGGTCTCGCGGGATGGATCCCTGTCAGTGGTTTAAAACTGTCTTCCTACTTTCTATATTACCACTCAGTTCAGAAGAGACAAAAACAAACCCACAACATTTTCAAGTATGTTTTCCTTTGCCCTCGTGGTCAACAGTAATAACTTCCAGCTAGAGGGGGCTGGAGGGCAGGATGTGAATGGGACCAGCTCACTCTGTTTAAGTTCAAGTACTTGAGAATTTAAAAGCACAGACCCTCTCCAAGCACTGCTTAAGGCCTGTCAACTAAACCTCCCTAGTTTGCCAAAGTAACTAGGTAGGATACTAGCCCTAAAATGATGCACTTAAATTACTAAAAATGATGCACTTAAATTACTAAAAATGATGCACTTAAATTACTAAAAATCAAGCAAACAGCAATAACTTTGCTTTCCATGCCTGAGAGGCAATTATGCATGATATTTCAGAATATAAGTTTTGGAGGCAGACCTAGAGAAGTCTGTTTAATCTGTTTAAACATCAGTTTTTTACTATGTGAAATGGGAATAGTAACCCTTGCAGGGTTGGTGGGAGGATGAAATGAAGTAATACCTGAGAAATGCTCAGAATATTACCTGACACATAGTAAGTGCTCGATAAATAGTACATGGTAACAACAACATCAACCATTTCATAAGGGAAATCCCTTTGTTTTGTCTTAGCAGCTAGTAAGCCGGGTGTACCCCTGCTCCTGTGCAAAAGGCCTGTGAAACTCTGAAGCTATACCTGTACACAGATGTGATCCGATGATGCCATCTCATCTCCATGGCAACCAGGTGTCTCAGTTATCTAGTCTGGTGCCAGGTAAGGGGTAGGTGATGAAACAAACTGAATCTCAGGCTAAAACTGTATTGTTCAGTACATCCACCAGCAGTGCTCCTGTTATAGACACACTCAAAATTCTGATTTCATGTGACCTTTACATTCACGGTTTTAGTCCTAAAAGTACTTCAGAAACATCAACCATCTCAGACATACTTTTATTTTTAGTTACTTCCCAGATGTTTACCTGAGATAAAAATAAGCAAAACAACCAAAGCTTTTCTACTAAACATATCTCAATGTCTGTCATTTTAGTCCATTTTTCTATCGCTAACCTAAGGATAGATTAGAAAGTATGTTGTCAAAAAAATTTTTTTTGAGCTTAAGAGAATGGTTGGCAGCACGTTATTTTATAAGTGATATTGGATATAAAATTTAAAAAAGCATTCTGGAGAACGGAGTAAAGGAAGCAATATTGGTTGAAAGGGCCCAGTGCCTGGTACACTTAGGGAGTATGAATTTATGAATGAACGGAATGCTTGGAAAAGCCAGAAGTCTTTGGAATTCCAGGTCCATAAATGAGTAGGTCTGTGACCTAGGGCAATGCGCTTAACTACCTTCTGTTCATTTTACAACAATCTGTAGGAGCAGCACCAGCCGTAGTAGTAACAATTTTTACTTTTTTGGCAGCCAGCTGAGTAATTTTTCCAAACCACAACTCTTCCTGGAGCAGCGTAAATTGAGCTGGCCTTTGGCTGATACTGAGCTGGGGCTCTGGGGATACCACAAAATGTTTTATCAAATTTGCATAAAGTTGCAAATTTAAGCAAAATAGGAGGGAAAAATGCTGTAAAAATTCATAGGGCCAGAGGGAGTGTTCTCTAATCATCTAGTTACACACTTCCCCTCCCAACTGCCCCCCCCCAAACACTCATAGTATTTGATATAAAAATAACATGGCGACATACAGCTGCAATAAAAAGGAACTATTCTTCCAACACAGCTCAGGGTGAAGCTAAGTAGATTTTAAAAGTGATTGGAGTCAAACGTAATTTGGAGAGGAGACAGAATATGGTTTGTTTAAATGATGCACAAATTAACAGTTGTTAATTTTGGTGGTTTTTGAGTAAATGAGTGGGAGAATTGGGACTGGCAGGTCTAATGTTACCCCAGTAAGTGCCTGTTAGGGGTCTCTGTTTTCTTGGATAGAAGCTTTCTTCTAGAGAGAAAGAGTTCAGAAGCACTGAATAACTAGGCTCCATAAGGACCCTGCTTGAATTTGGAGCAGGGAGGAAAGCAGGGTCACAAGCAGATAATCTCTGGGAGCTGCTGGAGGATTGGCCTTGGAAGCATCCAGGGGAGGAGAGGAAAAAATCCAAGGGCGATCTTGGCCGGTGGAGGAGGTCGGGGCGGAGATAACAAGTCTGGGCAATAGGAAAGGGAGGCAATGGGTAAGGGGAGGCCAAGAAAACATTTTTCATTGCTTTGTCTGAGGCTGAGGCAGCCCTGAGCACAGCTGTGAAGTAGGTCAAATTTCTTGTGTCTTTCTCTCCCTAGGGCATCGGAGACCTGCCACCACCATGCTGTTCCCCGGTCACTCAGTTCCAAATTTATGAGATTGCCTCAGTCCCTTAGGTATTTGTTCTCTGAAAGGTAAAAATGTAGCTAGTCTGATAAAATAATGCATTGGAGGATGGCTGGGGGGCGGGGGAGGGGGGATTGCATTTTTAAAAGAATTCTTGCAAACATTTCCTTCCTCCAGAGTAATAAATATGTGTTTAAAAAGAGGGTCTCTGACGAACTTATGGTTATCAGCAGGGAAAGGTGGGGGGGAAGGGATAGTTAAGGAGTTTGGGATTGACATGTACACACTGCTAGATTTAAAATGGGTAACCAACAAGGACCTACTGTATAGCACAGGGAACCCTGCTCAATATTATGTAACAATCTAGATGGGAAAAGAATTTAAAAAAAGAATAGATACATGTATTAGGGGCTGCCCTGGTGGCGCAGTGGTTGAGAATCTGCCTGCTAATGCAGGGGACACGGGTTCGAGCCCTGGTCTGGGAAGATCCCACATGCCGCGGAGCAACTAGGTCCGTGAGCCACAACTACTGAGCCTGCGCGTCTGGAGCCTGTGCTCCGCAACAAGAGAGGCCACGATAGTGAGAGGCCCGCACACCGCGATGAAGAGTGGCCCCCGCTTGCCGCAACTAGAGAAAGCCCTAGCACAGAAACGAAGACCCAACATAGCAATCAATCAATCAATCAATCAATCTTTAAAAAAAAAAAAAAGAATAGAGACATGTAATATATGTATAACTGAATCATTTTGCTGTTCACCCGAAACTATCACAACATTGTTAATCAACTATACTCCAATATAAAATAAGAGTTTTTTTTTTTTAAAAAAAAGAGGGTCTCTGTAAAGTCTGCCTTAATTCCAAGGAGGGTCTAAAATTGGGAATTTCTGACTGCCAATAGACCTACAGTGGCAGTAAACAAATTTCCGCGACTCTCAAATCATAATTAAGCCTAGAAGGGGAAGAACTAAATTGTATACTTTACCTGTTACAGGTGTGGAATTGTGCTGAGTACTTTTTACATATGATCATCATTCCTTTTTACAGAGTTGGAGACCCAGGTAAAGTTCAGAGCAGCTCGTAACCTGCCTGCAGCCAACGGCATATTCCAAAGGTGGCTAAAACAATATTGTCCATCCCACATGGTCTTCTAGAACAGGGGTCAGGAAAGTCCTCTATAAAGAGCTGTACAGTAAATATTTTTGATTTTGCAGACCATGCAGTCTCTGTCCCAAACACTCAACTTTGACATTGTGGCAAAGCCAGAGACAATATGTAAATGCACGGACATGGCTGCCTTGGAGAGGTGAGCCTGATTTGTTCCAAGGGTCGTAATTTGCCAACCCTGCTCTAGAACTTTGCCACTTCCCATGGTGAGGTGGAGTCTGATACCCCTCCCCTTGCACTTGGGGAAGTGTGTGATTTGCTCGTGACCGAGAGAGTAGGAAGGAACTGACAGTGCATGACCTCCAAGGCTAGATCAGAAAAGGTGATGCTGTTTCTCCCTTAGTCCCTGGGACATCTGCCTGCTTGGAGCCCTGAGCCGCCACAGAAGCATCCAATTTTCCTGAGGCCGCCATGCTGTAAGGAAGCCCAAGTCAGCCACATGGAAAGACCACATGAAGAAGCCTGGAGACTCTTAAGAAGAGGGAGAGGTGTTCAGCAGGCCCCAGTGATCCAGCCCTCCAGCCACCCAACTGCAAGCTCGGAAGAGACCCTGAGCCAGAACTACCCAGCCGAAGCTCTTCCCAAATTCCTGCCCCATAGAAACTGGGAAATAATAACACGATTGCTGTGGTTTTAAGGCACTAAACAAAAAACTTAGAACACTGTCCCAAAACTAGTGAGTGGCAGATATGGGATTCAAACCTAGGTTGGCTTGACATTCTATTACATGATCATTAATCATTCTATTACATGATTGCTTACAGCAGCCTTTTTTAAAAATGGTGCTAAAATATATGTAACATAAAACTTACCATGTTAACCATCTTTAAGTGTACAGTTCAATAAGTACATTCACACTGTTGTGCAACATATCTCCAGACCCTTTTCATCTTGCAAAACTGAAACTCTACCCATTAAACAAGAGCTTCCCCTCCCTCACCCCCAGCCCCCGGAAACCACGCTTCTACTTTCTGTCTCTATGAATTTGACAACTCTAGGTCCCTCTTATACTGTAAGTGGAATCATACAGTGTTTGTGATTTTTGTGACCGGCTGATTTTACTTAGTATATACATGTGTGTATTTTATATGTGTATATTTTAAGCCCATGTTGGGTAGTGGGTCTGACCAGCGAGCAGCAAAGGTTTGTCAAAGAAAAATGTCAGAGACCCCAGGTCTTATAAGTCACAGATGCAAGGTCCCAGGGGGGACTTTGCATCAGCAGTTACTCTCACAGTGACAATTCAGTGTCCTGCCTCTAAAGGGCTTTGAAGACAGAGGAACCCATGAATCAAGAACAAGATAAGGCTGTTTGCTTTGTTTCAACTTGCTGGCTGACTTCCTTCTCAGAGCCATGCCTTGAGGATGAAATCATTTTCTACCACACAGCCCCTGCAAAGACCGTCAAACACAAGCCCTCACTGTCTGCTCCTTTATTTCCTCTGGGTCCAGGGTGTGTATTGACTTGGTGGAATGTCTGTGACTTGCTGTAAATTGTGTATCAAGCAAAAAACTTTCTGCAGGGAGTCGGCTCTCGGGAGGGTGAGCCTTAAATGCTGCTTCTTGCTTATAGAGACTAAGCCTCAGCCTGCGGGGGCTTCTTTGACCTCCTCCACCTTCCTTCCATCCCTGACCTAAGACCAAAAGGCAGACCTGGGCCCAGGTGCACACGGTGACAGTCCCAGCTTGGCCTACCCTTCCCTATGCCTGCCCTGATTGCGCCTGGCCCACCTGTTAACACAGAGAGGTGGAGATAAGGTCTTTAAAGAGGTGATTAAGTTAAAATGAGGTAAAATGAGGGTGGGCTGGAATCCAATAGGACTGGGTCCTTATAAAAAGAGAGAGAGAGACACCAGGGGCGTCTCACAGAGGAAGGGTCAGGTGAGGATGCAGAGAGGATACAGCTGTCTGCAAGCCAACAAGAGAGGCTTCAGGAGAAACAGCCTGCCTACACACCTTGACCTCAGACTTCCAGGCCCCAGAGCTGTGAGAAGGTACGTTTCTGTATTTCTGTTGTTTAAGCCACCCAGTCTGTTGTGGTAGTTTGTTACAGCAGCCCGAGCAAATTAATGCACCAACAGAAAGTTCACAGCCTGGAGGCTGGGACTTCAGCCCAGAAAAGTTCTGAAGGTAATCATCGGAAACTCAAAAGGCAAGAAGGCTTTGAGTAGAGTTCCTCTTTCTGCATCTTTCACAAGCGCCTGCTGGCAGGTTTGGGAGGCGGTGCTGGTGGCCGAGCCTGGGGTGAGCACTGACCTGGGGTGAGGCCCAGTGGGGAGCCTGGAGGCTTCTGGCTCAGAGGGAGAGGCACCAAGGCGCTAGATTCTAGAGAGTCTGGCAAGCGTGGGGAGACTTAGTGGGTGTTTGGGGCCTGGTCTAAGAGGCACTTGGCTAACTCCCTCCCTCGGGGCTCCTGCCTTCCTCCCCCCACTACCCGTCCTCTCTCCCTGCAAGATGCTTCATTACCAGGAGAGTCCGAAGGAGGGATTGCATCATGCAAATCCTGATACGGTTTCGGTTTTTCTTGTGTGGGAAGGGCACTGTGATATAGGAGGGTAAGCAGCTGTCGGATGGCGGGGGTGGTGAACAGAATGAAGGCCCCTAAAGATGCCCACGTCCTAATGTTCAAAATCTGTGCGTATGTTCCCTTCCATCGCAAAGGGGGATTTCAGATGTGATTAAGGGTCTTTTTTTTTTTTTTTTTTTGGCCATGCCACGTGGCACGTGGGATCTTAGTTCCCAGCCAGGGATTAAACCCATGCCCCCTGCAGTGGGAGCGTGGAGTCTTAACCATTGGACCGCCAGGGAAGTCCCGAGGGTCTTAAAATGGAAAGATTGCTCTGGATTATTTAGGTGGGCTCAACTGGGGTGGGCCAATGAAATCACAAGGATTCTTCTAAGAGGGTTAGTCAGGGAAGAAGAGGTGACTCTAGAAGCAGAGGGGTGTGTGTGTGTGTGTGTGTGTGTGTGTGTGTGTGTGTGTGTGTGTGTGTGTGAGTGAGAGAGAGGGAGAGGTTTGAAGATGCTACTCTGCTGCTGTTTTTGAGGACAGAGGAAGGGGCCACGAGCCAGGAAGTGCAGGCGTCCTCTGGCAGCTGCAAAAGGTAGGAAACCAATTCTCCCCTGGAGGCTCCACAACGGATCGCGGCCCTTGCAGACCCATTTTAGACTTCTGATTTCCAGAACTGTAAGATGACTGGTGTTGTTCTAAGCCCTTAAGCGTGTGGTAATGTTACAGCAGCAATAGGAAATCAACACAGGTGGTAAGGATGAACGTCCTTGAACAGCTGCTATCGCATTTCAACATGCAGAGATACGTGCCCAGAAATGAAGTCACAGACAAAGCTAAGGCTTCCATCAGTTAAAATCGTAGTTTTCAAAGGTGGTCCCCCAACCAGTGGTGTCAGCAGCACCGGGAACCTGTGGGTCAAGTTCTCAGGCTCCACCCAGACCCAGGATTCAGAAGCGCTGGGGGTGGAGCCCAGCAATCTGTGTTTTTAAAAGTCCTTCAGGTGATTCTGATACACACTAAGGTTCACCTTCAAAATAAGTGAGCTGGGCTGGCTCTTCAGGAGTGAAGGGTACTCGTGGACCCTCGGATGTGTGTGTGTTCCTAACGAATCTACAGTTAAACTCGTTTCCTGGTGTACACTGCTTGGCTTGGAATCTGGGAATGATGGGTACAGTTACCCCTCCAAGATGGGCTCTGCAGGGAAATGTGGGAGAAGGGTGGCCTAGAATTCAGTCTCCCTGGGGCTACAGGTCCCCACCCCCTTCATAACCTGTGCTGTGCTAAAGAGACTGGGAAGAAGGCTAGATTGTGGTTACAGAGCCCCTGCGAGATCTCGTACATTTGTCCCAGCCTGGGGCATCATAAGGGGTGGCTGTTTCCTCTCTTCTTTTCCCAACTCCTTGCCTGCCTGAGGCAATCCCAAACTGGCTAGTTGGAAAGATACTCACTTTAGAAACATGAGTGAGGTCATTCCTTCCTGCCAGAGCTTAGAGTTATGGAATCACACAATGATTTCAGTCCTAGGTCAGCCTCCTGTTAGCTGGGTGATCTTGGGAGCTTAATTTCTCCGAGTCTTGGTATCCTTGTCTGTAAAGTGGGCATGCTGAAAGTACTTCTCTGATAGGGTTGTTGAGGGGTTAAGTGAGATAATACAGGTAAAGTTCCCAGTGCAGGACTTAGAACAAAGTAAGTGCTTAATACTACTGTGGTGAATTGTAATTAATTGTAGTTAATGTTATTAATTGCAATTAATAGCTATTATTTACGCCAGCCCTGATATTAATCTCCTGTTTCCAGGCTTCATGTATATAATGGATCCAATACACAAGTTCACTTATGTAAGGGATTCAGTCCCTTTTAAGTTCTGCTGACATCTCTCCTTGAGCTTCTTCAAGGCTCTGTGAAAAGGAAAATTCTTCCTCCCTATAAAATGAGGGCATTTCTCCTAGCTTCCCAGCTGATGGAGGTTTTCTATGCAGCCCCTGGGCCCCCAGTGGGGGGATGCTGGCTGGACATCAGTGGAGATATTCCCACCTTCCCTCACTGCCTGCTTTCCTCCGTCTGGTCCAGTCCCATCTGGTAATTTTCCTTCCTCCCCCTCAGGCCCAGCCCCATCTCCCCCAGACAGCTGCCGCTACATCCCTCTGCTTCAAAAGCGGAAGCAAGGGGTGTTTTAGGACCTTTCCGGGTGAGTGACAGCATTTGAGATGCAATTGATAAAACGCCAGTGCTGAGAGGAACCAGGCTCTCCCCAGTCACCTCCGCCCACCTCTCTCGTGCCGCCTAAACTGAGCCTGTCGGAGCCTGTTGGATGTTCGTCTGTGCGATCCGGTCACGTCCACCTCTTCTGTGAGACGGTGGGCTTTGGTGACCCGGGTGTGAACTGTCCCTTTGGGGCAGTGGGTCTGGGACACTCTGCACGCACTGGGCCACATGGGGACTGGCCGCCGTGACTGTGCCCCCGAGCTTGCGTCGGGCTCCGTGGGGGCCACTCAGGGTATCTGTCCCTGTTGGCGAATGAGGTCTTATTCCAGCTCACCGGGGAGGCTGCAGGGTTTTTCCTCAGCCACCCCGTGATGACCGAGGGACAACATTCCGCGAAACCAGAAGGGCTGGGCGGGCCTCTGGAATGTCAAAGGAAACAGCTTGGCGAGGCTGGCGGCTGGTTTCTGCCGTGTCACTTTCTCTGAGCAGCAAGCACTTGGTAGCCGTTCACTTAGTACCTGAATCCCACAAATGTTAAGATGTAACTTTCTTAGAAGGGAAGGTCCAGTTTATTTTTCCTTCACAGAAACAGCTCATGATAAACAGGTCATGATAAAGACTATTTACAAGAATAGGGGAAACTAACAGATGAAGACTACCCCACCCCCTTTTAATTCAAATTTTATCTTATTTGTTCTGTTTAAAGGGAGGGATTGGTCCTAATATTACCTTATGCACCTAAGGGAACCTGTTATGGACTGAATGTCTGCACCCCCTTCCCCGAGGCTTCATATGTTGAAGGCTCAACCCTGTTGTGTTGGTATTTGGAGATGGAGAGGTAATTAGGCTTAGATGAGGTGCAGAGGGTGGGACCCTGGTGATGGGATTAGTGCCCTTATAAGAAGAGAGGGTACCAGGGAGATGTCTCCCTCTCTCTGTCCCCTTCTCTCTCTTCACATGGAAAGGCCATTTGAGGACAGGGTGAGAAGGCAGTGTCTAGAATCCAAGAGGGGAGCTTTCTCCAGACATCTACCCTGCTGGCATTTTGATCTTGGACTTTCCAGCCTCCAAAACTGTGAGAAAACACACGTCTGTTGTTTAAGCTTTCCAGCCTATGATATTTTGTGAGAGCAGCCTGATAAGACTAAGATAGGACCTCAAGAGCAAAATAATCTAAACTCCAAGAAATAGACCACAAAGACCCAGGTGGATTTCACTGAATGCCCCTCCCACCTGTCCTAAAAGACAAAATACATAACGGTCCCATATAGATGGTCCCCCACAGATGTTCCGAGAAGCAAAGTCTACCCACCACTCAGAGAACCTGCAAAAGGGAAGAACCAAAGCGATGAGCCCTTGAATCTGCCTGGTGTCTGCCTCATAGAGCCTATGAACCGAGCAGGACCCTACGGGGCCTTCCCGGGACAGACCCCTCCCCACATCCTCAGCTGTAGCTCCTCTCTGAAGTACCTAGAGAATGGTATCTGATGCACATTTCCTGAGTTGTTTTACAGATGCTAAAATGCCACCAAATGGAAGAAATTAACTACTTGATGACCATGAGCATGTAGCCCCAGACCTACTGGTGCCTAAGGATTGACACTGTTAACCATCCTGTTACCTCACCATCAACCAATCAGAGAATTGTACACAAGTTGGGATGCCCCTCCCTCGCCTTGCCTTTAAAATGCTTTGCTGGGGAGTTCAGGCTTTTTGAGTACTAGCTGTCCCAAACTCCTTGTATGGCACCTTACGATAAATGTTGTACTTTCCTTCACCACCACTTGGTGTCAGTAGACTGGCTTTACATCGGCCAAGTGGACCCAAGTTTGATTCGGTTACACCACTGCCTCTACTGCCTCGGGGCTCCTGGCAGCGACTTCGACCAGGCTTTGCCTCTCCGTTCATGGAAATCTTTACAGTACATGCCTAATGATTTTGTGACGGTTAAATCTTACAACGATTCAGAGGTTATGTAACGATTTGGGCACATTGCCACCTACTAGCTTTGGTGGCCAAGACCTACATGCAGTTGTGCTGGCATTTTTGATCATCACACCCTATTTGAGGTTGCATGTGTGTTTGGGGGGTGAGTGGGTCACAGTGGTGAGGAGAGACCATCTTCAGGTCAAGCATGTTGCCCTGGAGATGCTCGGCATCTGCACAGTTCCCCAAGGTAGCGCCACTTAAACACTGCCCCCAACAGAAAACAGTCATAGGCTGAGTTAGCGATTCTTTTCAGGAGATTAGATTTGGGGCAATTTCAAGCATTCATAATACAAAATAGTTTGCTTTAAGGCAGTTAAACTAAAAGCGTACATTTTAATTCTGAGGGACAGAAAGTCAGTTAGTGCTTGCCTAGGTTTGGGGTCAGAGGGTGGAGAGTGACTAATTGGGGTGATGGAAATGTTCCAAACTTAGATTGTGGGTGATGGTTGCACAACTCTGTGAATATCCTAAAAAAAAAAAAAAAAAAAATCTAATTATATACTTTAAATTGGGTGGATTTCATGGTATGTGAATTCAGTTTTGAAAGCTGTCAAACATTTAATTCTGAAACAATGTCATGGTCTCATAAAAATAGCCCTAATATTTTATTAGTGTTAGTAATTTTTTTTGTAACCAAATTTTTCTGGTGTGTTATTACTAAAACTTTAGGTTACATATGCTCTTGAGAAGAACAGATTAAAGAAATTATAAGGCATCAGAGCTCAGGGAAGACACTGACCAGATCCCAAGCATTGGTCAATCTTCCCCTACGCTCCTCCCTCCAGTATAGACCCATGGGGTAGAAGGTGCCACTGGAGCACATGTGGTTCCTCATACCCTATCTCTACAGTCCTTCCTCTATACTCTATAGCCCTAAATGTCATCCTGTTGATTCTCCAACAGGAGGGCATATCAGACTCCTGGGGGGTCGGGGGAGGGATGTGGAGGGGGATTATTTTTGTAATTTGAAAAAACATAGTTTGCCTTGTAATAGAATATTTTGTTAAATATTCTCTCTCTGTGTGTATAATATTCTTAAAGAATAATTACAAAATGAACATCCTGTAACCACCATCTAGGCCAAGATATAGAATGCTGTCAGCACCCCAGAAGCACCCAGTTCACACCCCCTATACGTCTTTTCCCCGTGATAAAGCTCTTCCCATCGCAGAAGTAACACTTTTTCGAATCGCCTAGTCATTTACAAATAGTTTTTTTTCCCCGCAGATCTTCTAAAGCTTATCTTTTATTTCTTTACACATGGCATGTATATCTGTATTGTAACAATTCTAATAATCTAACATCTTAATCCTCAGGAGGTCTGTTCTCTTCTTGCTCATGATGCCCTGTTTCCTTGTGTGCTTGGTTATTTTTAAAGTCAATTTAAAAAAAAAATAAATTTATTTATTTGTTTGTTTTTATTTTTGGCTGTGTTGGGTCTTCGTTGCTGCATGCAGGCTTTCTCTAGTTGCGGCGAGCGGGGGCTACTCTTCGTTGCGGTGCGTGGGCTTCTCACTGCGGTGGCTTCTCTTGTTGCGGAGCATGGGCTCTAGGCGCACGGGCTTCAGCAGTTGTGGCTCGTGGGCTCAGTAGTTGTGGCTTATGGACTCTAGAGTGCAGGCTCAGTAGTTGTGGCGCACGGGCTTAGTTGCTCCGTGGCATGTGGGATCTTCCCAGACCAAGGATCGAACCCGTGCCCCCTGCATTGGCAGGCGGATTCTTAAGCACTGCATCACCAGGGAAGCCCCATTTGGTTATTTTTGACAGTGAACAGATCACTTTCCTTGGAGAATTATTTTGGAAAGCTATTTGTGGCCTAGGAAAATATTCCTTTTTCTGTAGAGGATTATCATTTGAACTATTCATGGATTGAGGGCGTTTGATTTGCTCAGTTGATGTGAATTTGGGCCAAGGGCATGAAAGAAGTATATATATGGTTACAACTTCTCATGAATGGATAATCCCTTGCCTTCGTACCACCACAGGAGTTTTTTGTGCATGTATATTTTGTTTCGCTTGGAGCTGGGGTTGGGAAATGTCTCATGTGGAGATGGTTACATTCTGATTCATTCTTACCTATATAGGGTATAAGCTTTTGGGGTGCATGTTGTATGGGATAGGGTTTTCCTGTTAGATTTCTCCTTGGGCAGGCTCTGGACTTTAATGTCTGTCTGCTTCTTCCTACTATAGGGGACCATCAAAACCTGAATTTATGATCAACCTGATTCAGCAAATGCCCTCAGGGTAGGAGCACCTTTACTGTTTTGGTTACCTCTTCTACTTCCTGCTTTCCAATAACTCCTTACTAACTCATTAGATCTTTGGTGTTTTTAAGCATATATATGTATGCTTATATATATATGTGTGTGTGTGCATACGTGTGTATATATCCTGTCATATTACTAGAAGCGAAACCCTATCAGAACATCATTTTAAATTTGGAAAATGAAATATCTATTGGTTTGTATATTACAGTGACAGAAAGTGAAACCTAACCATATCTTTTTGGCCGGAGGGTGCTACTGTGAAGGACGCTCAGCGCGATTGGGGTGGTGGAGCAGGGGGAAGAGAGGGGTGAGGCAGGGAAGGGGGATGCTTTGCATATTTCCCTTAGGAGAATCTATCAGCCTTTCAGAGTGGAAGGAGGTTGTTTACGCCAGGAGTGACTGTGTATATATACCTATAGGATATCAAAAGGGGGTATGGATTTTTAAAAAAGTTTAGAAACACAATCCATAACTGTATTCAACCCTGTTTTCTAAAACTTCATTGAAATTGCAATTCTACAAATTTTGCAATGAAGAGGTTGTTTTACATCTTGGGTCATTGACTCCTTAGATTATCTGTTGAAAGCTATAGACACTCTTCTCCAGAAATAATTCACATGTGCACACATGTACAAAGTGTGATTTTAATTTCAGATGGTTGTAGGGACTCTCTAAAGTTCATTCATTGACCCAGATTAAGAACTTCATCTTGCAGTTGGCTATCTGTTAACAACTTTCTTATGTTCAATCCAACTCTTTTTTGCTTAATGGAACCCCCTTACATTTGATTCTAACGTTCAAAAATAAAGAAATTGGCAATATCCAATTTGTAACCCCACATTCCCCTCTGTCATAGGTATGTTTATATAGTCATCAGTTCCATGAATCCAATCTCCTCCATCTCATGGATTGCCTTGGTCTTGACAGGCCTTCCCTAATAATTACAGGATTCTCTGTCTCCAGTCAAAACCTACACTGTCCTCTGAGTTATCTCTTGAAGAGGCAAACTTGATCACTGTATTCCCTGCCTGAAAGGTCTTCAGTGGTTCTTCTCTTCCTAAAGGATGATACCCAAACCCCTTGTTGGGATTCTTATAACTTAACCCTTTCTCTTCTGCTGCTTCCTATTCTCTCCCTATACAGCATTGGCGCCTTTTTTCAAATATAATATAATTGACATATTTCCTGCTCTTTGACTTGACACACACTGTTCCTTCTGCCTGTAATTTCCACCCTCCCTTTCTTTACCTGGCAAACTCCTACTCATCTTTCACGTGTCCTGTCTGCTATCAGCTCTCCTGTGAAAACTTCCTGAATTATCCACACTATCCCTGTGACCTCTTAGCCCTTAGAAGATGCCTCACACACCTCTCATCCCTGCACTGTGATTATGGATTTCTGTCTTCCCAAGACGTCAGACCCCCTGTCTTGACCATCTCTAACCCTGTACCTCCACAGTACTTGGCTCAGTAGAATTTTTTTAAAAATGATAGTTTTACACATCTTAAACCAGTTCATATGTCTTTCTAAGGAAACTGATCTTTCTCTAAGAACAAAACTAGACTATCAGATAAAGGACCTCAGAATGAGCCTGATTACCTAATGGGCAGCTGGGGTACCCTGTCCTTATTATTACTGTTTTGTAATTTTGCGTGTATATGTTTACGGATATTTGTAGGGATAGTTAAAAAGCAAGAAAGAGGCAAAGGCTAATCAAGGAATTTCACTTCCTCATTTTAAGTGCCACGCTCTGGTGAAATAAAATGAATGAACTGCAGATTCTAGAAAGGTCTCTGTCTAAGTCTTTCCTCTTGTCTCCCTGTAGAAATACGCTCAGCTTATTGGGTAGAGGTAGCCATGCTTTGCTTCCGGGGCCGCTTTCCTGTATCTGTGATTTTGATGACGCTTTTAAAAATGTTTTCTAGTTCTTTCAAAAATATATTAATATAATAGAGTTTTGGTAAGGACCAATTCCAAATATGGTAGGTAGGAAGGCTACCACGTGACCCTTCCATCGGGCTAGCCCTTTAATATTTTCCATTCATAAATCAACTGGTATTTCACTATCATTTCTAGGTTTTTTGTTTGTTTTTCTTCCGGGCAGCTTTTTTTTTTTCTTTCATCTCCTGATCTCATACTTTCATATTCTTCTTTCAGCTACATTAATGTGTATTTCACTGCTTTGCATGTCATCTTGTTAATGGAATAATTTTATACTTTATAAAGATCACAATGACTCGTCTGTTAATCTTACATTTTTAAGAGTAGGAACATTTAAAGAATAATATTAAGCCCCCAAGGTGTTGTATATTTGCTGTTTTTAGCAGAAACATTTGATTCCGTCAGTCCTTAATACCATCAGTCTCTGAGTCCTATTTTTATCTGAGGAACAGCTCTAAATGAGCCTGTTTGTAGCATAAAGTTCACCAAGGTCCTAAAGTTGTCACATCCATTTATGGTATCAAAGTGGATATTAGATGGGCCTCGATGGTTGTATAATAAGTCTCATTTTGTTTAATCTATTTTATCTGACCATCTTCCATGATAAGGCCACAAGAACTCAAAAAAACTAACCTTCGGTTTCCTGATAGAGCTTTCTACACCCATTGGTTTCGAATAGAAAAGTCCCCCCATGGCCTAAGTGCTCTCGGCTGCGGCCAGAGGATCCCGTACAAAAGCAAGGAAGAACATGAATGTGCTGCTTTGTGAAGACAGCACAAGGTCATGGGCTGTTACAGGACTAGAATTTTGTATAGAATTTTGTAAAGCGGCCCCTTTGCTTAAAATCTGCCCACAGATGTGATGCCTGTAGAGCCAGCTTGGCATATGGTATCTACCATAGAGACCCAGGCGGGAAGCCTCTTAAATCTCAAATGCACATAATGATAAAACATCAGTTTGATGAATAAAAGAAATACAATATATCATTTGACTGACTCCCACTATTGCTATTCATAGACTTGCTTTTTTTTTTTTTTTTTTACTTGTTTATTTTATTTATTTTTGGCTGCATCAGGTCTTAGTTGTGGCACGCGGGATCTTTGTTGCGGTATGCGGAATCTTTTTCTGTGGCACTCGGACTTCTCTCTAGCAGTGGCGTGCGCATTTTTCCTCTCTCTAGTTGTGGTTCATGGGTTCCAGAGCGCGTGGGCTCTGTAGTGGGCGGCACGTGGGCTCTTGTTGAGGTGCGCGAGCTCAGTAGTTGTGGCTCGTGGGCTTAGTTGCCCCGCGGCATGCGGGATCTTAGTTCCCCGACCAGGGATCGAACCTGTGTCCCCTGCATTGTAAGGCGGATTCTTTACCACTGGACCACCAGGGAAGTCCCCTAGACTTGTCTTTTAAGTTGATTAGACTAATGAGATAGGTTCACGATGATTTTTTTTTTTTTTTTTTTTGTATCTCTCACAGCTCTTATGATAGTGTCTTTCAGACAACAGATGCTTAATAAGTATTTGCTGGGAAAAAAAAAAAAGGTATAGAGCAAGAGAAACAGGGTAACTTGGCATGAAGTCCTGCTGAAGGCCTGCTCTGGGCTAAGAGCCAGGCCGCCTTGTTTGCAAAGCCACGGGCTCTTACTCCAAACCTCACACTGAAATCCTTGATTTCTGGGCCAAGCAATGCAGTATGGCCCACTCCCAGGATCAAAACCAGAATTCTTTGTGATGTGTGGTAATAGAATGTGATCTTCAAAAGCACTTCAAAGCATCCAGGAAAGTCAGGACGTGCCATGGCAGGAAACAGAGCAGTGAGCCCTTGGACTTGGGGCTGAAATGAATCCTCGCTTGAACAAGTAATGGAAACTGACAAAGTTCCCACACAGAGAACTCAGCATGTGGAGAGGTGGGCTAGTCAGCCCCCAGTCGTGGTCCCTGTACTACATTCTCCACTGAGGACACAGCAGTGATGGAAACCGAACGTATGTCCACACCTGTGTTCTTCCTATACCGTGTGTGTAAATTAAAGACCTCTCCTAGCTGGAGAATTGTTCTCACCTCCTTTATTCCTAGTAGGGCTAATGTTATTTTTACTACAACCATCATCGTTTATCGAGTGCATACGATGTGACATACACGGTTCCACGAACTTATCATGGATTAAACAACTTAATCATTAACTATTATTGTCACTCCAATTTTTAGTGAGGCAAGAGAGGTCCAGAGAAGTTAGTTAACTTGCCCACAGTCACACAGCTAATAAGCAGGAAAGCCAGGATTCAAACCTAGGCAGTCAGACTCTAGAACTGAACTCTGAACAACTATGCTATAGGGAAACATATCCTTCATGAAGGCAGCAAACAAGATTGCACGGATGTTCCGAAAAAGTAAGGCAATGTATTTATAGATAATACTACTCTGTGTATATATACATATATATTTTTACTAATTATAAATAACAAATGTATTAATAAATAATGATTAATGTATATTACCAAGTTTCTAGGGGCAGTTATTCCATAAAAATAAGACAGTACATATATATATGTATGTATATACACATATACTCTCCTCTGTGGTATCAACAGTAGACTGATTTTCTATACATAGCAATATATTCATGATAACAAATATTTATATTTCACTCTAAATTCAGAAGTACTTTCAGTCCCTCACCCCACTTAACCCCACAGCAATCCCATAAGGGCACAGAACAGCTATTACAATGATTATGTCCTGTGAGGCACCAGGCCTCAGCTTATGAGCCTTTCAAGAGGATATAAAATATTTGAGTCTTGAAAAAAGTTACTGGCGCTAAACCATGGATTAAACAATTGCAAAATCAAAACTAATAAAAATTTAATTGAATGTTATTATAAACTAACATTATGTTAGCATCACTAATTGTTAAACTTACCATTCACAAAATTCCATTACATTTGAAAATACTTTCATACATACTAAATATGTATGATTACCAAGGGATCATAGCTAATCATAAACTGAATGAGTTTTACATACTTAATCGTAGATTAAAAAATGATAAAAATTCTTTAAAAGATTTTTAAAGAAGACAAATTTATCTAAAGGGGATGTTGGGAGATCCCTGGTGGCCTAGTGGTTAGGATTCTAGGCTTTCACTGCCGTGGCCTGCGTTCAGTCCACACCAGGGAACTGAGATCTCGCAAGCTGTGCAGCTTGGCCAAAAAAACCAACCAACCAACCGACCAAACAAACGAACAAAAACAACAAAAAAACCCAACAACAAACCACAAAACAACAACCGAAAACAGGGGATGTGGATCATTGTGGTATATTTTAAATGATATAGGGTGAATTTTCTAAAGGAGCCTGTGAGGCTCCATGCAGGTCGAGGACAAGATTGGCCTAAGGCAAAAACCAAGTGCACGGGGGAAACTCACAGCTTCACCTCCAGGGTACAGGGCTGCTTGCTCAGTGTTCTCTGAGAGCTGTTTCCACTAGCACCTAGACCCCCGTCCTCAGTGGGATCACGGAGACCAGAGCTCCTCACTGTAGACACACATTCTGGAGGATGTTCACTTATATGTGTCCCATTCTAAGGATCCCAGCCGCTCCCTCCTGCCATCTGGCAAGATCGTGCCTGGGAGCGGCCGCATCTGATTCCTGGAGGTGTCGGCCGGGATCTGTCTGCACTGGGGTTCAGGACATCTGCAGATACACCGCTTCCGCTTTGCCTTCTGTATGTCTTTCGCTGGGGCATCTTTCTGATCCCCAGGCAGAGTTCCCAGGCTGACTTCTATGTTCATGTAACTCCTTTAATCTACTCCTACTACTCCATTTTTATTATATGAAATTGTAATGATCTGTTTCCATAGATGCCACCTTTTCTAGATAGGAGAACTACGTCTGGTTCATCTGTCTTTCCTCATGGCCTCGTATGAGACATGGCATAATGCAGGCATTTAATAACTTTATTAATTTCGTCTTAATAGGTTAAGAACAATAAAGTAATAAAATATGTTTGGAAATAAAGTCTTTCTGTGCCAGCTGCCATAGGCCTCAAGCAGGCTGAATTCTTTCCCTCAATGTGCCTTATAAATATAATATTCTACAAGTGCTGGGATATTGAAAAGGCTGGTATGTTCTAAATCATTCTAGGGTGATTTTTTTAAAGTGTTCTATTTTTAATCTGAGGAACATTTACTGGAGTAATGTTATTCCAAAGCAATATTAAAACAAAACAAAAATGCTCCAAACTTAAACCACATTAACAACCAGATGAAGAAAGGAAAACAGTGGAGTAAAGGATATTTGGAGACATGCTGATCATTTTTCCTAAGTACCATGTGATTTTGATTCTATCTAACTTTGGTTAGATTTCCATTAGGTTACGTGCAAAAAAATTATATTCAATTTAGTAAAAACAAAAAATTCATAATTACTTAGGCACACGATCATTACTCTTAAAAACTTATGAAATAACATCAAGCAAAAGTAGAAGCATTGATTTTGAGAATTCAGTTTTTGAGCCAATGCAATAAAAATAAAGACAGTAACAAAACAATATATATAAACATCTAAAATATATTGAATACCTATGTGCCAAACACTTTACTAGGTACTTCAACAGGATCTCATTTTATTTAGGCCTCTTAATCATCTGGATTGCTCAGTACTTTTAAGCCCATTTTATAGATGAGGAAAGTGTGATTCAGAGAGAGTAACTTGCTTCAGATTACAACACAGCCAAGGAGTTAATGGGGACAAAGTTTGAACCTAGGAATGTCCTTTATACTGCTTAATACTTTCCTCCAATAGAGTGTGTTCCAAACTCAGTGTTAGGAGTTTACACTTGAGGAGGCCATCTATAAAATCAACCATGGTATACAGAAGGCTTAAAAGGAAATTAAACTTGCCTCTGTATCTCGTAACAGGCATATGTTCAAGAAACACTGTACTCAAGAGAGCTGTAACCATTAGCTTTCTGTTTCCACCGAAGCATACATGTTGGTTAAAACTAGGAAACACCTGAAAATCCATACATATCTCCAAAACATTTCAGATCCACAAAGCTTTTGGGACTGGTATCTGATTTTGCATTTCACTGACGTATTATTGTAAAAATGCTTTGGCTTTTTCCTCAGTGAAACCAAACTAAAGTCATAATGTGTATTCTTCCAACTTAAAGCATTAATGGCTTCAACAAAACCGTTGTATATACAGCTGTGGCAATATTTAGATAAGTAAGCATCTGAGTTGAATACCAAATGCACACAGGATCAACATCAAGTTGATTTCACAGTTAATTTTAATGGATGTGATGGGTAATTTAAGAGGGTGTGATTTTCCAGCTTCATACTCCAAACCAAAGCCTTAAGTGATTTCAGCAGTTGTCTAAATTACGGTGTGTTCCAAAATTAATAGTAAGGTCAGACCACAATTTTAGATTGAAAATGTAAAGACCATTTTCTAAATTTGGAACCAAAATGCTAGAAGTGGCTTTGAAATCACTATTGAATTGACTTCAAAGACTGCAAATTAGACCACTGTCCTTAAAAGCTGCCTTGTTAATGCAGCATAATAGAGTTGGTTATTTTTTTAGGTAAGAGCTTTGTGTACACTGAAAAATTCCAGAAGATTGCTAAAAATAGTCAACACATAAGCACTGAAACTTACTCTCTCAAAAAACAAAAAGGAAAGCAAGGAAATAAATCAGTGACTTAAACTGGCAGATTTTCCTTTACAGCTTGCCTTGGATTTATAAATTTCTATTTCCTGCCCCAGGGAGGGTGGTGAAGGGTATGTTTTGGTGCTTTGGAAGCAAACTGTCTTCTGAGTTATGCTAATCTCTTGCTAGGTGCTCAAGGCTGCTTATTCAGCACAGACTTTATTAGTTTTTGGCTATAGATGTAAAGATTTATAGAAGGCTGCTCTTTGGATGGCTGTGATTGTTGTCTCTTTAGTTTTCTTTATTCAAAAATTTCCATATTTTTGGTTGGTGTTGACAAATGGCACACTCAGGAACACTGTGACCTTATAAACTAGTTCATAAGAAAACATTATTAATATTGATAAAATCAGTGTTTACCTAACACTTTGTTTGTTGGACCAGCTGAAACCTTTCCTCTCCTCCCCACCCCACCCAGGGCTGGATGAGCAGGTAAGGGAATGATCCCATCTGATGGGAACACCTCCAAGTGGGGTTGCAATTGGACCCCAGCCCTGTTCACTTGGGCACGGAGCTCCCGTGAGGTGATCAAGGAGCTCTATTCCCATCTGAGGAGCTGCTTCCCTCAAAACTCTCTCAAAGCAGAGAAGCAAAGGTTTATTCTGGTTGTTTTCTATGGCTTTGCCCAAAAATGACACTTTCAGCGGTGTGCCACCATATAATCCAGTGGAAGTGATCACTTGTTGGCTAGATCTTTGGACCCTGGCGAGAGGGAGGGCTGCAGGGCGGCTTGGGAAGTCAGCAGAGAGAGGGAAAGGTAGAGAAGAGAACAAGAGCTTAGAAGCACCTACTGTATACCATACACTAGGTTAAGTCCTTTACATACATCAGCTTGTTTGGTCTTTTCAGCTGCCCCAGGCAATAGAGATCTCCATCTTATTGGATAACTAGGCAAGTAGTTACTTGCCAAACCCATCCAGTTAGTGGTTGGCCTTCTGTTGCCTGAAGGGCCGTCTACTTTGCTTTCTGTGACACAGCAGAAACAGAAGTGCAGCTGGAATAGAGGAGGAGGGAGAGGGAAGGAGAGAAGGGGAAAAAGGAAAACAACACAAAATAAAAAGGTGACTGTGAGAAAGTTCTGAAATGCTGCCACTGGTTATCCGAGGTGAACTCTTCCCAAGGTGAGGGTCATCCCGACAAAGACTGCAATTTAGGCAAAATTCAACTTCCATTTTATGGGTCACATGACTCTATCTCTGCCATTTCAGGAGGGTCCTAGTTTTTGGAAGCTACTTGGTAAATTCTCAGCTCAGTGCTCATTCTTCCCAGAGACGTTGTTATTTAATAGTACAATTTCACCAAAAGTATAACAATGCTCTGCAAAATACATTTGAGGAGAGAACCCTGATTGCTCAGTACAGTTGATCCAGAGTCCAGGTTAGCCCTGCAGGCAGAGGGTCTGGTTGTCTTTGCAGAAACAACTTTCTTGAGTCTTGATTTCAGTTTCTACAATGTTCTGTTTTTAGATCCCTGACACACTGCCCTCCTTCACTCTGGTTGAACGGGGAGGGATTCTTTCCCTGGAGGCAGCCCTTCCTTATCTCTATAGCTCTCTGACTTGAAGGTCTGTAAAGATGTTTTGCTTTGATTTCCAGTAGTAAACATATTGAATCTTCATCCTAAATTTATTACTAGAAAGAGGTCCCATCAGCTATCTATTTGTTAATGGATCTACCACAGTCTAACCTGATGTATCACGTATATGGCTTTGCTCAAAAAAAGAAAGATACAATGACAAGAACAAAATTCATCTAGGGAGGGAATGATATCAATATATTTGAAATATTTTTTAAATGTTAAATTCATTTGGTGTTGCTACAGACTTAATATTTATGTCCCCCCAAAATTCATATGTTGAAATCTTAACCACCAAGGTATTAAGAGGTGGGGTCTTGGGAAGTGAATAGGTCATGAAGGAGGAGCCCTTGTGAATGGGATTAGTGCGCTTATGAAAGGGACACAAGAGAGCTCCCTAGTCAGCTGTCTGCAACCCAGCAAGGGGCCCTCACCAGACAAGGAACCTGCCAGGGACTTGATCTTGGACTTTCAGGCTCCAGAACTGTGAGAGAGAAATTTCTGTTGTTTAAACCACCCAATCTATGGTAATTTGTTATAGCAGCCCAAACAGACTGAGACTGGGGCATTTTTGGAAACACTGCATGTCATATTATGGAAAACAGAATTTCTTAAGCAAAATTATCTCATTCCTCAATACACATGAAAGGTCAGATCAACTCTTCATAACTGAAAAGCAGCTCTATTTTTACAGATTTACAATACAGACATGAAGCTGTGGGTGTTGCAAATTTTGAAAATGGGAACAAAGATTGAGTCACGTTTTTCCTTATTTTATTTTTACCTATTCTTGAGGAGTCATTCCATTCACTGGGTCTGAGGCCTTGAGGCCACAGAGAACATCACCTTGGATGTGACAACAGTCCTAAGTGCCCTGCTCTGTGGGGTTTGTGGTACACAAGTCATTACCATGAAGAAAGAGACTTTTGAAGTATCTAGTGGTGACCGTTTTGTAATGTATAGAGATATTGAGTCATGATGTGCACCAGGGACTAACATTGTGTTGTAGGTCAATTATACTTCAAAAACAAACTCAAAGAAAAAGAAATCAGATTTGTGGTTATCAGAGGTGGGGAGGTGGTGGTGGGGTAGGGGTTGGGGAGCGGGGATGGGGGGTTATGAGGGGGGAATTGGATGAAGGTGATGAAAAGGTACAAACTTGCAGTTATAAGATAAATAAGTACTAAGGATGTTAAGTACAACATGATAAATATAATGAACACTGCTGTATGTTATATATGAAAGTTATTAAGAGAGTAAATCCTAAAAGTTCTCACCACAAGGAAAATTTTTTTATTTTCTAACTATATGAGATGATGGATGTTCATTAACTTACTGTGATGATCATTTCATGATGTACGTAAATCAAATCCTTACGCTGTCCACCTTAAGCTTATAGAGTGCCGTATGTCAATTATATCTCAATAACACTGGAAGAAAAAAATTATCTAAATAAAATGAAGTGACAAGAAGAAAAAAGGAAAACAAAAGCTCCACAAGCCCAGCAGAGCTTTTGTTTATGAAATCGAAGCTGTTCATGGAGACACGGGATTCACAATCAAAATGTCACCTCCGGTGTTAACTGAAAACCCAGCCTCCCCTCCAAAGGGGCCATCGACAGTGGGGGCTTGGGTCACCATCTCGCCTCTTAGATTTCTTCCTAGAGGCTCATCTGTTCCCATTTTGAAAGACATGGAACTTTTCCAGAGAAGCCAAACTTCATTCCCTCGTAGAGGCTTTCAGAAGAATTTGACATCATTTTGAAATTTCGGATTGTCACCTACCTACAAGGGATAAACAAGTCGCCTTTGAGGCAAGTCTCCTCACAGAGTGCACCTGGTTATCAGTTGCAAAGGCCTGTCCTCAGCCTCCAGGCTTGCAGCCTCCCAGCCCCAAGTGAGCTGGGAGTCGGATAAGGAGCTTCTGGCTGGGGCTGAACCCTCTCTCCCCTGCTCTCTCCCTGGAAAGATGCCTGCAGGATGTCAGGGCGATTCTAACTCAGGCATGACTCAGTGCTTCCATGACCTCCCTTCTCATTTTGCTTGGACAGGCTGGTACGTTGGTCCTACTTGTGGAAATATGTGCCTCTTCCTGCTCCAATTTCAAGAGGGAAAATCCCTTTTAAGAGGAATATTTAGAAGATTCTGTCATGGAAATCTTGCTATCGCCCCAACTATCTCTCCTTCTCCCCAGTTAGCTGTCTGGATGTTTCTCTCTTACCCCAATTTTCTTTTCTTTTCTTTTTTTTTTTTTTTTTTGGCCACGTGTCTTGTGGGATCTTAGTTCCCTGACCAGGGATCGAACCCGGGCCCTCGGCAGTGAGCGCAGAGTCCTAACCACTGCACACCCAGGGAATTCCCCCCAATTTTCTGAGTTTGGGGTTATCAATCTGAAATTAGAGTCCAGAACTCATCAGTGTTAGCAACAAAACTTTGCAATTATTTCTTTCAAACCTAAATTTTTTCCTGTTCAACTATTTTTTCATTGCAAAAGAAAGTATTGATGTGTGTTTCTCTTTCACCGTAATTTTAAGTCTTTAAAATGTGAAAGGCCCATTCACTTTTAACCTTACCATTCTCGTGATATAAATAGCTTTTTCCTTTCTGCTGATTTTAGAAGCTTACATGAAGCTGCAAAATGCTGAAGGGGGCACCCCTGCTTCAGAAAAAGAGAACGGACAGACCTGCGTAACAAAAATACTCAGTAGGAAGTAGCACGTGGAATCTTTGTTGACGTTCTCTTATGATTTGACAATTGTTTTTCCTTAAAAAGAAGAGAAAAAGAAAAGGATAACCTACCTAAAACCTTAGTGCCATTTTCAGAGTTCTAGGATAATCCAGAACAGAGTCATTTTTAAAGAAAAGGAAATAGGTTTCATTTCTGGCAGTGAATGCCGTCCACTGATTTGCATATTTCTTGCCTTCATAAGCTGTAGAAGCCGCCTTGAGTCCATTCCGCAGGTGGAAAATAGCCAGTAAAGAGCTAAGCATTCACAAGCACCACCATCTGAGGTTTGATTTCGAATCGAGACAACAGTGTCCAATGTACATCCCACAAATCATGCTTGTCAAACTCTCCCCTTCCAGATGCACGGAGAGCGCATGCGTGGAACACCCCCTCCACTCAACAACGGCGCCCCGGGGGCCCCCAGACACACAGGTTCTAACACAGCTACAACACAGCATGCTCCCAAGCCTTCAAGCTACTACAGCCCCCAGCCAAGAAGCTGCCAAAAAGATGCTCAAGCAGCAGTCCAAGTAGTCCTGACCTCTGGTACCCACGGCCACTCCCTGTGAGCCCCAGGCACTCAGAGTGATGAAGGTGCTCCTGAAAAAGCCCCAGGCAGTCATTCTGCTCCCTGCCCTTCTTTTTCCTCACTCTTCTTTTTCTCTGAAGACCATAAACCTGTTTGGGGGGTTCAGATGCGACCAGGAGTAACCATAGTTACGAGCAAAATGATGACGGGGCCATTGTTCTAGCAGAACAATAGTTTTTACATTATCTAATGTTCTCTTGGCTTTCTGGCTTTTTAAAAAATGTGTTTTTCCATCCTTCTGTTGTAAGTGGAATACTGTGCTTAGGCCAAGCAGGCAATGTTAAAAGCTCTGACTTCAAAGCCATTCCTCGATAACACATCCACACAGCCCAGTGTGGACCCACTGTTATCTGGAATTCTACAGATAATTAACTGAAACACGGCTTGACTTGCCACTGGGAGTTTCCACAGGCAAAGTCATTCTCATGGTCCTGCTTGCTTTCGTTGCTGTGTCTTCTGTTTTGTTAGCCAGGGTGAGGTTTGGATCCTCTCTCAATAAAATTCCGTGTTTCCGTGCAGAGGAACCTTGAATCCCTGCTTGGCCTTGCAGGGGCCTGACACATGCACTGTGCCCTCCCTCGTTCCTTGAGGGACATTGTTTAGCTCCTCTCTTGACCCTGAAACGCCACTGCCTGCACCATCTCCCGGTCCCTTCCTTACTTGAGAGAGCAGTGCACTTTCTGCCGTGAATGTCAGAATTATTGCCTTTTTAATGTGTTTTGCAAAATATGATGGTACTAAATCCCCTAAAAGGACAGAACCCCCCGCTTTGGATGTGCCAGCCCCGTGGGGACATTCCTGAGTCCCTCTCTCATCTCCCAACCTACCAACTCCAGCCCACACGGTCCTTTTGCTTGAGTCTAGCAGGTGGTCTCACCACTCCAACCCCCGTGGCACTTTCCCGCTCCCCACCTCCATGCGTTGCCCATTCGTGAAGCCACATCTCTTCTGAAATTTGAAAACTCACCTTAAAGCCCGCCACCTCTTCCAAGGAGCCTCCCCTGATTAAGTGGGGATGAAGAACCCTCCAAAGCATGACTGACAAATCCCCAATAAACGAGAACACACACACACACACACCCCACAACAAACAGACACTCACAAAGAGAGAAAATGACACATTCCCTACTTGCGAAATGTAGGCTCCTCTGAGGGAAAGATGGTCAATTTTATACCAATAACTAGTAAGTCATTTCAAACAATGAGGTGTTTTTAACATCATTTTGGGGGTTACTCAGTGAAACACGGCTGTGTCTTCTCTCCCCCACCTACCCTCCTTTTTCTTTAAATCCCTTTTCATTTTCTTCTCAGTTTCTCGAATGCACAATTCCAGGAGACTGCCCGGTGTGGGTGACATGGGTGACACTCAAGGAAGCTGGTTCTTGCAATACCTCCTGGGTGGTACCTCGTGTTTGGAGACTGGCAAATGCCTTCACCACTTAATTTTCTCATCAGGAAGCTATAATGACTCCATGCCTGCAGACATCCTGGGCAAACATGTCTGCTACGTTGGGATAAGGGACCAAAACCCTCTAGAAAAGGTCCTACTGAAAGAAGGGGGGCAAGGTTCCTGACAAGACTCAAGGTCCAGCCTCAGATAAGTATGCTGCAGAGGGAGGGGCTCTCTAAGGAGCACTGGGCCCGAGACCATCCCATCAGGGACAGAACCAAACACATTTGCTCTCATCAATGCTGCCTCTGGGGTCAGTGTTAAGGCCACTCATGGGGGCGCTGAGAGACGCGTGGCATAAAGGGACCAGGACGAGGAGAAACACAGATGGAATGGCGGTAGCTGGCAATTAGAACATGGCTTCAGACACCACGGCCACAGAAGCGGTGTAGCTACAAAGCCACGCGGTGCAACCTCGAAGCAAAACGTTATTGATTTTGTGGTTGTAAAAACGTACCTTCAACTGCAGAACTCAGTTTTATGACACCTTGAATAAAAACAAAAAGTGGCAGTTATAGAATGGATCCAAATTACCTTTGCCAGGTTTCTCACAATACATACATGCTTCAGATCTGCATTTTTTTTTTCCTGGCTTTTTGAGAATTCAAGTAAACAGATATCAACTTCAGAAACGAAGTAATTTTCAGTCGTTGATTAGACCTCATGAGTGTCTTCATCTCCCCACTAGTACCATTTGGGAGCGTTTTTCACTTAAATAAGGGATCTGACGTGTGTTTGGATGAAACAAAGGCCAAGTCTCAATAGTCTGAACGACTGTGTCTGTAGATAAATCATGCTGGATGATGGATTGATAAAACTTCACTCAAAAAGACACCAAGGTCTAATATTTCCTACTTAAATTGTGTTTAGAGATCATTTGATACGTGTTGGGACAGGGTTTCTGTTAAATACATAATAGGTGGTCAAAAATCATGGTGTGATCTGGCAACTTCCTTTTCTGGGGTGGTTGGACCAGAGGCCATTTCTGGTCTCCTGTGTTCAGTGTTCCCATCCACTGCAGGTCAGTGGAGGGGTTGAGCTTGTCAAATTTTTCATGAAGCAAATAGACACTACCCTTGACTGGATATTCATGTGCCTTTTTGGTGAATTGAAAGGTGAAAATACTAAACTAAATTAGACCTGGTCCAATAGTTTGATTTTGAAAGTTTTTTTTTATAAGTCATAATTATAAATAAACAATATTTTCCAAACCCTATGTGATAGCCATGATACCTTAGGCTGAAAAAAAAAAGTCTACAGTTTCATTGGGTTGAAATTCTGGTTGTCTTGCAAACAGGAGGAGTCTTAAATGAAAAATGGGAACAAAACCCTTTTTCATTACTGGTAAACCGAACTGCTATCAGCTTGAACACACACTGATTTTAACAGATTATGTTCACAAAGAGACAAACTCGCTCTCCTTTATAACTTTCTGAAAAAAACTGCTTTTAAGTTACCAGTTGAATTTCATCTTTCCTGTGGAACCAGTAATGTCTGGTCAATGTTTAACAAGGAACTCTCCAGAGGAAAAAGTGTGCCTGTATTATGTGTATATATTATGAGTTTTACTGATATAAATGATGTACACAAACTATACATAATAATAAAATATACCGTCTTCTTTATTGCAAGTTCCATATAGCCAATAGAGTCTCACAGAATACTTTTGTTGATTTGGGCCAAACTCTTGTATTCATAGCCAGCAAATCAATCATGATTTGACAAAATCATGCACTGAATTTCATCCCAGTTTGCTCTTTTCCCAATAAATTCATTATCATTATATCTTTTATGTGATCTGCTGTTAAACTATTTTTCACTTTTGTATAAATTATTTTCATTAAATTAAAACTCTTTCAACATCAACACTATGTAAATACTCCCACTAAGGCCTATGTCGAGGTACCAGCTTTGATGTCACCAAACGTGGCTTTGGGAAGAGATGGGTGGTAGCAAAACCATCATGTAGTATTTCACCACACACGCACAGGAGACATAAAGAACCCCAAGAGCATGGACAGTAAAATGTAGTCAAACTATTAGGAAGTAAAGAGTTTTAGGTATTTATTACCTTCGTTTTTTAACATAATTATAATTGGAAGTTTGTCTAATTTGATTTGTAATAATGGCTATGTTTAATAATGGACTTAGAAAATTCCTGACAATGTAACAATTGGCTCTTGCCAGCTGGTATGAACCAGGTCTGGCACACCATGGCCATAACTGATGTTTCTTTCTACTCAGGCCCAGAGAAGAAAATCTTGACCTTCCAAATACTTTCTGAGATATTCACAAAAGGGGTTGTAATTTAACCAAACAAGCCAAATGTGAATAAGCTGAGCATTTACTATTATTTTGCCAGTAATTTCACAACCTCTTAAACCTGTCATATGCAAAAATATACTATACATAGGTCACCTTGGAAATAACAGTTCATTGACCATCAACTAAGAACACAAGCTAAACGGTTTTGGCATTCTTTTGGTCAGGCAACCATGCCAAGAGGTATGAGTCATTGGCTTAGTAAGCAATGATCCTGTCTTTTTTAAACTGTGGAATCTTTATGCAGGAAGCCAGGTCAGAATATTGATTTTTTTTTTCCAGCCATATTTATTTTTGTGCTCAACTATGGTGTCAGCAACTGTCACTCAGATGAAAGGACAACAGTGCGATCTAATCAGTGTGTAGAAACAGGCTTGATGCAAGTAAAGCAAGAAAGTCTAAAGAATTTCTTATGGGAGATGTGGGTGGTGGTGGGTGGGAGCCCAGGAATGCATTTATAGAGTAAGGGATAAAAAGGTCCATTAAAAAACAAAATTCGGACTTTAGAACTCTAATTGTAAACATTATTTTAACAAAAACATTAGTGATTTGTTACTCCATATGTACTTCTCTTATTTTTTTGAACCCCAAATCAAGCTTTTCCCTATAGCAGGATAGGCTTTTATATTGCAAGGTTAACTATGTTATAGTGAAAATCTAGAATTGGCTAAATCTGGTTAGGTAGCTAATATTAACATCATACAAAAAGTTATAGAATGAGAAGATATTTCCTTTATCTTAAAATAGAAATATTAAAAAAATATGAATATTTAAGAAATGATTGATGTTGGTGCTGAAAAGCTACATGTAGCACTGCTGACTTCTAGGACACACAGTAGACATTAGCTGGTGACTGGCTGACATTGACATTGCCTAGAATTCCGGGTGAGCCAGAACACATACGTATATGTATATATACACACAGTGGAGCCTACCCATCCCCTCTCCCCCATTTAAATCTTCATAGTCTACCGAAATGTTTTTTCCACCTAATGACTCACCTCAGTTGATCTAAAGTAATTCTTAGGAGAAAGGGTCAGGTTAAAATAATTCATGCTAAAGTGTGAATGGCTAGGGCTCACTAAAACCCTGCAATGACATCTCAGTGTTGTTAAAATACTCGTCAGATTTTTAACCCTGGCCATTGAGGCCCTATGTGATGTATTCCTGCTTATTTTCTTATTTCTTCTACTTCATTTCAGGTGACTTTCTCCCTCACTCAAATGCTTTAGCCACTTGGTTTTCTCTCTGTACTTTGCAGTGCTAATTCCTTTTTGTCCCCCCTCCACCCCTACTTGCTGCTCCCTCCGGCCTGAATGCTCTCCCCCAAACTGCTATATCTTCCCACAGCTAGCTCTTTCTCTTCATTCAGCTTTTACTTCAAATGTCACTTTCTCGAAGAATCCTTCCTTGATTACTGTATTTAGAGCAGTCTCAGTAAGAATTCTCTGGCCCATCTCTCTCTTTTATTTTTTTTTTATAGCAGTTATCACTACTTAAAAATTATCTCATTGATTTATTATTTGGTTCTTTGTTTTGGGCTGTTCTTCCTCATTAGAACGTAAGCAGAATGAGAACAGGAACCGGGTCTTTCTTGCTTGCTGCTGTAACTCCCTTGACCAGAACAATGCCTGGCATATAGTACATACTTAATCAATATTTATCAAACGAATAAGTGATAATTCCCAAGTGTTTCCAGGTGTCTTAAAAGAAAATCTGATCAATCCCAGCAAGTGTAATTCAAACAGGTTATCTTAATTGTGGATATCATTGAGCAGAATCCTAGATTTTATTCTGTTGACCACTGACTATTTCTATTCAGAGGCTGGTCTTCATGGAGATTAGTGAACATTGATGTGTGGAGTTAATATACATAAATTACAGTAGAGATTAGGTTTCAGGATTATAATGTACAAAGTTCCCAAGAAGTAAGTTTAGCAATGTTAGGTTTAGGGTTAGGGTTAGGGTTAGGGCTATGGTTAGGGTTAGGGTTGGAAGCAAGATTATGCCCTAAGTGGACTTCAAGGAGTATTAGCTAATTGATTTTATATCCAAATATCTCTAGAATCTGCAGTTTTCTTGCCTCTACTGTCATTACCCCAGGCCAAATTGCCGTGGTAATGTTCACAGGAATCTGTATGATAAGATATGGATTGAGAAAGAGGAACTAAGAAAGAGCCATTCTGATTTTAATAACCTTCTTCCAATGCATTCTTTTTTTTGGCCGTGCCTTGTGGCATGTGGGATCTCAGTTCCCCCGAACAGGGATTGAACCCTGTGCCCCCTGCATTGGAAGCACGGAGTTTTAACCACTGGACCATCAAGGAAGTCCCCCAGTGCATTCTTATACTGCAGCTGGAGTGATCTTTTCAAAAGGCAAGTCCAATTATGTGATATCCTCTCCCTTTTAAAATTCTTAAATGGCTTTTCATTACTTTTAAGATAAAAGCCTTTATTCAAAAACCTTAACATGACTTGCAAAGCCCTACATGATGTCACCCGTAGTGGAATAAAAATGGTCACAAATTCTTCCATACACCTCCCATAGAGAGATGTGGGCTATGTCCCCTCTTCTTGAATCAGAGCCAGCTCTGAGACTGCTTTGACCATTAAAGTACAGTGGAAGTGATGCTCTCCCAATGTCTGTGCCCAGGCTTTATGAAACAGGCAGCCTCTTTTTTCTGTCTCTGGAAACCCTGACATACCAGGTTGGAAGTCCTAAGACTGCTGTGATGGAGAGACCAGGTTTAGACATTCTGACAAACAACATCAGCTGAGGGAAGAAGCTAGAAGGCCTTGAGGAGACTGCTGGTGAAAGCTAGGAGGACAGGGAAAAATTGCCACCGTCCTCCCAAACTGGGAGACTAGAGAAAAAGGCAACTCTTCTGATGTAGAGACAGGATGCTTGGCAACGTTGTCACCTGTAGTAACATGGAAAATAAAAAAATACCTGATGAATTCATAGATTTTAGTAAGGAGATTTGCAGGTAGAATGCTTAAAGTGCCAGTTGGTTCTTTAAAAAAAGTTGCATATGATAATGTATAAAGAAAGATGAGTTAAAGAAAGGAACTGTTCAGTTTTCAAGCAAAATTTAGAAGAAATATATAGAGCTAGTACTTGTTGGTTTAAAAAAAGATAAAACGGTTTCACATTCCTAGGTTTTTCAAAGGCAAGAGGCTCTCAACTTAGAAATTGACTGATGGTGGAGATCATCTCAAGGGTGTGGCCATAAGACCCTTTTTTATGCCTTCAGAAAGACTTAAGTGTGCCTCAAGCTTCTAAAAGAGACAAAAATTCTTCTAAGAATCCTAAGGGTGTTTTCCCACGGCACCCTGACTCTGAGCCCAGGCCAAAGAAGGGATTGTCTTGAGGAGAATTGTGGATGTGTGTTTTGTCTAACAGAGTGAAGTCTAATAAGATTCATAGGAGGCCCACAAAGATTTCAAGAGGAGTGTATTAGTGTACACATTATCAGCTTGGATAAAAATGGGCAGAGGTAGCTCAAAGTGGAAGAGTCTTTAAAACCCCCAAACGTCTATGGGCAGGAAATAGGCTGAGAAGATTATTCAGTGGCAAATGCCATTTCTTATGTACTAAGGACTAAATTGTGTTCCCCTCGCCTCTTCCCCAAATTCATACGTTGACGACGCCCTAACTAACCCCTAATGTGATGGCATTTGGAGATAGGGCCTTTGGCAGTTACTTAGGTCTAGATAAGGTCATGAGGGTGGGGCTCCCATGATGGGATTAGTGCCCTTGAAAGAAGAGGAAGAGAAATATATTGCTCTCCCTCTCCACATGTATGCACTGAGGAAAGGCCCTGTGAGCACACAGCAAGGTGTCCATTTACAAGACAGGAAGAGAGTCCTCACCAGATCCTGACCATGCTGGCACCCTGATTTCAGACTTCCAGGCTTCAGAAGTGTAAGAAATAAATATCTGTTGTTTAAGCCATCCAGTCTATGGTATTTTGTTATGGCAGCTCGAGCTAACTAAGACATTATGGAAACAGGATAACTTAGGAGGTATGACCAAGAGTTTTCAGGGTGGCAACCAGAGCTGCAGAGAGTCAGGGAGCAGGACTGGGCCCTCCAAGTCGAGGAACTGGCAGTATGTAGATTTCAGAACTGCTACAGGCCAGTGATTGCTCTGTGCCTCCTGTTCCTCCACTCTTTGAATGAGAATGCTCACTGCATTGATCTCACCTCTGTATCATCCGTATATGCTGGGTTGGTATGTGTGTGTGTATGGTGGGGGGGTATTATACTTTTCATTTCAGTTCACAAGTCTTCATAGTGAGAGCAGCTGTACTAGAGAGCTATATCAAAGATGCCTTATCAGCACTTGACCCTTATTTAGATGGTAAGAACCTGGACCTCAAACTTGAACTTAATGCCATAATAAGATGACTTTTCTGGACGGCTTTAGGAGTGAGTACATTTTGCCTACAGGGGAATGTAAATAGTTTGTGTCCAATGGTGAACCATGGCTGACTAAAGATAGCCACAAATTATTTGAAATTGTTCCCATTGAGAACAGTTGTTCCCCTTGACCTGGGTGGGTTCTGTGACTGCTCTAACCAATAGAATACGGTGAAAATGATACTATCTTGGCCCAACCTTAATAGTTCCTGTCTCCCGGGCACTCTCTCTGGGAGCCCTGAGCTGCCCTGTAAGATGTCTTATAGCTGCAGTGCTGGAGGGGCCACTTACAGGTGCTCTGTTCAACGGCCCCAGCTGAGCACACACACCCCGACATTGAAACTAAGGTACCATGTGAATAATGCCATCCAGGATCTCTTAGACCAGCCCAACCTCCAGCTGAATATGCAACAGAAGAATCATCCAGGTGAACCCTGTCTAAGTTCATGTCCCATAAGATCGTAGGGTATACTAAAGCAGTTGTTTTTAAGCTCCTTTGCTATGTTTTGGAGTCATATGTTATGTAGCAACAGGTAACTGAACCTGAGCCCAAATTCTCTGACCTTACCTGGCATCTCAGCCCTTAGCAATCGGTACTCCAGTCACACCACCCTTTAGGTCTCTGAATATTAACATGTGCCCTCTGTCACTCTTCCTGATCTTCCAGCTCTTGGCTTGTGAGGATTTTCTCAGGGAAGTTCTCCCTGACCCTCTAAATTAGTTCCTTTGTTACAGTAGATTCTCCTGCAAGAACTGTGTTTCTTTCAGAGCAATTATCTCTGTGAGTATTTCATGAATGCCAGCTTCCACTTCTAGATTGTGAGCAAGACACTTTGATCAATGATTTCCAGAATCACGTAATGTGTCTGGACATAGTGCTGAATAAATATATAAGTAGATGAATGGAAATATTTGATGCAGCTGATAAGGACTCTCTCCTCACCGGAGAATCTAATAACTGTGTCATTCTTCTTCTCTCTCACACATTGTGAACTTTTGGATTCAAAGTTGTTGTAACTGAGGAAAGAAAATGTGACAATATCTGTCTGTGACGGCAGCTCAGCACAACTGAAGTTGCTGAAGTTCCTTTTGGTCACCGCTGTGCAGAGAAGAGGAAGCTGAAAGTTGCTTCTGTGTGTGTGTGGGCACAGGAGAGAAGAGGCAAAAAAACTGTCCGTGTTCTCACATTTATGTCTTTGCTGGAAATTAGGGAGCTCTCCTGAGAATCTAAAGAAAGTTGTGGGTACTCAACTTTCTAAATGATTTCTAAATTTAAGTTTAGAAATAATTTCTTACTAGATTGTGAGCTCTTTTCTGCCCTACCCCTTCATCCAAAACTGTGGCCGGAAAGAACTGCAGGAGGGCTGATGTCTGGGTAGATTCCATACCGTCCATTACCTCTGCTTCCAAGACTATTTTCTTAATATCTAATTTGCAGTCTACTGTTTTTTAAAAAATGTATTTCCGTACTTATTGAGTCTTGTTCATGTGGAAAATAGATGGGTCCACAGGAAACCGTCTTTCTTAAAATTTTTCTGCTGTTTCCTTAAGTCCTTGGTCTGTCGTTTTTGCTGTATGTGAAATAAGGTCCCTATAAATGTCCTTAAAATGTCCATTTCATAATTTTAAAAGGATTTTCCTTTGCCTCGTTATAGTTCACTTAACAGTAGTCTCCAAATGGGCCTATGTACAGTATTAAAATTTTTTTAAAATTATCTTTTGGCCATGCTGCAGGGCTTGCGGTATCTTCTTTCCCCGACCAGGGATTGAACCCTGATCCAAGGCAGTGAAAACCCGAGTCTTAACCACTGGACCGGCAGGGAATTCCCTACAATGTATTTTTTAAGAGGGTTTAGTAGGGCTCCAATCAGAGAAAGGAAGACCTCCATTTACGCATAATATTCATAATATAATTTGAAAGAAAACACTCCCCAAATGGCAGGGTTACTATGTAGACCGACATAACCCCATATCCTTTGAGCACGTTCACACACTCTGGGACGTTGTCCATTTCCATGGCTCTGATTTGTCCTCCCTCCCTAGGCACACAATACCGTACTTGTCCCTTTTGAACATGTAACAGATTAAAGAGCCGGACAGGAGGCAGATGTAGACACACCTTTGATCTCTCATCCTTGGGGGTTAAGGGAGGGCACACACCTGGCGGCTGCTGAGCCGGAAACAAAACACAGGCCCGATTGGAATTACCTTCAAGGGAGCCGCAGCTCCGCCAAAGAGGCAGCTGGATACGCTGCAAGGACGCGGACGCGGAGGGAGGAGAGCCCACGATGGGCTGAGGACGCAATAGAGTCCCAGCCGTGTGAATTCGGGCTAGCTGGGGGCTGGTTAGGTTTCTTAGGCAGAGTATGGGGCAGATCGGGCAGCCGTACTGAGAAAAAAATTTGAAGTAATTCTTTTGCAAATAATTGCAAAACGTTCAGCTGTGCGCAAATGCTGAAAGGCAATTTTGATGGCAATTCGGGAAAGCTTTCGAAGAAACGATTTTTAAAAGTTTTTTTTTTCCTTAGCGAAACTCTCTTTTTATTAAGGATTTCACCTTTGCACCAGGATGCTTTAAAAGTTCGTAGTCAAAACAAGATCTGGAGCGTTTCCTGTGATTTTTGGTGAAACCGCATTGCCCCCTGGTGTTTGCGTGCTGTTTTACACCATCACATGGAAAGCCCGGAGAATGCCCATCAAGCTGTGCAAAGATGCTGCTTCCAGTCTTATCTGGGGTCACAGAATATAGACATGGTTTGACAAAACATGGAATGAAATTTAAAAATTCAGATTCTTTTCTTCTCCACCTTCTGCGGAATCTTCGAGACTTCCAAATAGCTTTTAAAAGAAATTGATCAGATTCTAATCTGCCAGTTTTTTTGTAAGTGGTCATGTGAGTAGCTGCTGCACACTTACCCATTTTTCAGAACCAACTCAAATATCTCCTGTGTTGTAAAACCTTTCCTGACGTCTCCTCTGCATTTTTTTTTAAATTAATTTATTTATTTTTGGCTGTATTGGGTCTTCGTTTCTGTGCGAGGGCTTTCTCTAGTTGTGGCAAGTGGGGGCCACTCTTCATCGCGGTGTGCGGGCCTTTCACTGTCGCGGCCTCTCTTTTTGCGGAGCACAGGCTCCAGACGCGCGGGCTCAGTAGTTGTGGCTCACGGGCCTAGTTGCTCCGTGGCATGTGGGATCTTCCCAGACCAGGGCTCGAACCCGTGTCCCCTGCATTGGCAGGCGGATTCTCAACCACTGCGCCACCAGGGAAGCCCTCCTCTGCATTTCGTACACACCCAAACTGGCCTGCCTCTCTCTGCCTTCACGCTTCTCTCTCTGATGGAAACTTGAAAGCGAGGATTATACCTGATTTATATTTGTATCCCCCGTGACTAGCACAGTGCACAGTGCCTGGCAGAGTATGTGTACAATGAAAATTTGTTGTTTGTTGGTTGCATGTAACAATGCCGTTCACAAAAGGATCAAATACACTTCCTAATCAACAGCAGCTGAAAGTCAATGTGGCCACAGAATTGGAGGCAGGAGAACATGGTCCTTGGATGGGACTTAGGGGGGGGGTCCTGAAGCCCCCTGAAACTGTGCAGGCACCATGTCCAATTATGGAGGAGAATGGTTAGAATAATCTAAAATTAGAATATATCTACCTCTAACAATCTAGAAATCTATACAATGGTTCAAACTTCTGTTTCCTCCCCCAGTGAACCTCTACTCTAAAAAGATCCTGAGTGTATTCATTATCACCAATTCAATCACAAATTTCTTTGGGGCAGACATTTCTGGGAGTAAGTGTAAAGCTTCTGAATGATACTATTGAAGATACTGGGGCATGTTGACTGAGTCCATCATTCCTGAGCTGAGTGATAATGAGAGAGAAACATTGGGGTCTAGGGCAGGTTATGAGTATCGAGAGGCACTCTGCAAAGGATCAGAAACTGTGAATCAAGGGTACCTATACCTATGTATAATGTGTATGGTGTTATTCTGCTTTAGATATCATCTTAGGGCAGAGAAATGACCAGATCTGAAGAATCTATTACATTAGGATGGGTCGAGAGAGTGATATTATTAGCAAGACTGCTTTTTAGGTTATAATATTGTCACATTAATACTATCCATAAAAGCTCCTTGAAGTCACTTATTATGCCTGTATTTAGTTAAAATAAAAAATTTCAAGGAAGCCCTCACAGTAGAGGCACGATTCATGGTTGTTAAGAGCTTGAATTTTTTTTTTTTAATTATCACATGCTAGTGACTTTATTATTATTATTATTCTTTGGCTGCACTACACGGCTTGTGGGGATCTTAGTTCCCTGAACAGGGATCGAACCCAACCCCCCGGTGCAGAGTCCTAACCACTGGACCACCAGGGAATTTCTAAGAGCTTCAATTTTGGAGTCAAACTGAACAGATACAAATATTGACTGCATCACTGACCAGCCATTTGACCCTTGGAAAGGGTTAAACTTTTCTGTGTCTCAGTTTCCTCAACGGTCAAAACGAGGATGCCACTAATAGCATAGACTGTCTGGTGTTGGTAAATGTCTGTGGTGTTTGTTGGTGAAGAGGACCACGTGAGTTTCCCACTATGATCGACTAAGAGGAGATTAAAAAAATTCTGCACTCTTGAAAAAGTCCATTCTATGAGACATCATTAAAACCCTGAAATACAGAGGAATGTTCTAGGTAGTGAGGCTTCTCCAGTGCTGGTCTTGTCCCTGAGGATGGCCTCAGTGCAAACCTGGACTTCAGCACATCTCTGACGCTTCTAGACCAGAGTGACTGGGCCTCTGGAGTATGTTGGGACATGAGATTGTCCATTCTCGCCTCATTCCAGTACAGAGCTCTGCCCTCAGGGCTAGCTCAGAGCCCGAATGGCTGCTAGCAGTGGGGGTCAAGGGCAGTCTTCTTTGGCCCTGGTTCTTTCCAAAGGCATCCAGAATATGCTGCTGTGGCATAAAATTATTTTGAGCTGATGACATTTGAGAATGGGTTTCTTTTTTTGAACTCTCTTATCTGCTTAAAAGTAGAGCCAGCTCGGTTGTCATAAATTCACTCTCCAGGAGTTCCTGCAACCAGGTAAGACTGATTCACCACCAGAGAAGAGAAATGTCACCACATTTAAGCAGATATTGTCATAAAACTATCATATCTCTCATCTATCCTCCCCAGGGCCCATTTATCTTTCCTGAGTCATTGGTTACGTGCTTTTTCCTCCCCCTCCCCTAGTAAGAGGGTATATAAGCCTCAAATTCTAACTACCTCCTTGAGTTATATTTTTCTATGAAATCCTATATGTACCTGAATTAAACTCTGTGTTTTCTCTGGCTAATCTGTCTTTTGTCAGTTTAATTTGCAGGCCCACAAGGAAAGAACATAAGAAGGTAGAGGGAAAATATTTCCTCCCCAACAAATTCTTATATGGCTTTGGCCAAATATTGGACTCTGCTCCGCTAAATATCTACTCAGATCCTCAGAGCTAGCTTGGCACCTTTCATCAGGATATTCTCGGTTTAAGGAGCTGTCCACCATAAATGAGAAACAGAATGCCCCATGATGTGTTATTACGCAAATAGTACACATCAAATACTACACATGTAATATTTGATGTGTTAATATTTGTAAAGCCTCTTTGAACAACGGATGACAAATACAAGTGCTAGGTAACGGTTAAGGAAAAATAAATATTCACTAGATTGTACAATCCCAGTCTTTAAGACAAAGCAAGGCAGACTAATTCTAGGGTTCCAAGCCTTCTAGACATTTTTTTTCATTTTGCGCTGCATCTTTATAATCTCCCACATATGATGATGTAAAAAAGTGAATACTGTTAAGAAAGCTAAAACTTTTTTTTTTTTTTAATAAATTTACTTATTTATTTTTCACTGCGTTGGGTCTTCATCGCTGCGTGTGGGCTTTTTCTAGCTGCGGAGAGGGGGCGCTGCTCTCTGTTGCAGTGTGAGGGCTTCTCATTGCAGTGGCTTCTTGTGTTGTGGAGCATGGGCTTTAGGTGTACGGGCTTCAGTAGTTGTGGCACGTGGGCTCAGTAGTTGTGGCTCACGGGCTGTATAGCGCAGGCTCAGTAGTTGTGGTGCATGGGCTTAGTTGCTCTGCGGCATGTGGGATCTTCCCGGACCAGGGCTCAAACCCATGTCCCCTGCATTGGCAGGCTGATTCTTAACCACTGTGCCACGAGGGAAATCCAAGAAAGCTAAAACTTTTTAATTGTTGGAATAAGATAATCAAAGTGAGCTCATTTTAGCTAACTTCTGCCTTTTGAAGTCTAACTGAGAGTGTCATTTTTAAACGTGTGCAAGGCGTATTCAGACTTATACAAAATGGACTGGGGGGATGACTGGAGAGATAAATGGTGGTAATAACCAGTAAATATGGTGCAAAATTATGCATCCTGGGGGAGCCTGGAAATGTACTATCTTTTTCAAGAGGAGATGAGACAGAAAATTGGGCCTCTAATGTGATTTCTAAAGGCGTATGATCATCAGTGAGCTAAATGGGGCTTCCAGGGAATTCCACTGCATTCCAGGCAAACCTGGCAACTGATAGCTTCCTGGACAGCTGTTTCTCCCATCTATTCCCCAAATTCTTTTTTGTTAGTTGTCAGCTAAATCTTTATGTGAGTGCAATAGCCACCCTGCAGAAACAAATTTGTCTTAGAGGTTTTCATTTTCATTTGGTAAGTGATGTGCAAAAATTCTGATTGTCATTCTCAAAGCCTACAGTGAAAATGCAAGGGTATGGTTTCTACAAGTGCAATCAAGCATAACATTGTGTTATGTTTAGGAGAGATTTCTAAGTCATTTCTATTTCAATGTCTCCAAATGTATAGAACAATTCTGCTTATATTAACCATATCCTGAAGTTAATGACTGACAAGTGTCCGGTAAGCGAAATGGTCCATATTTGGTCTATAAACCATCTAACATTAACTTTTCCATAACTAAGCACATTGAGATCAAGGTCAGTCTATTAGTTTTATGTTAGGTTTTTTTTTTTTTAAATGAATTTATTTAGTTATTTATTTTTGGCTGCATTGGGTCTTCGTTGCTGTGCGCGGGCTTTCTCTAGTTGTGGTAAGCAGGGGCTACTCTTCGTTGCGGGCTTCTCATTGCAGTGGCTTCTCTTGTGCAGAGCATGGGCTTTAGGTGCGCGGGCTTCAGTAGTTGTGGTGCATGGGCTTAGTGGCTCCGTGGCATGTGGGATCTTCCCAGACCAGGGCTTGAACCTGTGTCCCCTGCATTGGCAGAAGGATCCCTAACCACTGCACCACCAGGGAAGTCCCATATGTTAGGTTTTTAAATTAAGAACATCTATGTGTGGTGACGGATATTAACTAGACTTATTGTGGTGATCATTCAGCCATATATACAAGTATTGAATCATTACATTGTACACCTGGAACTAACATGTTATATATCAATTATACCTCAGAAAAGGACATCTGAAAAGGTTAAGCTGCTCGACTCTTGGTTGAAACCGTTTACTAGCCTCCCATTACAACACTTTCAAAATCCTTCAGATGGTGTATGACATTCTGGGTTATCTGGGTCCTTACTACTTCTTTTTTTAACTTAGACCACTCACATCCCTCCTCCCCTCTCTCCCCACTACTAATCTCTGTGTTCCAGCGATGCTGGCTTTTTTTAGTTAACTTTTTCTTCTCATTCCTGGCCTTTGTCCTTTGCTGTTCCCTCACCTGGAACTCAAGGAAGATTTCCTTGAGGAAGGGGCAATGAACTTTCCCTGACCACACATTTCATAGTTGACCTAGAATCTTAACACCGTTATTTCTCTCTTTTTAACACCCTATAACCATAGTAAGCAATTATATGCATAAGCATTACAAAAAATCAAAAAATCTCAGATTATCTGCTCCTTGAAGTCGGGGCAGTTCCTGGGTGGGTGTTACTGCTGTGTCCTCAGGAGCAGTCCAGTGCCTGGCACACAGTAGGTGCTCAATAAATGTTTGATAAACATGGGAAGCAATTCTTTTTTTTTTTAAACATCTTTATTGGAGTATAATTGCTTTACAATGGTCTGTTAGTGTCTGCTTTATAACAAAGTGAATCAGCTATACATATATATATATCCCCATATCTCCTCCCTCTTGGGTCTCCCTCCCACCCTCCCTATCCCACCCCTCTAGGTGGTCACAAAGCACGGAGCTGATCTCCCTGTGCTATGCGGCTGCTTGGGAAGCAATTCTTAATCTACCTACTCTTAAATTGATAATTCATGCTTTCCTGCTTCATGACTGTACTTGAGCAGAAACGATAACCGTGTCATGGAAATAGATTATTTAAGTCCTAGATGGAGCTAGTTATTTTCCAAAGGTAGAAAACAGATTTGGAACTCGAACTCCCCAGGAGCTAACTTTCTTCTTCTTCTTTTTTTTTTTTTTATAACTCCAAATCTGTTCATCTACTCACATATTCTTGTTTTTTTTTTAAATTAATTAATTAATTAATTTTTTTTTTGACTGTGTTGGGTCTTCGTTTCTGTGCGAGGGCTTTCTCTAGTTGCGGCAAGCGGGGGCCACTCTTCATCGCGGTGCGCGGGCCTCTCACTATCGCGGCCTCTCTCGTTGCGGAGCACAGGCTCCAGACGCGCAGGCTCAGTAATTGTGGCTCACGGGCCCAGCTGCTCCGTGGCATGTGGGATCTTCCCAGACCAGGGCTCGAACCCGTGTCCCCTGCATTGGCAGGCAGACTCTCAACCACTGTGCCACCAGGGAAGCCCTAACTTTCTAAACAGATATTTTCTCCCACATATCCTCATGCACTGCTGATGGGATTATAATTTGTAAGAGAACCTATACAAATATAGGCTTGATGAAATAATTCTACTTTCCATTTTTTAGAATTTATTTTGAAGAAATGATCATAGATGCTTTTACCCTTGTTTCCATATAGTCTTAGTCCCAGCAGAGCAATAAGAAGAATTCTTTAAAAACCAAGATCATGTAACCCATTTGCTAGAACTCAGAAATGGCTCCTGTTTCACTTAGAGCAGAAGCCGAATCCTTCCAATTGACAGCAAAGTCCTGAGTTATTCATGTTATTTATGAATTTCACGTTATTCTCTCCTTCAGAATTTTCTACGAGACATAATTTTGTTCAGGAAATACAGAAGCATTATTAAAAATAGAACAGTGACTTTCAGAAAGGAGCCTTGGTGAGTTAATATTTTTTCTTTTCTGTTAAAAATCAGTTATGAAGATTCCAGATTTTTCCAGGTTTTTTTTGGGGGGGGGGGAAACATGATCACTACTCTTTAGTCACTCATTGCTGATTAGAGAGACACACACACACTAGACAGAATTTGACTTCTACATTTCTCCTTCTACATTTCTTATCCTTAAAAGTTAATGAGAACTAGGTAACACCAGGGAGTGTTTTAGAGACCGCTTGCTACTGAAGTACTTGTTCTTAATCTGTATTACTTTTGCAGCCACTGTGTTCTTCCTCTTTCTAGGCTCAATTTCAGATGCTTATCAATAGTGTGGCAAGCACACCTCCCGTATCAGAGCAGCCTAAATGCAGAGAAGCTGGGGAGAACTTACTTCAAACACACTCCTTTTCCTTTGTTCCTATTTCCCCTCCATCTCTGGGGTAGGCTCTCACACCCGTTCTCTTCTCTCCGTCCCCAGTTCCACGCCTGGGCCAGCACTGTGTCCTCTCGTCTGGACCCTTTCAGCTGTCTTCCAACTGGTCTTTCTGTCTTAGGCTTTTTTCTCTTTAATTCATTCTCCATAAGAGTGACTTCCTTACCTAAAAACAGGTACTAGCTCTCTACCGCCTGAAGGATAAAGTTCAAGGCCCAGATCCAACCTCTTCTTCCATCACTTCCTCTGTGTACCCTATTCTGTGGTCCACTCTTTCCTTCATACACCATGTACTTCTGGGTCTCTGTTCCTCTACATGTGCTACGCTCTTGACTTGGACACTCTTCCCCAGTTTTCCATGTGGACAATTTCTTTTCACTTTCTGGGCTCAGCTCACTGCCTTTTGCAGTGAAGCCTTCACAATCCTCTTGAGGCACAAATCTATCCCCTGATTGCATTCTTTTACCACTCGGTATATTGTTGTTATGGCCCTTAGTACACAGCATTATAATTAATTACATTTCTGTTGCCCTTAGTGACCTGTGAATTCTACTACAGCATTGCTCCCATTGGTTCTCTTATATTTTTGCTCTCTAGAAGTACTAATCGAAAGAAAATCCCTGTTGATGGGATACTCCTAAACAATTTTATTAAAAAGACTATTGTAATAACTATTGTTAGTATACAAATTGCTATTATGATGAAGAGGAAGATGACTCTTACAATGAAAACTGCTGCCACCACCACCATCGTCACCTCCCCCATCATCACCTCCCCCATCATCACCTCCACCACATCACCTTCACCACCATCACTTCCACCATCATCACCTCCACCACCATCACCTCCACCATCATCACCATCATCACCTCCACCATCATCACCTCCAACACCATCACCTCCACCACCATCACCTCCACCATCATCACCTCCACCACCATCACCTTCACCACCATCACCTCCACGATCATCACCTCCACCACAATCAACTTCACCACCATCACCTCCAACACCATCACCTCCACCATCATCACCTCCTCCACCATCACCTCCACCACCATCACCTTCACCTCCATCACCTCCATGATCATCACCTCCCACCATCACCTCCACTATCATCACCTCCACCATCATCACCTCCACCATCATCACCTCCACTATCATCACCTCCACCACATCTACCACTTCCACCATCATCACCTCTATTTCCCCCACTTCCATTACTTTCATCACTTTTATCATTTTCACCAAGTCCACCACTATCAACATCATCCCCACCCATTAATATTTAGCACTGCCAAGTACCAGGCAGTAGTTTAACTTTTATATGCATTCTCTCACTTCATCTCTGCAAATTGAATAAAGATGGCCTATATGTTTGTATCCCCCTAAAATTCACATGCTGGTATCCTAACACTCAATGTGATGGTCTTAGGAGGTGGGGCATTTAGGAGGTGATTAGGTTATGAGGGTGGAACCCTCATGAATGGGATTAGTACCCTTATAAAAGAGGCTCAAGGAAGCTCCCTTGCCCCTTCCTCCATGTGAAGTTACATGTGAGGCCATTTATGAACCAGGAAGCAGAAACCTCATCAGACACAGAACCTGACCATGTGGGTACTCTGATCTCAGACCTCTAGCCTCCAGAACTGTGAGAAGTAAATTTCTGTTGTTCCTAGGCCACTCAGTTTGTGATATTTCGTTATAGCAGCCTGAATTGACTGACAATGAGAAAACTGAAGCCCAGAGAGATTAAGTAAAATCCTGTGATTACACAACTCCAGGTGGAAGAGTTTGGATTATAAGTTGGGGCTCTCTGACCTCAGAATCTGAATTCTTCATCTCCAGTCTCCTTCCTATATTCCAAACTACTTGGGGACAGAGGCCATGCATTTTACTTCCTTTGCAGCTCTTCTTTCAGTGCTTTTCACATGGTGAGAATGCAATAAATGTTGAAATTCAATCCTGGATGCAAAATTTGGTAGCCTAATTGACATCCAACTTGCTTATCGAGTGTGCCTGTGTTAATTAAAAAGGCATATCATACCATGAATAATTGGCCTGGATAGTCTTCATCAAGTCTCCATTTCAAAAACAGTAATCTGGCTTTTAATCTATTTTGCTCCTCCTATTAAATCCAAGACATTTTATTTTTGGTTTAAGACAGGAAGGCAAGGGCAAGGGTAATCTCAATACCCACTGAAGATACCTAGGTCTAAGAATGTGATTATGAAAGAAGACTAGAAGGGAAAGATCAAAAGTACAGAAGGAGCTGAAGGGAAAATACTGAGTCTTGTATATGTCCCCTGGTGCCCTGTAAATTGTACAATCTATGCAAAAGGAGTCATATGTGCTTTTGTTTTCACTTAGAACTCTAGTGAGAAAATCTGTTGCAAAGAACATTTAGATCACCTGTCTTTGCTTGATTTTCCAAGCTGCAAACAATGGTCAGACAGCATTTTATATTAGGAAGGCAAATTTGCAGAGGGTTGGTCAGAAGGCTAGCATTTCGATGGAAACTCGGGCTAGAAAATCAGCTCTTCCCTGTTACTAATAAGATACTGCTGTTTATGTCACCATTTCTTGTTTCCTCCACTCTTGGTATCTTTGCTCACTTCCATCCCCTGCAGCTGTCTCACCCAGGCTGCACATTCCCACCTCCCTTGGACCCACTCTGTCATTTATTCTCTTACAGTGCTTTCCACGATGCATATGCAGGGCTGTGCTGGTCAAGTTTAGCAATCGGCTCTCTGAAGGGCCTTCTGATTTGAAACATTTGCTGATTTTTATGGTGCAAATTCTGCCATATGGCTGTTGGGAAGCTGCCAACTTGACACCCACCAGCTGGAAAAATTCTTGAAAATGTCACAATCAGTTCTCACGAGCCAGTATGAGCCGGTGCCAGTGCACCCCAAATTCTGTGGGATCCCTTTGTATTGTGAGTGAAACCTTCTTTCCCCACCTCGGCCTTAAGGAAAAAGACTTTTCCTTGATAATCCCATTGCCCTCAAGCCCTTGCCAATTTGAGGCCACTTCTCACCCTTTCTCAAGAAGAGATGCTAAGGTCGGCATACAAAGAAAAAAAAAAAGAAAAAGAAAAAAGCTTTGAGTCTTTCCAGATGAAGCCCCAGGCATTGTTATTAGATGCTGTTTTCTCTACATTTTGAGATTAATTAGATGATTATGATATGTGATGGTGTAGATCATTAACAGTTAATGAAAAATTACTGTTTCAAGTATTGTCCTAACAACTTTACGTACGTTACTCATTTAATCTTTATAACAATTCAATGAGATGGGTGACATTAAGATCTCTTTTTATCCGTGAAAGCCTTAAGTCCATAGAGTTTAAGTAACTTATTAAAAAAATTAATGAGAAAAGATACCACATTTTCATGGTTAAAAATTCAATATCCAGCAAGGTAGCCACAGAAAAGTCTCTTTCTTACCCGTGTTCCCAATCACCAGGTTTCTGTCCCCGACTATAATCATCGATCTCAGGTTTTGCGTGGACCACTGTACTTTTCCATTCCTGCTGCCATTTGTAGATCATTTGTTTGTTCCCACCACCCTATAGACTCTCTTGTTTTGAGGCTAAAATGCACTTTCACCATTTTCTCTGTCTGTATCGACTAACTTCCAGGATATTCTTCCTTTTCTGTAGCAACTGTAACCCCTGATTCATGAACTTTTCCATCCCATCCTCTGAGATTTCAACATCCAGGTTTAGGGTCTCACACAATTTCCCCAACTTTAGTAACCTTATCTCTACTCCAGTTCCTCCATCACCAGCCCAGTCATCCCTCAGACATCACCATTTCTCAAATCAACTCTGCCTCTAAGTAATAGTAAAATTATTCCTTGGGCCATGATCCCTTATCTTCCACCTGAATCACCTCTTCAGTACAAATGAATCTGCCCTAGGGCCATTTGTGACCCCCGGAACTTCCCCATTTTGCCCCAGTGAATCAGCGCCCTACTGGTTTTAGGTGTTCTCCTTCCTGGCCTGGACCCTGATTTGACAAGAGAATTCTCTGTCCTCTTGCCCCACTACCTCTTATATCTATTCTAATATTACTCATCACCTTTATATCCTGGGACAGATATGAAGACATTTCTGTGCTTAAAAACCATCAGTGGCTTCCCAGGGTTTCAATCCAGAATTCTCTGCTAAACAGCAAGTCATTCCATGATCTGAGGAGGTCCATGTTTCTAGTGTGTCTGGAACCATCCACTTCATGGATCCAAGGCTTCAGCCAAACTCAAAGTGAGGCCTCTGTAATCATAAAAGTGCTTGTGTGACAACATTATCATTCTTTCTGTTGCAAGAATGAATATCAACTTTTACTTCCAGAAAAACACAGCTCTGGATGGCTGCACTTGACCCGTGGAATGTGGCTGGGAATGGCTAAGTATAAACCACCCAAAAAGAGCATGTTATGACCATCCACAGTTTTTATTACTTCCGCACCTCAGTCCCCGTGTGCTCAGTCCCTTAGTGATCACAATATGACCCACGAGCTGCAGGTGTTATAGATGACATGGGACCATAGATACAGCCTATGAGCTTGAGGCTGCTTTGGTTCTTTAAGAAACCCAACTTAGGGATGTGAGGTATCACTGTGGTTTTCTGACTTCTATTAGGTTGCGGAGCTATTTCCCAAGAGAATAGCTCAGCAGGTCCTCACAGGACATCTCAGCTGAAGTTGTAGAAACTTTGTGGCTTTCCTAGCTCTAGTTGATGGTAAAATACTCAAGTTCTCTTGTAGTGGCAGGCCAGTAGCATGACAGGAGAGACTGGCTAGAGCTCCCCATCTGTTCTCTCTTTATGATTGTCACAGCAGAACAGGAGCAAACCAAAACCAACAACGTCAGTCCAGATTGCTTAGGGTTGAAAGAAGAAGACCACAAAAGGACCAGCTATGAACTCTGCCCTCAGGGTCTATCTGGGATCTAGAAAGGATGGCAGTGATGTCCACAGGCTTAAGGGCAGAAGAAAGAAGTACAGGTTGGTGCAGTGATCACAGAGTCTAAATTTTCTGAGAAAGTCCTGATTTTAAATATTCTATTCTGTTGTTACACGTGTTCTTTTCTTTTATCCTCAAAGCTTAGTCATTGAGAATTTAGGGGAAAATATATTTTTTACCCATGGTAGTGTTCTACACACACACACACACACACACACACACAACCACTACCATTCACACACTCAGGTTTAGGAAGAATAAGAAGGTCTCTGTTGAGGCTATGCTACCAGCTGTGCTTTCCACAGTCCTGTGGAAAGATGACTAGAGAAAGCTAAGAAGGTTTAGTCACAGGAAGGAGTGGTCTTGGAATCACTGTTGATCTGCTGAGACCTGAAAAAGTGTGGGACTAGCTGCCTTGGAGAAAGAAGAGGGGATCATTTCAACTCAATGTACCGGCACAAACATCTTCCACATAAAATGGAGGCTTATTAGGATTCCATTCAACCACTGTTTCTAGCACCAGAGAAGGGGCTAGGAATTGGCATTATTCTAGAGAAATTTCAAGAGGTTTAAATGCACTTGAAAACAACACTATCCTGTCATTATTTTCAGTGATTTCTTAGGGTCAGAGATGATGTCTGGGAGGGATTCATTAAAGGGCGTTTCTCACATTGATTTGTGACCCAGGAGTATCTATAGGAAAGAATTTCTCTTGACGGCATCCTCAGGGAGAAAACTATGCTTCCAGGTCTGCAGACTGACATATACTCACTGTGTGATGCTAATAAAAATGTGAAGCATTTAAAAAATTCAATGGTATATTTTATAACCACCTTCTTCAAAGAACTCTGATCTCTAGTTGCCTTATATGATCAATGATAACGACTAAATGAAATGCTTATTTGTCTCCTCCAAGAGCAGCCTCTAAAGTATTTACATAAATGGATACTGCTGGATAAACGGCAGATTCCTTCTGCTTGGGTTCATATTTGTTTCCTTTCCTCCTCTAAAAGCCAGTATATTATTACCGGGAGACCATGATACTTTGGAAAATGTTCTAGATTTAAAGTCCAAGGCCAGAAGACCAGTTTTCAGAGATGTAGTGAAGAAGATACAGGAGAAGAAGTTGGGCCTGATCTTCTCTACGTTTGTAATTTTTCTAAAGATGTGATTAATAATTTATGACTCAGAAGGCCTGGATTTGAATCCTGACTCTTCTCTAAGATGTTTGACTGCCATTAAGTTAGTTGATCTTTGTTGCCTATCCTGTAAGGAGGCAGCTACTCTAGATGAACTCAAAGTCCCTTTCAGCTGTGAATTTGGTAACTCTCAGAGGACCGATGTGATGTTTAAACACAGGACTTCTTACTGGGTTCTAGGAAAAGCTCTCATAATATGGACCTCCTAGGTGCATTCTCCATTATTTATGTGCATCATATGATTGAAGACTAGTGCCCAAAACTTTGATAAAGAAATACATTGAGTGCTCTGACTGATAAAATATGGAGAAGATGCTGATGTTAGCTGAAATGAGGTGAGAAAAGGCCAAATATTCAGAAAAGACCAAGAGATCAATTTAGTTTCTCTTTATAATAAACAACCCAATATATCAACAATAAATAAGGACTGTCCTGATACAACGCTATAAACAGAAATAGCTTTACTGAAACTTAGCCTGAGGTTTTATGGAGAGAAGATTAGACTAGAAAGCCTCCAAATCTGTTAAGAGAGAAACTTTTTTTTCTTCATCTCTATTTGAGATGATAAATGATGCTTTTCAGTTCTAGAGGCCCAGTGAAAAATCAAGGATGAAGTAATAAGTGCTTATGTGGCTAGAAATAATCATAGCTGCCTCTTCCCCCATGTGAGGAATGTACAGCAATAATGAAGATCAGACAAAGAATTATCATCACAGACAGGAAATGAGGTGGTAAGCAAATAATTAAGGAGTATTAAATCATCTCGGAGAATACTTGCAAGGGCCGTAAAAGGCAAACCCTGTTAGCCATATTGTTGAGAAATTATGGTAAGAAAAAGTGAATGAAATGAAATTAGTGTCAGGGAGGGAATGCAGTATCATGATCTCTTACTAGGTGTATGCTTTTTGGCAAATTGCTTATTCTCCAACATTCTTAATTTTTTCCCCTGTATAGTAGAGCAAGTAATATCACCCTCACTGGAGTGACAAAACGATTAAATAAGGTCACAAACCTGAAGCACAAAACGATGTTTCTGAAACATAAAAGGGGTCAATAGGGGAGTTCCCTGGTGGTCCAGTGGTTAGGACTCCTAGCTTTCACTGCCAAGGGCCTGGGTTCAATCCCTGGTCAGGGAAACAAGATCCCACAAGCCATGTGGCTAAAAAAAAAAGGGTGTGTGTGTCAATAATTGGTGCCTATTATTCTAGAAACAGGTGATATTTGATCCACCTGGTCAAATAACTGTATTCTAACACTGATATGGAAGATGTTCTCTGAGAGAGGTGACAGCTCGTTAAGATACACTATATAAACAGTATGCCCGAGGAAGACTTTTTATTCAAGCCATAATTTCCTTTATTTATTTATTTATTTATTTATTTATTTTTAATGTTTTGGCTGCTTTGGGTCTTCGTTGCTGTGCGCAGGCTTTCTCCAGTTGCGGCGAGCCAGGGCTATGCTTCGTTGTGGTGCGTGGGTTTCTCATTGTGGTGGCTTCTCTTGTTGCGGAGCATGGGCTCTAGGCGTGCAGGCTTCAGTAGTTGTGGGACATGGGCTCAGTAGTTGTGGCTCACGGGCCCAGTTGCTCCATGGCATGTGGGATCTTCCTGCACCAGGATCGAACCTGTGTCCCCTGCATTGGCAGGCAGATTCTTAACCACTGCACCACCAGGGAAGTCCCCATAATTTTCTTGAAAGTTGGAGATCCTCCACTTTCATGCATAAATGCGTTGGTTATGACAGTGATACATATTGCATATTTTTATTCAGTTTGTAGGGCAAATACCATGTTTCCTTATATTAATGCTGTAGATAGTAATGGAGGTTTTATATGCAGGTATTTCTTTCCTGTGACTTTTGCCCTACAGACAGGCCTTCACCATGGAAACAGACTTCAATTGTCTCAGGAAGAGAGGAGTTCCAGCCAGACGAGAGCTCATTGGTCAGGTTCTAAGTAGCCTTTTAGAGTCTGTTAAGAAGGGTGCACACCACCCTCCCCGCAAGAGTGGGTAGGAGCATGGGCTCCTCTTTGGGGAACAGATGTCAGAGGCACCGTGGTAGGCAGAATAATGCCCTTACCCCTCCCCAGCAAAGATGTCCAAGTCCTAATCCCTGCAACCTATAAATGTTGTTTTATTTGGGAAAAGGGACTTTGCAGAAGTGAGGAAGCATCCTGAGATGAGGAGATAATTCTGGATTATCCGGGGTGGGGGGGGGGCAAGGTAATTCCGAGGGTCTTTATAAGTAAAAGAGGGAGGCAGGAGGGTCAGAGGCAGAGCGATGGAGAGTGGGAAGGACTGGACTGGCACTGCTGGCTTGAAGATAGAGGAAGAGGCCGTGAGCCCAGGACTGTGGGCAGCTTCCTTTTTCTTTTAAAATTTATTTACTTTTTATTTTTATTTATTTTTGGCTGCGTTGGGTCTTCATTGCTGCGCGCGGGCTTTCTCTAGTTGCGGCGAGTGGGGGCTACTCTTCGTCCCAGTGTGCGGGCTTCTCATTGCAGTGGCTTCTCTTGTTGTGGAGTACGGGCTCTAGGCACGCCAGCTTCAGTAGTTGTGGCGCACAGGCTCAGTACTTGTGGCTCGTGGGCTCTAGAGTGCAGGCTCAGTAGTTGTGGTGCACGGGCTTAATTGCTCCACGGCATGTGGGATCTTCCCTGACCAGGGCTCGAACCTGTGTCTCCTGCATTGGCAGGAAGATTCTTAACCACTGCGCCACCAAGGAAGTCCCTGGGCAGCTTCTAAGAGATGAAAAAAGCAAGCAAATGGGTTCTTCCCTAGAGCCCCCAGAAGGTGCTCGGTATCCCCGCCGACAGCTAGATTTTAGCACAGTGACCCCACTTCGTACTTCTAGCCTCTCAGAGCTCTAAGATAATATATTAGTGTTAAGTCGCCAAGTTTTTGATGATTTATTACAGTAGCTATAGGAAACGGACACAGGCACCTTCCCTCAATTCAGGGTACCTTCAGGTGCTTCAGCTGATGAGTGCCCATTTAGGAGGATTTTCTGATTATATTATCTAGTTTTCACTGAATTGGCCTTCATAAAATGGACAGATGGTTTAAAAAATTAAGGACAATACTAATCATATGAGCATAGCAAACAACGTAATAGAAAAATTGACTTGCTTTGCTATAGTACTTTGCTAATCATCGTTAATCACTTTATAGATTAAACAGGGTGATGATCTTATCAGAGCTGGTAAGAAGTTGGCTCCCAAATTTAGAATTATCAAAAATAATGAAGAACGTTTGCTGTTAAAAATGAGGAACCGAGGGAATCCCTGGCAGTCCAATGGTTAGGACTCGGCACTTTCACTGCTGGGGCCTGGGTTCAATCCCTGGTCAGGGAATTAAGATCCTGCAAGCCACGTGGCATGGCCAAAAAAAAAAAAAAAAAAAAAAATGAGGAGCGAGCTCTAAATATATCAAGCTTTGCGATATTAACTAATTATGTAAAGTCATTATAATGGAAAAGTGCTTTTAGAAATACTGAAAGTATTGAAGGTGTAGGTAGGAATAAAAAAATGACTTGTAGAAGCATATATAATCTTTTCATAGAAAAAACTGGGAATTTAATGCCAAAAAAAAAAAAAAAAGGCAAAACAAATGTTATGCTAGGAAGCTAAGCAAGCATGTACGGTAATGATAAAAATGGCCAGAGAAGACAAATGACCAACCTATCATATGAAAAGAGAAATTCTGAACAAATAGCAGCTCTCGCATAATGAGTACAATGATTCCGAACCTCAAAGATGTATTTAAAATTTAATCACATTATAAGACAGAATTATTTTCCATCCAAAATGTATGTGGTTCATGGTTATCACCTCCCAATTTCTTGATTCATAGGAAGGAATCTGTGTGACTTAAAATCAGACAGAGGCATGAGATACAAAGTAGAAATCCAACATGGGGAAGGGAAGCAGAGAGAGATTATCCTCGGAAATGGAATAGATGCAACCTTTTGGGGCATCTTGGCGACCTAAGAGAAAGATCAATGTAATTCTGAAAAGTCATAAACAAAAAGAAAGATGTTAAATACCTGTTCGTGTAAGGCTACTACAGTGTCTTAGAACAAACTTTAGAATGTTGCTGTTGGTAATCTTTGCTTTTCTGCCATTAGTTTAAGGCATTTTATTCTAGGTATGTAAAAAAAAAAAAAGGACAAGACAAAAGAAAAATAAGCGAAAATGTATTCTACTTAAAGATGACAAACAGGCTAAGTAAGGAATGGGTTAAAGGGTAGACTGGGATGGTTTGGAAACATCTGGCAGTGTCTGCAGCCCCACTCCCCAGCCCCCTTGTGGATTCTTCACATGTTTGCACAAATTTCATTGATATGTGAGCCTGTGGCCTCTTTCACCCATCCTCCTTTCTGGTCTCCAGATTCTCCAAGGCCCTTCACTATTGACTCCACTGCAGGGAAGTATTTATGAGAAACAGATTAGAGAACAGAAATGTTGCAGTTTAAAGCCATTCAGCTCATTCACACCCAGCACACCTTTAGCAGCCCCCTACTTTGCCCCAGGTTTCATGTGTTCCCTGTTATGTGCATATATCTATCTCTCGAGAAAGATTTTAAGGTCCTACCCCTTAGCACAATGTTTTTGCAGACTATAAACTGGACAAATGTCTACTAAACTGAAAAAGAAGTTTTGAAGAAGAGTCTTTGTATTATTATGGCATTAGTGTATTATTTGCAAAGCAGGATCAGTGGTTTCTGGCAGAACTTACGTTCATTTATTTCCCTGCTCAGGTTAAATGCTCCAAACTGTTTCCAAAACCTCAGATTATAATTGAGCTCCTCAAACAACAAACCGTTTCATCAGCTAGATAACAAAGAGGAAAACCTAGCTGCTGAATAAACTCTATTCTCCATTCGACTTTTAACGGATTTCAGAAATGTAATTTTAGATTTCCCATCAGTCAGGGTCAGGTTGCCCTCATTTTTGCGATGCTCTGAATGTCTGAAAAATCATCTAAGTCCTTGTATATATCAGACAACAGGCATCATGTATCCTTTTGTAGTGGCCCTATCATCTTCCTCCTCTAAGCATCGTCATTAAAAAGAAAAGGTAATCAACCATTTCAAGGGGAAGCTGTTACATGTTGAGACTTGCTACCCACCTCAGCAAACCAAAACATGGGTGATGGATATAATGGTACATTTTCCTGTGTCTAGGGTTTGAACCCACACAAATACACCCAGGTTAACATGGCATAGTTTGTGTTCGAATATTTCCCAAATGTAAGCCTTGGAAGACCAGTTCTGAGAGATATAAAAATAGGTTTTGAGGGGAAAAGAAAAGATTTTGTGATTAAAGCAACTTGTAAAATTCTGGATCAATTACAATGGAAGAGATTGCTTTACTGTAGGGTTTCTTAGAGTTTTCAGTATGGAAACAAGCACTGTGACTTCTTAAGAGGTTTGAAATATGTGTTATATTCAAACATATCTCCATAGGTGGGATATAGATTTTTTTGTTAAAAAAAATTTTTTTTTTCTAGAACACCTCATGAAATCCTGGAATACAGTTTGAGAAAAGCTAACAAGCCTCCCCCGACCCTGCACCTTTTTGGGTGAAATTCCTAAGATTGTTGAGAATTTATAAACTCTAGGATTATTAGTGGTATCTTGAGGGCTGGGTCAGGATTTGAGTGGGCAATACCAAGGAAGGAGAGATTTACTTGGCCTTGGTTTAGCTCTTGGAGAAGTTTTGGGGATTCCAAGATGACCTGGGGCCTTTGACTCTGAAACTCCATGGTCTTTGAATGGCCTGGGATGACCTGCTAGTTCCAGGATCTTTGAGGGTGGGTTCTGGGATGAAGTAGTCCAAGTGCCCAGAGGAAGGGAAGGCTGATAGAAGAACATTGGAGAAGGCAGTGGTTTTGTTTTTTTTTTAAATTTCTTTGAGACTTTAAATTTTATTATTATTTTTAAAATTTGTATTTATTTATTTGTTTTTTGGCTGCATGGCTTTCAGGATCTTAGTTCACTGACCAGGGATCAAACCCATGCCCCTTGCAGTGGAAGTGTGGAGCCTTAACCACTGGACCGCCAGGGAAGTCCCAAAAAGGGAGTTTTAAGAAGGGAAGTGATTGATCTTTTGGTTTCCCCATTTCCTCCTCAAGTATTTCTTTTTAAGGGAATTTTCTTATAATTTCTATTCTTTTTTATTTTTCATGTTTTTTCCCTTCAACGGTCCTATTAGTTTTTTTGTTTTGTTTTGTTTGTTTGTTTGTTTTTTTAACCACCAACACCAGAACTAGACTCTGCATCTCATGTCACTGTTCGCTGAGACCAAGAGGTGCTCAGGGTGGCTGGTTTCTAATAATGTCAGGAAGAAGCAAATATAACTTAGGAAAATGGGACAAAATCGGCTAGCCACACAGAACAGGATTTGGTATAGACCAAAGGCACATATGGAGGTTTGGTTTAGTAGGTACCCTCAAGAGTAGCCACATAACTGATAAAGGAAGCTCCCTATTACATTTGGGCCAGACAATTTCCAGAGTTAATGGGCTACTTTAAAAAAACATGAGTTGGGTGAACAAAATTTACTCTGAAAAGTTATAGTAATGTGAGTGTGGCTTTAGCAAGTAAACTTTTAAAAAATTTTTAAATTTATTGGCCTGTATTTACATTTATGATTTTTTTTCTTTTTTTTTTTAACAGATTATTATTTTTTAATTAATTAATTAATTAATTATTTTGGACTGTGTTGGGTCTTCGTTTCTGTGTGAGGGCTTTCTCTAGTTGTGGCAAGTGGGGGCCACTCTTCATCACGGTACGCGGGCCTCTCACTATCGCGGCCTCTCTTGTTGCGGAGCACAGGCTCCAGACGCGCAGGCTCAGTAGTTGTGGCTCACGGGCCCAGTTGCCCCGCGGCATGCGGGATCTTCCCAGACCAGGGCTCGAACCCGTGTCCCCTGCATTGGCAGGCAGATTCTCAACCACTGCGCCACCAGGGAAACCCTACATTTATGATTGTAACAATGTAATGATAAAATACTGGCCTAAATAGTTCCATAATTCCACCATACAATACTATTTTTAAGACGAGTTGGGGAATTAGTTTAATATTTCACATAAGAAAAGATAAGGGGAAAATGCCGAAAATGACACAAGGGTGGCCCATATTTTTCTCTGTATTTGCTCAAGTCAGTGTTTGTTTTAGTTCACCTCAGTGTATAAGGAGTTATCCTTAGGAGAAGTCTGAGCAATTTACTAATCATTTCAACATGTCATCAAAACTACATCAAGGGAAACAAATTCCTGGCTGCTTTATAAGCTGCCTCTGGTAATGGAATTTAGCTCAAGAGCAAAGGTTGACTCTTACAGAGGAGAGAAGTAATCATTTCCTTTATGTACATTTTTTGGAGTGTTTTTATTGTTAATACAAATACCCACCTACCCACCCCCTACCCTCCCAACTCCCAACAATTAGTAGTTGTGTTTAGGCATCCAAAAACGCATTATAAGAGTCAATTATAAAGTTCTCCTGGTCTCCAGAGTTCAAAAGCAATTTTATCATTTTAATTAGCGATGTATTCTTTTACCAGGCATCAGAGCACACCACAGCCCGCCCCCACTCCCAACTGACAGTGAAATCGGAGGCATTAGCTCTCCAAGGTCGCTCAGCATCTTTCCCCGTTTATTGACGTTGGCAGTGGTTCAGGCCCTGGGAAGCCAACCTTGTTTCTATAAGTGAGGGCCAGATGATCCAGTTGGTCTGAGATTCTGCCTATGGCAGCTGTTTGCTAACTATTCAGCACTTTAAAGCTTCCAAGTGCTCTCCTGTTATGAGTTCTTCTGTTACACTCTTGGGGAGATGGACATTAGCTCTGAATTACTGTCATCAACCACCTTCTTTATTAACTTTTTTCCTCCACTGGGAAATCAAGACACTCTGTCCCTGGAAATTCAACTGGCTTCTCTAGTGTTCCACAACTAGGGAAGGAGGTAGGCCTGCTGGCGATGCAGAGCTGGGATCTAGGTTACTAATCCTGGCCTTGCTCAACTCTGTGGCCATCAGGAAGCCAGCCCCCAGATCACCACAAAAGCCATTCCTGATTTTCTCTTGTCTACCTACGCTAATCTGCATGTTGAAGAGAAGCAAAATATTTAATTACATGATGCCCAGGCAGAAACTTGTCAGAAAATCTATTTTAATATGAAGGCCAACGCTGCATAAATGTACGCCAGTCAGATTAGTGGGATAGCTCCTTGCCGACTATGATTAGATAAAGAGAAAAGGGAAACTCAGATACTCAGGGTAATTGACTCAGTGCAACTTGGTATATAATTATCTGCAGGGCCACGAATCCTCTGTGACTTTACAGCTGAAGTCAGAGTGTCCCGATACATTTAAAATGAAGTTTTTTCCTCCACTGAAAATCTGTTTATTTGGAAAGGACAAAAGGGAGCATACGTTGGGCAAGGAGGCTGCTAGGGGGTGCATTTTGTCTTTGCATCTCTACTGATCAGTGCTCAGTGTTGGTACCGCCTGCATCAGCTGCTGATGTAAGCGGATGATGGCTTTTTATTTTATGTTTTTGTGATATGTAAAAATTACATTTATTTATTTATTTTCATGGAAAGGGGATGATGGCTTTTTAGACGTACAAATGGTCTGATCTCATCAGAGGGGCAAAACACTCCATGAAGCAGGGAGAAATAACCACTGTCCTCGGGTCTCCAGGGTGAAGGCATTCTGGAGTTATTCTTCATCCAGCCACGTCAGTGTGTGGTGTTCTGGTTGACGGTGAGAAGGTAGGGCAGGGCCTGTGTTGGGGGTTCTGAAGAAATTCCCCCCCCACCCCGGCCCCACAAGTCGGTGAGGACTTTAAGAAGGTGAAAATCATAACATGGGATTAGGAGAAAGACAATGCTGCGAAGTCAAAGAAAACAATAGAGCAAGGTGGGAGAAGGATTCTAAACACACCTATGGGATGAAATCTGTGCGGGCGAGTTGAGCTGGGGATCCTGAGGGGCCGGAGGTTGTAGGGAAGCTGGGTTTGGGTTGGCCAGTTGGGCCAGAGTGGAGAAGCGGCTGATGCAGAGACGGGGTAGGGGATGAGCCCAGGAGTACCTTGGACTTAGTGTGATGGCGAAAAGATTCCTTCTGAATCTGTGTTGGTATATTTCGAGCCCAGAGCAAAAAGTGATCTGTTTCCATAGGATAAATGGAGATAATTCAGCCAGGATCTGACAGACGGATGTAGAGAGGGATAAGGCAATACGAAGTCAAGAATCACAGCAGAGTCGTGGGGTGAGAGAGACAGAGCTCCTACAAGTGACTGTTTCAGATATTCAGTGTGTGCCAAGATGCTGGGGTAACATTGAGATGTACACATTTATTTTATTCTTGATCTATGAGTTTCCTGAGACCGCCTTGAATTGTAAAATAGCGGTGTGTTTTATGTGCTCAACTGTGAGTACTTCCCTGGAGTGGACCCCAGAAGTCAAGACTAGGGGTGTGCAAATTGCCATCTCTTTATGCTTCTTATGGGAGGGCAATTGAAAAGTTCCTGAGAGGCACAGTGGACCCTGAGGGTAGAGCCCAGCAGGGGAAATGGACCTTCTGTCTCACCCAGGAAGCAATAAGTGACTGGGTGAGAAGACAGAGGACAGGGATCCAAGTCCTAGAAAAGAGTGTAAGATGGGAATTTGGTCTTAGAAACAGGCAGGAAAATTACTTAGTAGGACAAAGAGAAGCAAGGGGGTATCGGGTGTTTTAAATTCTGTGAAGGTAGGATCCACCCCGAGGCTGTGAGGGTGTAGAGCTTGGTGGTGCCAGCTGGTCACAAGACCATCTGGAGAAAAGAAGGACTAGGAAGGAGGATGGGGACTCAGGCACATTATGGGAATAGAAACCGCTTAGTCCAGAATCTCTGAACCAGCGTGAAGGCTGTGACTCTGAGTCACCAGAAATAACTGTTCCCGGGGGTGAAAGTCTGGAGCTGTCCCAAAGAGGAATCAGAACTCCCTGTCAGCGGGAGCCTTTGAGTTCTGGGCTCTGAATTTTATCACTTTTCCTTCAAATGCTATTGGGCAGTTGTATGTTTATAGGTTGGAGGAACTGATGAACAGGGCACTTGAGAAATGTTATAAAGGGCAAACGGGGCTGGTAGCGAACCAATCAGAGAAAACGGAGGAGAGAAATTGCCAGAATGGCTTTAAGTGTGAGAGGATGGTGGTCCCCACCTCTGATGAAGAAATGGAAACATGAGGAGGGGTGTGTGTCCAGAGAGCCAGTGGCTGCTTTTCACTTGTCTCCTTTTAGAAGATGAAGGGATGTTTATTTGAAAGTTCACTCGAGGGAATTCCCTGGTGGTCCAGTAGTTAGGACTCTGCACTTTCACTGCCAAGGGCACGGGATCAATCCCTGGTAGGGAACTAAGATCCCACAAGCCGTGGCCAAAAAAAAAAAAAAAAAAAAAAATTTCATTCAATGTGGATAAATTCTGTTTTCTTGAAATATTTTATTTTTTTTAATTTTATTTATTTATTTATTTATTTATTTATTTATTTATTTATTATCTTTATTGGAGTATAATTGTCTGTCCCCTGTGCGCACGTCAGCAGCCGCCAGGGGGAGACGTCACCCAACAGCGCTCCGTGGAGAATCCCCTTGGGGATGAATATGCCCTACATTAGACAAATTCCTCCCCAAAGTCGCCTTCCCATGCTGAGCCACTAATCTTGACGGTTCCCAGAGCAGCCGCAGGCATGGCTCTATCTGGGCAATTATACTACTGGGAACATTAAGACTGCTTTGTAAAAACCATAAGCACCCAGGAGCAGATGCTTTAAAAAATGTGAAAACAAGACTGCAGTGACAGCAGATAGGATGTCGGAAACTGAGTCACCTCACTGCATCTCCTCACATCCTATTCGTGAGGAGGAAGCTGTGCAGAGCCCACGGGAGGGGCTGTGTCCTGGGTACCAGGGACCCCGGGGGGCTGGCATGCTTGTCTTTGCATCGAGACCATTGGTGGGGAGGGGCAATTATTTCCTCAAATCTTCTCAAAACCACTTTGAACTAAAACCTCTGAGAGAACATGGGACTCTGCTCCCCAGCTGTCCCACTGACTGGCCTGTTTGGTCATAGGTATCTTTCCTGGAGGGAAGTATTTTTAATCCGAGCTTTGTCTGTTTGTTCCTGAGCTGATGCCATGGCAACTGGATGGATGCCTGCAATTAGAGTAAGAAAGAACACCTCCTGGATGTATTAGTATTTAACGTCTTTTGGATGTTTTGATATGAGGCTTGTGTCAAGAGAAAAGACATGAATATGTAGGAAAAAAGCAAACAGGGAAAAAGTCAGCATTTATAACACTACATTTTGGGGTTCCAGAATTCAGTAAGAAAGAGAAAAACATGTGGCTCTTTAAGGAATTATTTCTGTAGTTCAGTTGACAAAATGCAGAGCAGGGATAAGTTTAATAGATGGAAATAAGAAATGCAGTTTTTTGTTTTAGAAATTCAGCTTTTTATTACAGAGAAATGCAGATAATTTGGTAGGGTTATTTTACTTTTTTGAGCCAAACAGATTTTGTTGGTGTGATGATTTCAGCAAACCATCTGCGAGGCTATCTGAAAGGAATCTAAAAAAAATGAAGGGGTTATTTCAGTGTTTCTTTTTGGAAAGAAATATTTTAAACTTCTCAGACTACTTCTCAGGAAACTTCGGTGGGGGGTAGGGAATGCAGCTTTGTTGTGCTTTATTCACCTCCTGGTACTGTACTGTGTTGTACTTGTGTAAATATTGCAGCTGGAATGAGTGATCTGTGTTTGCCTCTCAGACGTATCACCCTTCAGTGATCACAGCGTCGTCCTTTCTACGAGGCTGCTCTGCCCGAACCAACAGCAAAGGAGCATTAGGACACAGCTTCCTCTAGGGTCCTGGGCTTAAACACACTTTCTGACTCAAAATGCCATTTCAATAGGGTGACCATATATCTCAGTGTAAATATTACTGGTGCCTTTTTCACTCTCCAAAGGGACCCAGTTTCGGCCATACATTAAATGGCCACCGTACATTTAATACCAGTCCCCGAGCACGTGGGTGGTGAGCAGAGGTGGGCGTTCCATCTTCACACTCAGGTACAGTACTGACGCCTCCATGGGCACGGGCCGCATCTCTTCCCTTCATCACCCCTGCAGAGTTCACACAGCAACAGCTCCAGGGCGAGGACAGATGATGGAAAACATGATAGAAATTCTCTTGCTCAAAGTGCTGGCAGGTATGAGAACCTAAGTGGGCTCTGAAGATGTAAATGTTGATTCTGACCATTGAAGAAAAGGCCCAATGAAGGCAGTATGTGTGACAGCGATTGGTCGAGTGGTGTTGTGAGCTGGACACAGAGAGAAACAGGAGCTGATGGAAGGATGTGATACAGATCAGAGGGCTACTCCCATCAGAGGAGGATGGGAACTTACCAGGGACAAGTAAGCAAGAAACATTGGGAGCAGTGAAGCACTAGAGTCATATAACCTGGCAGAAAAATGCCCCCAATGAGAACTCGATAGTGAGGTATTCTTAAGAATCCAGAGGACGCTGGTACCAATGAGTTTAGGAATTGGGGGAAAAAAGGAATTTTGATATGAAATTTAAGAGAAGACCCGAGTTCAGAAAGAGAGAAATGAGTATCACCAGGCATTACGGATGATGTTGTGGGTTAGCTCTATGGGACTGAAATGGAGAAACAGGTTGCTAAAAGCCTGATGAATTAGTAAGCAGAGATCTAGCATCTGCCTGCTGACCTCTTATATACCCATGTATCTGAATACCCACCCATCTGGATACGGTTTGTATCTTAGGATTTCACGACTCTGCGAGTTCTCTCACTGTAACTATGTGTCAGTCTGAGAAAAGAAAAGGAGAGAGACGGTGAAAGGAGAGAGACGGTGGTATTCAGGCTTCCGTCTCTGGAAGAGCACTTTGTCACTTGCTTTTGATGGAGGCAGAAGAAAAGAGATCCTTATACATGTGTATATATCATTGTGCTTACAATGGTGCATTGTAATCACTGACATCTTTGTCTGTTCTCCTGCGTTGGTTGTTGCATTTCTGGAAGGTGGGATTCCTATCTTCTGTGAAGGCAAGGACTATATCAGTCTGATTGAAAGGGGCCCTTTAGAGCCCTTCGGCCACATTAAAGAGGCACAGAAATAAGGTCCTTAGAAAGAATGGATGCCGGGGCCACCGAGTGCTTAGAGCAGGGGACTCTCACGGAGTGAAGCGCCAGGCCCTCAGCCTCCTTTGAGATTCCGAATGGCATCGTTCAATCTGTGAGAAAATGGCAGAATTACCTTCTATGACTCATTCTTTGTAATTCCTGAGACAGAACACAGATCTGACGTGGTAAAGCAATGCCTTTATTGTCAGAGCTGCGGATTCACCAACTTGAAGATTATACAGGGTCGTCTTGACTCATTTAGCCTGAGAAGTATCGGGGGCGGCTGAGTCGTGGCTGGTCACCCCAGAGCCCAGGATCCCACCTGACTGTCAAGGGCCCTCCCCCTCCAAGGACACCTTCAGGAAGGGCAGAGGGGAAGGGGCCTCTTGGTGACAGGCATCTGGACTTAAATGGCTTTTAATCTTGCTGCCTGCTCTCCAACAAGAATTTACAAGGAAATTTACAAGTTTAAGGAATTTAACCATAAGGGATCTAAAGCTTGGAAATGTGGAAGGAGCAAAAGGATACAAAAGGACTCCAATGAGCTTTCCCAAAGGAAAGAAAAAAAATCTCAAGAGCACACTGGACAGTACTTGCAAAGGAGACCTTTCACCCTGGACCTTTCATCCGGAACTCAGATACGGCATTTTTCCTTTTTTTTGTTTTTTATCAGGTGAAAGGAAGAGAGGAGAGAGGGACCAGGTTTCTTTAAGTGGAGTAATGGGATGCCTTCAACCACTTGGGAAGCTTTTAATATGGTTGAATCCACTCTCCAGAGAGAATGGGATGCAGAAACTGTACAAAGTCTATTTGTTTAATTTATCCAACAAATATCTATTAAGCATTTAGTCTATGCCAGGCACTGGGTATACAATGATGGGAAAACAAATGTAGCACATTTTCTCAAGGTGTTTATAGCAAACGATGGTACATGCTATGAAGGAAATGCAACCCACAAGTAAACTCAAATCCAAATCCTGGCTTAAATAAAATTAGAAAACTGCATTGTACCCTGACATCCATGCCAATCCCCCGACACCTTCCTTCATTCTGGGCTGGTCCATTCAGCCTCCAGCCAGTCACCAAAAAACACCCCTTTAGAAGTCCTTGACTCCAAAGGACGCATTTTAGGAATCATTCCCTGTACGTGGACGAATCAAGAGCTGAATTCAAGTACTGAACCAACTCTTCCGATCTGAGAAGCTCCATTTGGATGTAAGCTGTACCGTTAGCACTTTTGAGCTGGAACTGAATTCCCAATGAGATGCCTGAGGAGTTCAAAGTTACTGTACATGTCAACTTTCTAAAATCCTGTAATAATTCAGGGAGACAGATTACACCAGGGTTTTCAGCCTCTTTTCAGTCTGCAGAGAACATGCATATTTGCACCCAATCCTAGAAAATTCTGCCACTGTAAAAGCAATGCAAAAATTGGGCATTTTGCAAATGGCATTGAAATGAAAAGTGTTGGTTTCCTTGCTAGACTGGGAAGTCCTCCAGGCAAGGATGCTTTCTTATCATGTTGGTGTTCCTGGCCCTGAACTCAGATTTGGCACAGAGAAGTGTTTTCTGGACCAAAGGATCAGACAATACTAGACAGTCCTCTTTTCTCCTCATTTCCACTGCTGCCACGCTTCACTGGTACAGAAATCAGAGGTAGGTGGTACGGGAATAGCAGGGATGCTGTCCTGCCTCTGAGATCCAAGGGACCCTTCCCAGGATCGGCCCGGATCTGGGTTTTTTAGGTAGATCAGCACACAAACTAAAGCTTAAGTCCACTGACAGTGAATCACTGCTATCCCTCTAGCACAGGAGAGGAAGCACAGGTGTTTTAAATAGGGTAGGACAGCCAGCTCGGGGCATGGATGGATCTGTGCTTCTGTGTGCAGTGGGCTCTCTCCACGAATACCCTATGGTCCTTCATTTTACACTAGGAGAGACCACCTCCCCTAAACCAAGACCGTCTCAAACCGTATCTTCCCTGCTCTCACCAAATCCCTGGTTGAGAGAAGGTATATTTAGGAAAGGTGATTTGAAGGGTTTGTGGCTCATTCTTTTTTTGGTAATCCAAAAACTCTCACCGACCTCACCCCCCACCCCCCGCCCATCCCACTGCACCCCTAGCTCACAGGCCCTGCAGGGGGACATGAGACTTTTTTTCCTTTATCAAAAGGGGGCATGGGTTCAAAAGGCTGAAGATTATGGTCTGATGGGTTCACATTGTCTCCATGAGGGTCATGTCTATGGGGAGAGAAGCACGGCTCTCTCTCATAGTCATTCTGCAGATCTTTTAAAAGCATCTGTTATAGATGTCCCTGTTCTAAGAGCTGGGGACACAGTAGTGAATAAGACAGAGAAAGTCGTCTAGAATTAAATGACAAATACCCAAGTAAACACGGAATTTCATGACCCCTAGCAGTAAGTGAAGAAAAAGAAAGCATAGCAAGGGATAGGAGAGCGCCATGGGGCGGGGCAGGTGGTCCTGAGACAGAGCCCAGAGGGACGAGGATCATGGGGTGGGTGGCGGGGGAGGGGTCCAAGCAGAGGCACCAGAGCCTGAGGCAGGAATGAGCTTGCCGAGGTTCAGGAGGTCAGAGCTCCCCATTGCGTGGGTCAAAGTGCCCTGTGAGCAGCTAATAGGTTACAGGTGTCCCAAGAAGGCGGGATGCTCAGGCCGGAGGACAGCCATGATGGGGTAAAGCTGGGATGTGCTGCGGACCAGGGGTAGCCAGAAGGCCGTGTGCCTGGGACAGAAGCAGGCCAAGAGGCAGGAGGGGCCGTATGGCGCAAGGCCTGGGCTGTACGGCCAGTGAGCCCAGCCCCTGCTTGTAAGAGGGTAACACAAAAGGAAGCAAAAGACCAACCAGCGTATCACGTTTTCTTTCAGGAACTGACATCTGATAAGAACCGATAGCTGGGGGTCTGTAAACGCCACAGCCCGATGCCTCCCATAATGACTCCAGTGATCAATTCTTCCATCATAAAAGTGAATCGGATCACATCACTACGAAGTATAAAAAGTGAGTTAGAGAAGAGCCAGGCGAAATGTTTATGTCCAGTTGGTCTATTGGAACGAAAATGAAATGTAAAACAAGAAAAGGAGAAAGGGCCACCCAGGTGAGATAGACCAGAAAAGCGGTTCGTGGAGCCCACGCAATCAGCCGTGTTGACTGGGGCTGAGAGGCAGAACTCAGCCCACCTGGTAGTGATGAGGCGGCTGCAGGATGGGCAGAGGGGCTGAGCGTGGAGAAGGACGTGGAGGTGGACTGCAGGGTCCTCACAGGCTGTGCCTGCGTCCCGGTCAGAGGCCTTTTTGGTGAGTTCACACTGGGTCCAGGGGGGGGAAAAGGAAGGACCGGTTAATGGCTAGAAGTTTTGGGTTTCATTCTGCTCTGTCCTAAAGCCTGAGGTTGCAACCCCAAATGAACATTTACTAAATGGGGGAATCTCAGCGTTCTTACTGCCCTCTTGGTCCCTCTTGAGAAATGCGCTCCCCCTTCCCATCTCCTGATTCTCCTAGTGTGTGGGTGACAGCAGGGTCTGTAGGGGGGCTCAGACGGGGGGCCTCTGAGGCACCGAGCGGGCTGGACTTTGGGGGCAGGGGAAGTAATAGGCGTGGGGCTGGCTCCCTTTTCCTTGGTCTCCGTTTCACATGGAAAAGGGCTTCAATCTCCTGTTTACCCAGGGTTTTCCATGAGAACGTCTTACTCTGGGGCTCTCCTTCGGGAAATATCTGACCACCTTATTCAACCTCAGTTATTAAGAGCTGATAACTGCCCGGGGTGTTATTTCCTTCGAGTAACAACAGGCTGTGATTTTGAGCAGGCCCACTGAAGGGAACTAAAGTTGGGGTGTCCAGTGGCAGGTGGGTCAGGAGCTTGTTGGCAAAGGCTTATCACATCTCAGACTTGCTCTTTCAATAACTGCCTGCCCACTGCAGCTGAAGTCGTAGGGGACTGGAGCAGAGAAAAAGGGCGGGTAAAAGAGGCGATGATAATTTTAGTTAAAATGCTCAAGTTGCCACCCTTTGCAGCTTGCAGAACTACACGTTTGTGTAGCAAAGATAGAAGAAACTCTGTCTCAACAGGACCAGTCCTCTTACCATCAGCTCCCCAGTTTGAAAGCCAAACATAAGATAGTGAAGTGGTCCTATTGCTTTTCTTTTCTTTCCGGAATGATCCTTCAGATGTGCTCAGATAGATGGGGGTGGGATGGATAAAGAGAGGGCTGGGGCGGGGAAGGTACAGGGAATATTTCTGAAAAATCAATTATCGGCATTTAGAGCTGCCAGTATCGTCAATGAATCCTCATAAAACAGTGCCTTGGTGCCAAATCCGACACTGGCTATTGGGAAATCTGTACACACAAGGCAGAACCTGAACCACCACCAAATACAATCAGGGTGAATTCTGAATCGAGGTAATTCAGCCAGTTCTCCCTCTCCCAGCTTTTTCCCACCATCCACCGCTTTATCAGCGGAGTTTGGCACAGCTGCAACTGATTGAACTTCAATCACCTTTCCCAGAATATTTACTAGGCACTGAAACTGACAACAGCTGATATTAACCGTGTGTGAGAGAAGATTAGGAGGAAGGAGAAATAAGGATGAGGACGGGTAAATCCAAGATGGATGGGGTTGGGGGCCTGTGGACACGTAAGTTCAGACAGTCGAGGCTTATGCAGTAATTGGAAAGATTTATCAAGTTGGGGGAGGCTTTAGCTGAAAAGGTGAGACGAGTCAATTTTCCAGTAGCTTGTTAGGAGTTAGAAGTATGAGGATGTGCAAATTGCCTTTGGGGATAAAATGAAGGCATATGGTATGGGGTAGAAGCATGCTCTGTGGAGGGAGAATTGAGCAGCGAATTGATCATTATGTTTTTGCTCACATTTCTATTCTCAGAACTCAGAGTTTGCTTTTAGTCTTTCACTTGATCATAACCTTCAGTACATAAATATTTGGTGGTTCTTCCTCTGATACGCAGCATGACACGTGCAATATACAAACAGCGGCCTGTGAAACAGAGCACGCAGGAAGCCTGGCATCCTGCAGATGTTTAGTGGGCAACCACAGGTCCACATTTGCTCCAGGCACATTCCCAGGAAGTGCCCAGGAAGCAGAATTGATCAATATGCCTATTTCATTAAGGCTTCAGTTATTTGCTTGTGCCTTTTCGTCAGACTATTTGGAAAGAGAGAAAACGAACATATGGGGCATCCAAAAATAAAAGGTTTTGACGATGATTTACCATTCTGAGCTACATAGAAAAACATAGGCAAGCAGGCGGGGACACTATGAAGGTTCTGCCCTATTCTGAATCGTCCAAGTGCTTCTGGAGGTGTGTTAACATCAGAAATAGCTCCTTAAGAAAGAACTTTATCTGAGGACCACAAGTTTCTTAATCTCCCCCTGCTCTTTTTAAAAAAAAATCCGTAATTTTGATTCAGAGCCAGTTTGAGGGGAGAGAAGTGTGGGTGTCTTGTTCTGTAATGTAATCCTATTAAGTCTTTCTTTGGAAGCAAAACAAAACCATGTGTGATTTTCTAAGATGGTTTAGGGCTTCCCTATTATGTAATTGAAACCCGGAGGAGTGTATTTGGAATGGACTGTCACAAACGACACACAGGTTCAAAGAGTCCATTGGTTTTCAAACAGAACCAGAGGCTGTAAATAGGTGGATGGAGGTACAAGCCCAGAAGGAAGGCTGCAAATGAACACATACAGTTATCATTAAAGTTCATGGCAAACCTGTAAAGCACAGGCAGGAAGTAAGCTTCGGCCCACTCATCATCTGGTTAAAATTCTCCTGTTTCACGTGTTCAGCTCGAATGCTATATAGATCTACTACCAGGTTGAAAGGTATGAATTAATGTATACAGATTTTAAAATTCAGTAGATAACACAGCAGAGTTATCTCTTTCACTCCCTAGACGAAGGCTTCACAATGCTTCTGATGTAATTAACGTGTTCTACACAATAATGATTGGGAATCGCCAGCCCACAGTATTAATAGTTTTGTCCAAAGCTGTGTGACCATGTGAACGAAGGGAACTCAACTGCTTGTTTCTGGGCCTCATTCGTGCCGTGTTCCCTCAAACAGAGTTCCAGGAGAACATAGGTGAGAAGAGAGAGAATTGGTTAGCATGGCAATATTCACCTTTCCTAAAGTTTCCCCTTGAGTTGTTGGAATGGGTGAGAAAAGGCCAAGTGCTTTTGAGTTCTCTCTGGAAAAGAATAATGAAAAGAGGAGGTGTAGACAAAGGAAAAGGTTTGGGGAAGGAAAAGGCAGATGCTGTGATGAATGCCACCCATGAGCCCAGGGATGTTCATTTCCAGAGCCAGCGCTGTGCCGGGGGTCACAGGAATCCCCAAAAGCACTGGCCTTTGTTTTGTGGCTTTGACACTTCTCATGAAGCAAGAGTTCTTAATCCGTTTTTGGTGTAAATTTGTCAACATCACTTTCTTTCTTAATGAATAAGGATGATGAATATCTTCCGGGACTCTGCACAGTTCCATCCAGCACTTCACTGTTTCTACTTTCTAAAGAGTTCTCGCCTTTCTAAAAACAGAAAGAGGTGGCCTCCTCTGCTGTGTGAGATCGTGGTGGTGGCAGAAACCTTTTCTCTCCCCATAATTGCTTGGGGAGCTTTTCTGGCTGGAACACAGGTGAAAGCTGACAGCGTGCCTCTGAGCGTTTAGCTCTGTCAGCATAAGAACTACAAAGGCATGGATTTATGTTTCCAAAGACCCCTTAAGCTGGTTTTATGTAGCTTTATGCCTTTGTCCTAAACGCCCTTCTCTTCAAAAACCACCTGCAACTGCTGTTTGCAGATGAACTGCCTCTGACATCTGAAGGCAAAAAAGAAAACCTGCAAAATCTACAGAAAGCTCACTTGCTACCCCTATGAGAGGTGGGGAAGACAAAGCAAAGGATCCTTAAAAAATTTAATTTAGGGTTTAATTTAATTTTAAAATTTAATTGAGTGTTCCAAATGGAGCCCTAACCCTGAAATGTTAGCTATTTCTGTTTTAAAAATAAAATTCATTTTCTGTATTATGAAAGTAAAACATGCCCACTACAGAATATTTGGAAAATAAAGTATAAAGAAAAACCCAGGGCTTCCCTGGTGGCGCAGTGGTTAAGAATCCCTGCCCATGCAGGGAACACGGGTTCGAGCCCTGGTACGGGAAGATCCCACATGCCGCGGAGCAACTAAGCCCGTGCGCCACAACTACTGAGCTGCGCTCTAGAGCCCGCGAGCCAAAACGACTGAAGCCCGCCCACCTAGAGCTGGTGCTCCGCAACAAGAGAAGCCACGGCAATGAGAAGCCCGCGCACCGCAACGAATATAGCCCCTACTCGCCGCAACTAGAGGAAGCCTATGCGCATCAGCGAAGACCCAACGCAGCCAAAAATAAATAAATAAATTTATATATATAAAAAAAGAAAAACCCAAACCATCTTTGGCTCCAGTAGCAAAGGTAATCACTGTTTAACATTCTAGTGCATTTATTTCCTCCCAGTTTTTTTTTTTTCCCTGGGTGCAATTTCTTAACATAGTTCTGCACTATGTATGCAGGTTTCTGTGTACACAACGCATATACAAACACACAATTTTGGACAGTGCTTCAATGTACTGTAGATTTCTAGCTTGATATAATATCAGAAGTTCTTCCCCTAAATATTATCATAAGCTATTTCTAAATATAATTTTTATGCTTGGCATAATAGTTCATTGAAGTGAATGTTCCATAATTTACCTAACGTTTCCCTACCGGTAGACAAATGTTCACCACCAACAAAGGGGGTTCAAATCTTTCACCATCATAAATAATGCTGTGGTGAACATCTTTATAAAATTTTCTCTGTGTCGGATTGTTTCTGCAGAACAGTTTCATTGAAGGGAAGTAGAGGTCAAAAATAATGAACATTCAAAAAGTTTTTAGAGATTTCAACACACCGCTTGGGTTGTATCTTATGGCTTGGATGGTTGCAAAGAGTGGGAGTTTTGCTGTTTCTTGGTTTTTAATGGAGATTCAAAATAAGGAAGAAATTCCATGTTCCTAGCACTTTTAGGGTTTATCAGTATTTTTTCTGGCCTTTCATGGTACTTTAGTACTTTGGGGGCTGAATAATATGATGCATTTTAAGAGAAAGCTAGAAAAAAAAGAATCAATGTTGATACAAATCTTTTATAGATTTTCTCATAGTTTAAAATTTATTCCAGAGATGGGATCAGCCGTCCATGAAGTCCCCCTTACTCAGCTATTCATCGGTTAAAGAGAGATTTGAGGCCAGCTCAGGACTGAGGCTAATAATATTAGTATAATTTTTAAATTTACAGATAAGAGAGGGAAGAGGTAGGGGTGTAACCTCCATAGGGCTTTGGCTAGAACAAGGTGGGGAAAGAACGTAAAGTAGAAACTAACAGCCTAAGAATAAACAGAAGCCTTTATTTGCAGAAGTTAACATTTACCAGTCTCCTTGAATCTCACTATTTTACCCATTTTGGGAAGTCCTTTCCCCAAATAAAAAATGATTGAAACTTTGTTTCTCAAGATGGTGTGTGAGAGACATGTGACCATCCCACTCTTTCTAAAATGAAGTGGTTTATTTTCAGGTGCATGAGAAAAAAGTAAAGAACTTTCTGCTTCTGTATAGATGTCGGAGTCATCCTAGAAACTTAGAGAATTCAGTGAAGTAGAAAATTTCCTGAGGAAATCTTACATTTGCACCTATCAATCAACTATCACCAAATATTCATGGGGCAAATCTTGTATGTGAGAACTGTAGCTCTGTGTTTTGAAGGCTAATTGTTGAACAGCTGCAAAGTGATAAATTAAGTGGTATTTAAACTTTTTAACCTATAGTTTGGGTCACAAGGTACTAACAGAGATCTTATACCATATAAGACTAGTAGAGACCTCAAGACTGCCGAAGGCCCAAGTTAAAAGCTTGCATTCTTTTGATTTAAGCAATTAAGAAAGTACTAAGGACTTGTGGAACGTGGTTTTCTTTTTTTCTGATAGACAGCTATTTATGTTTTAGGTAACTAATTCTGATTTTATTATTTAAAATTTTTTTATTTTGAACTTTATTAGTTACAAAAGAAGAAAAATTTTAATTGAAGTATAATTGACTTACAAGATTATATTAGTTTCAGGTGTACAACATAGTGATTTGATATTTTTATATATTACAAAATGATCATCACCATAAGTCTAGTTACCAACTGTCACCATATAAAGTTACTACAATATTATTGACTATATTTCCTATGTTGTACATTACATACTGTGACTTATTTTATAACTGGAAGTTTGTGCCTCAATCTCCCTCACTTATTTCACTCATCCCCTCACTCCACTTCCCTTTGGCAGCCATCTGTTTGTTCTCTGTATCTGGGAGTCTTTTTCTGTTTGTTAATTTGCTTTCTAGATTCCACATATAAGTGAAATCATACAGTATTTGTATTTCTCTGTCTGACATTTCACTAAGCATAATACCCTCTAGATCCATCCTTGTTGTTGCAAATGGCAAGATTTCATTCTTTTTTATGGCTGAGTACTATTCCATTACGTGTGTGTACAGCACATCTCCTTTATCTATTTATCTGTTGACGGACACTTAGTGTGCTTCCATATTTTGGCTACTGTAAATAGTGCTGCGATGAACATAGGTGTGTATATATCTTTTTGTTTTTGTTTGTTTTTTTAAAATTTATTTATTTTATTTTTGTTCATTTTTGGCTGTGTTGGGTCTTTGTTGCTGCGCAGGGCTTTCTCTAGTTGTGATGAGCAGGAGCTACTCTTCATTGTGGTGTGCAGGCTTCTCATTGCGGTGGCTTCTCTTGTTGCAGAGCATGGGCTCTAGGTGTGCAGGCTTCAGTAGTTGTGGCATGTGGGCTCAGTAGTTGTGACTCACAGGATCCAGAGCACAGGCTCAGTAGTTGTGGTGCATGGGCTTAGTTGCTCTGCGACATGTGGGATCTTCCTGGACCAGGGCTCGAACCTGTGTCCCCTGCATTGGCAGGCAGATTCTTAACCACTGCACCACCAGGGGAGTCCCAGCATATATCTTTTTGAATTAGTGTTTTTATTTTCCTTGGAAAAATACCCAGAAATGGAATTGCTGGATCATATGGTAGTTATATTTTTAATTTTTTGACGATACTCCATACTGTTTTCCATAGTGGCTGTATCAGGTAACTAATTTTTAAATGAAAAGAGAATTTCTTTTTTCGTTAAGTTACTTTATTTTATTTTATTTTTTTGGCTGTGCTACATGGTTTGTGGGATCTTAGTTCCCCAAAAAGGGATTGAACCTGGGCCCTCGGCAGTGAGAGCACGGAGACCTAACCACTGGACCACCAGGGAATTCCGGAAAGAAAGCTTCTTTAAACATTCTTTTTATTTAATGGGGTACAGTAAATGTGCTGTCAATAAAACTGGAAAAGATATTGATGTAGCTGCCATCTGAATTGAGCAAACACATGGCAATTCCAAAGGCTAGATAAACAGAGAATGTCTGGTGTTTGCACTACTTTTTAAGACGTTGTGCTTTATTAAAATGCCACTGTGACAGAATGTGCCACTAAAGTCATCCTAGATGGTTTGAAGGACAATGGATACTGCTGTCCTTGAGCATTCTTTGTCTTCACCTTTTTCTCAATCAAGATTGTTGAGTGTTTGCTTTGAGTAGTTGAGTATTTTTAAAGAGTGTACAGTTTATCCCATAGGTTGCAGAATGGTGAGAAAAAGTATTCGGACAAGACTGGGAAGGGGGATATTGGACTCTGACAGTGATACGAGGCACTGAGCACAGGGTGCAGCGTGAAACGTAATTTTGGGTGGTCGCCCCTGTGTGAAAGTTGGGTCACGTTTGGTGGGGCATCTCTGTGTGTGGAAAGAATTGTTTTGACGTTTGACAGGCAGAAGTCGTATAATAGAGATTTAAAAAAGATAGTGCCAGCCCACCTGTGTCCTCTTCGAAGGAAACCCTGCTCAAACCACGCATTGAAGAAGTCGTGGCTCCTGGGTCACTGGAGTCCCAGAAGGATGGGAGAAGGAGGGTGGGGATGAAAAAGTGGTCATCGAAATAATGGCTAAAAATTTCCCAGACTTGGCAATGTGGCAAAAAAATATGGGTAAATACAGTAGACTTTCTCTAGCCTCCGATATTTTGTACATTATATTTGACGTTTGAAGCAAAAAGTATAACGTTGTGTGATGTGGCTCTCAATGTATGTGGAGAAAATATTTAAGATAATTATATTATAAATGAGAGAAGGCAAAGGGACTTGTAGGGAGGTTCGGTTTCTATACTTGATTCAAAGTGGTAAAATGTGGCCAAGAGTAGATCTTTGTCATGATGGTATGGTTCTGTATCTCGAGGGCAGTGGTAGTTGCAAGAATCTGCGCTTGTGATATCTACCCCTATACATTGTGCCAAAGTCAATTTCCTGGTTTTGATATTGTATTGTTATCTATGATGTAACCATTGGGGGAGACTGAGTGAGGGGTATAAGCGACTTCTGTACCATCTTTGTAATTTCCTGTAAATACATAATTATTTCTAAACAAAAAGTTAAAAATAAAAGATGATGGAAAGAAGTTCCTTGAAAATGATAAAAGCCAACATTTCATATCTCGTCATAATTCTCTGGCCGTCATCAACATTTTGGAAGAGAATAAGGTATTTTAGAGGCAAAGCAGTGGATGACATGGACTCACTGATTTTCTTAAATTATATAATTTAATTGTGGGGGAAAGTATGTAATGGGATAAGGATATCAGATGAAAAAGAAGTTCAAGTTTGGATTTTAAGAGGCAAAGGATGGTAATCCTACTCAGAAATTCAGAGTGAGCTTCTGATTTCATCAGATCTGATATTCCTTGTCAGGGATATACCTGTAAAGTATAAAACTGGTTCAGCAAAGTTAATTTTAATAATATTATATATCCCCTTGAAACCATAAAACTGAAAAAATATTGTAGGGGTAAACACTAATTAAATTTTGACAGTTTGTTGTATTTTTTAGAGATAATTTAGACTAGTTATTTTCTTCTGCAAGTTAAATTAGAAGTTATGAGTATTCTCAGCAATACTGATAATTAATAGAAAAGCGTAAAAAAGAGCCGCAACATGGATACAACTAGAGATTATCATACTAAGTGAAATAAGTCAGAAAGAGAAAGACAAATACCATATGATATCACTTATATGTGGAATCTAAAATATGACACAAATGAACTTATCTATGAAACAGAAACAGACTCACAGACATAGAGAACAGACTTGCGGTTGCCAAGGGTGGGGGAGGGGAAAGGATGGAGTGGGAGTTTGGGGTTGGTAGAAGCGAACTATTACATAAAGAATGGGTAAACAACAAGGTCCTACTGCATAGCACAGGGAACTATATTCAATATCCTGTGATAAACCATCATGGAAAAGAATATGAAAAAGAATGTGTACGTGTGTACAACTGAGTCACTTTGCTGTACTGCAGAAATTAACACAACATTGTACATCAACTATACTTCAGTTAAAAAAATGGCAATAAAAAGAAAAGGGTGAAAAAGAAAAAGTTATCTTGTATGCTGGTGGAATTTACATGTCAGTAGGACACCAGCAGATGGCAGAGAAAACTTTCAGTGTTAATAGTGACATGATCATTGCTTTCTCATTACGATAAATATAAGACTATTTCTTATATAGTTGCTAATATAGTAAAATCATGGTGCTATTCATCTTGGTCTTCTCTCTTTTTTAAGTAAGGACACTTGGCAGCAGTAAAGGGTTACCCTGAATGCTTGACAGAAAGTCAATGGCAAGAGGAACAGAGAGAAATATAAAACCTTGGCTGTTGGATTTACTAGCTGGAGCTGTGTAGGGTTGTCCAAGTGCCAGCATTAATCACACATATGGTTTTCAGTTGCTATTATTTTACTATATTTGTTAAAGTTCAATACGAATTGGATCAGACAACGTTGGACTTAGTGAAGGCTTTTAAAAATGTCCACTTATTCCATTACAAAACAGTGTCTACGGAGGTATCGGACATATAAAAAAGTGAATTTTTAGGTTCTGTGTTGTCATGTCATTAATTTTTTTGAGAAATTTCCCATATTCACATGAAAGAAGTCTGACTTTCTAATTTGTGTTTTCTGATTGACCTTGGTAACTGGGTTGTGAATGCTCAACCCAGCCAAGAGACCAGCCAGATCAAGATTAAATTATCGTAGTATTTTTTTACTTAATGCAAGGTAGAGACCTCTGATGATTTCATCAGCCACAACACAGACTTTACCACCTGCTTACTTTACACGTGAGTTGGTACAAATTCTTTTTTCCATTCAGTGCTGTCTGAGCACTATAACTAGATCAAGGGTTGGATATTTGATCTTTTAAATCCACCTTCATCTCAAAATGACGAAGTGTAATATGAAAATTTAAACCCAAAGAGTATTTTCTTCTTTGAGGCTTTTTCTTTATTCATTGTCATTTCTCTTTCTTTTTAACATCTTTAATTTCACTTTAAACAGATATTCCAGGGTTAGACAAACCAGCATGAAAAACCACGTCACTAATATGTGATCAAAACAGTTTCTTTTAAAGAGGGATTTTCAGAAATTTTAATGGCAAACACAGGTTTCAAACATGGCAGGAACTAAATGAATATTTGTGGGAAGAAAAATGAAAGAAAAGAGTTCCTGAGCCTCTCATTCTGTAGACAGATTTGTAATAAATTAGTTCAGGGTATACTATACTTTACTAAGCATTTATTGATGAGTAAAGAGAACTTACGAGTCTGCTCTGTCACTTACTAGCTTGGTCCAGCTGTTTAAACTCGCTAAGCCTTAATATTTTTTCCTGCGTGATGAAAACGATGATATCATATCCCATACATGTCACAGAGTATTTGTGAGGATTACACAAGATAATCTATGCAACTGGTTCATAATGCTTGTCAAGGTGTACGTGCTCCAGGATTAGCCATTATCTCTGTTATTAAACTAAGCGAGATTGAGAGATTAAAATGAAAGCCAAGGTAGAGGCATTCTGATGTGTAATTTACATAGTGCTTCCTTATTAATGATCTCATTTGAACCTCACAACAACCCTAAAGGCCGGAAGACCCTGGGGCCCCATCACTATTGGCCCTGTGACAACCCCTCCGATGGGCAAAGGCAGATTTGAGTGCTGTCTACGGTGCATGATACCTCCAGGCTTGGCGCTTTGGTCCTGAGAGGCAATTTTTTTTTTTTTTAACGTTTTTATTGGAGTATAATTGCTTTACAATGGTGTGTTAGTTTCTGCTTTATAACAAAGTGAATCAGTTATACGAGAGGCAATTTTTTAAAAAAATTATTTTATTGAACTGTAGTTGATTTAACAATGTGTTAATTTCTGCTGTACAGCAAAGTGATTCATATATATATATATTCTTTTCCATTATGGTTTATTACAGGATATTGAATATAGTTCCCTGTGCTCTGCAGTAGGACCTTGTTGTTTATCCATTCCATATACAATAGTTTGCATCTGCTAATCCCAAACTCCCAATCCATCCTTCCCCCGACCCCCTCTGGCCCCCTTGGCAACCACAAGACTGTTCTCTATGTCTGTGAGTCTGTTTCTGTTTCTTATATAAGTTCATTTGTGTCATATTTTAGATTCCACGTATAAGTGATATCATATGGTATTTGTCTTTCTCGGTCTGACTTATGTCGCTTAGTATGATAATCTCTAACTCATTCCATGTTGCTGCAAATGGCATTATTTCATTCTTTATTATGGCTGAGTAGTGTTCCATTGTGTGTGTGTGTGTGTGTGTGTGTGTGTGTATGTGTGTATATATATATATATATATATATATATATATATATATATATATACTACGTCTTTTTTATCCATTCGTCTGTCTATGGACATTTAGGCTGTTTCTATGTCTTGGCTATTGTAAACAGTGCTGCTATGAACATAGGGGTACATGCACCTTTTTTAATTATAGTTTTGTCTGGGTATATGCCCAGCGGTGGGATTGCAGGATCATATGGCAACTCTGTTTTCAGTTTTTTGAGGAACCTCCATACTGTTCTCCATAGTGGCTACACCAATTTACATTCCCCACCAACAGTGTCAGAGGGTTCCCTTCTCTCCACACCCCCGAGAGGTGATTTATATGCAGCAAAACCCTGGAGGAGATGAAAGCAGAAGACACTCTTCAGACCCTCTGTCTTCCTCAGTGTCGACAGGACTTTTGCATTTTATGACTTCATAATATTTCTACTTAGAGTGCAGAAGAATGTCACCTTGAGGGTCCCAAAGAAGAAACGTTATAACCAAAATTCTTCCAAAAGTCATCACTGTCAGTTTTCTCAGATGTAAAAAACAGAGCAGTTGCCTCACAAGAGGCATAAGTTGTACTACAAATCTTGCCTTTTTTTTTTTTTTTTTTTTTGGTCTAGGCCTTATAAGATGGGAGGAAGTGGAAATCTCCAGTTCTACTTGGATGTTTGGAGAAATTCAAGGAAGGGAGCTTCACAAGCAGAGGGAAAAGGACCAGTCCAGGCAAGATCTGAAATTTATTACTTGTTCTTATCTTGAATAGAAAAGAAAGGCTCTTCGTTTAAAAAAATTGCTGACCACTGTGTGTCCTTTGGACTTCTGAACTTTTCCCTCATTGCTTTATAAAAACAACCTGTTAATTAACTTTGCGCCTGTTAGAAAGAAGTGAGCTTCCTCTGAACTCTTAGGATTCTCCATGAATTTGTAGAGCTGGGGCTCAAACAAGCAAAGGGCTAAGGCTCACCTGGGGTTTTATTCTGACTTTGCCTCCAGCTAGAAGCCCACCACTTTGGGCCTTGGTTTTCCTACCTTAAAAGGGGTTCTGTGGATTAGATCAGGGGTGGCAGCCTCTTTCGGTAAAGGGCCAGAGCGTAAACATTTTTGGCTTTCTGGACCATACGGTCTCTGGAGCAACTACTTAGCCACAGACAATGTGTCAACAAATGGATGTGATTCTGTTCCCATAAATTTTTTTTACAAAAATAGGCAGCAGGTTAGATTTGGCTCATAGGCTGTAGTTTCAGACCCCTGGATTGGATGATGTAGAAGTTTCTATTGCTAATATTTTATGATTCAACTTGTTTTAACAGCAACGCTATTTCCCTGGGAAAGTCACCTTGATTATCCAGACTTTTAAATGATTTATTTTTTATTTATTTACTTTTGGCTGCATTGGGTCTTAGCTGAGACACGTGGACTTCTCTCTAGTTGTGGTGTGAGGGCTCAGTAGTTGTGGCATGTGGGCTTTGTTGCCCCGCAGCATGTGGGATCTTAGTTCCCTGAGCAGGGATCGAACCCACGTCCCCTGCATTGGAAGGTGGATTCTTTACCACTGGACCACCAGGGAAGTCCCCAAACAGTTGTTGAGTATGGAGTTGGTGAGGTACTTAAGTATTTTTTTTTTTTGCTAATTACTGCAGCATTATTCACAATAGCCAAGATATGGAAACAACATAAGTGTTCATGGAGGGATGGATGGATGAAGATGTGGTATATAGATACACAATGGAACATTATTCAGCCACAAAAAGGAGGAAACCCTGCCATTTGTGACAACGTGGGTGGACCTTGAGGGCATTATGTTAAGTGAAATAAGTCAGAGAAAGAGAAATACTGCATAATCTCACTTACATGTGGAATCTAAAAAAGCTGCACTCTTAGAAACGGAGAGTAGAGTGGTGGTTACTAGGGGCGGGAGGGTGGAGGAAAGGGGAAGACAGTGGTCAAAAGAACAAACTTCCATTTAGAAGATGAATAAGTTCTGGAGATCGAATGCACAGAACCGTGATTATAGTCAACAATACTGTATTACATTCAAAGTTGCTGAGAGACTAGGTCTTAAATGTTCTCACCACAGAAAAGAGGTGGTAATTATGTGCTGTGATGGAGGTGTTAGCTAACACTGTGGTGCTAATCATATGAATGTATCCGATCAACTCATTCTACACCTTAAACGTACACAGTGTGGTATCTTTGTCCAGTTTTAGCATCAGGGTGATGGTGACCTCATAGAATGAGCTTGGGGGGGGGTTCCTTCCTCTGCAATTTTCTGGAATAGTTTCAGAAGGATAGATGTTAACTCCTCTGTAAATGTTTGATAGAATTCGCCTGTGAATCCCTCCGGTCCTGGACTTTTGTTTGTTGGGAGTTTTAAAATCACAGTTACTTGAACTTAGACAATGTAGTATGTCAATTACATCGGAGTAAAACAAGTATTTTTCTGCATCTTCTCTTACCTTTTTTTCCTCCATTATTGAATGCCTAGCATGTGTGTTATAAATGTAAATTACTACCTTAATGTTATTCTGCTTAAGATCTTGTGTGCTTAGGGTTTGTTGCTGTTGCTGGGTGTGGGGGGGGAAGCGGGCTGTATGGGATCGGAGTGTAGGGTGCTGGAAGGCAGGTTTGGTGTGGTCTTCTAGATGGGATGGCTGCCTGCATGTGAGGACCCAAACCTGTGAGAGCTCCTGGGACATCAGCCCCGACCTCAGGTGCTCAAAAAGGGAACTGCGTTTGTATCTGGAGCTGGGAAAGTGTGTGAGGTTAAGATTATGGAAGAGCGTGTCTCTGTTTAAAGGACAATGCCATCTCTCTTGTTAGAAAAATCAAACTGGAAAAACATGCTGTGATCACCGCGGCCCCAAGCCGCACTCAAGAGGGCAAAGCGTGTTGGCTCCCTGCTGGAGGGCCCTGGCTCCTCGCCAGGGTGACGCTCTGTCCTGGGCCCTCGCTGCCCTTCCTGGGGGCTCCATCAAGAACAGGAGACCGGTTCAACCCCATCCATTTCTAAGAGCTTCCGCTAATAAAAGAAATATAGCACACAGGCCAAACTTGAGCAACAGTGTGGCATATACTTACTCTTTATAAATATTATATTATTGCTACATAAAGCTTCCTTCAAAAACTTGTAATTTCAAAGGGAAAACTTAAAAGACCAGAGAAGCATATATCATGATAGTCTGCCTATTTCTGTCAAAGAGTATTATTTTAATTCAAATATTATATTGGCTTTTAAAATCATGACAAGCAATATGTGCTTATTGAAAAAAATCTCCCTCTGTCCATACCCACTGACCCTCCTGCCTACTACTTGCTGGGTAACAACTACAAACGATGTATTTTGTCTCTTCTGACCACGTGTGCGTCTGTGTATCTGTATGAGTAGATCCACTGACGATGATACACTATTTTTGCTTATTCAGGCCCCTGGTGTCACCATATTGTAGTCTGTCTAGCTGCAATGTGGTAATGCTTTTGATAGATCTTGGATGCTTAGCGTAGGAAGTAAAAAGAAACCTCATCCTTAAATGCATACAATTGCATTTGTATATTCCACAAGGAGGCCAGTCGAATCCAGTACTCTGAAGTGGAGGTCTGGGTCTGTTTCTAACACCAAGTTCTACTTTCACCTAAAATAGTCAGACGATTGAGGTAAGGGTGCTTGTTTTCCCACAGTCATAGGGCTAACTGCCCTCTTAAAATTTTTACTTTCCTACAGTAGCGCTAATCCTCACCAAATAGTCCCAGGTGCGATGATTATATAAAAACCTGTTGAATCTATTAGATGGAGAGATTATCTGCGTGCTTGAAGCAGATGATAAGCTGAGATAACATAGGACTGTATCATAGTTAGATAAACTGAAAAGTCAATAAACCAAAAGAAGCATAACTATAAATCACTCCCTAACTCAGCTCCTAGTTGGCCCCTGAGGCTCCATTAATCCTTGATCATTTTACTCGGGGCTCCTTAGGGCCATTTAGAGCCAAGCCCATCTTCCTGATTCTCCCACGTGGCAGTAGACACTGTTGTGGACCTTTGTCGGTGGTGTCATTTTGCTCAGATGAACAATGGACAAGGCTGGAGGAGAAAAGCTTAATAGTCTATTTTGTTGAAAATCTGAACCATTCAAAATGGGCTGACACAAAAATCAAAGACTCAGAATGCGGACTGTCATGGGGAGAGAAGGTATAGCTATTAACTGCATTTGACAAAAACGAAGCATTGTTTTTCAGGCAAAGGGAAGTTTAGGACAAATGGAATCTGTTGTAAATGTCCCAAGAATAATGAGCAAAGGAGAAATCTACGTCATGTCCCAACGCGGATGTAAATCTGACCTGTGTACATGGGGAAATGGTTAAAATTAGAGCAAAGTCAGTTCCTGATTAACACAGATGAGCGCACGCTTTCAAAAATTAGTAGGTCCTATGAGAAAGTAGATTTTCTATGGAAGGAAACCAGCAGAAGAAAATATGATGGTACTGACATCACGTGACAGAGAAAGGGAAAATTGTGTGTGTGTGTGTGTGTGAGAGAGAGAGAGAGAGAAAGAAGAGGGGTAAGGAGGAAACCCAGGAATTATGAGAGCAGTAGAATGAAGGGCACAGAATCTTATTATATCCTAAAGTGACTTTTTAAAAAGAACCAATTCATGGCATAGAGAAATTGTGAAAAGTGATATTAGAATTCTAAAGGCCTTACTTAGAATCTACTGTAATATTTAGCCCTTAAATAGTTTGCTTACTTTTCCCTGACTGTAAAAATGATATATCATAATGTTGACTTGGATGATGAAGGGCGAAGTCACTGGCTGTCCTGTACAAAACTCTGATATTTTATGCTTCACCATTCCCTGTGATATCTTCCTGCCCCTAAACCCCTGCAGCTGCAGCCAAGCCTGGAGCCTTCCCATCTAGAAGGCTGCAGGTGGACGGGGTCCAGGACTTAGGACAAGGCATGTGGAGCCCAAGATGGAGCAGTTGCTGTCATCTCCGTGATGTTTTCATTTATTTCTTTTATTATTTGGCTGTTCTCCCACATAGGGCCTCTGGCTAAAACCCCTCCAATTTAATTTACATTCTATTTTATTTTATTTTATTGGCTGTGTTGGGTCTTCATTGCTTCATGTGGGCTTTCTCTAGTTGTGGCGAACGGGGGCTACTCTTCGTTGCGGTGCATGGGCTTCTCATTGCAGTGGCTTCTCTTGTTGCAGAGCATGGGCTCTAGGCACGCGGGCTTCAGTAGTTGTGGCACGCAGGCTCAGTAGTTGTGGCTTGAGGGCTCTAGAACGCAGGCTCAGTAGTTGTGGCACACGGGCTTAGCTGCTCTGCAGCATGTGGGATCTTCCCTGACCAGGGATGGAACCTGTGTCCCCTGCATTGGCAGGCAGATTCTTAACCACTGTGCCACCAGGGAAGTCCCTTAATTTACATTCTAAATGGAACAGCACAGGACGCCCTCCTAGGCCTTGCTCACTTCCTTCTCTGATAGGCTTGTCAGATTTAGCAAACACTACAGACACTACAGATAATTCTGTCGTATAAGTAGGTCCCATGCAATATTTGGGATATACTTACACTACAGAAGTATTCACTATTGATCTGCAATTCCGATGTAACTGGCAACCTGGATTTTATCTGGATTTTTATTGTTTGAACTCTGGAAACCCCCAGAGCAGCTGGGAAGGGTCTTAGGAAGGTCAGAATAGGGTATTTGGGGTGAAGAGCACAGTACAAAGAGTAAGTAAATTGTCTCTTAAAGGACGAAACACAAACGCCTCTTAGTTGATCTGAAAACAGCCATTCTGGAGTCCTTGTCACTTTACCCACAACACTGCTCCCTGCAGGGGCGGTGGAGGTGGAGGTGAACCAGTAGCCCTTTTCCTTCCCTCGGCCCTTCTGGGCAAGGATCTGCATTTTGCATGTTTAAGGAGTAACTGCAGCACAGAAGAGTAGCTGGCGGGTGACGAGGCCGCTATACAGAGAACGGACCAGACACGGAAGAGGGCTGGGGGGGGAGTTGGAGGTAGGGGCAGGGAAACAAGGAAACACCAAAGACGCAGTGAGGAGCTAGAGGCACAGGCAGACCTTCAAGCCACACTTAGTGCACAAATGTAAACACACATAAGTATGCCCATGAATGAATTAAAAAATGTGTTCATTTCCTGAATCAACCTTATTTAACTTATTAATCTTGTCTGGGCTGTTCTTGCGAAATTTCCTAGTGAGCAAGAATGCACAGCCCCCATCTCTGGTGGGAGACAGCCAGCCAGGGGCAGAGCTGCTGGGCTCTGGTGGGGCTGCTGAGCCAGGGTAACGTCTAGAAGCATCTTTCCCCTAATCCTGAGATCCCAATTTGCATTGGTCCAGAAGGAATGCCTATTGTTTCACCTCTAATGGTTATTTGCAAATTCTATCTCAACCCTGTCTTTCTAGTTAGTAGGATTTTAATTCAGGTTTGAGAACCTATTAATTCTCAAGCCTGCAAAAGTTCTAGGCTGAATGATAATTACACTTGAGGCACCTAGAACAAAAACTGAAGGATACAATAGTCTAGCACAGACTCTTCCTTCTAATTAATTCATCATTATTTATCTTGACTCTTGGTTTGATGATCTTTTTGTAGAATTAGTCTTTATTGGAGTAATGCTGAATTCCATCAAAGTTAAGACTAGTTAACTATGGAGGAGATTTTCTTCTTGGACCCAAATGTTATTAAAGAAGCACCCCAAAACCCAAAAAACACACGTACACTGTCACACACAATCTATGGCTATGTTCCAATGTAGGTCCAGTGTCATGGAAACCAGTTAAGCTCTGCTGTGCCTCTCTGACTAAAATCAGATCAAAAGACAGTGTAGCAGCATAAACCTAAATTCAGTTTAGAGGGAAAAGGAGGTTCCGTATGCATATAGTCAGGAGGTTTTAAAATGATGAAATAAATCTGCCTTCTGTTATAAGGAAAGAAAACTCATAAACTGTGCAATCAATATTACTGCATCATCCATTTCTAATTTTGTCGCAGTGGTTCTTCAGGTCTTTTGGGAGAGTCATTTTGTGGATATCTTGGAATTTAAAAAGCTTTCCAACTCTGTGATGCTCAACAATCAGGTTGTCTGATTCCTGGAGGGGTCACACCCCTAAAAGTCGGGGCCTGATGATGGAGAGGAGGAGTTGGGTGGGATGAGTGTGCTGGTCCTAGGATGTTGTGTGGGCGTTTGGGGACGATCTTCCCCCTGTGCCATCCCTCTTGGTCCCACAGTTGCAGTCTCCTCTGTTGGTACCAGAGATGGAGATGGAGGAAGAAGGGGGTGCGTGGATGTGGCCGGAGGCTGGGGATAGAGGCGGGCAGGGGAGCAGAGGCGCTGCCTCCCGGGGTGTGGGTGGGGTTTGGTGACGGGTGACCGTGTGATAACAGCGAGGGGACCACGTGCAGTGTCTGGGGGCAGTCGTGCCGCCCCCCGGGCGCGGGGCCAGCTCTGCCCACTCACCCGTGCTGCTCTGGATGGTCCTCACGGTGGTGGTGGTGCGCGGCGGGGAGGAAGACCTCAGCGACACGCACTCGTCGTCCTGCGAGCAGCCCTTCTCGATGGCGCGCACGTAGCTGTGGCTCCGCATGCGGAAGCAGCTGGGCATCGGCAGGTCCAGGGCCTCCACCGCCTGTGACTCCAGCTCGCTGAACACCGACTCGCACACCGACTCGAACTGCCCGTTCACCTCCATCTCGCTCACCTGCGGGCGAGACGGGACCGTAACACCGCGCTGCTCCGGGGGAGAAGCCGCCTCGCCCTCGGAGCGTCTCCAAAGTGCATCCCCCAGAAGAGCTCCCCGTCCGATTGCAGTAAACTCCAGCGCATTTTATTTCCTCTACCTGACAGACTATAGTAGAATGGTATCTAGTTTATGATCCCAAATAGTCAATTAAATTCTAAAGAAAAAGAACTTTGTTTTTCACTTCTTTTTGTTTTAGTTAAATACCTTTAATTCCTTACAGAATCCTTTTAAACTGTATTTTTTTAAAAAATTAATTAATTAATTAAAAAAAAAAAAAAAAAAAAAAAGAACTTTGTTTTTAGAATGCAAGGAAGCGTGGTGTAGGGAAATCTTACATCAGGGCACGCCAAGGTGCTAATTCTTCCTTATTTATCATTGCAAACCTAGGGGCCAATTTTATAGGCCTACGGTCAGATTTCGTATATTTCAATGAGGCTGTAATTTTAGCACAAACGTTTTAGAAACTAGTATTTTTATTGTGCCTTTGGAAGTGACTAGTTCGTCAAATAATTTGCATCGACTGAAACTTAATTTAGTGCAAAGTATAAAAACAGGCCTTATATTTTCTGACAAGATACCCACATCATGCACAAAAATTGACCAAACCCAGATGTCAAAATCTTGAAAGGCACTATTGAGATTTTCAAACTATCTACATACTATTTAAAGAAGGTTTCATTCTTCTCTGTAAAAGCTGATATGGTCCACAAATTGTTTATAAATGTGTTTTAATATTCTTCCAAATGAGGTCTTCCCTTTTCGAAGAATCAGTTTTTATTATTATATTCCTCTGTACATAATTTACATTGGATTTGAGCACCACCTTAAAAAAAAAAAAAAAGCCAGAGCAGGTGCTTCTGTCAATTTCTCACTTTGCAGCTGATTTGATAGAGGTGTGGCAGCATTCTTCAAAGTTCTGCTACCTTCTAGAACTTCGTATGTCAAATTTCCTTAATATCAAATTCATGAGTAATTGAAAATTTAACAGATTAAACTATAATTAAGCTTAGAGCATATACTGAAAATGATGGCAATTTTTGCCTGTCTTCATTTTGTGTTATATGAAGATGCAGTCCAATAATGGCTAATTTCTTTAAACTTCAATTACCTTAAAGCATATCAAGTGGAAAAGAGACATATATTTCTTAATAATAATTCTTTACAGTTTAAAGTAGTATTTTCATATACTTTATCTAATTTGATATAAGATCCCTGCACATTTTCAAGGCTAATAATTATATATGTCCATATTTAAAAATTATATATATAATATATACTTGTTTTTAGGAGATAGTTGGAGGTGCATTTAGAGGTAAAGGGACATGATATTTGCAACTAATTGTCAAATATACAGAGAGTGAGCAAATGAGCCAAAACTTTAATAATCAATGAGTATGAATCTGGGTCAGTGATGTACAGGAGGTCTTTTTATTTTACATGTGACTCTTTTGTCAGTTTGGAATGATTTCAAAGTAAAAAGTAAAACAAACTATACATATATATTTATTATTATTATTAGATTTTCCCCTATTAATCAAACATCACAAAGAAATAGTAAAGTATCTATCCCTATCAAGGTAACAACAATTAAACTTGGATGATTACCTTTCAGAGGGTATTAGTGCCTCCTACCCTATTTTTCATAAAAAATGAATCAGAAAGTAAATATATTGAATAATTCTGCAACCTGTTTTTTTCCACTTAACCTTCTATTTTATATTTATATTCTTAATAGATTCTCCTTCTTTATTCTCTCTCTCTTTTTTTAAAATTTATTTATTTATTTATTTATTTTTGGCTGTGTTGGGTCTTCGTTTCTGTGCGAGGGCTTTCTCTAGTTGCAGCAAGTGGGGACCACTCTTCATCACGGTGCGCGGGCCTCTCACTATCGCGGCCTCTCGTTGCGGAGCACAGGCTCCAGACGCGCAGGCTCAGTAGTTGTGGCTCACGGGCCTAGTTGCTCTGCAGCATGTGGGATCTTCCCAGACCAGGGCTCGAACCTGTGTCCCCTGCATTGGCAGGCAGATTCTCAACCACTGTGCCACCAGGGAAGCCCCTCTCTCTTTTTTTTTTCATAAATTTATTTATATATCTCTTTATTTTGGGCTGTGTTGGGTCTTCGTTGCTGGGCGCAGGCTTTCTCTAGTTGCGTTGAGCAGGGGCTACTCTTCAATGGGGTGCACAGGCTTCTTATTGCGGTGGCTTCTTTTGTTGAGGAGCATGGGCTTTAGGTGCACGGGTTTCAGTAGTTGTGTCTCGCGGGCTCTAGAGTGCAGGCTCAGTAGTTGTGGCGCACGGGCTTAGTTGCTCCGTGGCAAGTGGGATCTTCCCCGCCCAGGGCTCGAACCTGTGTCCCCTGCATTGGCAGGTGGATTCTTAACCACTGCGCCACCAGGGAAGCCCCTTCATTCTCTTTTAACTTTTTGTTTTTATTATATACAGATACAGAAAACCATGCAAAATAAATGCATAGCTTGTGAATTATAATAAAGCCAACACCCTTGTACCTAGTACTCAGATCAAGGAACAGAATTTTCTCAGGCACCTAGAAGCCCCTCCATAGACCCCATCCTATCCACAGCCCCCACCCTCCCTCCAAAAGTAACTACTGCTCTGAGTTTTATTGTAAGCACTCCTTTGCATTTATGTTTTTTTCACCTAGATGTGCATCCCTAGACTCTACAGTTTGGTCTTACCCATTTTTAAAATTTATGATACCTTTTAATTCACTTTTAATATTCAGGCCTCCCTCCACCTGTTTTTAACAAATATTACAATTTATCTATTGAAGCACCTGGGGCGTTTGACCTGGAAAGTTTCCCAGAGTCTGGATTTGCTGATTTCCTGCACATGGAGGATTTAGCATGTTCCACTGTCCTTCGTGTTTCCTGAAATTTGAAAGTTGGATCCAGAGGCTTGATCAGACTCAGGTTCAATCTCTTTGGCAAGACTAGAGGTCATGTGTCATGGGCTGTCTCATCAGCAAGCACATTATGTCTGGTTATCTCTCTTTTTATGCTGTTGGGAGTCATCGATGCTCAGTGCCTAGATCCATTAGTTCATTGAGGGTTGCAAAATGGTGATATTCTTGGTTCTACCAACTTTTACAGTCACTAGTTGGAATTTTTTTTAAATAAAGAAATGCTTCCTCTCATATTATTTGGTTAGTGGGTTCAGTTCACACAGTAACAGCAGATGTTTGCTCTTTTCCCTTTTATTTACTAATTTAAAAAAAATATATTATTTATTTATTTAGTTGGCCGCGTCAGGTCTTAGCTGCAGTGTGGGCTCTTCGTTGCGGTGCATGGGCTCTCTAGTTGTCCCGCAGCATATGGGATCTTAGTTCCCCGATCAGGGATCGAACCTGCATCCCCTGCATTGGAAGGTGGATTCTTAACCACTGGACCACCAGGGATGTCTCTATTTACTAATTTTTAAGATAATAAATTTGTTTTCTTGTATCTACTAAACATGACCAGTTAATTTTTAAAAGTATCAAAATGGACTCATAGATTTTAAAGTATTTGACAGTTTTAAATCCACTTCGATTTTCATTCTTACTTAATTCATCTGTCCCATCTGTGGCCAGTGGGAACCTCTTAGGTTGGCTCCTGGGTCCTTTTGACATGAGACCAGTGGTCTTTGATAACTTCCTCTGTACCTGGTATGACAAGTTATTCAAAACTTATCTTGCATCTTTCCTGCCCAGTCCTGAAATTAGTATTTTTCCAGAAAGCCTTTTTTCTTTTAGTGGTAAATGGTATCACAAGAACACAATTTGGGCACCAGGAAGCTTCACTGTCATTGCTACAGGGTTGGTCATTCTTCCTAGGCCTTTCAATGGACAGAGAACTAGGTTATGAATACATCTAATTCAAATTCACACTGTAGTGTTTTTATGTAACTTCTTCTATGTTATATTTATACGTATATCTTTATCGCATATTAAAAATCCTGGTTTTCAAGGACACAGAAGATGATGGAATTGTGATATACTACAATAATTCATTTGCTTTCTTCCACAGTACGTACACAACAGCCTCAGAATAGCATACTAATACCACCACTGCCCAACCCCATTACTGAAGACAGTTCACAATTCTTTTTTTTTTTTTGCATCTGCTGTCTCTATTATTCCCTCATTTAAAAATAGTTGTGCTAGATTGACATTATCAGAGCATATAACATACACGTTCTCTCCCACTGTAGCTCTCATTAGTCTTAGTTTTACAAATAACTATACATTTAATGCTTGCCACTACATTTTTCATATAAAAAGATGATTCTTTATCCAACTTAGACACAAATATAGGTCAAATAGTTCTAGATGGCTTATAAAGACAAAGAGCAGACCCCTGACCCACCCATCCCACCCCCAATTCTCCCTCCCCAGAGGCAACCATTTTCAATTCTTCCAGTTGGATCTTATGCTGTTTGCATCCATATTGCGGAACACATGCTTATGTGAATCTCTTGATATGTTCATAGACCTCTTGCTTTCCTTCCTGCCCTTGAAGCATCCCTCTTAGAGTTTCCTATCCTACTGCAATCTATGGCTGCCAAGCCCACTGCTGTCCTGGGATCTCCCTTCCCCATCATTCCAGGGGTGCCCTTTATTATCTAGCCTGTGGTGAAGCCCCTGTTCCCTCTTCCTTATTTTATTCCCTCCTTTCAGTGGAGCACATCTTCCAGTGCTTTCTTGGGAAGGCGCCACCTCACATTGATGGAAATGTCTGTACCCCACCTCTACCATTAAGGGAGAGCATGCTTGCATTTAGAATTCTAGCTGTATCCCTTCTTCCTTCAGATGTTTCCAGGCTTTGCTCCTTGTCTCTTAGCCTCCGTGTGTGCTAGAGATTGAGCAAGTGGATGCCTTTCTCATTCCTGAGCCTTTCCATGTGAGCTGGTTTGCCCCATCCCTTCTAGAACCTTTTTAGGTACCAAATGATCTAATGTTTCACCATGGCATTCTCTGTGTGGATCTTTCTCCATCCGTTTTGCTGGGTACTGTGTGGGCCCTCTTAATCTGCAAATTCATGTCTTTCAGTTCTGGGACAATTTTTTCGTTAGCAATTGCCTTCCTTCTGCTTTCTCTTTTCTTTCCAAAACTCCTAGTGTTCATTGTTGGGATCCAAGAACAAGAAACATGAAGAAAAATACATTGATACATCATAATTTCCAAAACCAAACCGAAGGACTTATACTTCCTGATCTCAAAACTTACTACAAAGCTACAATAATCAAAACAGTTTGGCACTGACATAGGACAGACATACAGACCAATGGAACAGAATGGAGAGTCCAGAAGTAAAGTCATGCATCTGTTTGCCACTAGTTCTTACATTTGGTCTTTTGGTTTGTCTAAAGCTCACTGTCTGGTAGATGCCTCAGGATGGGTTCATGGAAACAATATTCCCTGCATTCATCCATGCTTTTAATAGTGTGCCCATGCTTTTTAGAGTTGAAAGTCAGTTTTTTTTGGATATAAAATCTTTGGTTCACATTTTCCCCCTTGACTATAATAACAGATTACTCAATTTTCTTTTGGCATAAACTATTGTTATTATAGAGTCTGATGATAATTTAATTTTTGTTCTTTCTTAAGTCACTTGCTTTTTTTGTCTAGAAGTCCAAAGGGGGGGTGGTGGTTCTTTTTTTTTTTTTTTTTTTTTTTTAATTCTTCAAAATCCTGTAATTTTACTAGACTATGTCTTGGTATTTATTGTTTTGGGTCAGTTTCTCAGGTACATGGTATATTCTTTTGAATCTTTTTATTTCAGGGATGTTTTCTTTAATGTTTTATTATTTGCTCTGGTCCTTTGCTTTGATTATCTTCTTCAGAGACTTCTGTTATCTCTATGGTCAATCTTTGCCTATCTTCCATATTTATCAATTTCTCTTGAATCCTTTTTAACTCTTCTTCTTTTTTCTTGATTTAAAAATTCTTCCTCCTTTTCAGGTTCTATTTTTCTCAGTGTATAAAATGTCTCATTCATTTGCTCCTCTATTCCCTCAGTCTAATCTTCATTTCCGAAATGATTTTTCTTTTACTTCTAATTCTTTCCTGAGTTCTGTGACATCATTTTTAAGTTTTTGAAAATTCAGATATATCTTTTCCTCCCATGTCTTATGTCATTTTCTTAATATCTTTTAGCTTATTTTGAGAGAGTGTGTTACAGTTTTGATCTATTTCATGGGTGTGTCTTTCTGGCATGCTTTCATTTTCTGTAGGAATGTTATTCTGCTCCTTATTCCCTTTTCTTTATTATAGTGACTTTGTGATTTAAAGTGGATATTTTTTTGTTCCTCATTTCTCAGTAAAATTAGTTTTTCTGACCTTGAGAAGGTGATACATTCAGGATTTTCCCCCTGAATTTTCCACAGGGCTTCCTCTTCTATTGTTTTAGCATTGTGTTGCTTTCCAAGATTTCCTGATTCTCTTGTTCCTTCCCCCAACTTTTACCTGAACCTTCTCTTTTCTTCTTTGCTATTGTCTCTATCTTGCTCATATTTGATTCTATTCCCAACTGTTTCTTCTCAGAACTGGGCCTTCTTCTTGAAGGAAAAACTGGTTGGTTGGTTTCCAGTGTATACATAGGCTCAGATTTCCCCAACCTCTCCTGATTTTACTGCAGGCTCCTTGAATTTACCTGCTCTTAGAGAAGGTAAATCCTTCCCAGTTTTGGCTGCTGTTCTCAAATACATACCCCACCCCCCCAAACTACCTGCTGCTGGTTTCCTTCTGCTTTACTCACATCCATCAAGAAAGTCATTGTTTTCCTCTGTGTTCTCCGGCACAGATGTGGATGCAACACAGGCTTATGGCTACTGGTGGTTTGTTCCTATCTACTTACATTTTGGGTTCACGGAATATCTTGCCATCTGATTTTGTTGTAAATGTTGTCCATGAGTTTTTAGTTTTTCTATCTAGTTGCTCTGTCTGCTTTTATACAGAGACTCAGGGAGATTCAGACACTAAGCCACCACCTCCAGGATATTGTATAGTATGATTGGACCATAATTTATTTAACCACTGCTTTGTGGATGATGATTCAAGTATGTCCTTGGAGGCCATGCTATGACCAACTTCCTTGTTTGTTTATCTTTATATTCTGGTACTTTCATTTCTATATTATAAAGTTCCACAAGTGGGATTCCCGTGCCAAAAGATTTATTTTACCTTTTGTAGATTTTACCACGTTACTTTCAAAAACAATTGTAGCAATTCATCCCAAATAGCAAGTAAGTCAGAGCTCATTTCTCAACATGGTCACCAGTACTGGGTATTAGCTGTTTTTGCTGCCTGATAGGTTAAGAGTGATATTGTGCTGTTTCAGTTTATCTTTACCAGCCTACTAGTGTATATGAACATCTTTTCCTATATTTATTGGACTTGGTACTTTTTTCCCTTTTGATTTGCTATTTCATAAGCTTTGCCCCAAATTCTTTTACGTTGTTTGTCTTTTCATACTAATTGGTAGAAACACTTTAGGCAACTGGAACATTAAGCTTTTTTCTTGATGTGTTTAAATGTTCCCCCTGTCAATTTTAACTTTAAGATGTCTTTTGCTACACAGAAATATTTGATTTTTAGTTAGATTAGATGTCTATGTTTTATTTTATGTTTTCTATAATTCTTATTTTATTAAAAGTTATAATTCTCACCATAATATCATACACATATTCCCCTAATTTAAAATTTTTTGTCACTTTGTGTTAGTGCTCCGATTTTAAATTTGTTTGGATTTATTTTCTATATGGAAAGAAGGAGTAGTTTAATGCTCTTTCTACTATATCATGGGCAATTCGCTTGAATTCTCTGAGCCTCATTTTCCTAATCTTTAAAATGCGTATAATAATACCTACATCATAGGGATGCTTTAAGGATAAAAAAATGAAATATACAAGTGCACATTTCAAGACACATGGTAGGCATTCGATAAATACTAGATATTATTTTGTGAGATAGTGTAGTGGGAAGAATGAGACAAGTTACTCTAATTCTCTAAGACTGAGTTTCATAAATTTAAAAAATGATCTTTCTTATAGTTGCTATGAAATTAATGAGATAATATGCAAAGCTTATAGCTTATATCAGGTAAGCAATACATGGTAACTATTCCATTATTCTCATTTTCATTATTACTACTACTATTATTGGCATTATTATTGCCACCCATACCCCAATTCCAGCAGACATTGGAGAAACTTACCAGTTAGGAGTCAGGACACCTGGGTTTTCTAGGTTCTGTCACTGACTAGCTGGGTGCTGACAGATGCTTAATTTATTTGAGTTTCCATTTCTTTGTGTATATAAAGTGAAGGGATGATCTAGGTCAAAAGTCACAGCTAAACTGCTGGTATTACCACCAAGCACAATAACTGCCTAATACATTCATGTTTTAAAAATGATGTGGGACTTCCCTGGTGGTGCAATTGTTAAGAGTCTGCCTGCCAATGCAGGGGACACGGGTTCGATCCCTGGTCTGGGAGGATCCCACATGCTGTGGAGCAACTAAGCCCACAACTACTGAACCTGCGCTCTAGAGCCCACGAGCCACAACTACTGAAGTCTGCGTACCCTATGGCCCATGTGCTGCAACTACTGAGCCCACGTGCTGCAACTACTGAAGCCTGTGCTCCTAGAGCCCGTGCTCCTCAACAAGAAAAGCCACCACAGTGAGAAGCCTGTGTACCGCAACGAAGAGTAGCCCCTGCTTGCTGCAACTAGAGAAAGCCCGAGCACAGCAACAAACACCCAACGTGGCCAAAAAACTATTAAAAAGATAAATAAAGATAATGGAGTCCCTCTTAAAAAAAAATTAAAAAATGATGTGGAAACTCAACATGTTACTGGACAAAATATGTCTGTGAGCTTCTAGTTTATGATTCCAGATGAAGATATTTGAGGTTTGGACTTGAAATAAATTGAGATGTAAATTAAACTAATTTGGAAATGACAGTTATTATACCAAATATTTTTTTTAAATGTGACTTTCTATAATTCTTTCTTCTTAAGTCTTACTTTAAAAGCCCCTGTTTTATTAGATGTATATATAGTAAAAAAATACAGAAAGGTTTTAAACATATAAAAATGTGTTCAGTTTTTCTCTATCATCCAAGCACAGTCTGTTTTTAGGAATGTTTTATTTCTGTAAGGTATGAATGGCAGAAACAAACAATTTAGTTATTCTAGACCAATTTCTTGGCTTACAACATTTTACTTTGATCTTTCTAGGAGCCTTTGATGAATAATATATCAATAATATATCAGGTTTTAAGGAGAAATAGGATATAATGTACTTAAATTCTATACTACTAGAGCTGCTACTAAAGATCTGTAAGAGAGAATATCTCCGACATCACAAAAACCAACTACTTTTTGAAAAGCCTAGAGTATAGTAGGATTGCTTTGAAGAAGAAACCATTCCCTTTGAATAATGACAACGTTGGGACTGCGATAGAAAGTTTGAAATTATCCTTCACGATACTCTATTACTTGAAAATTGAATATGGAACTAGAAAAATGGTGTGTCATTAGGAATCCATTTAGGATGGCTCTGCTTTCTGTATTTTACTAAAAGCGAAATGATCATGCCACTGAATTGCAGACTTGACCCGCCCCTGGATCAAGGCCCACATGTGCCTTTTCAGTGATTTGTTGATACTTTACTAAGTTGTCACCAGGAAGTGACACTGTCTCAAGGAAGGTCAGATCTACAGCATAGGGACTAAAAGCAGGCAGCTGTGTAGACGCATGTCCTGATGGGGAAGTGACCTGCTCTCCTGTTTTAACCATGTAAAATTATGAAAGCTGTAAGTGTGTATAAACATTTTCCAACGAAATATTCTAAACCCACCGAAGTATTCTGCAGGTATGACACCTGGGATTTGTAGACTATTTTGCAATTCTGGAAGGCTATATGACCATGAGCCTGTCCAGCATAAAGATAAGCTTAAAGACGTTTTAAATATTATATTGTTTACTGTGAAAAAAGTAAGAACAAGGCAAGTCCAAATTTCACCAAATGAGGTGCCAAATATTTACCTAAGAGTTGGGATAGTGGGTATCACTGGACAGCAGTACCTAGCACAGATAAGTGTGCATACTCTTGGAGATTACATTTATTTATTCATTCATTCATTCATTTTTGCATGCTGCTCTGCGCGGCATGGGGGATCTTAGTTCCCTGACCAGGGATCGAACCCTGGCCCCTGGCAGTGGAAGTGCAGAGTCCTAACCACTGGACCGCCAGGGAATTCCCTTTGGAGATTACTTTAAAGTGAGGAAATGTACAGTAGGCAAATACTGGAATCTAGTATGTCAGCTTTCCCTGACTCCTGCCCTACCCTGCTTTTGGAGCCTTGCTGTGATCCCTGCCTTTGCTTTTCAAGAACCCATTTAGAGCAGGGAGCTCTATTTTGATGGTAGGGACAAAATGAGAGCAGTGGTCCTATTTCGGGGTCTCACTCTGACAGATCAGAGATGCTTCAGTGCTTAGTCTATCACCACCACCAGCATTACCACCTTCACTATCACCACTACCACCACCATGACCACCAACTCTACCACCACCAGCATTACCACCTCACCACCATCTCCACCACTATCCTCACCACTACCACCACCAGCAGCAGCAGCACCAGCAGTAGCAGTAATTCTCACCTTGATGATCACAATGTCTTTCAAACTAGCTTCTCTGCCTCTAGCCTCTTTCTCATCCTCTCTAATCTTTCCTACATTTTTTTTGCTACATTAATTATCCTCCATCAAAGTTCTGATCATATCTTTTGCCTGCTTAAAAGCTGAAGTTTTAATTAATCTTCAATCAGTCCCATTCCTAATGAATAAAGTCCAGTCCCCTGGGCCCTGAATGGAAGGCCATGTACAAAAAAATGTCCCCAGGACAAAATTCAGAACAGATTTCCCATTGCTCTAAGTATTCTGAGCTCTAACTACACTTGAGAATTCATTATTCCTTGAATATGCTTTAGGCCAGCATTTTCAAAGTTCAGATATATACTACGTTAATAAATACTTCTTTATTAATGTATTGCTTTATTAGAATCACTTGGAATATTTGTTAAAATGCATATTCCTAGACCCCATGCCTAGAAGCTCTCTCTTTAGAATCCTCGGTACTGAACACCTTTTACTCAGTCAATTTGGGATCTTGGTGACAATTTTGTGACCACAAAGAAAGTCCCATTTAACTTCTGGTTACTTACATATCTTACAGTGTGTTTATAAGAATGAATATTATGAAAATATGAAGCAGTTGGCACAGTGCCTGACCCAATAAAGGCAGCTCTTATGGTTAATTCTTGCCCTACCTACCTCAGAGTGTTTTTTTAAAACTAATTAATTAATTAATTAATTTTTAGCTGCATTGGGTCTTCGTTGCTGCACGTGGGCTTGTCATTGTGGTGGCTTCTCTTGTTGCAGAGCACGGGCTCCAGGCGCGAGGACTTCAGTAGTTGTGGCTTGCTGGCTTCAGGAGTTGAGGCACATGGGCTCAGTAGTTGTGGCTCACTGGCTTCAGTAGTTGTGGCACGTGGGCTCAGTAGTTGTGGCTCGCTGGCTTCAGTAGTTGTGGCACGTGGGCTCAGTCGTTGTGGCTCGCGGGCTCTAGAGCACAGGCTCAGTAGTTGTGGCGCATGGGCTTAGTTGCTTTACAGCATGTGGGATCTTCCCGGACCAGGGATCGAACAATGCAGGTGGATTCTTAACCACTGCACCAGCAGGGAAGCCCATACCTCAGAGTGTTTTTGTTCAAGTAAATAACGTTTGTTATTTACAGCACTTTCACGTTTTTTGTATGCTCTCCATTAGACTGTACACTTGGGGAGCAGGATTTAGGCATTATTCACCATTGACTAGCTGGCAAAATCTGGCCCAGTGTTTTGCTCACTGCATATGAGCTGAGTTAATAGTATGGTGCTTAGTTTTAAAACTTGTGATAGAAATTAAAATTCAGAGCTCCTAAACATTATTACAAAAAAATACCCTTTTTCCTCCCAGAGGAAGCCCTGGAGCCACCTCCTGCTCGCCTGGTGGCCCCTGAAAGCTGCAGGGTCAGGCCCTCCAGGAGTCCTAGGTTCAACCCTCCCTTGGTCTGGGCAGCCTAACCCTCTCCCACATTCTCTGAGACCATCAGTGGGAGTCACCAAGAAACTTTAGCTGAATATTTCGGATGCAACATTAAGTCACCTTTACTGAGTCTTCATCCCTAGTTCTGGGTACCAGTTCTTAGAACTGGGCTTGTGTCTTATAACCAAGATGCAATATTCACCTAGGACCCAGTTGGGGTAAATAGATCGTATCTCATTTCCCGTGCCTGGGTCCCTGTCTTGATTACCTGCTTAATACTTTTATGATTTGACACTGCCTTGGTTTTGCCAATGATGTCTACCCTGTCCTTCTATCCTTCAAACATCTTTACAACCGAAGCCTCATCCAACAACTCCTTAATGACTAATTTGTTGGTGCCAACTGACTGCTAATGAATTTCCAAGGACTCCCCTGATGTGCTTTATCCATCTGCCAAGGACCCCTCCCCTGCTGGTAGACTGTTGGTACCAGGAGCCCCCTGTGACCAAACCAGGCAGCATTTAGACCTGACCTCCTGCCAGACCCATCAGCATCATTCCGGGGGATGTCAACCTCCTCACGTCATGCCCTCTTGTTTTCCACCAACCCTCGTACAGTTCACAGATGCAGCCACAGGGCTCACCTGGCTGATGGTGCTCATGGCTCGCATGTAGCTCTCATTCCTGGAGCGGAACTTTGGTGATGTGAGCAGGCCCGCAGGGTCAAGGCTGTCTAGGCTTCGGTTGATGGAGACCTCACTGACGGCCCTCAAGTAACTGTGACTCCGGATCTGCAGTTTGGGGGAGTGCTCATTGGAAATCCTGGAAGAGAACAACGAAGAGTGTGTGTTTAGTCCTGTTCTAATACGCAGGCAGTAATAAGACAGGGTAGGACGGTGACTGATGTGGCACCCTACACACGGGGGCAAATACTAGAGATGCCCTCCTGTGGTTGCTAAACTCCCCCGTGGGGTCTAGGAAAGAAAACGTTTGATGGGAAATCATTGAGATCTGATGACATCAGAGAGCAATTATAATTTTTTCAGCCCAGGAAATAATTTCCTCAATCATATTTTCCTAGGCAGCCTGGGGAGGAGAGTAGAGCTGCTACTGCCCTACCCCGGACTTCTGCCCTGTGTAATTTGCAAGCTTTTCCTTTGTACCCAATTCTTTTCTGTGCCATCTTTTTGTTTTTGGACTTTCTAGTAACAACAAGTGGTTATATATCTATAACTATATCAATCTTTCTATCATCTATTTATCTCTCTATCTAATCTTGATCTCATTTAGTTGAGATTTAACTTAGTGAACAAAACTTAAATTTTAGACATTAAAAATGTGTGCATCTCTAAATCTTGATATCCAAAGACAAGTCTTTACATACTTTATACTCTTCAGATTTTTTCCGAGATGCATTTTTTATTTTATTTTATTTTTTATGAACACATATTTCTTTATTAAGTCAATATCTTTTGCAAAATGAAAAAAGCCTTAGCATACAATATCTTTATACTTAAGGTAATAAATCTGTTTATTAAATGTATTCATATTTGATATATTAAATTCAGAACTATTCAACTGTATTAATAAATTTCCCAGTATACTTATTAATTAATTAATTAATTTATTTTTGCTATTTGACATTAGTCTTTTTTAAAAAAAATTTTATTGAAGTGTAGTTGATTTACAATGTTGTGTCCCAGATGCATTTTAAAATTATAAAAGTAGAAATTGCTCCTTGCAAAAAGCCAAGATATCCATAGGTGCTCAAAGCAGAAAGTGGGTCTCCACTCCCCTTCTTCCTGCTCTAGAATTCCACTCCCCTGAAAGAACTACCCAGAGCAGCTCAGTGTACGTCCTTCCTTACCCTTTCTATACACGTACAAACAATTATTTTTTTTAGTAATTTAAAAAAAATTTTACTGAAATATAGTTGATTTACAATGTTGTGTTAGTTTCAGGTGTACAGCAAAGTGATTCAGTTATACATATATATCTATTCTTTTTCACATTCTTTTCTATTATATGTTATTACAAGATATTGAATACAGTTCCCTGTGCTATACAGTAGGTCCTTGTTGTTTATCTATTTTATGTATAGTAGTTTGTATGTTTTAATCCCAAACTCCTAATTAATCCCCCTCCCCCTCTTTCCCCTTTGGTAACCACAAGTTTGTTTTCTATGTTTGTGTTTATTACTAATTTTTAAAGTTTGTTTTCACGTGGGATTCAGGGCGATTTTTCTTTCATTATTAAATTAAAATTTTTTTTGCTGTAACATTGCTTACAATTAAAAATTAAAGTTGATAAGGAGATAGATGTAGACCCAATATAGCTGCTATTATTTATCATTATTCTGGAGATCCTAGCTAATGAAATTAGAAAAAAAAAAAGAAATACGAATATAAATATTGTGAAGAAAAGGTGAACTTTGAGTATTTACAGATTATACAATTAATTAGTAGGAAGGTAAAAGAAAATCAACTGAAAAACTGAAAAAAATGAGAACTAATAAGAGTGATCCCCCAAATAGTTACATACAGGGTAAAAATAGAGAAATTAATAATTTTTCTATATACTTCCACCACCAAGTAGAAATTTTACTTTAAAAATCCCATTCAAAATGGCAAAACATTATAAAATAAGTAGAAATTACAAAAAAGAAATGCACCAGAAATTTTTGAAAAAAAGTGATAAAACTTTATGGAGGGCAGGGTGGCGCAGTGGTTAAGAATCTGCCTGCCAGACGTAGAGAATGGACTTGAGGACACGGGGAGCGGGAAGGGTAAACTGGGACGAAGTGAGAGAGTGGCATGGACATATATACACTACCAAATGTAAAATAGATAGCTAGTGGGAAGCAGCTGCATAGCACAGGGAGATCAGCTCGGTGCTTTGTCACCACCTAGAGGGGTGGGATAGGGAGGGTGGGAGGGAGACGCAAGAGGGAGGGGATATGGGGATATATATATACATATAGCTGATTCACTTTGTTATACAGCAGAAACTAACACATCATTGTAAAGCAATTATACTCCAATAAAGATGTTTAAAAAGGAAAAAAAAAAGAATCCACCTGCCAATGCAGGGGACACAGGTTCGAGCCCTGGTCCAGGAAGATCCACATGCAGTGGAGAACTAAGCCCGTCCACCACAACTACTGAGCCTGCGAGCCTAGAGCCCGTGCTCTGCAACAAGAGAAGCCACCGCAATGAGAAGCCAGTGCACCTCAAGGAAGAGTAGCCCCCGCTCACCGTACCTAGAGAAAGCCCGAGCGCAGCAACGAAGACCCAACGCAGCCAAAAAAAAAAAAAAAATTTTATGGAGGGCAATAAACAAGTCCTAATAAAAGAGGAAAACAAATTTCCTGGAGGGAAAACTCAATATTGTAAAAAAAAGTTAAAATTTCCCTAAATTAGTCTATAAATTTTATGCTAAAAGCTGAGAATTTGATTAACAGCCACTTTTTGGAACTACGCTGAAGGAGGGGACAAATTAGAACAGATCTAGAATTTAACATCAAAAGGAAATCTCTTATGTATTTTACTACCATAAAAGAGAAACTGATTGTTCTAGCGGTGTTCCCTTTGGATCCTGTGCCATTATGGAGATTCCCCATGGACCACTTTATAAATGCCCATGCCAGAAATTCCAGCCAAAAAACCAATAAACTGAAGAATAAATTTTCCCTTTGAGATTTCTTCTAGGAAAAGAGAGACTTAACTAGAAGCATTTATAACCTGAAGTTCACTTTCACATAGAACTTGAGAGGTGACAAATGTGTTTCTTTGGCTATTTTGTAACCTGACCCAGAGCAATGATATTGCCAACATAAATAATGCTGCTCTTCCAAGCGGTTATCAGGGCAGCATTGGGGGTGGCTGTTTCGTAAATGATCTCCATTCAAAAGAAGAAGTGAAAACCCAATGTTCTGAGAAATGAGTGTCTGCTGGCTGAGATGGAGAATGAAGCATCATTGAAATAATCATTCACCCTGGCTGCTTGTTATGAAATAAAGCATAATTCCCAAATTCCAAACTGAAAAATCATTCAGAAGAGATTGAATAGTTCTACTTTGGTGAGTCATTTCTGATAAAACAGTGCATTCTTTAATGATACACTGAATATAAGGAAATGAACTCTTTTATCTTGTCCACTTAGAGAGCAGAGCCCACAGCTGTCAACATAAAGGGTACAGTATGTACATGTGCTCCTGACGCTGAAACACTCATGAAAGAAATTCCAAAAAAGAATGCAGTGATTATTTTCACCTCAAGAGGAAGTTGATTTGCTAGGAAGGAAAGGAGTGTGCCTATTCAGAAATATTAGCTCTCGTGTAAGATTAATTATTTATCAATGTTAGCCTATTCAAATGACATCCATCATTTTTCACTTTCTCCCCAGATTGCTTATGCTAAGTTAACCTCTCATGGCTTATCCCAACTGAACTGAGATTTTGGCCTGGTTGAGCCCCATTCATTATCATGTCCTTTAACTGCACCCAAAGGTGGGACGATGCCCTTAGGTGGCTGTGGATCAGCTAGACAAACACACTTGGCTAGTGTATCAGTAAGAGTGCCACTGCAAAAAGAGAAAATGCAATAATACTTGGAACACAACATTTAAACAAAATTTTTATTTTATTGAAGTATAGTTTTTTTAATGTTTTAAAATATTTTAATTTTATTGGAGTATAGTTGATTTACCACAATGGAAAAGAATAGTGATAATAACCTATATGAAGTATAGTTGATTTACAATGTTATGTTAATTTCTGCTGTACAGCAAAGTGATTCAGTTCTCTCTCTCTCTATATATATATAAATGTGTGTGTATATATATATACACACACACACACATATATATATATATATACACATTCTTTTTCATTATGGTTTATCACAGGATGTTGAATATAGTTCCCTGCACTATACAGTAGGACCTTGTTGTTTATCCATTCTCTGTATAATAGTTTGCCTCTGCTAATCCCAAACTTCGAATCCAACTACCAACTGTCTCCTCTACCAACCCTCTCCCTTGGGGACCACAAGTCTGTTTTCTCTGTCCGGAACACAACATTTTAAATCAATGTCCCCAAAGAGAAAATGATTAACCCTGTAATGTGTCACTAAAATTATAATTCCACAAGATGAATAAGCTCTGGGGAACTAATGTACAGCATGGTAACTAGAGTGAATAATACTGTGTCATGTACTTGAAATTTGCTAGGAGAGTAGAACTTAAGCATTCTCACCACACACACACAAAAGGTGAGGTGATGGAGGTAATAATTAACCTGATTGTGGTAATCATTTCAAAAAACATGCAGTCAAACTATCACATTGTACACTTTAAGTATATACCATTTTGTCAGTTATAATATATACACGTTATAATATATACAAATAAATACAAGTTTGTCAGAATGGATAATAAAGCTGAAAAAATATAACTTCAGATGGTTTGAATTTTTTTTCCTCCAGAGAAGGAAATGCTTCATGACTCTGTGAGTCTAATGGGAGAATTTCTGGAGGTGATGGACTATCTTACTGATTGATCTATATCCTAATTTCTGTTTGTTCTTTTTTTTTCTCCCACTTTGCCTTGACTTCGACTTATAAAAGCATTGAAATGTCAGGTTATTCGATAGGACTCAGAGGAAACATTTTATTGACTCTGGGGTTAATCCAATTGCTCTGTTTTGAAGATGAAAGTATTTTGTCCTTGGTCATGACTCTGTTATCAATTCACTCTCACAAGCATTCATGGCTTCAACTGAGAGGCTTTGATTCCTTTGGCCTCAGTGTGGAAAATGGTACTTAGTGGGTGACACCGCTCAGTTACTAGTTTTGGGGACTCTAATGCAGGGTGTTCTTTTGGTCAACCTGCTTTGGTAAAACCGAGCCCAGCTTTCTTCTCAGCAACTTCATGTATGATGCCTTTATAGTCCTTCTGAACGTATAACTTGCATTCACGTTGTTCACTTTGGCAGCTCTGAACTCTTGAGTTATTTCTACTTTATAATAATAGCTGACATTTATTACCATTTACAAACCACTTAGTTATTATTAATACCAACCTGCAGATAAGGAAACCATGGTTTCGAGAAGTTATGTCGTGTTCAAGGTAATTGAGACGGAACCTTGGTCTTTCCTTGACTTCTGTATTCTCTTCCCATCTCCTATTTCTTGGGGAATCTTGCCGACACTCACATGGGAGTTCCTATTCCTCTCCCTTGTCCTCAAATGTTCTTATTCCCTAAGATTTTACAGTTCTTTATATTCTCATTTTTTCTACATTCTCTCCTTGGACAACCTCATCTGCTCAGTCGCTTCTACTACTAACTTTATCCTGACAACTCACAGATCTATTTGTAGCTCATAACTCTTAAACTTCAAAACTAAACTTCCAATTAACTGTGCACTTCTACCCAGGTGTTCCACAGGTATCAAATACTCATCACAACCCCCAAATGAACATGTTACCTTTTCCCTCAAATTTGCTCCTTTTTACTTATTCCACATTGAGATGAATGGCATTGAAATCTATCCTGTCAACCAAACCAAATATCCAGGTGTTTATCCTGTTTCCCTCTTAACTGTCCAAATCCAGTTGATGATCTAATTTTCTCAGTTTTACTTCCTGGATACACTTACAATTCCTTTCCTCCACGTCTTCCTCACCCTTCTTGCTTCATTACTTCCTTAGTTCAGCCTTCATCTTGATCCTCCCAAACCAGGCTCCCTATGGCCGGGCTTGTCCCCTGCAGTGCATCTCTCTTCTCCTGCTAGTGATTAGGACACTCTCTTGCTTAAAAGTCCTCTGTGAATCCTCTTCATCGGTGGGAGAAAGTCTAAACTCTGTACTTACTTTTCTAGTATCACCTTTTGCTACTTCCTCACATGTACCATGCATACCCTGTCATGCTTCTTTATCTCTGCACATGTTGGATTTTTTGTTTTTGTTTTTTGCTTGGAATACACTTCTTCCTCCACTTTCTACCCACAGAACTCTTACTTCAACTCATTTATCAGGTCACTAGGTGTTAGAGCACCTATTGCCGGGAGAATCTGGAATCATGATTCCAGATCACTGAGTCTAATGGGATTCTAGTCAGTTCTCTTTAGAAAGCCTCCTTTGTTCTCTCTGACTAAATAAACTACTTCTCCATCTGTACTCCTGTAGTGTCTTTTATATTTCTCTGCCACACACTTTTCCCATTGCTGTAGTTTTTTGTTTACATGTCTGTGTACTCCTTCGATTTTTGAGTTCTTAGAAGGTGGAGTCAGTATTTCATTCATTTTGCTACGCAGTGGTACACTGGCCCTGACATTTTTAAAATGACTAATGATGACTAACACCTACTTGAGTACTTTCTTTATGCCAGGCACTGCACATGAATCACCCCATGAAATAGATGAATGAATACATAAATGAATGAGAGGGGAACTCAGTTGATCACTACTCTAGACCTGAAATAGTTTCCCAAATTTCAACATTCTCTTACTTATAGCTAAAGACCCTATGAAGGATTTTAAAAAGCTTTATTGCGATAAAATTCATACACCATAAAATTCACCCTTTTAACATGTACAGTTCAGTGGTTTTTAGTATATTCACAGAGTTGTGCAACCGTAACCACTAATTTTAGAATGTTTTCATTCCCCCTCCCTGTCCACATTCCTGTACCCATTACTAGTCTCTCTCTATTCCTCCTTACTACTAACCCTTGGAAACCACTAATCTACCTCTTGTCTCTATGTCTTTGTCTATTCAGGACATTTGATACATATGGAATCGTATAATCTATGGCTTTTTCCCACTGGCTGCTTTCACTTATCATGATGTTTTCAAGGTTCATCCATGCTGTAGCATGTATCAGTACTTCATTCCTTTTTTTTTAACATAAATTTATTTATTTATTTATTTATTTTTGGCTGTGTTGGGTCTTCATTACTGTGCACAAGCTTTCTTTAGTTGTGGTGAGTGGGGGCTACTCTTCGTTGCTGTGCGAGGGCTTCTCATTGTCGTGGCTTCTCGTTGTGGAGCACAGGCTCTAGGCACGCAGGCTTCAGTATTTGTGGCACGTGGGCTCAGTAGTTGTGGCTTGCAGGCTCTAGAGCTCAGGCTCAGTAGTTGTAGCACACGGGCTTAGTTGCTCTGCAGCATGTGGGATCTTCCCAGGCCAGGGCTCGAACCCATGTCCCTTGCATTGGCAGGCAGATTCTTAACCACTGCACCACCAGGGAAGCCCAGTGCTTCATTCCTTTTTATGGCTGAATAATATTTCATGGCATGGATTTATACCTTAATTTGTTTGTCCTTTCATCAGTTGACAGGCACTTGGTTTGTTTCCACTTTTTGTCTTTTATGAATTATGCCGATATGAACAATCATGTTCAAATTTTTGTGTTGGCATAGGTTTTTTCAATTCTCATGACCGTAAAGGTTTATAGGAAAATATTATTCAAGATAACAGAGCAAGAAACTTCACATATGAGGTGGGACTTCTGGAATGACAGAGGAAGGACCTCAGTGAGTCCTAGTCTACACAAAAGCAATTGCAGAACTACTGGCAACATCAACCATTACAGAACTCTGGAAATTGAACTCAGAGAACAAACTGAAAATTATTTATGCAAGAAAAAGTACTGAATGTAGATACCCCCATTCCCATGCTCCTCAGCTCCTTGGCATAGCAGCCACAAACCACAGAAGCCTCAAAACCAACACAGGGGATGCACCTCATGGAGCTCGGTTGAAAGCATTATCTTCAGTGCATGGTGATGTTTTGACTGGTCTCTCACCTCCCTGGAAAAGCCCCATCCCCAGAGTGTTGATACTATTTGATCTGACTGGGAGCTCAATTCTGTGGAAAAACCCCTATCCCAGGTTGTTACCCAAAACAGTAGTAATTGGCTGAAATCGCTAACATCATAGCTGCCTGAGGTTATAATTTCAGTTGGAGCAAAACAAGAGCCTGGCCCAAAATTTAAAAGAAAGACCTGGACAATTTGATGGCTATGGGGGATATTTAAAAGTTTTGATGTGCTGCTTAAGAACCTAGAAGGCTTCATGTATGCACAAGGCTGTGCACATGCCCAGAAAAGACCTAAGAAAAGGAAAGGACTTTGGTCACTCACCTGTGGCTGACCTTGAAACCCTGCATAAGCAGGAATTGAAAGCTAAGGCTGATTTGTAAACTTCCTGAAATTTGAAAGTGTGCCTTCATAGGCAGATGCCATTGGCAAAAGGTGGAACTCTTATTGGTTTAAAGTATTTAGAAAATATTCTGACCAATCACTGGCTAATCACTAAACTATGATGACCCCAGGGTGAACCCAAGGAAGCCAGGTTTAAAAATAAAAGCAAGAATTTAATAAAAGGAAGCAGAGAAGTCAGTAGATATATGTTATAGGGAATCCAGAATCTAAAGAGCTAGTCCAGGAAAGTTGCTAAAGAATAATCAGTAGCAAGGTAGAACAAACAAACAAAATGAATAAAATAAACTGGGGTGGGAGGGAGAGAAAGGATGGAGGGGGAAATTTGTAGATTAAGAAACTCAAAATATATATCAAATTCAGGAAGTGGGAAACATGAAGTATAGTATTAAGGGAAGGATACTTTGGACGATAAAACCATAAACAAAGACAAGGTAATGATTACCATAAAAGTCCGGATAGTGGCTACTTTTTAGGAGAGGGAGACACTTGATCTGGATGGTAGTTTCAAGGGTATTTGCCTTATGATAATTCATCTGCCTTATGATAATTCATTAAGTCATGTCTTTTGTGTGATTTTTGTATATGTGTTTTATTTTTCAATATAAAGATTTAAATAAAAAGGAATTGGGGAATATCTGGTTCAAGAGTTGCTATAATATCTAAAATGTACGATTTTCCACAAAAAAATAATGCGACCTGCAAACAAACGAGAAATTATGGATCAAATACAGAGAAAAAGCAGCTAATAAAAAATGTCCTTGAAGGGAGCCAGATGTTGGACTTAATAGACAAAGACCTTAAATCAGTGATGAATATTTTCAAAGAACTAAAGGCACTATGTGTAAAGATTTAAAGGAAAGCATGACAACTATGTATGACCAAATTGAGACTATCAATAAAGAGACAGATATAACAAAAAAAGAATCACATAAATTTTGGAGTTGAAAATAACGATTATTTTCTGAAATGAAATAAATAAGTAATAAATTCTCATTCCCAGTGATAACTACTTGATAATAACTCAAATGAAAAATTTACTCAAGAGACTCACAGCAAGCCCCTCGAAGAAGAATCAAACCTGAAGAGAGATTATGCAGCCTGAGAAACAGGAAAAGAATAAAGAAAAATAAACAGTTTCAAAGACTTGTGGGACACCATGAATCACATCAACATACATGTAATTGGAGTTCCAGAAGAAGAGGTAGAAAATATATTTGAAGAATTAGTGGTCAAAAACTTCCCAAATTTGATGAAAACACTAATCTACATACCTAAGAAGCTTAAAACACTTAAAATACTATAAACTCAATGAGATCCACACCTAACCATATCCTTGTCATAGCGTCAGAAGGCAAAGACAATGAGGAAATCTTGAAAGCAGAAAGAAGTGACTCACCACTTACAAGGAATCATCAATAAGATTAAAAGCTGACTTCTCATCATAAACTATGGACGCTAGAAGGCATTCAGATGAAATATTCAAAGTGCTGAAAGATAAAGATTGTCAACAAAGAAATCTATATACAGAAAAACCATCGTTCAAGAAAGAAGTTAAGACATTCCCAGAAAAACAGACTGAGAGATTCATTGCTAGCCACATAGAGTCCTTTTTTCAAACTTCTTTTGCAACACCTTGTTGTTCCCTAAACATTTCATTTTCCTTCTATTTCTTAGAATTGTAAATTCATAAAGCAATCCATTTTACCATCTGATTATCCCTATCAGAAGAGCACAGCTTAGACACAGGGGCAACTTTTATAGTTTAAGATACAAACTGAAGGAACAAACTCCTATAGGTCCCTTGTTATATTCTTTGTTGTTCTTCTTCCATAAATGTTTGACATGGGGGATGAATGTCAGCCTTATTTCTGGGAGATATGGCATTGTCAAGCGTTCTGGACCTTGCTATCTCTTAGAAGTCCAGGGTGCGGTAAAAGGGAGATGAGGAAATAATCTTGGGGATTTCTCTTTGCTCCATTAGCTTCGCTCTGTAGAAAAAAACCCGATAAGGGTTGGGGTTGTTGACTTGTTCTACTGGGAAGATTATCAAAGAGCCACAGGCTAACTCTCTGCAAAGCCATCTGCTATAAGCTGGGATAATTCATTTCAGTTATAAAGTGGGTCTTGTGCAAAATAAAGGTGCAGCTCTTTTCACAATAATTCATCAGCCATGGAAATTTTCAACATAAAATGCAGTTCTTCCAGTGTGCCAAATATGTTTATCTATCACATTTAGACTCTTCTGACACTTGGAATTCAAACATTCTTTCCCCTAGATTCTCTAGACTGTGCAACGTTAGATTTAAAACAATATGAATCAAATGCCAACTATTCGTAATGCTTGTGCTAGAGGCTATGGAGGACACAAGATTCCTGCCTTTGATAACGTCAGTCTCCAGACAGAGACAAATGTGCAGAACTTCAAGAGAATCTGTGCTGTGCTTATAATAGATGTTCAAGAAGAGGGTAGGAAACGGAGACTCTTTTGGAGTGGAGGCATTAGGAAGAGCTTTGGAGAGAAGTCGGCTTGGAGTTAGACTCTGGTAGATTGTCACTAGGTAAAAGTAAGCCAGACAGAAGGCATTCCAGACCCAGGGAGCAAAGACTTGGAGGCACAGGGCGCAGGACAGTGCTCGGGATGGCTGATACCCAGGATGCTGGGGTGAACAGGGCCGAGACTGCTCTCGTCAGAGGCTTATTGAAGTCATAATCGCCTGCTGGCCAGTCTCCCCCCTAAAACTATGGGTTCCTGAAGCCAGCAACCACATCTGGGGTCATGGGATTATATGGAATCCATCACTGCATTCCCAAAGCCCAGCACAGTGACCGGCATATATTAGACCTCCTTAAATATTTGTCAAATAAGTGTGAGAGGAGAGGGGTGATGGGGTCTGAAGCCCCCCCAAGGCATTATGACAAGACCCCGCAGTAAGACCCTGATGAGAACCTGAAGAGAATCAGGGCACCATGGAAGGTGAAGGCCCGAGGGGGTGTGTAGGTCCCTCAGGGATGACCTGTGGAGTTCCGTTCCTGGGTGACGCCTCTCACCATGATATATAGACTATAGTCAGGCCCAAGGGAATTTGTTTCTCTCTTTGGTAGCAGTAAGGAAAGAACCTTTCTTAATACTCAGATGTGCCCAGCAGAGTTTTATTGATGGCTGGCTGAGGATACAGCACTTAGTACGCAAAGAATTGTTTCCAAAGATCCCCATGATGGAATTTGGGGGCTACAGCATGCTTTTAGCATCCAAGGAGGTCCGCGCGAGTACACATGCTGCGTATCCACGTGGGCAGATCCCACCTAGAAATGAACAACAGCTGCAGCTTAGTAGTGGGGCTTCTCTGTCTTTGTTCTGCTCCAGGGTAACCAGTTTTACAAAAGCAATTCTTACGTATTACCTCAAAATAATTCCTGCAATTCTCTTCCTTTTAGTTGGCTTAGGACCAAAATGATCACGAAATCAATTAAAATAACTCAGAGAGACATGAGATTTGTTGTGGAGGAGTAGTTGCCCTTAGTACAAGCAGTTTCACAGCAGGGAGCTCGCGCTGCTGAACTTGGCTCTGTGTGCTATGAACTTGGCTTCACATCTCAGTTGGCTCCGTGGTACTGGGCAAGCCACACTTATTTCTTGTTTAAAGTAGAGATAGCAATACCCACCTTATAGAGCTTGGAGAATTTACTGCATAATAAGCATCTCTCTCTCTCTTACTGTGGCAAATACACATAACATAAAATCCACCATTCCAACCATTTTTAAGTGGCATTAAGAACATTCACAGTGTTGTGCCGTTATCACCATCCTCCAACCACAAAACTTTTTCATCATCCCAAACTGAAACTCTGTACCCATTCAACACTAACTCCCCACCCTTCCTTCCCTGGCAATGACCACTTTACTTTCTGTCTCTATGAGTCTGATGGCTCTAAGTACCTCACATAAGTAGAATCAGACAGTGTTTTGTCTGGCTTGTTTTGCTTAGCGTAATGTCTTCAAGGTTCATCCATGTTGCAGCATGGGTCAGAATTTCCTTGTTTTAATGTTATTTAATAATATTCCATCATATATATATATATATATATATATATATATATATATATGCCACATTTTGTTTATCCATTCGTCCATCAACAGATACTTGGATTGCTTCCACCTGTTAGCTGTTGTGAATAACACTGCTATAATCCTAAGTGTACAAATAGCTGTTTGAGTCCCCGCTTTCAATTCTTTTGAGTATATGCTCCAAAGTAGAAATCTCACTTTATCAGAAGTATTTAACCTCTTCTATTTCATTTATTAGCAATTAAGCTACCAACAAATTTGGGGACCAACATAATGAAAACAAACTGTCACTTTTTTCCCCTGAAAAGACACTCTGTTGATCATTTATGGTAAGTTTCTGGGGCACAAATAATATAGTAGTATTTCAGGAACTAACTATTATTGCTATGGCTGAAAACAGAAAAATGATACTTCTATTATTTGGTGGAAAGTATAGTAATAAATCTGAGTATAATTTTACTGCTCTAGTGATTGCAAAACAGTAATGTAATTAAAACTTGGTACAGTATTATTGAGAATAAATGCTATTGCCATGATTAACACATCCTGGAAAATGATTCTATAAGCAGTTAGAGATTGCAGAAAGACTGTTGACAGGAGTGTCAGTTTATGAACTGGTTAAGGAAAGAAAGAATGTCATCACTAAGGAAGATGGGATGACAATTCAAATGTACTAGTTAGTAAAGAGCCCACAGTGATAATTCTTAGGAGGGGTATAAATGCTGCTTTGAGCTGAAGGCAGAGTGTTTCTTTCAATTTAAAAAGTGTCAGGGCAGAACAGATGTACTTACACAGATGTAAGTTGACATTGACACATTGGAGCCGTTAAAGCCTGTGTGAAAGTACTTTGATAGATTTTTCATAAAGTGCTTCATATTCTGACTTAACTTTAGGAAGACAAAAAAGCAACTAAAGACAGAGTCTTAAATAATTCTTTTAATGTTGGTTTTCTTCTACTCCTCACTGTCAAATGCTCTGTGTCTACACTCACTACGGGCATATCAAAAGATCTCAAAGAAGACGTGTCTTCCGTGTTAACAGTCTTCAATTGATTAGAACACAGCTGTCGTGCCCCAGCTAAGCCTCCTGGTGACACACCCCCTTTATCTGGTTCTCTTAGGTCAAGATTTGTAGGATCTCTGTTAACTTGATGACTCGTCCCTAAGGTTGGTCCAATTTGTTACTTTCTCTTTGACAACAGAGCATCTAGAACCAAACTCAGCTTTTCAAATATAGACTGACAAGTGTGGAATACAGAATGGCTATTACTGTCTGTTCTGTAGAAAATCATCTTGGGGTGCAGTCTGAGAAAGCTTTGGACTGTTTGGCATATAGTCACGCTGTTAGCTTCTGGTAAGCTCCCTTTGGGCAACTTTTAGATCTTCACCTCAAAAGATGTTAAGTCATTACGATTTTTGACCCTTTTGTTCCTGTGAAATTGAAACCAAAGGCTAATCCTGTCATCCCCATACAATATACACAATATATCAGCTATTCTTGCCAGTTGTGTCACCAGCAAATGTGATAACAGAAGCAAACATAACAAAACCCCAAATCCGTGAGTGCTACAAGGCTCTGTGCTTTACCTATAATATCTTATTTAGTTAGCACACCAATATTATGAATCATTATAACAGTTATGAAGCATTATTATTCCTATTTTATACATGAGGAAACTGAGGCTGATGAGTTTGTAAACTTAGAATTGGAAGCTCGATCTATCTAATTTCTGTAGTCTTAACTACCTTGTGCCTTCCCCATAAGCATGCCATGTATTTTCTTACCTAATCACCTGTAAAATTATTGACTAGTACTGGGCAAATCCATGATCTTTTGAGTTGGCTCAGTCCATTAACAATACAGTCTTTCCTGTTAGGCTCTTTATCATATACCTCTATTTCCCAGCCCATGCTTCTCTGATTTCAATTTTTGCCTGCAAGCCTATCGGGATCTACTCTTTAAATGTTTTAAATGCTATTCTAAATGCAGTTACATTCCTCTGACATGTCTCAACCATTTCAGAGAGGAAAATATAGACAGTCCTATATATTCCTTTTTAGTAAATCTATGCTGGCTCCCTATTTTCTAAATCATCACAGACCAGCTGTTTAAAAATTCATTCTGAAATCTCCCCAAGGATTTACGTTAGATTAACTATTTTCAATTTTTAGAATCCTCTCTTTGGAAAAACTGAGATAATATTTACATTTTTCTTGGCACTTTTCCCATGGTTCCTAAAATATTACCAATAATGATTCTACAATTATATCTGAGTTCCTTTCGATGGAAACTAAATTTTCAGGGCTTTAGGCGTCTTCTTCTTATTTGTGGCAGTTACCTGGTTTTGGTTCTAAGTTGGGCTTAGGTAGTTGGCCATATTCTTTATTTGAGGAAGGGACACCTTTTTCTAATTTGTGCAAAAGTACTACATAGGCTAGCAGCAGCCCTGAATGTCTAGGAGTCATGTTTACATTAGGTTACAAGATAATTCCCCAGTATGTAATAGTTTATTCTACTTGGATGGGGTATTCCACTTGCAGAGATGCAAGGCTGGTTCAAAATTTGAAAATCAATCAATGTAATACCATATTAATAGGCTAAAGAAGAAAAATTAAATGATCTTATCTATTGATGAAGAAAATGCATTTGACAAAATTCAACAACTCATTCTTTTTTTTTTTTTTAACATCTTTATTGGAGTATAATTGCTTTACAATGGTGTGTTAGTTTCTGTTTTATAACAAAGTGAATCAGTTATACATATACATATGTTCCCATATCCCCTCCCTCTTGCATCTCCCTCCCTCCCACCCTCCCTATCCCACCCCTCTAGGTGGTCACAAAGCACCGAGCTGATCTCCCTGTGCTATGCAGTTGCTTCCCACTAGCTATCCACTTTACATTTGGTAGTGTATATATGTCCATGCCACTCTCTCACTTCGTCACAGCTTACCCCTCCCCCTCCCCATATCCTCAAGTCCATTATCTAGTAGGTCTGTGTCTTTATTCCCGTCTTGCCCCTAGGTTCCTCATGACTTTATTTTTCTTTTCCTTAGAGTCCATATATATGTGTTAGCATACTGTATTTGTTTTTCTCTTTCTGACTTACTTCACTCTGTATGACAGACTCTAACTCCATCCACCTCACTACAAATAACTCAATTTCGTTTCTTTTTATGGCTGAGTAATATTCCATTGTATGTAGGTGCCACATCTTCTTTATCCATTCATCCGATGATGGACACTTAGGTTGCTTCCATGTCCTGGCTATTGTAAATAGAGCTGCAATGAACATTGGGGTACATGACTCTTTTTGAATTATGGTTTTCTCAGGGTATATGCCCAGTAGTGGGATTGCTGGGTCATATGGTAGTTCTATTTTTAGTTTTTTAAGGAACCTCCATACTGTTCTCCATAGTGGCTGTATCAATTTACATTCCCACCAACAGTGCAAGAGGGTTCCCTTTTCTCCACACCCTCTCCAGCATTTATTGTTTGTAGATTTTTTGATGATAGCCATTCTGACCGGTGTGAGATGATCTCTCATTGTAGTTTTGATTTGCATTTCTCTAATGATTAATGATGTTGAGCATTCTTTCATGTGTTTGTTGGCAACCTGTATATCTTCTTTGGAGAAATGTCTATTTAGGTCTTCTGCCCATTTTTGGATTGGGTTTTTTGTTTTTTTGATATTGAGCTGCATGAGCTGCTTGTAAATTTTGGAAATTAATCCTTTGTCAGTTGCTTCATTTGCAAGTATTTTCTCCCATTCTGATGGTTGTCTTTTGGTCTTGTTTATGGTTTCCTTTGCTGTGCAAAAGCTTTTAAGTTTCATTAGGTCCCATTTGTTTATTTTTGTTTTTATTTCCATTTCTCTAGGAGCTGGGTCAAAAAGGATCTTGCTGTGATTTATGTCATAGAGTGTTCTGCCTATGTTTTCCTCTAAGAGTTTGATAGTGTCTGGCCTTACATTTAGGTCTTTAATCCATTTTGAGTTTATTTTTGTGTATGGTGTTAGGGAGTGTTCTAATTTCATATTTGTACATGTACCTGTCCAGTTTTCCCAGCACCACTTATTGAAGAGGCTGTCTTTTCTCCACTGTATATGCTTGCCTCCTTTATCAAAGATAAGGTGACCATATGTGCGTGGGTTTATCTCTGGGCTTTCTATCCTGTTCCATTGATCTATATTTCTGTTTTTGTGCCAGTACCATACTGTCTTGACAACTCATTCTTAATAAAAGCTCTCAGAAAAATAGAAATAGAAGGGAACTTCCTCAATTTGTTAAAGATTATCTACAAAAAACCTACAGCTAACAACAAGGCAAGGACGTCGATTCTCACCACTCTTATTCAACATCGTGCTAGAAGTCCTAGCTAGTGCAATAAGGAAACAAAAAGCATACAGATTGGGAAGGAAGAAATAAAACTGTCCCTATTTGTAGGCGACACGGTTGCCAACATAGAAAATCCCAAGGAATCTGCAAAAAATTCCTGAACTAGCAATTCAGCAAAGTCACGGGATATAAGATTATACAAAAATCAACTGTATTTCTGTATACCAGCATGAAGACATGGACACTGAAATTAGATATGCAACACCATTTATAATCACTTAAAGGGACTTCCCTGGTGGTGCAGTGGTTAAGAACCCACCTGCCAATGTAGGGGACACGGGTTCGAGCCCTGGTCTGGGAAGATCCCACGTGCCGCAGAGCAACTAAGCCCATGTGCTACAACTACTGAGCCTGCGCTCTACAGTGTGCGAGCCACAACTACTAAGCCCGTGAGCTGCAACTACTGAAGCCTGCGTGCCTAGAGTCTGTGCTCTGCAACAAGAGAAGCTGCCGCATTGAGGAGCCCACGCACCGCAACAAAGAGTAGCCCCCGCTCGCCGCAACTAGAGAAAAGGCCCACGTGCAGCAACGAAGACCCAACCCAGCCAAAAATTAATAAATAAATAAATAATTTTTTAAAAAATAAACAAACAAGTGTTGCCTCCTTTAAAAAAAATCACTTAAAAAATACTTAGTTGTAATCTAATTACATGTTGTAAACAAAACATATGCAGGACTTGTATACTGAAAAGTATGCAACACTGATGAAAGAAATCAAAGAAGAGCTAGATAAATGGAGATGCATACCATGTTTATGAGTTGGAATACACAACATAGTAAAAGTGTCAATTTTCCCCAAATTGATAGGCAAGTTTAACGCATTTCCTATCAAAATCACATTTTTTTTTTAAAGGAACTCCTTTATTTATTTATTTATTTTTGGCTGTGTTGGGTCTTAGTTTCTGTGCGAGGGCTTTCTCTAGTTGCGGCAAGTGGGGGCCACTCTTCATCGCGGTGCGCGGGCCTCTCACTATCGCGGCCTTTCTTGTTGCGGAGCACAGGCTCCAGACGCGCAGGGTCAGTAGTTGTGGCTAATGGGCCTAGTTGCTCCGCGGCATGTGGGATCTTCCCAGACCAGGGCTCAAACCCGTGTCCCCTGCATTGGCAGGCAGATTCTCAACCACTGCGCCACCAGGGAAGCCCAAAATCACATATTTTTATAGAAGTAGACTATTCTAAAATTTACATGGAAAGTCAAAGTAACTAGAATAGCTAAAATAATTTTGAAAAATAAAGTGGGAGGATTCACTCTACTCAATTTAAAGACTTACTATATAGTTATAGTAATCAAAGCTGTGTGGTGGTGTGGGATCTTTAGTTGCTGCAAGTGGGATCTTTTTAGTTGTGGCGTGTGGACTTCTTGGTTGTGGCAGGCAGACTCTTGGTTGCAGCATGCATACAGGATCTAGTTCCCTGACCGGGGATCGAGCCCGGGCCCCCTGCATTGGGAGTGTGGAGTCTCAACCAATGGACCACCAGGGAAGTCCAGAGAGGAGAGCTTTAGAAAGGGCAGTGGTCAAGCAGGGCTGGGACTAGGGTGTGAGGTGAGTGACTCACTTGCTTCAGGTATGAAATTTTTCCTTTTTTTTTTTGGCCGCGTGGCTTGTGGGATCTTAGTTCCCTGACCTGGGATTGAACCCGGGCCCTTGGCAGTGAAAGTGAGGAGTCCTAGCCACTGGACCGTCAGGGAATTCCCTCAGGTACGAAATTTAAGGGGGCATCAAAATCTCAGTAACTAAATAATATTTCCTGCATTATTAAAAAAAGAAAAAATAATACAAAAATCCACGATGAATAAAATATCAAAGTTTTAAATAAAGCTGGGATCTGACTCTGCCTCACCCACGTCACCCTTTGGTCGAGTGGAAAATGTTGTCAAGTTAGTGACAACATTTTGGTGAGGTTAGTGTTATGAGTTATGGGGACGAAGCCAGATTGTAGATCCTGATGTTTTTCAAAGCACCACTTGTGGACCACTGGCATCAGAGTCAACCCAGGGCTCTTTTGAAAACTAAAGAGTCCTGACATCCAGATGGCCAAGAGGCACATGAAAAGATGCTCAGCATCACTAATTATTAGAGAAATGCAAATCAAAACTACAGTGAGGTATCACCTCACACTGGTCAGAATGGCCATCATCAAAAATTTACAAACAATAAATGCTGGAGAGGGTGTGGAGAAAAGGGAACCCTTTTGCACTGTTGGTGGGAATCTAAATTGATACAGCCACTGTGGAGAACAGTATGGAGGTTCCTTAAAAAACTAAAAATAGAACTACCATATGACCCAGCAATCCCACTACTGGGCATATACCCTGAGAAAACCATAATTCAAAAGGACACATGTACCCCAATGTTCATTGCAGCTCTATTTACAATAGCCAGGACATGGAAACAACCTAAATGTCCAATGATAGATGAATGGATAAAGAAGATGTGGTACATATATACAATGGAATATTACTCACCCATAAAAAGGAACAAGATTGGGTCATTTGTAGAGATGTGGATGGACCTAGAGTCTGTCATACAGCGTGAAGTAAGTCAGAAAGAGAAAAACAAATACCATATATTAACGCATATATGTGGAATTTAGAAAAATGGTACAGATGAACCTATTTGTAAGGCAGGAAGAGAGACGTAGATATAGAGAACGGACATGAGGACACAGAGGGGGGAGGGGAGGGTCGGACGAATTGGGAGATTAGGTTTGACATAAATACACTACCATGTGTAAAACAGATAGCTAGGGCTTCCCTGGTGGCACAATGGTTAAGAATCCGCCTGCCCATGCATAGGACATGGGTTCGAGCCCTGATCCGGGAAGATCCCACATGCTGCGGAGCAACTAAGCCTGTGCGCCACAATTACTGAGCCTGCACTCTAGAGCCTACGAGCCACAACTACCGAGCCTGCGTGCCACAGCTACTGAGACTGCGTGCCTAGAGCCCGTGCTCCGCAGCAGGAGAAGCCACCGCAAGGAGAAGTCTGTGTGCCGCAATGAAGAGTAGCCCCACTTGCCGCAACTAGAGAAAGCCCATGCGCAGCAACGAAGACCCAATGCAGCCAAAACAAAACAAACAAACAGAAAACCCAGATAGCTAGTGGGAATCTGCTGTACAGCACAGGGAGCTCAGCTCAGTGCTCTGTGATGACCGAGATGGGTGGGATTTGGGGGGGTGTGGGAGGGAGGTCCAAGAGGGAGGGGATATAGCTACACATATAGCTGATTCGCTTCATTGTGCAGCAGAAACTAACACAACATTGTAAAGCAATTTTATTCCAATAAAAAAACCAATAAAATAAATAAATTAATAAAAGAAAAGAAAAGAAAAAAAAATCTGCTATAATTACTCCTGATTTAAACTTATGCTACCACTTCCTGAATAAATACTTATTTTTGTTTAAAAAAAAAAAAAAAGCTGTGTGGTGTTAGTGGGGGGATAGACACACAGATCAATGGAACAGAATGGAGAATCTAGAACTAAACCCACATGAATATGCTCAACTGATTATTGACAAAAGTGCAAGTGCAATTCATGGAGAAAAGATGGCTTTTTCATAAATGGTATTGGAGTAAACATCCATACACAAACAAAATGAACTTTAAGTCTCACACCTTGTACAAGAATAAACTAAAAATGGATCGTGGACTTCAATGTAACATAGACTCAGAAAAAGCATTAAAGAAAATCTTTGGGATTCTAAACTAGGTTCTTAGATTTGACACGAAGAATGAGCCATAAAAGGGAAACTTGATAAATTTGACTTCATCAAAAGCCTTTCCTCTGTGAAAGACTATTAAGAAGGTGAAAAAAACAAGCTAGACACTGGAGAAGATACCTGAATATCACGCATGTGACAAAGAACTAGTAGCTTCTATAAACAGAGCACCTTTAAAACCCAACCCCCCCCCCCAAAATCCAATTCGAAAATGGCCAAAAGATGGGAAGAGACGTTTCTCAAATAAGCACATGAAAAAATATTCAACATCATTAGCCACTGGGGAAACGCAAATGAGACCCACAATGAGATACCATTACACAGCTATCAGAATGGCGAAACGGAAAAAATAATGACCATAAATGTTGATGAGGATTTACAGAAACAGAATCACTCATGGATTGCTGGTGGGAATGTAAAATGGTGCAGCCACTCTAAAAAATACTATGACAGCTCCTTACAAAATGAAACAGGCAACTATTACATGACCAGCCATTGTACTTCTGGAAATTAATCTTAGAGAAATGAAGCCTCTGTTCACTGCAAAACCTCCACAGGAATGTTACAGCAGCCTTATTCATAATAAATTGGGAACAGATGTCCTTCAACAGTTGAATGGCTGAACAAACTGTGGTACATCCATACCATGCGAGACTACTCGGCCCAGCCTGGATGAATCCACAGAGAATAATGCTGAGCAATAAAAGTAATTCCCAAAAGGTTACGTACTGTATGGTTCCACTTACATAACCATCTTGAGATGACAAATTCATAGAAATGGAGGACAGGTTGGTAGTTGCCAGGGGTATAGAAAGGGGTGTGGGTGCATGGGGAGTGAATGTGCCTCTAAAAAGGCAACATGAGGGATATTTGTGTGATGAAAGGTTTTGTATCTTGACTGTGTCAGCATCCTGACTGCAATACTGTACTGTAGTTCTGCAAGACGTCGCCACTGGGATCTCTCTGCAGTATTTTTATGACTACATGGGAATCTACAATTATACCAAAGTAAAAATTTAATTAAAAAATAAGTCTACCCTCAGACAATGAACAGGTTAGAATGTAGAAGAAAACTAATAACATGATTCCTCACCTAGTCCAAAGCTGGGTGTTGGAACTGCATTCATGCCTGAGAATAAGCAGAACCACGTTAATCTCCAAATTTTTAAACTTCTGCCGCGATGAAGCAGGGTCTGTGTCTGTGGCAGTGAATAATGGATGCTTTAAGCATATATTCATGACCCAGAAAGCCCACTTCTCGGTGTATATCCAAAGAAAATGAAAACATTAATTTGAAAAGATATCTGCACACCTATGTTTATTGCAGCATTATTTCCAATATGACCTAAGTGTCCATCAACAGATGAATGGATAAAGAAGATGTGTTATACACACACACACACACACACACACACACACACTGGAACACACACTAGAATATTACTCAGCCATAAAAAGGAATGAAATCCTGCCATCTGCCACAAAAGGGATGGATCTAGAGTATACTATGCTAAGTGAAATAAGTCAGACAGAGAAAGGCACATACCATCTGATTTCATTGATATGTGGAATCTAAAAAACAAAACAAAGGAACAAACAAAACAGCGACAGACGCATAGATACAGAGAACAAATGGGTGGTCGCCAGAGGGGAGGGGAGTCAGGGGTTGGGTGACAAAAGTGAAGGGGATTAAGAGTACAAACTTCCAGTTATAAAATAAGTAAGTCACGGGGATCTAACGTACGGCATAGGGAATATAGTCGATAATACTGTAATAACTTTGTATGGTGAGAGGTGGTTACTAGACTTACCGTGGTGATCAATTTGTAATGTATATAAATGTCAAGAATGTACTCATGGGTGTGAGCTTGAAGGCTTGGTTGGCCACCACTGTATGAGGCTTCCTGAATATTCCATTTCCCTGCCCAATGGGTCCACGCTGTTGTCACAGGAAAGGAAGGCAAGCAGGAGCCAAGGGGTGGTGGGGCTGTCCCCTTGTTCTCTGATTCTCCGGGAAATGCAGGTGGTTCCTAGGGCCTGGACTTTACTCCTCTGCCCGCTGCCTTTCCAACACATCGCTGGCTACTGCAGCTCCTTATAGCCACCCTGATGCCTTAATTAAGGCATGAAAAGATGAGGTGACCATAGGAAAAGGCATTTAAAATACAATCTTGATGTGCCACGAAACACACAGGAATGCACATTAATTGGCTAGGTTTTACATCAGCTTAAACTGTAGAAACGCAGCGGTTCTAAAACTCATATTTAGAGAGAAAGTACCCCCTCATCTGAACAAAAAGGAAAGAAAAGTTTTTTCAGGAAGTGTGAAGAATCATTAACATCACAGATTCTGAAAAGAAAGTATAATTGCCTACAATACAAGGCAGAAACATACTCTAAAGCATTGTGAGTAAAATGAAGACACGGCCCATTAATCCATTATCACCGGGATCAAATAGTATTCAAATCACCGCATGTACTGCTACTAAGTCAATTAGGTACAAAGACGGTAATCATTAGGACTATTGGCAGTCAAAAGCTTTTCCAGAAATGTGCTTAGATGTTGAAAGGACGACTTCTACCCACTTTTATTACCTGTGCGCAGCAGTGAATTATAGTAATTTCTTATGCTTTGAGTGAGAGAGAATGCAAAGATAATATTCATCTTACTGAGGATGGTTTAACTTTTCTATAGAGAAGCACTGAACAGTCATTTACTAACACATAAAAAGGGATAAAAGCCGTCTGGTCAAAATGTACTCTATTATGGTAGCAACATAATAGATTATACATATTCTGCTGTGGAAAATCCCAAGATTCTGATAAGTAATGTGTATGAAACATGAGCTAGAGAGCTAAGGGATTAGACAATAAATAAAGCTCCCTTTTCAGATGCTGCTGTCGGGACAGCTAAGACTTGCCCCTTGTCCTTCCCCTTTCCAACCCCTGAGGGCCCTTCCTCTCCTCTGGGTCTTTATGAATTAGCCTTTGTCGCTCCTCTAATGAAAAAGACACGTATGCTCTGTCCTACCCTTTCCTATGCCAGTGTCTATGTGGTGGTAAGACTGAGTCTGTTTCCAAGGAGACGTGCCCCGATCACCGGGCGAGTCAGTCCCGGGGAGCGCCTGCAGGGGGCGGTCGACACCGTGGAATGAGGCTCCAGAAGGCTCTGGCTGGCTGGGAGGTTCTGCACCTCTTGGAGGACAAGCATGAGACAAATCTGCAAGGAAGGGGGACTTCTGGAAGATCCAGGGTAATCCGCTCAAATCAAGTTGTTAAATATTTGCCATTGGTGACTTAAAGAATCAAAGGAGGTCAGGGGCCTGGATTGATGGAGTCATTTTTTCTAAGGCTCTCGTTTCACAGATGTGGAATTCAGGCTCAGAGGAGGTCTGTGGTCTAACCAGCTAGTTAGTGGCACAGCTGATGCTAGAACTGAGGTTTACTAACAGCCTGCCCTGGGCCCTTTAAAAAACTCCAGGTGGGGACTTCCCTGGTGGTCCAGTGGTTAAGACTTCGCCTTCCAATGCAGGCGGTGTGGGTTCGATCCCTGATTGGGGAGCTAAGATCCTACACGCTTCCAGCCAAAAAACCAAAACATAGACAGAAGCAGTATTGTAACAAATTCAATAAAGACTTTAAAAATGGTCCACATCAAAAAAAAAAATCTTAAAAAAAAAAAAAAACTCCAGGTGGCCCCTGCCGGGTTTATTTACAAGATAAATATCTAACGTGAAAAGAACATTCCCCACTTCTGAGTTAGCATTTCTAGGATTTAAGCTGGAAGTGGCGGAGCTCATTAGGGGGAAACAAGCACAAATTTGAAGTAAGATAGAATTATGAATACATTGCAGTATCTATGTTATAACAGCCGTAGGCTCTGACGGTAAAAAAGTTAATAAGCTAGGTTTTGTTTTGTTTTTTTAAATTAGCTGTATCTGCCTGTTTTCTTCACATATGTTTAAACAAGGAGTCTTTTCTGGTGCATCACACATTCATGGGATCATTTGGGGAACGTTCGTATTATTTTCACCACCTCCTCTCTTTCTGAGCTCCACTGCAGCACAATTAATTTAGGCTCTCAGGGTATTTTCAAAAGCAAGCTGCTCAAAATTTGGTCCTAGGACCAGCATCACCTGGGAGCTTGTTAGAAATGCAAAATCCCAGGCCCCATTTCAGGCCTGCCGCATCAGCACCTGCATGTTAACAGGATTCCCAGGTGGGTCTTACGTGCATGACAGTTTGGAGAGAACAACGCCAAGGCCTGTACCACTCCAGTACCACCTGGCAGGCCCCACCCACCCCCTTTGTACCTTAAGCTGACCTGGGCTCCTGGTTTACCTCGGTGTTCCTGCCAAGAATGGTCTTTAGCATCTTACATTTAAAAGAAGAGCATTACTTGTGCTTTAAAATCAGGTGAGAAGAATAATGGAGTGGAGGAGTTTGTAACGAGTTCCCTGTGGATTCCTCCCCGGGACTTTTTTTTATGTGTAAGGGCACTACGTTGATAATATACAAGGAAGGTTTAAAAGTTCTCATGGAAACTCATGGAAGCTAACAAGCCAGTTTCTTGGTGGGCTTCAGTCCCAGTGCTTGACTCACTCACTGGTAATGAGTTAGGGTCCCAACAGGCACATAATCTCTGTCGGCTCCCAAGCTAGAAGGACACGTGGTGGTAAACTAGTATTCGCAGAGACGGTAGCTTCTCATGGTTTTTCTTTCTTTCTACCACCAAGTCTAAAATTGTATTCTGCATTCAACACGTGCCTAACTATCCTTGCCAACGGCACCCCCCGACCCTTGCATAAAGTACTGTCTTGGATCAAAATGTTTTCCTAATTAGTTAAAATAGCTGATGTTGTATTGCTATCGATGGAAGGGTGTAGGTAGAAGGACATCTTTGGATGAGCCGCCCTGATGACCTTATTCTACACATAAAGTCACATCCGTTTGCTTCTTCACGTATTTCCAGGGAGTTATCTATTTGGGGGACAAATGAGTTACTATATGGCAGTGCTATTAAACTTAAGCATTTTGGAATTTGTGGAACTAACTGCATGCTAGTTTGTCTATTCGATGTTCAAAAAATTGATGATGTAAATGTTGGAGTGCTTAAAAGAATACACTTTAGAAGTGTGTTTTAACACGTTACTTTATTCAATTCTTGGGAGTTTTAGTGCTGGAGACTTTAGAAATCATCTGTCTAGATGTTTCCTAATAGTAGACTGGGATTTTCCAGAGCCACTCAAATCCTCACTTGCCAGTTCTCCTGGCGGGCTGCCAGTTTCAGGCTCCTCCTTTGGGAGGCCTAGTTTGGGGGGTGGAGGGGAGCCTAAACAGACACTCTCACCAGCCCCGCCAGTACAGCTCAGAGACCTCCAGGTGTGGAGCACCAGCGCCCATCTGTTTAGGGTCCTTGAGAGCAATGATGGAAGGAAGGTCCACTGTGTCCTGTTCTGAAGTTGAGAGAGATGGATGATACAACTATGAATGAATAACAGTTTATTTTTTATTTTTAATTGAACTATAGTTGATTTACAATATTGTGTTCCAAGTGTACAGCAGAATGATTCAGTTATATATTGAATATATATATAAGTGTATATATATATTCTTTGTCAGATTCTTTTCCGTTATATGTTGTTGCAAGATATTGAATATAGTTCCTTGTGCTCTACAGTAAATCCTTGTTGGTTATTTTATATATAGTGGTGTGTATCTGTTAATCCCATACCCCTAATTTATCCCTCCCTCTCCCCTTTCTCCTTTGGTAACCATAAGTTTCTTTTTCTATGTCTGTGAGTCTGTGTCTGTTTTGTAAATGAGTAGATTTATGTTATTTTGTAAGATTCCACATTGAATGAATAGCATTTTAAATGCTCATATTAAACGCAGAGATATGGTACCACAAACAAATAATATCTGCAACGATGGTGGTATTTTGCTATTAATTAAGATCTTCTGTAATGATTGTTTTAATGTTGAGTTAGAAACCCTTTTATGATGAGGACCAATGAAGAAATAAATGTGAACAGAAGGTTCAACCAAAAGGTGAGTTTAAGCAGAGTAGCCTATTCGAAGATATTTCTCTACGTAGACTCTTGCCTCACAGATCTCCTAATATAACATGGCATCAGCTCATTAGGCATTCTGGACTCAAAAGTCACGTGAGAAAACAGTGAGACTTTCCACTCAATCAACCCCAAAATGACTTTGATTAGGACTTGAGTTTTTCCATCAAGGTAGGAACATGGCCATATGAGGGACTGGGCATATACCAGATGCCATAAATGAGGACAGTAGGTTGATATCTCTAACTGCTCAATCAAAAAGTTGAAGAAAAAAAAATCCCACGGATTATCTCAACAGGCAAAAGTGCAACATTTTTGGGTTGCATATGAAATATCCATAAAAATTGATTGATCTGGAATAGTTTTATAAAAAGAAGCTGCTGTCCTTGCTCTGTGAATTTATCAGGGTTAATGTAACCCTAAGTTTGTTCATAAATGTACAGTAATTACAAATGCTGGAAAGGGGAGACACACACACACACACACACACACACACACACACACACACACACACACCCCTTGTGGAGGCTTTTGCGTCTCATATGTTAAAATAAAAATTACATGTCCATTTAGTTTGTCCATTTGTCCTAAAGTTTTGAGTTAGAACTGCAAAAGACATTAGTTGTTAAATTGAACACAAGCTTAACATTCTCAAAGCATTCAGATTGCTATTAAATCTCTCTCTTTATCAGGAGACAGGTATTTTTCTGTCAAATGATACGGACAATGAGAAAACCTTATCAGGTCCATGAAGTCACCTTGAAACACAAAGAATCTATTCCAGGGGGAGAACGGCTTATGCAGGCAGCCTCGAATGGTTCTAGCTTTTGAAAAGGCAGCAGAGGACGACTTTCCTGGCTGCCAGGACTCAGGCTCTGGAGGAAGCTGTACCAAACCTCTGCTCTCCCCTTCAGTGCCTCCCTACATATTCCAGGGCACCACCTCAGGTACCTGATGCTACAACTTCCCCTCTGCCTTGTTCCCTTATTTCCAAGCCACAGGTGCAGTGTGCCCTATTGCCATGCTCCCAGTGTGGTGATGGAGCAGCTGTATAATCCTACTCACAATCAGTTTAGGGCAGATTGAGCCGCTCATTTATCCAATTCATTCATTCATTTACTTATTTAACAATTATGTATTGAGTGCCTGCTATATACTAGGTACCGGGCTAGGTGCTGGGGATAATAGGGAATAAGTTCATCATGGTACTTATAATTTAGTGGGGGAGCAAACGCCTGAGCGCAATCAAACAAAAAAAGGGGGAAAACCTAATGAAAAAGTCCTTAATAATGGTATATATTATAAAGGAAATAAGCGGATGCTGAGATAGAAAATAGATGGAGAGTCTATGGACTCCTGGCTTGAGTGACCGGGTAGAGTGATGACTGTGGATGGAGCATTGAGATGGAGGGAAGGGCAGGTGCAAGTGTCCTGATCTGGGTGTGTGCCCGGCCTGTTCCAGGAGCAGCGGGGAGGGAAGTGTGGCTGGAGTGGAGGGGACAGAGGAGACTCACAGGAGACAGAATCAGGAGGAGATGGGTGTATGTGTGTGTGTGTGTGTGTGATCACGTTGGCCTTTGTTAGGTCTTTGGCTTGAGATGGGAAGGTACTGGAGGGTTCCAATCAGACAGAAACACCATGTGACTCGGGGTTTTACAGAATTGGTCTGGTGGTTGTGTGGAGGGTGACTGCAGGAGCCAGGAGTGGAAGGGGGGAGACTGGTCTGAAGGTGACTGCAGTCATTCAGGCAAGTAATGATGGCGGCTGGCTCTAGGGTGTTGGCAGTAGACGTGTTCAGAGTGGTCGGATTCTAGATACATTCTGACAAGAGAACCAGTTAGACTTGCTCATGAATTGGATGTGGAATGTGAGAAAAAAAAGGAGAGTGGAGGATGACCTCAAAGCCTTTGGTCTAAACAACTGGACAGCTCTAGAGGCTATTAAATAAGGTGGGAGGACAAGGGAGGAGCAGGTGTGGGGAGGAGACGGGACCTGCTGAGTTTGAGAATCCAGGTGTTGAGATGTTGAGGAAGATGGGGGTCTCAGTCTAGAGTCCAGGAGTGAAGTCATGGCTACAGGTACCCATTTTGGAGTCTAGGCAGTGATGATAATATTTAAAGCCTTGGCCGTTGCTGAGGCCCCCATGGGAGGGGGACACAGCCCTGAGGCGCTCACGTGGGGAGAGGCTGGAGAGGAGGATGCAGCAGCAAATGAGATGGAGAGAAGCTTTCTGTGAGGGAGGAGGAGGAGGAGGAAAGCCAGGAGAGGACGATGTCTGTGACTGGCTACCTGTCAGCGATCAAATGCCGCTGGGGGGTCGGGCATGATGAGCGCTGAGAGCGGAGACTGGATTTGGCCCCGGGGGTGGGGTCACCAGTGACCTCAGGAGAGCACGGTGGGCTTGGGGGAGGGTTGGGGGAGGCCACTGGTGGCAGGGAGGACACAGAACACTTTCAAGGACTTTTGCTGGGAAGTGGGGGAGAAAAGGGGTGAGAGCAAGAGGGAGAAGTGAGGTCTAGAGCAGGGCAGTGTGGGTGGGAGAGGAGAGTCCAGGCTGGAGTGGTTAGGTTGTCACACCTCTTAGAGCTTCTGGTGACCCATGGGGTGGGGGGAAGGTCATGGGCACAGTGCTGGCATTTAAAATGAACATGCCTTTGCTCTAAAAAATGATAACATGGAACCCACGGTTTTAAGTAGTTTACCCAAAGGTCACTCTCCTAATTCCTTGGTGACGGTTATTCATGGTAAATGATGCTTCCTCTCATATTTCTGCTGATTTCAAAGAAACCTTGCTGATTCATTACTGAAAGGTAATCTCACCCGGGGGTCAGATATTAATCTTTGCCCCAGTATGATCTCTTTCTGCCTGTTGGCAATCATCCCAGCAGGGGACCTGGCAGAGGAAACCTCACTCAACTTTGACACTTGCTGAGAATTGGCAGAAGGACGAAGTCCTGCCAGGGTGTTATGAGAGGCTGTCAGACTTGCTTATGTGAAACTAGACTTTGATTCCATTTCTAAGTGATTCATTAGTTATTTAGTATATACCGCAGAAGTGCTTGGAGTCCTTAATGAGGAAAGGATCATCATATATGGCACTCACATTTAAAAGTAATACTTATGCGATTTCTCTCCATACAAATCTCCTGAGGTTTGCTGCATGTTTATCCATCCAGGGTGATAACGAAGGCAGAACTGACCTTCCAGTTCTAGGCTATTTTAGCTTTTTGAGGAACCTCCATACTGCTCTCCGTAGCGGCTGCACCAATTTACATTCCCATCAGCAGTGTAGGAGGGTTCACTTTTTCCACACCCTCTCCAGCATTTATTATTTATAGACTTTCTGATGATGGCCATTCTGACTGGTGTGAGGTGATACCTCGTTGTAGTTTTGATTTGCATTTCTCTAATAATTAGCGATGATGAGCATCTTTTCATGTGCCTCTTGGTCATCTGTATGTCTTCTTTGGAGAAATGCCTATTTAGGTCTTCTGCCCATTTTTTGATTGGGTTGTTTGTTTTTTTGTTATTGAGTTGTATGAGTTGTTTGTATATTTTGGAAATTAAGCCCTTGTTGGTCATATCATTTGCAAATATTTTCTCCCAGTCTGTAGGTTGTCTTTTTGTTTTGTTTGTGGTTTCCTTTGCTGTGCAAAAGCTTATAAGTTTGATTAGGTTCCATTTGTTTATTTTTGCTCTTATTTTTATTACCTTGGGAGACTGACCTAAGAAAACATTGGTATGATTTATGTCAGAGAATGTTTTGCCTGTGTTCTCTTCTATGAGTTTTATGGTGTCATAGTTCTAGACTATTTAAAATCAGAGGCCCAAGTTTATGTCCAAGAGTGCTCTGAATCTGGAGTTAGATTATGAGATAATCATAGCATTAAAAAACCAGAATAGTGCATCTTAAGTCACCTGCACTCTTAATGAAGCAATAAGCTGGCAGAGGCCAAAAAAAGAAAAAAATATGGTAATGCTAGATATGACATGTAACAATGACTTTGCTGATTATATTAAAATAAATTATTTCTTGTGGGGCATGTGGCGGATGAAATTGTAGCCTCTTTTATTATTAAAGACATTCAGCAACTCTAAGGTATTTAGAATAAATGTACCAACTACAGCAACGGTCCTCAACTCTGGTCATATCACTTAGGGACATACTACACGGTATTGATGCCTAGACCCCGCCCTAGACTGGTTAAAATTCAAAGTCTTGAGCAAGTGTTTGGGCCTCTGAGTCTATCTCCCCTGATGAGTTTAATTGCGGTCAGGATTGGGACAATGGATTTGTGGGTTCTCCCCCAGAAATAATGAGAACTAATTTAGATCATCAGAAGTGTCATCTTATATCAATTATAGGAAAAAAGAACTGCAAAAAATACAAACACATGGAGGCTAAACAGTACGCTACTAAATAACCAAGAGATCACTGAAGAAATCAAAGAGGAAATCAAAAAATACCTAGAAACAAATGACAATGAAAACACAATGACCCAAAACCTATGGGATGCAGCAAAAGCAGTTCTAAGAGGGAAGTTTATAGCAATACAATCCTACCTTAAGAAACAAGAAAAATCTCAAATAAATAACCTAACCTTACACCTAAAGCAATTAGAGAAAGAAGAACAAAAAACCCCAAAGTTAGCAGAAGGAAAGAAATCGTAAAGATCCGATCAGAAATAACTGAGAAAGAAGTGAAGGAAAAGATAGCAAAGATCAATAAAACTAAAAGCTGGTTCTTTGAGAAGATAAACAAAAATGATAAACCATTAGACAGACTCATGAAGAAAACAAGGGAGAAGACTCAAATCAACAGAATTAGAAATGGAAAAGAAAAAGTAACAACTGACACTGCAGAAATACAAAGGATCATGAGAGATTACTACAAGAAACTATATGCCAAAAAAAATGGACAACCTGGAAGAACTGGACAAATTCTTACAAAAGGACAAACTTCCAAGAATGAACCAGGAAGAAATAGAAAATATGAACAGACCAATCACAAGCACTGAAATTGAAACTGTGATTAAAAATCTTCCAACAGACAAAAGCCCAGGACCAGATGGCTTCACAGGTGAATTCTATCAAACATTTAGAGAAGAGCTAACACCTATCCTTCTCAAACTCTTCCAAAATTTAGCAGGGGGAGCAACACTCCCAAACTCATTTTACGAGGCCACCATCACCCTGACACCAAAACCAGACAAAGATGTCACACACACAAAAAACTACAGGCCAATATCATTGATCAACATAGATGCAAAAATCCTCAACTAAATACTATTAAACAGAATCCAGCAGCACATTAAAAGGATCATGCACCATGACCAAGTGAGGTTTATCCAAGTAATGCAAGGATTCTTCAATATACACAAATCAATCAATGTGATACACCATATTAACAAACTGAAGGAGAAAAACCATATGATCATCTCAATAGATGCAGAAAAAGCTTTTGACAAAATTCAACACCTATTTATGATAAAAACTCTCCAGAAAGTAGGCATAGAGGGAACTTACCTCAACATAATACAGCCCATATATGACAAACCCGCAGCCAACATTGTTCTCAATGGTGAAAAACTGAAACCATTTCCACTAAGATCAGGAGCAAGACAGGGTTGCCCACTCTCACCCCTATTATTCAACATAGTTTTGGAAGTTTTAGCCACAGCAATCAGAGACAAAAAAGAAATAAAAGGAATCCAATTCAGAAAAGAAGTAAAACTGTCACTGTTTGCAGATGACATGATACTATACAAAGAGAATCCTAAAGATGCTACCAGAAAACTACTAAAGCTAATCAATGAATTTGGTAAAGTAGCAGGATACAAAATTAATGCACAGAAATCTCTTGCATTACTCTACAATAATGATGAAAAATCTGAAAGAGAAATTAAGGAAACACTTCCATTTACCATTGCAACAAAAAGAATAAAATACCTAGGAATAAACCTACCTAAGGAGACAAAAGAACTGTATGCAGAAAACTGTAAGACACTGATGAAAGAAATTAAAGATGATACAAACAAGTGGAGAGATATACCATGTTCTTGGATTGGAAGAATCAATATTTTGAAAATGACTATACTACCCAAAGCAATCTACAGATTCAATGCAATCCCTATCAAACTACCAATGGCATTTTTCACAGAGCTAGAACAAAATATTTCACAATTTGTATGGAAACACAAAAGACCCCGAATAGCCAAAGCAATCTTGAGAAAGAATAACAGAGCTGGACAAATCAGGCTCCCTGAGTTTAGACTATACTACAAAGCTACAGTAATCAAGACAGTATGCTACTGGTGCAAAAACAGAAATATAGATCAATGGAACAGGATAGAAAGCCCAGAGATAAACCCACGTACATATGGTCACCTTATCTTTGATAAAGGAGGCAAGAGTATACAATGGAGAAAAGACAGTCTCTTCAATAAGTGGTGCTGGGAAAACTGGATAGCTACATGTTAAAGAATGATATTAGAACACTCCCTAACACCATACACAAAAATAAACTCAAAATGTATTAAAGACCTAAATGTAAGGCCAGACACTATCAAACTCTTAGAGGAAAACATAGGCAGAACACTCCATGACATAAATCACAGCAAGATCCATTTTGACCCACCTCCTAGAGAAATAGAAATAAAAACAAAAATAAACAAATGGGACCTAATGAAACTTAAAAGCTTTTGCACAGCAAAGGAAACCATAAACAAGACGAAAGGAAAACCCTCAGAATGGGAGAAAATATTTGCAAACAAAGCAACTGACAAAGGATTAATCCCCAAAATATACAAGCAGCTCATGCAGCTCAATATCAGAAAAACAAACAACCCAATCCAAAAATGGGTGGAAGACCTAAAGAGACATTTCTCCAGAGAAGATATACAGATTGCCAACAAACATGTGAAAGGGTGCTCAACATCACTGATCATTAGAGAAATGCAAATCAAAACTACAATGAGGTATCACCTCACACCAGTCAGAATGGCCATCATCAAAAAATCTACAAACCATAAATGCTGGAGAGGGTGTGGAGAAAAGGGAACCCTCTTGCACTGTTGGTAGGAATGTAAATTGATACAGCCACTATGGAGAACAGTATGGAGGTTCCTTAAAAAACTAAAAATAGAACTACCATATGACCCAGCAATCCCACTACTGGGCATATACCCTGAGAAAACCTAACTCAAAAAGAGTCATGTACCACAATGTTCATGGCAGCACTATTTACAATAGCCAGGACATGGAAGCAAGCTAAGTGTCCATCGACGGATGAGTGGATAAAGAAGATGTGGCACATATATACAATGGAGTATTACTCAGCCATAAAAAGAAATGAAATTGAGTTATTTGTAGTGAGGTGGATGGACCTAGAGTCTGTCATACAGAGTGAAGTAAGTCAGAAAGAGAAGAACAAATACCATATGCTAACACATATATATGGAATCTAAAAAAAAAAAAAAAGGTTCTGACGAACCTAGGGGCAGGACAGGAATAAAGACGCAGATGTAGAGAATGGTCTTGAGGACACGGGCAGGGGGAAGGGTAAGCTGGGATGAAGTGAGGGAGTAGCATTGACATATATACACTACCAAATGTAAAATAGATAGCTAGTGGGAAGCAGCTGCATAGCACAGGGAGATCAGCTTGGTGCTTTGTGACCACCTAGAGGGGTGGGATAGGGAGGGTGGGAGGAAGATGCAAGAGGGAGGGGTATGGGGATATATGTATACATAGAGCTGATTCAGTTTGTTATACAGCAGCAACTAACACAACATGGTAGAGCAATTATACTCTAATAAAGCTGTTAAAAATATAAAAATAAAAAACAGTTGCATTAAAAAAAAAAAGTGTCATCTTAAAAATATAGAAAGCAGGAACTTCCTTGGTGGTGCAGTGGTTAAGAATCCATCTGCCAATGCAGGGGACCATGGGTTCGAGCCCTGGTCTGGGAAGATCCCACATGCCGCGGAGCAACTAAGCCCGTGTGCCACAACTACTGAAGCTGTGAGCCTAGAGTCTGTGCTCCTCAACAAGAGAAGCTACCGCAATGGGAAGCTGGCACATCGCAACGAAGAGTAGCCCCTGCTCGCCGCAACTAGAGAAAGCCCATGCGCAGTAACGAAGACCCACTGCAGCCAAAAATAAAAAAATATATAAGTAAATAAATAAATTTTAAAAAATATATAGAAAGCACTAAAACCAAACCAATAAAGCCATGAAAAGATAGGAAGAACCTTAAACGCATATTACAAAGTGAAGGAAACCAATTGGAAAAGGCTACATACTGTGTGATTCCAACTCTATGACATTCTGGGAAAGACAGAACTATGGAGACACTGAGAAGATCCCTGGTGGCCTGGGGTTAGTGGGGAGGGAGGGATGAAGAGGCAGAGCACAGAACACTTCTAGGGCAGGGAAGCTGTTCTGTATGATACTACAGTGGTGGGTTATTACGATTTGGTCACAGTGCATAGAATGTGCAACACAGTGAACTGTAATGTCAACTCTGTACTCTGGGTGATGAAGATGTGTTAGTGTAGGCTCCTCAGTTGTAACAAATGGACCATCTGGTGGGGATGTTGATCACAGGGGAGGCTGTGCATGTGGAGATGGGGTATAAGGGAAATCTCTGTACTTTCCACCCAATTTTGCTGTAAACACAGAACTACTCTAAAAAGATAAAATCTATTTTAAAAAATGAAAAGTATGACAAAGCTTGGAAATGGGGTCACTGTGTTCTGAGACTTGGTGGGTCTAGCTGATGAGAGAACCTCAGATGGGCTGAGCTGATCAGTAAGCACTCCTGTTCTCTCCCCATGATACCAGCCAAGCAAGTTTATTTGTTCATTCAACAAAACACATTGACTACCAGCCATGTGCCCGGTACTATGCCAGAGCCTGTGACATATAAAGAAATCTGTGGCTTAAGGAAGCCCAGGGTGGTCAGAGGAAACAAATAGTTGGACAATAAAAATCCTGATGATAATACTAGGATAAAGATTTCTACCAGAAATTATTAAACTGGGTTTCTAGTACAATTCTGTACTGACAATTTGGATTGATGATTCCAGCTCTCCTGTTTGCTTTCAGGTTAGATGCTTAGAGGTGAAGGTTAGATCTGGTCGTCACCTTCTGGTGTAACTAACTGCAGATCTCTTGAATAACTTCTTCCCCTGTTGATAAAAGTCTAGCCAAATTCATTTTAATTGATCACTAAATGTTATTTATTTTTAACTGACCTTATATGCTATATGTTAGTAAATATATTCTACTCTGTTCTGCGAATACCAGACATTGGTGCTACATTAACTTAAGCAGACTGAGAGGGAAACAGATCCGCACTCTGCTAATATTTCTGTGTAGCCTGACAGTCAGATGTTAGGAGTTATAAATTGCCAAGTTAAAAAGTAACAGAAAGAACCAAAATATATTTTTCTGTTACTGGGAATCCAAGCTGAGAAATAAGACTTCTTTCTACCCCAAAATTAGGCTGCTTACCTCTCCCACTATCTCCCAGCAGCTGGCACCCCACCTCCATCCTCCTACTATTAGAAATAATTTTCAGCCGCTGTCTGAGGAAAGTTCTGCAAAGACTGCCAACTTCGGGATTTTGGTAGCATCCGTAAGCTGTTCCAATAACTCAGTGCCAGAATTTTCCTATGGGCGTGTGCTCAGGTACAAGAAGCTCAGATCTCCTGTTTAAGCCTTAATAAAAGCCAGGGCGACGGCTCTGCCAGACACCAAAAGCGGTATCTTCCCTTTCCTCCTAGTGACAAGGTACTTAATCAGGAAGACTATGTAATGGTCAGTGATAGAAGGACTTGTGGTAATTGGGGGCTCTTAGAAGCGATAGTTCCGAGCAGTCATTTGTGGTATGATTATTCTCTGGAATGCTGTGGAATGTTGGTGATGTCCCCTGTTTAAGGCTCACTTAGGAGTCTCTGTCTGCGATGCTGTCCCTTGTTAGAAGAGCCGGCCTGCTAATGGCTTCTCCTCCTCTCGCTGCTGGCAGTAAGGCTTGCATTAAAGGGATGGTGGCCGCGGGCCCGATCATTCCATTCTCTCTACTTGGCCCAACTTCTTTAAAAAAAAAAAAGTTTTACTGAAATATAACATATAGGCAAAAAGGATGTGAGTTATAAGTTTATAGCCGGATGCCTTGTCCCAAAGTGAATACACCCATGGAAACACCTCTCCATCAAGGAAGAGAGCATCACGAGTGTCCCAGAGGCTGTCTGCCTGTCACCACCTCCTCCCCTCCCCAGAGGTTCCCGCCCTGCTGGCGTCCAAGCCCGTGGATTGGTTTGGCTTGCTTTTAACTCTAGATAAATGGAATCATAAAGGGTGTGTCCTTTTCTGTGTCTGGGTCCTTTCACTCAACATGATGTTTACGAGATTTGGCCCGGTTGTTCGGTGTAGCTATTGTTTGTTTAACTGTGTAAGTATCCCATTGTATGCCTGTCCTGTCATGTATTTATCCATTCTGTTGTCGATGGACATTTTAGTCCTTTGCACTTGGGGGCTGTTAAAAAGTAACACTGCTATGAATATTTTGTATGTCTTTTGGTGGCATGGGCTTGCATTTCGGTTGTGTATATACCCAGGATGGAATAATTACTGTAATGACTGGCTTATATGCTATGCATTTTGGGGGAGGGACAGTCCACCATGGGCCCCAAGCATCCCTGAATGTCCGTCTCGAGAGTGCAGACTTCAAGCCATACATCCCTGCTACTGAGCAGTTCCTGTAGCTGGTCACGTAAAAACAAGGTAGGTCAAGGTGAGCATGGTGTGGCTACTACCCGCTCCTCAGTGGAAGCGGGGGGACTGGCTTGTTTGCCGCTTGCTACCAAAGGTGCTGAGCTCTGGGCCACACGTTCCTCGGCTGCAGCACAGCCTGCTGTGTGACCGGCTTCCATCTGGACCCACCATGTTGCCCAGGGGGCTTGGGAGGCGGGGGAACCAGCACCACCACCTGATGTTCCTGCCATTTGCTGTGCTGTGCGTAATAAACTGTCTGGCTCTGATTTATTACATCTCAGAGTCCCCTTTGGGCTACTGTGGGGTGTGGCAACCCGCCCTGCTTGTCACCCAGGCATCTCCTTTGGGGGCTTATTACCCCTTGCTTGCCTACGAGGCTGGGGTTCCTCCCTGACAGAGCTCCTTCAGCTGGAGTGGGTCATGTGAAATCGTTTCCCAAAGTAGTACGTGAGATTTCTTATTGGTCTTCTGACCCCCAGTTTTTAAACTTAAGTATAGTTAATTTATAAGGTTGTGTTAGTTTCAAGTGTACAGCAAAGTGATTCAGTTATATATGTATATATATATATATACACACACACACATTTTCAGATTCTTTTTCATTACAAATTATTAAAGATATTGAGTACAGTTCCCTGTGCTATATGGTAGGTCCTTGTTGTTTACCTATTTTGTATATAGTAGTGTATGTTAATCCCAAACTCCTAATGTATCCTCCCTCTCCCTTTCCCCTTTGGTAACCATAAGTTTCTTTTCTGTCTGTAAGTCTATTTCTGCTTTGTAAACAAGTTCATTTGTATCATTTTTTTAGATTCCACATATAAGTGATGTCATATGATATCTGTCTTTCTCTGTCTGGCTTACTTCACTTAATATGATAATCTCTAGGTTCATCCATGTTGCTGCAAATGGCATTATTTCATTCTTTTTTATGGCTGAGTAATATTCCATACAATATATATTGTATATATATACCGCATCTTCTTTATCCATTCCTCTGTCTATGCACATTTAGGTTGCTTTCATGTCTTGGCTATTGTAAACAGCTGACCCCAATTTTTAAGACTTTTCTATAACTAGTATTTTACTGGTGATTATGTGCATGATACTTTCATATTATACAATAGGATAATTCTTACAGCTCTGTGAGGTTGGCATTATTTTATAGTTTAGGGCACTGAAGACAGAAGGTTAAGGAACACATTTGATTTTATACAACTAGGACAACGAGAGTTACCATCACATATAACAAGAGTTACCTATTGCCCATCAGCCCCTGTGTTGGGTGCTTTGTACGTGAGTCGTTTCATTACAGTACTACGACATAGGTATTACCGTCATTCCCAATGACTAGACCAATGAATCGACATGCAATAAAGTGCATTCACATGTTCAGTCACACGGTCGGTGGCAGAGCTGAGGTTTCAAGGTTTCAATCCAAGGTGAGACCCACCTCTGGCCATCACATCTGTGGCCTAGATCTGGTATGTGCTTGAACCCACGTCCTCAGAATCCAGAACTGGTGCTCACTTCACCGTCCATTTTGCTGAGACACCTCAACCCCCTGAACGACTGTCACCCTGTTTGTGTTTCCTATTGGCGAATGATTTAATGATCAGTGAAATGACCAGTGAAATGACCAGTGATGAGGCAGAGTGAAAAGAGAGGGAGGAGAATGGAAAGTTTGTCTCATTCTTCTACCGGCACATCAGCCTCCGAATAACAGATCACGCCCTGACTATAAAATTGCATTCAGAAAGGGAATGTACATCCTCGGAAACCGAGAAGAGTATGTGTGGCTAGTTTTAAAGGAAAAGTTAATTTTGCCTTTTAAAGGTTCTCATCATCATGACCTGGAGCTCTCTGTCTCCGGGGAACTCAGTTCTAGAAGGTCAGGAGCGGGGCATGGATGTGTGTTAGTAGAGCCCAGAAGAAACGAATGCTCAGAAATCCAGCGGTCTCACGGTTTTTGGTATCACCATGCTACAGTGGCCTCAACCTGGATCCCAGTGCCTGGCCTCTGGGAGGAGCAAATGCACGATTAACTTTTCACTTCGACTCAGTTCTTGGCTTCTTTGCTTAGGGACCTTGGCCACGTTTGGGGCTAAGCCGACTCTCCGTCATAACCTAAAAGTGAAAATGCTTTTTCTACCCCATCCCCGCCCCAGCACCTGCATGTTTCTTTGGGGACATTGCACTGTTTCTCTCACCCTGAGTGTGATAAAAGGGGAAATTATGTAACATTTGCTCAGCTGCCATTTCAAGAAGCCAATTCAGAGAGATTCTTGGGAAAATTATTTTATATGTGTGTTTATAAAATCATTTTCAAGGCCTTCTACATTTAAAAAAATTTTTTTCTTTTTTGGCCATGTAGCACGTGGGATCTTAGTTCCCTGATCAGGGATTGAACCCACGCCCCCTGCAGTGGAAGAGTGGAGTCTTAACCACTGGACCACCAGGGAAGTCAAGGCCTTCTACGTTTTAAAAACCTGGACTTCCCTGGTAGCGCAGTGGTAAAGAAGCCACCTGCCAATGCAGGGGACACGGGTTCGAGCCCTGGTCCGGGAAGATCCCACATGCTGTGGAGCAACTAAGCTCGTGTGCCACAACTACTGAGGCTGTGCTTTAGAGCCCGTGAGCTGCAACTACTGAGCCCGCATGCCACAACTACTGAAGCCTGCACTCTAGAGCCTGCGAGCTGCAACTACTGAGCCTGCATGCCACAACTACTGAAGCCTGTGCGCATAGAGCTCGTGCTTGGCAACACAGAGAAGCCACCACAAAGAGAAGCCCACACACTGCAACGAAGAGTAGCCCCTGCTCGCCACAACTAGAGAAAGCCCACGCCCAGCAACGAAGACCCAATGCAGCCAAAAATAAATAAATAATAAATAAATAAATTTAAAAAAATCTATTTCAATGACAGTTCAAAGTTTCTCTTTAAATACCCATCCATAAATGGGACTGGGTATTTGGCAGAGTCGGGGTGGGGACTTAACATGGACGTTCACAGGGAAATTCTGAAATATTCCCCAGTGACCAGGAGCTCCTCACCAGGGAGGGGCCATTTCAGTATCAACCCATGCGGTATCCAAAGTGATCATTTCAAGGAACAAACTGAAGGGAATATGATGAAGAAAAGAAAGTAGATAATTCCGTAAAAGTGGAGATGGTAGAAAATATGCATAGTGGCTGGGGGAGGGGCGAGCAGGGGTGATACAAGCGCCTATCATAAAATAAATTCCTTAGAGTCCTGTTGCTTATTGTTTCACATTGAACATAAGGGAAAGAAAGCAATTCTCAGCCTTTGTACTTGGGATTGTTCATAGAATATTGTTATGGTCATCTCCTCTTGTTAAAAAAAAAAAAGAAAAGAGAGATGTAAATGTCATTCCCAGGATGTCTGGGGTAGAGAGTTATGTTTTGATTCTGAAAGGTGTTTCAAATCAGTGATAAGTTTGAGTGGATCAGCAAGACCAGATCAGAAAAATGTCTTGCCTTTTGATGTTAAATACTGTTTCCTTTCAATACAATAGAACAATTAAGCTAATAATGTTGGTCCCTTGGCTTCCTGGGTATTAAGAGGAAAAAGCTGACCAGAAGCTAGTTCTTCAGATCTAACGTAGGATTCCTGGGGTGCGGACACCTCTTTTGAGACCAGGGGGAGGGGTTGATGTGTGTGTCTGTAAAACTCAAATGGCATGAATCCCCCCAAAGCAAGTGGTCCGTTCTTTTATTTTTGCTCTTTGCCAGTCCCTCACTTCGCACAATTGCCAGTGAGACTTACTCGAGAAGAATTTCTGATGAAATACTTAGTATATATAAGAGAAAAGTTTAACTGTGCACATCAGGGTCTTGAACTAATTACCTTTTACGATGCACATAAAAAGCAGGTCACGCCTCTTGTTTTGGCAGATCTCGGGAAGAAAAGACCTTTCTGATGGAAAGGTCTAGGTCAGCAGTAAAAACAGGTTTCCTAACAGTGTGGGCTGTGGGCCCGGGTTTCTCAGGGCTGCTGGGGACTCTGTCACTAGAATCTCAGCAGAGAGAGACCCGTGCACGTCAGCAGCGTGTGGAGAGACACACACTCACCCCTGAGAATATGCAGAGTGCAAGACTTCTGGTGCTGAACCACTATGTTTGTGAAATATTTAGAAAGGCTAAGTATGGCTATGGGAAAGAAGAACAAATGATCACTATGCCAGGTATAAAAGTTCCCTGGGAGGGCAGGCAGGGGAAGCGTATGGGTTAAAGAGAAGGGACGAAGATGTGACAGAAAGATGGATCTTGCCGTGGAGACGCAGATGGGTGCTGTCCAGACTCTGGCCGTGGCCCTGTGCCCACTCTCCATGGCACCCCCCTGTCCTGGAGCCTTACAAGTCACCCCTATCCCGCTGCCACCCGGCACCTACACAGGAGACTCCCCTGGCATCTAAAACTCAGTTTATCCCAACCCTTTCTCACCCTCACATTTCCTACTGCTCTGCTTCCTTCTCCTGCCAGCCCACAGCTGCTGAGTGATGAAGCTTTCCAGAACTGGCTTCCACAGCAGCTCCTAAATTCCTCTCTGCATTGCCCTCTTCCCTTCTGTTCTGATCTCAGGGCCTAGCTGTGGTGGGGTGTACCTCTCTGTCTCCCTTTATCTCTCTGCACTGAAGGATTAATCTGAAAAAGTAACACATTTAGTGTTTTCCACAATGCCAAAACCTTCATAGGTTTCCATCACCTACCACATGAAGCCCAAACCCGCAGTAACCCATCCAAGCCTCTGGGATCAGGGATTAAAGCTCTTGTAGATGTTAAGTCCCACTGTGCTCTGCTGAATATCATGTAAATTACACCCGCTAGTCTTCCCACGTGCTTGGACCATCCCTTTGTTCACGCTGCCTCTTCATTTTGATCGCCTCTATCTTTGCTTGTCAATATCCTGTTGATTTAAGATCCACTTTAAATCCCACCTCCTCCAGTTGCTGTGATGCAAACAGAAAGTTGCTGTTATGCAAACAGAAAGGACTATCCTTTCCTTTCTCAACATCCTTATAGTTGTCAGTCTGTCTACTCTTTATTATAGTTGTCCATCTGTCTACTCTTCTCTCATAGACAACCCCACAGATTTTTAAAAAAATCTTTTAAATTACAAAAGGTACATGTGTTCATATAAAAAACATAGTCAATAACTGTAAAGTGTAAAAAATAAAGGTGTCCTCTCATTGCACTTTAATTCTATTCCACTGAACATAACTTACTATTTAGTTTGTTGTGCATCTTTATTCATTTCCTGTTGCTGCTGTAAAAAATTACTGTCTTTATTAGTGGATAAAGACAACACAAATTTATTATCTTATGGTTGTGGAGGTCATAAGTATGAAACAGGTCTCACTGGGCTAAGATCAAGGTGTCAAAAGGATAGTTTTCTCTAGGCTCTAGTGAGAATGGGTTTCCTTTTCCAGCTTCTAGAGGCAGCTGTGTCCTGGAATCATGGCCCTTCCTCCACCTCCAAAACCAGCAATGACCAGTCGAGTCTTTCCCTGCTGTGCCCCTCTGATTCTGATTCTGATTCTGACTCTGACGCGTCTGCCTCCCCCTCTCACTTGTAAGGACCCTTGTGAGTACATTGAGCCCATCCAGATAATCCAGAACTATCTCCCTATTTTATTTTATTATTATTTTAAAAAAATATTTATTTGGTGTGTCGGGTCTTAGTTGCGGCATGAGGGATCTTTCATCGAGGCCCGTGGGCTCCTCTCTGGTTGTGGCGCGTGGACTTAGTTGCCCTGCGGCATGTGGGATCTTAGTTCCCCGACCATGGATCGAACCCATGTCCCCTGCATTGGAAGGAGTATTCTTAACCATTGGACCACCGGGGAAGTCCCAATCTCCCTATTTTAAAGTCAGCTGGTTCATAACCTTAATTTCATCTGCGCTAAACTCTCGTCACCAAATAACGTATTCACAGGTTCTGGGATTAGGATGTGGACATCTTTGCGGGCTATTATTCTGCTTATCACAGGATCCTTCCATGTATTTTTCTTCTTTTATATTCATAGATCAATATTGTTATGGAGAAATATTTATTTTCTAATATGTGATTTTTAAAAGTGTGAGATATCATATATATATATGTGATATTATATATTTTGATTTTCTCAATAAGTAATTTATCTTGTACACATTTTTGGGGGTCAGTTCTTTTGGAGGCTGACACTTTTTAATGATTGCATAGTATCCCATAGTTTATTTAAACATATTCCTATTAATGGACATTTAAGGCAGCTTTAAATTTTTTACCCTTGCATGTATATATCTGTGCCCTTAAACAAGACTGACTACAGCACACATGTCCATAAGTGGATCCTTTGGGAGCAAAGAACATATATATTTTTTCAAAGGGCATTTAAAAATTTTATTTAAAGTTTTAAACCATATTTGCCAATTACATACCATTAAATACTGTAGAAGTTTAAAAACAGAAGATTATTTACTGTTCAAATTCTTAAAAACTCGGTAAGTTTACATCTTTCCTGTTTTTGACTAATTGATTGATTCAACTGCTACTCATCTGTGTGCCAAGTATGCATCCATGTAACTTGATTTTATTAAAACACAGCTATTGTCATAGTTACTGTTGCCTGTTTATTTGTTTAAAAAACCGGGTAGGAGATTTCTGGATAGAATCTCTGTATCCCAAGCTGTTCTCAGTAACCATCTTGGTTGGGAGGTGAAAAGGATGCCTCAAGGGTCATTAAAATTCACTTTCGCTCCAAGATTTTAGTATGAAATATTAGGTACAAACCAACTGGACCAGACTAGTCATGCAAGGAGGGACTTTGCTGGTGTTTATGGTCCTTGTGTCAGACAACTTGGGGAGAATGTGGGCAAAGACCCAGAATCCCTTTAATGGCCTAGCTTGATTTTGAGAAAAAAAGAAAATGCTGGCAACAACTCACAAAGGTCCACCCAATCTTGCCTTTCTTGTGGTCATTAGATTAGTTGTACAGCGACTGTACCACTGTAAGGTGGCCTCTTCCCAAGGATGCTAAGTCTGGAAACTTGGCTTATGCCAAGTATGAGTGTTGAGGTGACAAGGAAATGAGTCCCTTCCACACCAAGAGAAACTTTATGTTAAATATTCTAAAAGTTAAAATCTCAACTAACAAAAACATCTGCGATGTTCTTACTCCCCTGACAAACTGTCTTACCTCTTTACAGACCTCAAGGGTCCTATGTCCCTTTATTCCTCTGGATAAGAACACGACTTACCTTCTTTTCAAACTTATAATTGAATTTCTTTTAAAATGTTTTTGACCTCTTTTATTGCGACCTGTGTGGTTTTTTTTTTTTAATTGTATATTTTAATCCCAGTTCCTTTTGTTCAGAAAGGTTGCAGGGTATAAGATCAATATATAAAAATCAATTCGATTTCTGCATAGTAGCTGCGGGCAAAGTGAAAATTAAATTAAGGAAACAACTCTATTTACAATAGCATCAAAAAGAATAAAATACTTAGGACCGTATTTAGCAAAAAAAAAGTGCCAATCTTATACTCTGAAAACCACAAAACTACAAAGTCATGGAAAGAAATTCAAGACATTGATTGGGAGACTTAATATTTTAAGATGGCAGTACTCCCCAAACTGATCTATAGATTCAGTACATCCCTATCAAAATCCAAGCTGGCATCTTTGCAGAAATTGACAAGCTGATCCTAAAATTCCTATGGAAATTCAAGGGACCCAGAATAGCCAAAACAATCTGTAAAAGGAACAAAATTGGAGGGCTCACATCTCCCAGTTTCAAAGCTTACTACAAAAGTTGCAGTAATGAAGATAGCAACTAAAGAAAACATAGATAAATTGGATTTCATCAAAATTAAAAACATTTGCAATTCTAAGGACACTGTCAAGAGAATGAAAGGAAAACTCGCAGAACGGGCTAAACATTTTTGCATATCATATCTCTGATGAGGAACTTATATCTGTAAGAACTCCTGCAACCAACTCAATAATTGAAAGACAAATAACCCACTGAAAAATGAGTAAAGGTTCTGAATAGATATTTCTCCAGAGAAGATATACAAGTGACCAATAAGCACAAGGAAAGATGCTCAATATCATTAACTGTCAGGGAAATGCAAATCAGAACCACAAAGAAATACCACTAGGATGGCTATAATTAATAATACAGGTAATAACAAGCGTTGGCCAGGATGTGGAGAAATTGGAACCCACCACTTGTGGTGGGAATGAAAAATGGTGCAACCACTTTGGAAAACAGTCTGGCAGTTCCTCAAAAGGTTAAACATAAAGTTGTCATATGACCCAGCAAGGCCACTCCTAGGTGTGTACCCAGGAGAAATGAAAACAGGCCACATAGCCCATAGCAGCATTATTCATAATAGTCAACACGTGGAAACAATCCAAATGTCCATCAACTGAAGAAAGGATAAATCAAATGTGGTACATTCATACAATGGAATATTACTGAGCCATAAAAAGAAATGAAGTACTTATACACGCTACAACATGGATTAGCCTTGAAAACGTGCTAAGTCAATCACGAAGGACCACATTTATGAAATAAATGTCCAGAAGAGATGAGTCCATAGAGACAGAAAGTAGATTGAGGGTTGTCTAGGGCTGGAGGAGGGGTTGAGGGGAAATATGGAAAAGAGGCATAGGGGTTTTTGGGGTGATGAAAATGTTCTAAAATTGACTGTAGTAGTTAGTGTTTGCTTAACTGTGGAGATGCCAGCAACCGTTTTACTGTCTACTTTAAATGGATAAAAATTGCATGGCATGTACATTTTATCTCCATAAAGCTGTAATAAAAAGAAAGTAATATCCTTTTGAAGTTGCTTGCTTCTGAATAAAAGGCTTTTCCCTTCCTGTGGATCCTGGATCCTGAAGCAATTTCTGGAAGTGGTGGTAATGGTGATGGAGGTGGGAATCCTTTGTATTTTCATTTGTAAGCACTGAGGTAAGGTTATTCCCACCCAGGAGAAGCTCATTTCTTTCCCGGTACAGATTTTGAGTGTCAAAAAACCCCCCCTAATTTCAAAATATTGAGCATGTGGTCTTTCATCCACAGCAGGAGTCATTTGGAAGACTAGAGTGGAAACAAACAGTGTTTGTGTGTATGCTTGCACACAAATGTGTAAGGGGAGAGGTGGATTAAGGGAGAAGCACCAGACTTCCAGCCATAGTGTGTCCCTGGGCGCCATGCCAGGGCTTCCTGGAAGGTAGCTGGGTCCACAGTTTCAGGTACCAGAACAAGATGCCTGACCTGGGCTGCTTCCTCCTCCAGCCCCCAGGGGTTGGGTCTCTGTGCCCCAGCAACCGGGCTTCCTGGAATTACTCACCATCCTCTTCCCCAGTTCTCTTTTCTATCAAAATTGGTGCTCCATTTTCTTCTTTTTTTCCCCCCTTCAAACTGTTCTAGTCTCAGGAGAGATTTGGGTCTGCTTTCTGTGTGTGTGTGTTATTTTATTTTTAAATCCTGGGGATTCTATTTTTACTCCTCTGCTCAGGTGTCCAAACGATGGAGATATTTTCTCCCCGTCGGCGGCAACCCCGCCGCAGTGTCAGTGTGTTCTGTGATTAGGTTCCTTTGATGGGCCCCCCTCCTGCCCGGCTCCACCGCCACCAGGCTGCTCTTCACTGCGCCCACTCCAGCTGCTGCCACAAGGAAGATGTGCGATGCTCGGGCTGGTTCTGGAGCCACAGCCAGGGGAAGGGGTGTCCTGGAAAGCCTATCTTGCTAAAGACGAAATCAAGGAAACAAAAATGAGCTCTAGAAGTGCTCTCAAGTTCAACGTTTTGGGTGAAACCTGTAAACTTCACAGGCCAGGGCTCTGCCACCTCCTTGGCCACATCTTCTGCCACTAGCCCCTCGCCCACTCCCTGCCACTCACCTGCCTTCCTGCTGTTCCTTCCATCCGACAACCACACTCCTGCCTCAAGGCTTTCTCCAGATTTGTAAAATGCCACCCAAGTCCCCCTTTTAAATATCCGCCTCGCTTTATGGACTGAGAAAATAATGTCCACTTCCCTTCTCATGGTTTTTAATAGCCTGTGCAGCATTGGTGTATTCATTTTATTTGTGTCTGTAAATATCTGCTCACTGATGTAAGGAGTTCTGAAGGAGAGGTGTATTGGTTTCCTATCGCTGCTGTAACATACAACCTCGAACTGAGGCTTAAAAACACACAGATTTAGAATCCATCCCCAGTAGATCTGCTTTAAGACAAAAAAATGCTAGAGGTAGGTTCTCAGATGGAAAGATAATGATACCAGAGGGAAAACTAGAACATGAGGAATTCAGGAAAAACAACTGAAATGGTAAATATCTGGCTAAAGAGGTTATTTTACATCTCTCAAGTTCTTTAAAATATGTATGTTGTGGAAAGCAAATGCAGAACATCATTTAATGGGATTTTTGGTATGTGAAAATATATATGATGATTATAACAAAAAGGGGAGAGAGAAAATGGTGTTATATTGTTGGGGGAAATATTAACTCCAGGTAGACTGTGGAAAGTTAGGTATGTACTAAGTAATCCTGAAAATAACCACTCAAACATCTATACAAAGAGAGAGAGTCACAGAGCCAATAGAAAAATTAAAATGGAATATGATTGCTATTTGAATAATTCAAAGGAAGACAGGAAAGAGGACACAGAGGAACAAAAATCATGGAGACAAACAGAAAATGACATTAACATTGTAAACTGATGTCCAGTCATATCCATAATTGTATTAAATGTAAATGATCTAAACTGCCCCCCCCCCCCAATTTATTATCTTACAGTTCTGGGCATAGGAAGTCCAAAGTGGGTCTTACGGCCACAATCAAAGAGTCAGTAGGGCTGAGTTGCCTATGGATGTTCCAGGGGAGAATCTCTTCCCTTGTCTTTTCCCTTCTAGAGGCAGTCTGCATTCCTTAGCTTGTAGCCCCTTCCTTCACCTCCAAAGCCAGCAATTAGCATCATCCAGTCTCTCCTTCTCTGGCCTCTGCATCTGTCATCATCTCCTTCTCTGATTCTGACCCTTCTGCCTCCCTTTTATATGATAGCTTGTGATTGCATTTCCATCTCAAGATCCTTAATCACATTTGCAAAGTCCATCTGCCATGTAAGGTAACATATGCACGCGTTCTGGGGATTATCATGTGGACTTTTTTTTGTGTGTGGGGGGTCATTATTCTACTTTCCACAGAGGCTAATGGCTTACATGGTTCCAATGCATTACTTTATAGGCCAAATACTTCCATTTGGCTTTTATGATGATGATTAGATAGTCACATATTTAGGGCCAGAAGAGATAAAGTAGCTACAGATAACAGAAACAAACCCAGAAGGAACCTCAGGAACAAACTTCAGTGTTGAATCCCAGATATAGGAAAATGGATTTATATTATTTATATTTGTCTGATAGGTTTTATGGGAAGAGTGAGAGCCTGCGTTACTGATGTCTGATATGTTTCCTTTAACTTGAACTTATAGAAAAGTAGAGCATGGTAGTAACTCATTTTCTGAAAGATTTTAGAATGATTTTTTTTTTTGGTGTGGCTATATTAAAATATCTAATGAGAATAAATGAGTAAAAATAGCAAAGAAGTAGATGTGAGTTCAGTGAATAAATATCTTTCTGATCAAGAGAGGTATCAGTGGAAAAGGCTATCAAGGTATGTGTACCCTCAGACTGGAGAAATGTAAGCAAAAGTTTGGACTAAATGTCCTGGATGCTAACAGAGAACCCTCAGACTTTAACAGTCCTTGATTCTAACAAGGAAGTCTCAGCATTTGGGCAATCTGCTGTCACAGGTGAGAGTATGGGGTTCTCACTGAGCAAAGACCAAACCTTTTAAGTGAACCTCAAAAATAAGCTAAGTGAATGGACAGCATGGGTGATTAATACAATTTTCATTTGTAAATGACTTTCAAGCACTGCATGTGTTGTATAAAATAAGGCATTTGAGCTCAAGAAGTTTTTCAATGAGGTCTCGTTCATTTACTAAAAGATTGATATTAATAATGAACTTTGGCTTGGAGCTCAGAGTTAAAGTTTAGTGGCAAAACAGGCAGAGAAAGACAAATACCTCATGATCCCCTTAATGTGGAATGTAGAGAAGCCTAACTCATAGAAGCAGAGAGTGGAACAGTGGTTACCAGGGGATGAGGGTGGGGGAAAAGGGGAGATGTTGGTCAAAAGGTACAAAGTTGCAGTTATGTAGGATACATAAGTCTACAGATTGAATGTACAGCATGATGACTGCCGTTAATAATACTGTGTTTCATACTGGAAATGTGCTAACAGGGTAGATTTCAAATGTTCTCAACACAAAAAAATAGTAATTATGTGAGGCACTGATGTGTTAAACACCATCAGTTTGACTGTAGCAATCATTTTACGATGTACATGTATATCAAATCATCATGCTTATGCCTTAAATATATACAATTTTTATTTTAAAAAAAGAATGGCAAATGAATGTACTTCAGTGGGGAAAACACCTCAGAAGAGATTTCATGGAGTGTATCATTTGCCTTTTTACATTGTCATAAATGAAAATGGCCATTATCAAATGGTGGATTTTGAGACAAAAAATGGGAGATTTAGCAATGGTTATTTATGCAACAAGCAGAGGTAAAGAGCATTGCATGACAATTTATGCTTCTGAAACAAAGTTTAGGAAAAATGTTAACGATAATCAAAACAGGAACATCACAAAATGGGCTTGTCTTTTTTGGGCATGGAAATATTGTCACATTAAAGTGAATGAGAGGAAAATGAGCATATATTTATATGGTAGATTTCCTTATGATTTCACTGTGGTTAGTATTGTTTAATTGATGAGTCATAAAAACATAGCATTACATGAGGACAAAGGGGACTTCACTATCCTCTGGGAGGTGGTTTTCGTTCTTGCTGGTCGTCATTTCTTCTGAAAAATTAATGGAAAGTCACCCAAAGTTTGGGATTTCTTTTGACTCCAAAATTCTTCCAGAAATGGGTCACTCTGGAAGGGGCAAGGAGAAGCCAAGGACATGAGGACTTTGAAGTTGCTTAGCTTTTCCAGAACTCTCTTTCTTCATCTGAAACATGAGAGTTGGGCTAGGGATAATTCATCAGTGCTAAAATTTGATCACTTCAGGCAAAGATGATCATATTATGGGAGAAAGGCAGGGAGGAAACTTTTTAAAAGATGAAAATAGGTGAGTCCAGAACAACAAAGGAAGTGAAATATTTCTGCCTGGCCTTCCCCGCTTACTCTTCTCAACCCTGGCTGCTCTGGGAAGGTAGGTTATCATTAACCTGCTCTGCCTTCAAAGGGAGAGACAAAGGAAAGCAAGTTATTTCTAGTCTACAAACATATTTCAAACCTATAAGATGCTAAAAATAATTTCCACTTGTACAACACCCTTTCTCTGAGGATTACAAACAGCTATGATTAGGGTTATTTGGCAAATGGGAAAATTTGGGCTTTGAGTTAAAGAGGTTTTCAAAGTTATTACACTTTGGCAGGTTCCCCTGGCACTCAGTGCTGTGTATCAGATGTAATCCTTCCAGCGCTGGCTTGGCAATCCTACCCCTATCGTCCTGGAATTACTTTTGCCATATAATGTAGCCATTACAAAGGAGAACTATAAAGCCCACATAAGCACGTGGAGAAACGGCTACAAATCAATGCTTAAGTAGAAAAAAGCAGAACAGAAAATTATATGTCCATTATTTTTATTATAACTATCTAAAAAAATGTATGCCTATAGACAAAGCACTGAAAAGACCTGCTAAAAACAAGCAACAACAACCAAACCACCCCTGTAATGTGATATTATAGCTAATTTTTCTGTTCAAAACTCTTTTAATGTTGTAGGTCATTTATACATTTACTGTTTTTTTCATTCACATGAGAATTAATTTATTGGCACCTACTATGTGCCAATACCTACAGTGCTGGTCACTGAAGAGACAGATGGCTATGAAAGTCTAGTTCTCAATCTAGTCTGGCCCTTAGTTTAGCAGAGAGTAATATGTAGACAGACGGTTAAGACACAGTGAGATATCAGACATAGAAAGCAAACTTATGGTTACCAAAGGAGAAAGAGGAGAGAGGGATGAATTAGGAGTTTGGGATTAACAGATACACACCACTATATATAAAATAGATAAACAATAAGGACCTACTGTAGAGCTCAGGGAACTCTATTCAATATTTTGTAATAACCTATAAGGGAAAAGAATCTGAAAAAAATAGAAATACATGTATGCATAACTGAATCATTTTGCTGTACCAATGAAACTAACACAACATTGTAAATCAACTATACTTCAATTTAAAAAATTAAATATATAAATGAATTTACTTCCAAAACAGATATAAACTCACATTGGTAACCATAATTTGGTTTTCTAAGGGGAAAGGGAGGTGGGGTGGGGAAAATTAATAGTACGGACTTAACAGATACACACTACTATATATAAAATAGATGAGCAACAAGGATTTACTGTATAGCACAGGGAACTCTATTCAATATCTTGTAATAGCCTGTAATAGCCTGGAAAATAATCTGAAAAAATAATGTAACTGAATCCCTTTGCTGTACACCTGAAGCTAACACACTATTGTAAATCCACTATATTTCAATTAAAAAAAAAGAAAAGGGAATTCCCTGGTGGTTCAGTGGGTAGGACTCCATACTTCCTCTGCAGGGGGCATGGGTTCGATCCCTAGTCAGGGAACTAAGACCCTAGGGGGGAAAAAGAGAAGAAAGTAAAGCAAAACAACAACAATAGCAAGACATAGTGAGATAAGTCCTTGAAGAATCTGATGAAGAAGAGAATTTATTAGAGAAATATTTAGGAGACATAATTAATAGACTTTAAAGACCTGCTGAAGTAGAGGCTGAAGAAAATGGAGGTGACAGAGGGGAACCCAGGGAGCCCACTCAGGCAGGGTTTAGATCATGATGTCACTCCCTGAGGCAGGGAATGGAGAAGAGGAAACAGGTAGGAAGAGAGTGAAGTGTCCCGTTGTGACATCTTTCAATACCAAGGTGCCAGTGTGTCATTCAGAGGTAGTTGGAACCTTCTAGAAGATGTGGAGCTCAGTTGAAAGGCCTGGGCTGAAGAGGTCGATTTGAGAGTTAAAACCAAGCAGACAATAGATGACTCTGCAAAAGTGGATGAGCTTGTCTACAGAGGCAGCATCAAATGAGAAGAGACAAAGACCAAGTATCTAAAGAGATGGCGAAGAATGGGGGCACCTACAAGACAGGGAGAGGGGATGGTCTGATGTTTAGGACGAGAGCAAAGAGAGAGGGGAGCCAACAGAAGAGTTTCAGGAAGACAGTGGTCAACAGATAAAATGTACAGACAGGTCAACAAAGGTGAGAACTCCATAATGTCCTTGGCTGAAGCATTTGGGAGGACATGAGTGATCTTAAGTGTTCATGAAAAATACAAAAGAAGTGATAGTGTCACATTTTAAAAAGAGAAATTTAGGTTTGAAAGAATAAAAAAACAATAAAAGGAAATACCAGAACTTAGGCACCATACTAAGGTAATCAGCAATAATAGTTTTAATTGTCAGAGGGTCTATTTTGGAAACTGTTGGAAGCAGTAGGTCTGGTACATAAATTATTTCAGAGTCAAAGAAGATTCTTGTAGCCTAAATGGGGGCAAGTGTTGATAAGGTCTTCTTGGCTTTCAAGGATCAACTAAGTACTGTTGATTTTTAGTTTGAGGAAATGCTTATTGGCCCCCAGATTACATGTCAGAATCAGTGGAAAATTAAAAAATTCAAAGTCTACAAAAAGATTTTAGAATGAGCTAGAATGAGAAGGACTCTTTGTTTAGTTGTAAAACAAGCAGATCCCCGGCAAACGGTGCTCTTTCTTTGTATGGACAGTTTCAGAGTCTCCCTGAGTCTTTGTTTTTCTTATCTCTCACATGAGGAAGTGGGATTAAATTGTGATTTTCATTATCTGGTTTATTCCAGAAAAGCAGGGAACAGACACTAGATTTAACCGAAGGAAGAGTACTTGCCTGTGTTTCTTTTAAATACGAAGCGTCCACGACAGAATCAGAGGAGAAGGGGAGAGCTCGATGGTTTATAGGGCCGTGGACACTAAGTTTTTGGCTTTGGGAAGAGGGACGGGTCCCTCTGAGGGAATCATGGTGAGCGTATTTGGCAGGGCATCAGCATCTGTCACAAGGAGGCTGGGAGATTTATGTGCTTCCCAAGGAGGGCCCTGAACTTGCTTTCAGCCTGAGATAAATCACTGTCACTTTGCAGACAGGCACAGACAAACATGGAGGCTACTGTTGCTTCATTAAAACAAAAGAACCAACCAGGCTCCCACAGATGTGGTTTCTGCCTCTTAGAAATGACAGAATCAATTAGTGCAGGTTCACCTTCACGGGATGCCATGGGCAGGACTTTTGGGGCTGAGGCAATAAAGACCTGTCAACTATGATGATGGAGAACAGGTGGGGAAGAGGTGGCAGCTCACCGGGCTATGAGAAATGATATCCCTCGGAAAAGTAGGTGCAATGTCATAATACACTTGACAAGCACCATATCTTCTAGCAACTTTGCAAGGCACGATGATAATTACTAATCAAAATTGGCTCAATTTAGCATAGCAGTACTCACTGGAAATCAGCAGAGATGGGAAAGCTTGTAAAAAACAGCCTTTTTTTCTTTTCCCTTGTTATTTCATACATGTTCGTTACTACAATGGGGTCAGAAAACTCAAAGTGGCTTGTAAGAACAATGGGCTCTGGATTCATAAAGCTGGCTCGAATCCAGGGCTGTCGAAGTCTAGTCTGGGTTGCATGATGCTGTTTAGTGAAGCAAGGTGGTGTGTGTGTGTGTGTGTGTGTGTGTGTGTGTGTGTGTGTGTGTGTGTGTGAGAGAGAGAGAGAGCTTGAGACAAAACACACACATATCTATTTAGGTGTCAATGGTCATCATTATGTAATGTATATGGTATACATAGATAGCTGTGTACTGTATGTGAATTAAAATATATTTTCCTAAAAAGTGTAACAATCTCTGCATTTTAAAGCCTGATACTCAGGGGGAGCAACACAAACAAAGCACAATTAAAATAGGCAAGTAGGCAATCTGTCATTTTTAATGGCAAAGTTACGTGTCGACCCCCATCTGCTCCCACCTCCGTGCGGTAGACCCTCCACCTACGGCCAGCTGGCTCGAGCCTTAACCCACTCCATGTCCAACCTGCATTTTATCCCGGGAGCCCCAGCCGCTCGGTCCTGGATCCTCACTCGCCTGCCCAGCAGTGGCCTCCTGCCCTACGCTGAGCTGGGGCTACTGCAGACGTTATGATGGGACATTCTGTTCTGCTTTGGTGTCATGCTGACCTCTCAGACGGAGACCCTGACCTCTCGCTTTCCTCCTCTCAACCCGTCCACCGTGGAGGTGGGACCCTGACTCTGCATTTCCCCTGCTGGCTCAGCGTCCACCACAGACCAGAAGGAACCAGGTGATTCTCTGACCCGACAGTGTGTGTCACCAGCACCTGCAGCTGCCAAGATAACGTACTGGATGCAGCTTACGCACCTCCCAGGTCCTTTTGGTCCTCCCTGACCCCTCGGACTCAGCCCCAGGGAGCCGCTGGGCCTGTGGAGCCTCAGGCTTCCTTACTGGGTGACTGGAGGGACCACATGTCACAACTCCAAAGCATGGCCCAATTAATACCCTGTGGGAGCAAGTTTTGACCAAGGAGAGACAGGAAACTGGAAGGAACTTGCAGACAAACTGTCCTTTCACTCTCTGATGGAATGTTCCAGAATGCAGTGGTTCCATAAGGTCTCCTTGGAGACATCCCTTGTAAACAAATAATCAGCTATGTTTTCCTGCAAAGCCCCGGCCAGCTTGGTAATGTCCCATCTTGCACCTGCTCTGCCTTCTGCCCAGCCTGACATCACCCTCCCTGTCTGGCCTCCTGTTCCTTTGAGGAAGAGCACGGAGGCTCTATCTCGGGTGCCATTTCTGGGGAACTGGGTTGAGACAGACAACATGACCTGGATGGCAAGATGCCCTGGCAGAAGGAGGGTCCACTCACAGGCCAGCCACCCTAGGCTCCACTCCACCCACTCATAACTTCTCTGGTCCCTGTGGTTAAAGTTCAAGTCTGTGTCACCCCAGTGGCCAAGTAGGTTACGGTAAAGATGGATGGATTCTTGGATATTTTGGGAATTGTTCTGTATGGCCGTGTGTTTTGGGGCCTAGAAACAGGAAAAGAGGTTTTGGCTTAATATTTATAAGTTTTAGCAGTCCCAAGTACAATAGGTCCTGTTAGGAGTGGTGAGTTAGTGACACCCTTGCAGAGAAGCTCAACCTTGGGCTGGTGACCACCCTTGGGAAGACAGTAAGAGGCACTGATGCACAGGCTTGATTTTGCGTGAGGACTGATTCTGTGAAAACATATTTACGGCATTTATTTTTCTTAAATATTTACCAGTTCGCATTTTTAAAGGTTGTAGTGTTATTCCTGTTACAAGGGCAATATTACAAGGGCAATTTTGTGAAATAAGAGCATAGATGAAACCCCATTGAAATGGTCCTTGGGGACCACCCCCACTCTTCACTAAAAGTGGGTATGTCTTTGCCTCAAAACGCTGCATATAGGCTGGGGGCTCATGGATTTCCAGATACTGCGAGCAAGATACAATGTGTGTGTGCATGCTGTTTGGGGAGAATGTTCATGGTTTCCATTGGCTCCTCAAAAGGGCATGTGCCTAAATAAATAAATAAATGCTTAAAGAATCAATCCTTGGCCTAATAAAAGAAATGTTTAGATCCTGGACCTTCAAGATGGCGGAGGAGTAAGACGTGGACATCACCTTCCTCCCCACAAATTCATCAAAAATACATCTACATGTGGAACAACTCCTACAGAATACCTACTGAATGCTGGCAGAAGACCTCAGACTTCCCAAAAGGCAAGAAACTCCCCACATACCTGGCCATGTGGCTGACAGGGTCTTGGTGCTCTGGCCGGGTGTCAGGCCTGAGCCTCTGAGGTGGGAGAGCCGAGTTCAGGATATTGGACCATCAGAGACCTCCTGGCCCCAAATAGTATCAATTGGCAAGAGCTCTCCCAGAGATCTCCATCTCAACACTAAGACCCAGCTCAACGACCAGCAAGCTCCAGTGCTGGACACCCCATGCCAAACAACTAGCAAGACAGGAACACAACCCCACCCATTAGCAGAGAGGCCTGCCTAAAATCATACTAAGTTCACAGACACCCAAAAACACACCACCGGACGCGTTCCTGCACACCAGAAGGACAAGCAGCCTCATGCACCAGAACAGAGGCACCAGTTGCCTCCACCAGGAAGCCTACACAACCCACGGAACCAACCTTAGCCACTGGGGGCAGACACCAAAAACAACGGGAACTACGAACCTGCAACCTGTGAAAAGGAGACCCCAAACACGGTAAGTTAAGCAAAATGAGAAGACAGAGAAACACACAGCAGATGAAGAAGCAAGGTAAAAATCCACCAGACCAAACAAATGAAGAGGAAGTAGGCAGCCTACCTGAAAAAGAATTCAGAGTAATGATAATGAAGATGATCCAAAATCTTGGAAATAGAATGGAGAAAATACAAGAAACGTTTAACAAGGACCTAGAAGAACTAAAGAGCAAACAAACAATGATGACCAACACAATAAATGAAATTAAAAATTCTGTAGAAGGGATCAATAGCAGAATAACTGAGGCAGAAGGACGGATAAGTGACCTGGAAGATAAAATAGTGGAAATAACTACCGCAGAGCAAAATAAAGAAAAAAGAATGAAAAGAATTGAGGACAGTCTCAGAGACCTCTGGGACAATGTTAAAAGCACCAACACTCGAATTATAGGGGTACCAGTAGAAGAAGAGAAAAAGAAAGGGATTGAGAAGATAGTTGAAGAGATTATAGTTGAAAATTTCCCTAATATGGGTAAGGAAGTAACCAATCAAGTCCAGGAAATGCAGAGTCCCATACAGGATAAATCCAAGGAGAAACATGCCAAGACACATATTAATCAAACTATCAAAAATTAAATACAAAGAAAAAATATTAAAAGCAGCAAGGGAAAAGCAACAAATAACATACAAGGGAATCCCTATAAGGTTAACAGTTGATCTTTCAGCAGAAACTCTGCAAGCCAGAAGGGAGTGGCAGGACATATTTAAAGTGATGAAAGGGAAAAACCTAAAACCAAGAGTACTCTACCCAGCAAGGATCTCATTCATTCGATGGAGAAATGAAAACCTTTACAGACAAGCAAAAGCTAAGAGAATTCAGCACCACCAAACCAGCTTTACAACAAATACTAAAGGATCTTCTCTAGTCAGGAAACACAAAAGAAGGAAAAGACCTACAATAACAAACCCAAAACAGTTAAGAAAATGGTAATAGGAACAAACATATTGATAACCACCTTAAATGTAAATGGATTAAATGCTCCAACCAAAAGACACAGACTGTCTGAATGGATACAAAAAGAAGACACATATATGTGCTGTCTACAAGAGACCCACTTCAGACCTAGGGACACATACAGACTGAAAGTGAGGGGATGGAAAAAGATATTCCATGCAAATGGAAATCAAAACAAAGCTAGAGTAGCAATTCTCATATCAGACAAAATAGACTTTAAACTAAAAACTATAACAAAAGACAAAGAAGGACACTACATAATGATCAAGGGATCAATCCAAGAAGAAAATATAACAATTGTAAATATTTATGCACCCAACATAGGAACACCTCAATACATAAGGCAAATGCTAACAGCCATAAAAGGGGAAATTGACAGTAACACAATCATAGTAGGGGACTTTAACACCCCACTTTCACCAATGGACAGAGGAACCATAATCAAAATAAATAAGGAAACACAAGCTTTAAATGATACATGAAAGAAGATGAACTTAATTGATATTTATAGGACATTCCATCCAAAAACAACAGGATACACTTTCTTCTCAAGTGCTCATGGAACATTCCCCAGGATAGATCATATCATGGGTCACAAATCAAGCCTTGGTAAATTTAAGAAAATTGAAATTGTGTCAAGAATCTTTTCCGACCACAATGCTATGAGACTAGACATCAGTTACAGGAAAAAAACTGTAAAAAATACAAACACATGGAGGCTAAACAATGCACTACTAAATAACCAAGAGATCACTGAAGAAATCAAAGAGGAAATAAAAAAATACCTAGAAACAAATGACAATGAAAACACAATGGCCCAAAACTCATGGGATGCAGCAAAAGCAGGTCTAAGAGGGAAGTTTATAGCAATACAATCCTACCTCAAGAAACAAGAAATATCTCAAATAAACAACCTAAACTTACATCTAAAGCAATTAGAGAAAATAGTACAAAAAAACCCCAAAGTTAGCAGAAGGAAAGAAATCATAAAGATCAGATCAGAAATAAATAAAGAAATGAAGGAAATGATAGCAAAGATCAACAAAACTAAAAGCTGCTTCTTTGAGAAGATAAACAAAATTGATAAACCATTAGCCTGAAATACCAAGAAAAAAAAAGGGAAAAGACTCAAATCAACAGAATTAGAACTGAAAAAGGAAAAGTAACAACTGACACTGCAGAAATACAAAGGATCATGAGAGATTACTACAAACAACTGTATGCCAATAAAATGGACAACCTGGAAGAAATGGACAAATTCTTAGAAAAGGACAAACTTCCAAAATTGAACCAGGAAGAAATAGAAAATATAAACAGACCAATCACAAGCACTGAAATTGAAACTGTGATTAAAAATCTTCCAACAAACAAAAGCCCAGGACCAGATGGCTTCACAGGTGAATTCTATCAAACATTTAGAGAAGAGCTAACACCCATCCTTCTCAAACTCTTCCAAAATATAGCAGAGGGAGCAACATTCCCAAACTCATTTTATGAGGCCACCATCACCCTGACACCAAAACCAGACAAAGATGTCACACACACAAAAAACTACAGGCCAATATCACTGATCAACATAGATGCAAAAGTCCTCAACAAAATACTAGCAAATAGAATCCAACAGCACATTAAAAGGACCATACACCATGATGAAGTGGGGGTTTTTCCCAGGAATGCGAGGATTCTTCAATATATGCAAATCAATCAATGTGATATACCATATTAACAAATTGATGGATAAAAACCATATGATCATCTCAATAGACACAGAAAAAGCTTTTGACAAAATTCAACACCCATTTATGATAAAAACTCTCCAGAAAGTAGACATAGAGGGAACTTACCTCAACATAATACAGCCCATATATGACAAACCCACAGCCAACATCGTTCTCAATGGTGAAAAACTGAAACCATTTCCACTAAGATCAGGAACAAGACAGGGTTGCCCACTCTCACCCCTATTATTCAACATAGTTTTGGAAGTTTTAGCCACAGCAATCAGAGACAAAAAAGAAATAAAAGGAATCCAAATCGGAAAAGAAGAAGTAAAATTGTCACTGTTTGCAGATGACATGATACTATACAAAGAGAATCCTAAAGATGCTACCAGAAAACTACTAGAGCTAATCAAAGAATTTGGTAAAGTAGTAGGATACAGAATTAATGCACAGATATCTCTTGCATTCTTATACACGAACGATGAAAAATCTGAAAGGGAAATTAAGGAAACATTCCCATTTACCATTGCAACAAAAAGAATAAAATACCTAGGAATAAACCTACCTAGGGAGACAAAAGACCTGTATGCAGAAAATTATAAGACATTGATGAAAGAAATTAAAGAGGATACCAACAGATGGAGGGATATACCATGTTCTTAGATTGGAAGAATCAACATTGTGAAAATGACTATACTATCCAAAGCAACCTACAGATTCAGTGCAATCCCTATCAAACTACCCATGGCATTATTCACAGAACTAGAACAACATATTTCACAATTTGTATGGAAACACAAGAGACCCCGAATAGCCAAAGCAATCTTGAGAAAGAAAAACGGAGCTGGAGGAATCAGGATCCCTGACTTCAGACTATACTACAAAGCTACAGTAATCAAGACAGTATGGTACTGGCACAAAAACAGAAATATAGATCAATGGAACAGGATAGAAAGCCCAGAGATAAACCCACGTACATATGGTCACCTTATCTTTGATAAAGGAGGCAAGAATATACAATGGAGAAAAGACAGCCTCTTCAATAAGTGGTACTGGGAAAACTGGACGGTTACATGTAAAAGAATGAAATTAGAACACACCCCAACACCATACACAAAAATAAACTCAAAATGGATTAAAGACCTAAATGTAAGGCCAGACACTATAAAACTCTTAGAGGAAAACATAGGCAGAACACTCTATGACATAAGTCACAGCAAGATCCTTTTTGACCCAGCTCCTAGAGAAATGGAAATAAAAACAAAAATAAACAAATGGGACCTAATGAAAATTAAAAGCTTTTGCACAGCAAAGGAAACCAAACAATACGAAAAGACAACCCTCAGAATGGGAGAAAATATTTGCAAATGAAGCAACTGACAAAGGATTAATCTCCAAAATATACAAGCAGCTCATGCAGCTCAATATCAAAAAACAAACAACCCAATCCAAAAATGGGCAGAAGACCTAAATAGACATTTCTCCAAAGAAGATATACAGATTGCCAACAAACACATGAAAGGATGCTCAACATCTCTAATCATTAGAGAAATGTAAATCAAAACTACAATGAGATATCATCTCACACCGGTCAGAATGGCCATCATCAAAAAATCTAGAAACAATAAATGCTGGAGAGGGTGTGGAGAAAAGGGAACCCTCTTGTGCTGTTGGTGGGAATGTAAATTGATACAGCCACTATGGAGAACAGTATGGAGGTTCCTTAAAAAACTAAAAATAGAACTACCATACGACCCAGCCATCCCACTACTGGGCATATACCCTGAGAAAACCATAATTCAAAAAGAGTCATGTACCGCAATGTTCATTGCAGCACTATTTACAATAGCCAGGACATGGGAGCAACCTAAGTGTCCATCGACAGATGAATGGATAAAGAAGATGTGGCACATATATACAATGGAATATTACTCAGCCATAAAAAGAAACGAAACTGAGTTATTTGTAGTGAGGTGGATGGGCCTAGAGTGTCATACAGAGTGAAGTAAGTCAGAAAGAGAAAAACAAATACCGTACGCTAACACATATATATTGAATCTAAAAAAAATGGTACTGATGACCCTAGTGGCAGGGCAGGGATAAAGACGCAGACAAAGGGAATGAACTTGAGGACATGGAGGGGGGAAGGGGAAGTGAGAGAGTAGCATGGACATATATACACTACCAAATGCAAAATAGATAGCTAGTGGGAAGCAGCCGCATAGTACAGGGAGATCAGCTTGGTGCTTTGTGACCACCTAGAGGGGTGGGATAGGGAGGGTGGGAAGGAGACGCAAGAGGGAGGGGATATGGGGATATATGTATACGTATAGCTGACTCACTTTGTTATACAGCAGCAACTAACACAACATTTTAAGGCAATTCTACTCCAATAAAGATGTTTAAAAAATGTTTAAAATTTACCTGATATGAAAGAAATGAACCTAAACCTTCAGAACTCTCGGTAGGAGGGCAACTGTTAGACCCACCCCTCCCCCTTCCCAAGTCACAGCAAAGGTGCAGGGGCCTTTAACAAGGACGCCCCAGGAAACTTCTTTTTGGATTTCTGATTTTTTTTTTTTTAACACCTAAATATCCAGAAAGGACCTTCTGTCCTTTCTTCCCAAATCTGCTCCTCTCACGGTCACCCCCCTGCCCCCAACCTCAGCCAGAACCCTTGCCTGGCCCCTCCTTTCACAGCCCACATGTGATGCTTCACACACCCACGGGCTCTGCTCCCACCCCTGATGCTGCCACCCGTCCAGGCCCCACTATTGCTACCCTGGAATGCTGCCATAGCGTCCTCCCTGCCTCCATCCTTGTCCCCCTGTAGTTTCTTCCTAAAAAACGCAGCTGGCGTAATCCTCTTGATATGCCACTTCTCTACCTAAAAGATTTCTAATATCTTCCCATCTCACTCAGTAAAACCTGGAGTCCTCACATGGCCTGCAGGCCTGTTGTGAGTGTGGCTCCTTTCTCTCTGGGACCCTTCTTCCTCTGCTCTCCCCTCGCCCACTCTGCTCTGGCCACACAGGCCTCATGCTGGGCCTCACACATACCAGGTGACCTCAGGGACTTTGCACGTATGAATCCTCTCCCTTCCTACCGCTGCAGGCCTGACGCCCTCACCTCCTTCAGGCCTTCACCCATGTATCCCCTTCTCGGTGTGGCCCTCCCCTGCTTAATTTTTTCCTTCCCAGCACTTCATCCCCATCCAAAGCCCAGTGCTCTGCCCCTGACACTTTATCCCCATCTGACCTACACTCTACTTCATTTATCCATGTCGCTTATTTTTGTCTCCTCTGCTGGATTGCAAGGTCTCTACGAGGGCAGGCCTGCTGTCTGTCTTGTTCACTATGGTACTCCTGGGGCCTAGAATAGTCCCTGGTACACAGCAAGCATTTAGTACTTGTTGAATAGATGGATAAATGAACAAGCCAGGCTGTCACGTGCATTTCCATGTTTCGAGTCTAACTGTATACATCCCCTTTCTCCTTTGAAAGGTTGGGCGTGGCTGACCAGGTCCCAGGGGGTCTGTTAGTACCACCTGCCCTCACACCCCTATCTGGCTTTTAATCCTTCCTTAACCATGGCAACATGGAAGGTGACATCTCAGGGCCCAGCAATAAGACGGGAAGCTTGTCAACTGGTACCTAATATATAAATAAAAGACCATGTAGTCGCCAACATGCATTATTGTGACACACATTCAAAGCCCATCTCAGTTATAGGCACCCATTCATTTTCTTCTGACTTCAGAACTCTCCGTGTTGCTTGCTCCTAATTCCTTGTTGAACCTGACCATGGCAATGGGAAGTGATGCCTGAGGAGGGCCTGGTAATAACCAAGCCAGCATCCCCTGTTTGGCATTTACATTATGCTGAACGCAGAAGGTTCGTCTCTGTGGAGAGAGCTTCTCCCACTTCAGGGCTTTGTGTGGAGGTGGGAAAGGCTGACATAGGACAGCAGGGCTGAATCATCCACGTGGGATCACGCACGGCCGCAAAGGCATGGCTTGGCCAGCTGCCTCCTAGAGGGCAGATTGCAGAAGTTGGCAGGGACTCCACCTAATTATCAAGGTAGCTGCGTGAATGTGAGCTACTGTCCAAGTGATCCAGCAGCAGAGGGAGCTCTGCCAGCCCTCCGCACACAGGATCGGGCTAAGTTGATAACATATGGTGGGGAGGAAGTGCGTCACTTGTTTCCTTTCCCCCCACAGCTGACTTCTGCAAGCTGCTGTCTCCTTGCCTCCCTGTATGAGGCCCCGTGCATTCATCTCTGTGCAATGGAATCGGTTTTTTTTTTTAATTAATTTATTTTATTTTTGTCTGCATTGGGTCTTCGTTGCTGTGTGTGGGCTTCTCATTGCGGTGGCTTCTCTTGTTGTGGAGCACGGGCTCTAGGCGCGCGGGCTTCAGTAGTTGCAGCATGTGGGCTCAGTAGTTGTGGCTCGCGGGCTCTAGAGCCCAGGCTCTGTAGCTGTGGTGCACGGGCTTAGTTGCTCCTCGGCATGTGGGATGTTCCTGGACCAGGGCTCGAACCTGTGTCCCCTGCATTGGCAGGCGGATTCTTAACCACTGCGCCACCAGGGAAGTCCCTAGAATCGGTATCTTAGCGAAGACTGATATCTTAGAGATCATAAGATGATCCAATGAAAACTTACTTATTGTTAAGGGAGAAAGTAATTTCCCTTGCTGGGAAATGAGTTGGCCACTTATTTCCAAATTGGCATGACCCTGATATTCGAGACATGTGTAACTGACCGGGATCAGGAGAATCACAGAGTCATTTACTGGGTGTCATAAGCAACAGGGGAGCTGGATGTCATGAGAAGCCAGGAAGAGGTCCCCAAATTCCTTGTAACAAAGGGCTTTTCTTATTGGGAGATAAGCTAGATACTCATTAAAAAATATTTTCTACATTATTCTTACCAGTTTTCTTAGAGTTGCATGGCTTGTTAAGTGCAAATCACCCAAATAAAACACAGATATTCTGTTTGTCCACACCACCCAAAACCCACAACAAAATGGATTATCCTCTCATTGTATCATCTCTCTAAGCATCTGGCAGTGCTAAAAGGCTAAGTGGAGTGAGCGGAGCTAAGGTCTTGGTCCATCGCAGAGAGCTGTCATCTGATGATAAGAAGGGTTGACATGATTAAGGATGTGAGAATCAACACCTCCCACAGGGTGGTTTTTCCCAGAAACCTCAGGCAAATATTATCACTGATATCATTTCTTTGCATCTGTCCTGGGTCCTAGTGTAGAGATAGAGATAGAGAGAAATTAATTTGTGATAAAGATAAGCACGGCACTTAGAACTCTAGACCCAAGAAATTCCATAGTGAAGATGTGGAGGAAACAACTCTTGTTTTCTCTTCTTAAAAACTGTGTCCTTTACCCATTCCTCACTGGCATTTAGTATTTTGAAGAACATTCTGGCTGAAGAGTAAGGAGACCTGGCTTGAGCTCCAGTTCTGCTCGTGACCTGTAACTGGTGGAGCAGATTCTCCTGCAGAGAAGGAGGGCTGTTTAATGAACACATGAGATATAATGACAAACCTTTACAAATGTAAAAGCTACATAAAAATGAAATAAGTCTCATAACCACTGCACATGAGAAGTGTTTCTAATAGTCATAATACTCCGTCGGAAGTATTTAGGCCATGTGCTCTCTTGAGGGGCTGGAGGAGAGGAGCATGCACTGAGTGACAGCCCATCCCAAAAATCCTGGGCGGAAGTCAAAATGCATACCCCGACTTTGATCCGTGAACGAGCTCCAGACCCTTCAGTCCCAAATGCTCAGCCACTGAGCTAAGGGATGATGTCACACAGGGGCTGGGAGCTGGTGCTGTCCAAGCAAGTTCCAGTAACAGGCACTTTGTTGGTACAAATAATCACCAGAATTCATTTTTAATCATGTAGTTATTTTTCCTTCCTATGGTGCATCACCACTCTTTTTTTTGTTGTTTTTAATTTATATTTTTAGATTTACTTATTTTTGGCTGCTTTGGGTCTTCGTTGCTGTGCGTGGGCTTTCTCTAGTTGCGGCAAGCGGGGGCTACTCTTCGTTGCGGTGTGTGGGCTTCTTATTGTGGTGGCTTCTCTTGTTGCAGAGCAAGGGCTCTAGGCATGCGGGCTTCAGTAGTTGCAGCACGCAGGCTCAGTAGTTGTGGCTTGCGGGCTCTAGAGCGCAGGCTCACTAGTTGTGGCGCACGGGCTTAGTTGCTCCGAGGCATGTGGGATCTGCCCGGGCCAGGGCTCGAACCCGTGTCCCCTGCATTGGCAGGCAGATTCTTAACCACTGCGCCACCAGGGAAGCCCCTCACCACTCTTTCTTGAGCCATTGTTCTCAGAGACAGAAAATCGTCAATACTGGCAGATGTAGATCAAAGAATGAAAAATACGAAGAATAAGAGAAGAAAGAAAGCTTTCCATCATTAAAGGTTAGTGAGCAAGAAAACAGGGTAATCTTAACATTTTTAGTGGTGGATCAGGTAGGTGACCTTGTACCTTATCAGAGGCATGTGTTTCACCCAAATTGGTCAAGTGAGTCAAGGAATTAGTGTATTACAAGTTTCAGCAGAAGGATCTGGTCCAGTGCAAGCCCTGCTCCCCAACCAGTGACTTCCTGGAAACACAGGCACACATACCGGTTTAGAACAGTAAAGAAAACACTTGGCTGCACCAAACCACAGATCGGTCTCAGCAACCTGCCCATGAAGTCTCCCAACAGAGGCGACGAATCGGTGAGGATGGATAAAGGACAAAGACAGGGCTTCCAGGGACCCCGTATAGACCCTCAGTCAGAGGGCACAACTGGAGAGGCAGCAACAGAAGTACCTTCCTTCTGGGGACAGGGACCAGGGGGTGAACCTACAGGGATCAAAGGCCAAGGGCAGCCACAGAGTAGAAGAAAAACAGTCCAGGGCCAGTCCTCCACTTGAGGAGGAGACTAGGATTCTGGTTGTGTGGAAAGAATCCCACAGGGATCCGCCCAATTGGCTTGGTATATGGGGGTGGGGGTGGGTTGAGGCATCTATTCTCTGTAAACGTATCTGTTTCTGTGGTTTTCCGTTGTCTTTTTCCCTCTAGGTTGCTTGGTGGGTTTTAAAGTAAAATTTGTGGCTTGCACATTGGAGACAATAAATACGAGCTTTCTGGATAAAGCATTTCAGATTAGGTGCTTCCATATGTTAGCTCATTTAATCCTCACAATATTCACTTAATTATAATTGAACCATTTTAAAAATGAAAAAAAAAAAGACCCTGCACTCAGAGAAGTTAAGTAACTGGTTTAAGGTTGCAGAGTGGTGAATTGCAGATCTGTACTTGGGTCTGCCTTTTCTCAGTATTTTGTGCTGCTTTTACATCGTCAGGTCTGCGATTTAATTGTCACTAGTGGGCCCCTGAGGAGTGGACATGGTGATGATGGGAGAGGGAAGAAGACAGAGGGGGGTGGCCGAGTGAGCTGCCCCTTCTGTGGGGTTTCTTCCCAGCCTTCCTCTGCTTCCTGGTACTCCGCCTTTAACAGAGTCCAGAGCAGCCAGCAGACTCAAAGGACAATTGTTATATTTTCAGTATTTTATCATGTCATTGAATGAGTAGAGGTGTTTTTTGCTTTTGTTTTTTAAATAAAGGAGCACAGAAAACATTATTAATGTATTTAAATTATCATTTAGATTTAACGTAGTTACCTCCGGGGCACAGGAAAGGATCAGGGAAGGTGGACAGATGCTCACCACCTTTTTTTCCCCACAGTACTCAGCTCAGCTTCTTCCAGTGTCGGTGGTTGCTATGGGCAACTACTTAACCAAACTCAGGGAAGGTCCAGGGTGTTGAGTAGTACAGGCATTTAATAGCTTTACCTTATTTTGGGAAAACAAGGCAAAACAACCTAAGATTTTTTCACCCTAAGGGTCACTTCTCCCTCCAGCTAATACTAAGTATTTCCCTTACGTAAGATGATAGTTGTGTTTTTCAAAACAGCCAGTGCCAGAGGAGTGGGAAGAAAGATCTTAACTTATCTTCCAAACAGCTCAGCCAATCTCAATATATTCAGAAAGGAAAATAAGCTGGAAATTTCTAGCTGTTGATAAAATATCACCATGACTGTCAGTTAAAAACCCAAAACCAAAAATCTACTTCTTTTTACAATGGTCCCTGGATTGTTTTTCCAGTGGTAGGTTGTTTATATTCAAGCCCTGAGTGGCATAGTCTTAGAACCCAGTCCTGCATGCAAAGAATTGAAAAAGCAGGCTTTATGATTATACCTTTTGATTTCGGTAGCTGGGAACGTATTTCACTTTATATCATGCTTTTTGCTTCCTTTTCATTCTCTTCAAATGATCAAGGGTTTTGAGATCCTAAGACCTCATGTTTATTAAAATTACGTTTAAACTCTTAGCTCATTACTGCACTCTTGCCCTAGATTTATAATCCCATAACCAAAGAGAAATAGCTCTTTTTCTTATAACTAAGCCCTTTTAACCTTCTATAGCTTTGCATACAGAATATTCCCCATCAGGGACTCCCCTGGTGGTCCAGTGGTTAAGAATCCGCCTTCCAAAGCAGGGGATGCGGGTTCAATCCCTGGTCGGGGAACTAAGATCCCACATGCCACGGGGCAACTAAGCCCATGCATTCTAGAGCCCGCATGCGACAACTAGAGAGCCGGTGTGCCCTGGAGCGTGTGCCACACTAGAGAGAAGCCCACGCGCTGCAACAAAAGATCCCATGTGCCGCAACTAAGATCCGACGCAGCCAAATAAATAAATATTTTAAAAATTTTAAAATATTAAATTTATTTATTTAAATAAATATTAAAAATATTTTTAAAATATTAAAAAATATTTTTGAAAAAAGAGGGAAGTGGTTACCTAAATTATTGTATACACATACAATGGGATACTTTGCAGTTGTTAAAAAGAATTTTTTAAAAAAAGTTAATCTACATGCACTTATGTAAAACAATGTTTAAGAAATAATTTTAAGTGAAAAGAACAAATTGTAGAACAGTGTGTGTAAAGAAAGTGTAGATATGTATATGTAGTATATGCATAGAACATTTCTGAAAGGATACACAAGAAATGGTTACAATTCTTACCTCTAAGGAGGGGTAAAAAGGGATTGGAGAGGGAGGGAAGACTTTTACATACTATTAAAACACTCTTTGGTGCTGTTGAAATTTTTACGAGTGTTATTTTTACAATAATAAAAAAGGAAACCTTACCATTATTCCTAAACAGAAAGGAGAGGTGTGTAGGCATGGCATTTGTTGTGATGTAGGGTATCACTGTGACAAACAAGAGAAAATAGCAATACAAAGGGAAATGACCCATTCCTGGTTGACTTTTGATATTTTTATTTACCTGTTTAACTGCATATCACCTCTTCTGCTATCACCCTGGTCTGCACTTCTAGCATTTCGTGTCTGGATCAGTGAAACTTCCTTTACTTGATTTCAAACTCTCTGCGTATGATTTGTCTCTGGATTACATCCAGAGGCAGCGTAGTATAGTGGTTCATGGTATGGGCTCTGGATTGAAATACTGGCTGTGGAGCTCCAATTCTGTACCCTTCAACAAGTCAGTTAACCTCCTGTGTTCCAGTTTCCTCATTGAGTAATCCAGTACTATAATAATTTCTGTCTTATAGGTACCATTAGAATTATTAGTTTTTAAAAATTTTTTTTATTGAAGTATAGTTGATTTACAATGTGTTAATTTCTGCTGTACAGCAAAGTGATTCAGTTATACATATATATGTTCTTTTTCATATTCTTTTCCATTACCATTAATATTATTATATGTACTGGCATGTAGGGTGTGCTTCTAGGTGTTAGTCATTATTATTCTTTAAGATCAGTTTTTGGGTTAAAATTAAATATACACTACCTATGTGGAAAAGAATCTGAAAGGAAACATATATATATATATATATATCTGAATCACTTTGCTGTGCACCTGAAACTAACACAACATTGTAAACCAACTATACTTCAATTAAAAAAATTAAATGCACACTAACAAAAAACACAAATAATAAAAAAACAACAAAAATAGAGAAAAGCACAAGAAAGAAAAGGAAATCACCCATAAAGCCTCCCTACAGAAAGAACGAACACTGAGATGTCAGAAAACATCTATCTAGATGTAGATACCCGTGAAAATAGTATAGCATATCCTTTCATCTAAATGGGAGAAAAACCCTCCTATAATTGACTTTTCACTCCACAATGTACAGGCCGTCTTTCTGAAACAAAACATCACTTAATTCCCCTTCTCTGTCACCAACAATTCACTCTCACTAACTGGATGAAAACAAAATGAATTCTCTGGATATTTAAGGATCTTGCTTATAAAAGTCTTCACTATCTTTCCAAAGACAGTTTCCCATTTTTAAATACTCCTCATGCATCAATCAGCTTGGTTTCTTTATATTCAGACACCTTTCCCCTCCCCAGTCTATTACTTCTGAGTAATTATTCAAATTCCAGGCTGAATCCTTTCTGTTTTAGGAAGGCACCCCTTGCTATTTCTACTTCCTAATAATTTCCTATTTCCTGAACAAATCTAGCACTTATAGTCTGAGGTAACATACATAATGTAATTTTGAAACTTACAAATAATGCTACAAAATAGTTTTCATCACTCTTGGTGGTGCTTAATCAGATATTTGCAGTACAGATCGAATTTTATATTTCTCTTGTCTCCCTCAGGGAATGTAGCTGCTGAAAACTTTGATTTCTCTGGAAAGAATTCTTGGCTGAGCATGAGAAAACCTGGGTCGTAAAACCTGGGTCCTAAAACTTACCCCATAATTTAAGCAAGTCACTGATCTTCTCTGGGCCTCCACCTCATTTGTAATATAACAGGGTGGGAATCATCTCTAAAGTTCTTTCCAGCCTTGCTTCTAAGATTTTTCTTTCATCTATCTCAGAATCAAGACTCCATGAAGATAATGTGCAGTGGCATAGAGGAAAATGTTTAAAAACTAGCTCTCTGGGAGGAAGAATATCTGATTGGTAGGGTTTGTTGATTTCCGTGGTATAAATATTCCCATCATGGCCAATATCAAGTTACCAGGGTGACAAAACCAAGTGTGGAGTTGGGAGGAGATGTGAACCCTCGGCTCTCATTGGCCAGTTGGACCCAGACGACACCGCTGAGTGATTCCTTAAAATGAGGAAGCGCACAGTCTCAGGCTTAAAGAACATAGCCAGCCCTTCTAATCCTTGACTTCTCTCACTCTGAAACTCTGACACAACCTTTCTTCACTGAGTGGAGGAAACAAGGGAAACAACCAGGGAAAGAGTCCCATCTTGGCTTTTTAATCCCAGCCTCTCCAGACACGATCTCTAGGACCAGCCCGATCTTCTCAGGTACCTGCACTCACAGCCAAGTGCCCATCTTTCTTGACATCTGGCCCAGGGGTGATGATACCATGGTGGTGGCAATTTCATAGGCAGTTGGTAACCTGGATCTATGCCTTGAGTTGTCAGCTCTGCTTTTTCTGGGAAAGAGAAGTGGTGCAAAGAACTAAAAGAAGTTTCTGAGCTGGAAGTCAGGAATGGTGTCCAGATGGTGGGGACAGTCTTGCTGGGGGAAAAGTGACCAGAGTTCCACTAGGCAGTGGGAGGAAGAAAGCTGGAGTGGAAAGCAGAGCCCGGCTCTATCTCGTGAAGTTCATAACCACGCGAAACCCTTCGTTTATCTGTAAAGTGTTGTTTAAAATCAACTCCAAATTCCTTCTGAGGCCATTGGGAGGATCAAATGAGATATACTGAAAACACTTGGTAAACTGTTATCTACAATTATTTATCCTGAAAAATAGGCTTGGAAGCATATTAAGATATTCCTAGTTATCAGGATAGATGAGCAAATATATCTCCTCCTCATTGGTTTATTTGGGTTCACAGATAAGTTGGACAGGGTGCGAAAGAGTTACCGCTATCATTGAAGAGAACCCTTCTCCAATTCTAAAAGTAGTTAAGACTGATTTGTTACATCCACTCCCCTCCTCCTCCCAGAACTAGAAAGGACGGGATTCCCCAGATGAACTGAGGGAAATATGCCCATGTTCAGCGTGGATGACAGTACGAGGCATGGCTGCATCATATTTTTAACACGCTAATGTGTACCTGCCAGGCTGAGCTTCCAGCCTCCAGGTGGGCTGACGATGCTCAGCGGGGTTGGGAAAGAACAGGGAGCTTTCTGAGAACCACAGATTCAGAGGCAGAGGGAGGGTGAAGAGTCTGAGCGAGCAGAGACACAGCCAAAGGGTGGAGGGCAGATGTGAGATCACAATTCATCTCAGCAACTACAGGTGAAAGCTACTCCAGGAAGCTGTTGATCAAGGCCCCGTAAGCAGGTAGGGACGGTGTAATGGTGAGTGAGTGTTGTTTGCATCTCCTTGGGATTGTGCCATGGGCTTCACAACCAGCTTTATTTTATTTTTGGCTGCACCGTGCATCACGTGGGATCTTAGTTCCCCTACCAGGGATCAAACACGTGCTGCCGTGGAAGCGCAGAGTCTTAACCGCTGGACCGCCAGGGAAGTCCCCACAATCATCTTCAGATAGCATTTGAACCCCCTTTGGCATGGGGAACAGAGGAAATAGGCAAGTGTGTGAGAAGGCTGTAATTACCGTGAGAAAGGTTTCAACACAGTGTTTCCGGAGTTCTTAGGAGGAAGAAATAACAGCCAACAGGGAGAGGTTAAATTTAAGAGGGAAAATGAAAAGAATGGAGACTTCCTTCTACTCTTCTCCACCATTAGATTGTAAGTTCTAATATACTAGGAACCCTGACTACTGATATATCCCAGTGCTTAGCTCATAGTAGTAGGTGGCCAATGATAATAATAATGGTGTAATAGCTAACATGAATGGGGCACTGACCATTGCTAGGCACTGTTCTAAGAGTTTCACATACGCTACCTTTCCCAAGCTTCACAATTACTCTTGAGGTTGGAAATATTACCATCCCTGTATAACTGGTGAGGAAGTTGAGACTCAGAATGGTTAAATAATTTTCCCACAGTAACCCATCTAGAAGTGGCAGAGCTATGGTTTTGAACCCAGATAATCTTGCCTCAGAGCCTGCGCTCTTGAGCAACATGCTATCGTAAGCCTTTTTTGAATGAACAGATGAAGAGGAGATGGCATTCCTGGGGTATAGGGTGGGGAATGGCATAAACAAAGGCTTTGAGGACCATTACTGCTGTTCATCATGTACATCCAGCTCTCCATTTCTGGGCACGTGGCAATGTTGCACTTCTCTGCCTCTTTGAAATTAGTGTGGTCATGTAGGTGGCTTTAGCAATGAAATGTGAACACAAGCGATGTGCATCACTTCCAGGAAATAGTTTCCTATTCACTGCATCCCCTTTCTCTGATTCAATAACCACGGGAGCACTGATTGAGATATACCTTCAGATATACTTTCTGGGTATCTGAGTGAATACAATGAACAGAGCCTCCTGCTAACTCATGATGGACACAAGAAATTTTGTCCAAGAAATAAACTTGTAAGCAAGAAATAAGCTTTGGCAATTTGGGGTTGTTTGTTAACAAAGCTTAACCTGGCCTATCCTAGCTTGTATATAAATTAGTACTAGAAATTGGGTACTCATGTAACAGCAACAGCAACAACAACAAAATAACCTAAAATATGTGGCTATGGTTATAGGATTTGGTAACAGGAAGCAAGATAATTATCAGAGTCTGGAAACATACTGATCCATGTTACACAGTGGTGAGTCATTTGGTAAATTGTTGTCTACAACAACTAGGAAGGCAGATGATGTAACAAATGAACTCATAACTCTAGGGGAAGTAGTTGCAAAACACATTGTTAATAAAATGTGTTGGTTGCTCTTGGCAGCCTTCAACAAGGTGTTACGTACTTTGAAAAAAACTCAGAAAAGAATTGGTTAAATACAAGCAATAATGAAAGGGAATAAGAAGAGTCTAGACATTTGTGGACTTGTGGGATTGGAAGAAGCAACTGATCTCAACCCGATTTGTAAAAAGTAAACCCAAGAAAGCCTTTGAGTAAAGAAGACATGATGAAAACCACCCTGTGTGGCACCGTTCAAATCAAGGACATGGTCCCCTCACTCCATTGTTCACGCTTCTGAATGGAGTCAAATGATTTAGAATGAAGATACAGTTAAGTGAATCTTTTTAATTAGATTAAAATGCTGCAGGGAAGAGCGGCTAATAAGTTGATAAGCTGAGAGTATCTGAGATAGAGAGAGGCATCAGGGTAGGAAGGCAAACAAATAGAGCAGAAATGGCCATTGCACCTCCAAGGGTTCTGTGTGATGGTTGCTACATGGAACTCACTGGAACCAATAGGTAAGAAGTTGACTATGGTCTGGAGAGAGCCGTACTTCCCAAAGCATCACAAGCCTAAATTAAAAGACACGGCAATGAGAGAAGTCCTAAAATGTCTCTTGGCTCCAAGGAGAACATGTTCCCTGATGTGTACTTTGGATATGGTCATGGAGGATAATAGAAATGGAACAGTCTCCCAGGGAGCTGGATGACATGGGGGACAAAGACCAGAGAAGTTGCTCCAAGGAGCAGAATTGCAGACTAATCAAGAAACATTCCCTCCCCCAGAGCTGAGAGCATCCTACCCAGTGGGATTTCAGAATTGCTATGGACCAGTGACTACTGTTAGCTCCCATCTCCTTTTTGAATGGGAATGTTTATTGTGGATGGTTTGACCTTCTCCTGTCATTATGTATGGGGTGTATGGGAGGCAAATCGTTTATCGTTTTGAGTCTGCAGGTCTCCAGATGCAGAGGAGCCACATCTGGACCAGATGTAGCTATTATAGTGCATCATTCCCTGCTCTATTGGCTATCACACATCACCCACAGACCATACATTTTGAGGTTGATGGGGCTATGATAGGACCAGGACAGGGCTTTTGGGTTTTCTCCCCTTGATGGTGGTGGGGCATGAATATATTGTGAATATATTGTGGGAGAGACAGTAAGCCAAAAATTTTGTGTCCAGACAGACTTTGATAGTCATTGGTGCTGCTTGCCAAATATTGTTTTGTGCATCCATGTCCTGGGCACATGGTAAGATTGCCTTTGTTGCCCTCTTTGAAGATAGACATTGCCATGTCACTAGCTTTTGCCCATAAACAGGAACGGAGGAGACCTGTCCCACTTGCGAGAGGAAGCGTTAAGACCCTGTGCTCGTGCCCTGCCTTGGTGACTCTGGGAGCCTTTGTTGATGTTTTGTATCCATAACTTGGTCCTGGGTGACCAAGGCGAGCAGAGTTCCTTACTGACCCAAGATGGTCAGGTAGCATGATCAAGAAATAAAGTTTTGTTGTTAGAAGCCTCTCTGATTTAGGGGTTGTTTTTTACTCCCAGTATAATGTAGCCTATCCCAACTAGGACAGGCCTGAAGCCAGCAAAATAGATCCTAAGAACAATTAGGAGCTCCATTTGATAGAAGCATAGAATCCTTGTAAGAGGGAAGCAGGGAAGAAGCTCTCAAAGGAGAGAGAAACTCAACGCTGTTGGGGACCATATGAAGAGACACATGGGGTTCAGAAATGATTTCGTGGTGACCTGGTAGAAAGTCTCTGGGAAGCGTGGTTGCCAAGAGAGGCTAGAGGCAGCTAGACAAACTGGTCCATTGCAGTCATCCACGTGAGTGAAGGGAAGCCCTAAAGCTTGAGGAGGTGAGAGGTGAACCACAACATTTCAAGACTGAATTTAGGAAAATGGTAATTTAGTTGATTGAAGCAGAAGAGTCAGGAAGAGAAGTGATGTATTTACAAAGCAGTGAATTATGTGGGCACCTTGAAATCTCATCTTCCTGCATGCTTATCTTAAAAATATAGGGTCAGTGTACATGATAAGGCTTAGACTCCACAGGCTGGAAAAATCTGATACAGAGATTTGGTCTGTTCCACCCAAATTTCCAAGCAGATTTATCAATGTGCTCAGAGAAAGGGAGTTCAGGTTGTTTTAAAAGATGCCTGGGAAAGTTGCTCTCAAAATTCCCAAATTAATTTATGCAATAATTAAAAACTTGGCAGTTAGAAGTTCCTCCCTGCAGTTAACCTAAATTCCTTGGGCTGCAGTTTTGATCTCATTTCTTTCTGTTTTATATATAGGGATGTTGATGGTTTTGTTATTCATATGCATCGTCTGTAAAGGTACATGTACTTGGGACTTAACACCCAGCCTCCCTCAAAAAGGATGAGAGGCAGCTTCTAATACATCTGCCTAGAGGTCCTTTTCAAGGAACTGTTTTCATTCCTGCCATCTGAGGCCCATGAGGAGATTTCCTTAATGATATAAAATGACAGCAAAGCTAATAACTTGAACTATCCTGACAAAATAGTAAACTGTAAAAAAAAAAAAAAATCCCAAAACAACAACAACAAAACCCTCCCCGTGCCAGGTAAAGTGGATTTTTCTGATCAGAGAAAAATTCTGAACAAAATGATCAACTTTAGTACTACCAGCCTCTGAATTTTAATTCCTTTCATTTCTACTGTGCCTGCCTTTGCCCTTTTTAGATTTGAGAGTATATCCAGCTATATATATATATATATATACATGTACATGCCTCACACAGTACTTTAATATTAAAGGTGCTGAATAAATGTTTGTTACATGAATAAATGAGTGAGTGAAACACGAATAAAATTTCTGACTATTATTAGCATGTTCTTTATACCTGGTTGTCTGCACTTTTAACAGGGAACACAGATATGAAATTGAGGGAATGGTTGCAAACAGATGGGCAAAGGAAAGGAGTTTTAACACTCTTTGCAAACAGAAGTCTCCCTGGCAGGATAGTAAGTAGTATAGCCTTAAAGGAGTGAGGACTTTTCGTTTCCAGAACCCTCTTTGGGGTCTTCCCTTGCCCCCATCTCTCCACTGTCTCTAGGGCCTTGTTGACACTGCCACACCTGGCCGGGGCATGTGAGGAAGGCCCAGCTGACACACTGTACAGACACAGAGCACACACAGGTCCCGGGTTTGCTACTACACTTGTCCCGACTGGGCTGAACCCAGGCTCCCAAGAGACCATCATTTCTCCCCATGACCCCATCAGCCAATGCCTACTTAACTCTTAATCTCCTCAATCCTTTGGTCATTTGATCTTTCCTTTCTTTACTCCCGGCCAAGCCTGAGTCAAGATGTTCTCAAGGCCCTTCCTGTTTCAGCTGCATGTCTGCCTGCTTGCACTTCCAGGTCAGAACTTATTTCACTGCAGCCTCTGACATCCCCCTCAAATCTGCTCTGAATTCTCCGTATCTGCCTTGAATGGCTCCTTTTCCTGGGCACCCAGTTGATCTTCCTTTTCTCTTCCATTTTGGACCCTCTTTCATATCTTTTGCTCATCTCTGCAGTCTCAGTGAGTCCATCATTCCAACCAGCCTTTTATTCTTTCTGCTTTCAACCCCTGGCCTCATATCTTAGTTGACATGTAACCTTGGACAAGTTATTTAATCTCCCTAAGACAGAGATTCCTCATTTATAAAGTGGGGAAAATCTCATGTATGGAGTTATGGTGATTAAACAATCAAAACAAAGCAAGACAAAGAAATGTAAGCCCTGAGCACTCATTCAGGCACTTAGAACCTCATTAAAACTGAAATCTCTCTCCTGTGTTTTAAACTTTCCATTCCTTCTCTCTAAAAGGCATCTGAATTTCCTTTCATTCCTTCACCTCCCTCAAAGACACACAGACAATTCGTTCCTCTCTGAGGCTGTGATCATTGCAGGGACAGTGCAATCAATGCAGGCTCCTTTCCAAAATGGTCTTTGCTAAAGAGCAGGAGACCAGGATACAGACTATGATACTCACACGCCCATCTCATTTGGAGGAGGGTATTCACACCCCAAAGAGAGACCTATTTTTTTTAAGCTGGGCATGGTGACAGGGGCTGAATATAATAGGCAATTTCTTGTACCAGTGGTTTTGTTTGTTTATTTTGTCTTTTAACCAGGCTTTTTTTTCTAGCAGTGGGTTGAAAGGTATTTAGATAATTTGTCTATGAGTAAATGAATGAGTTTCCCTGTTTTAAACTTTTTCCCATTTCTTCTTATTTTGGGGGGGAAGGGGTTGGGAGGATAGAGGATATAAGAAGACAGTGTTATGGTCGGGAAAGATGGGAAACTATCCTGAGTTTATGTCACTGAGGACATAAACTCACAATTTTGTAGTGTTGGGTTATGCTAGTCTGTTCATCCTCCCATTGGAAGGGGCATCTGCTTCTATATGTTACAGTTACTGAGGGACAGGAGCGGAATATCAAAGCATTTGGGGGAAACACAACAAAGGAAAACAGAAACATTTCCCTCCACTTAAGACAAAGAAGGAAAGATGTGGCTATGTTCTTCAATATGGTTCACAACCTTAGGAAAAAAAAAATCGCCATGCTTCCATCTTCATAGCCCGTGCCCCCTCCTTTTTCTGGGAAGAAAAGGAATACAAGGAGCTGTAGGTGGGTGGGAGGGGCACGTGGAATGTGAAGAAACAGCAGAGGATGTAGTGTGTCTAGAGAGAAAAAAGGGAGAAGGAAACTTCTACATAGATAAGCAAAACAAGACACTCCAGCAAGAGGCTACAGTTTTGGGTTCCTGATGTAGAACTGACTCATTTTAAATCTCCAGAATTAAAGCTGAAGGAGAACAACCCCATCTGTCTCTTCTCAAATTATTTCGTTTACCAATACTACCTTCTTTTGTCTTCAGACTGTGAACTGCCAGTGCTTTGTGCTTCATCCTTATAATTATACACATTAGTGCTGAAAGTTTCCTCAGAGACCATAGACGAGGGATAGCACCTTGTGTCATGGCTGGTCAATGAGAAGTGTGGTTGAAGCTCTGTTGAGAAGGGATCCGAGGCCTAGTCTGTACTCAGTTGGGAGGGTGCTGGGATCCATTAATTCTGGGATCAGCTAATGCTGTCTGCATGGGGCTGGGGTGGGGCTGAGAGGGAGCAATCTAAGTGGCACCATCCAAGCTAAGAGCATGAGACTCTCATGTAATTTGGGAGGGGGGTGGTGGGACTCAGAGACATCAAACCAGTTGCCAAAAGCCACAGAGCCATTTATTTTTTAAAAAAGTTTCAGGATTAGAAAAAGAATGATGATTTTGAGGATTAACCCTCCTGAAAATAAATTAGCATTTAGGATTGAAAATAAATCTTCCTGAAGCCTTTTGTTAGATACATTATCCACATTGCTGGGAGCTCTCCAGAGCCAAGCATGCACAGAAGCCTGGGGCCCATCTCACCGATTTCAGAGGAGTTTCAAAGTCTATAATATCAGAGGCTGACTATTTCTTCCAGGAGAAAATTTTTCTTAGTGCTTGGATGAAGGGATAAAGAACTACGAAGAGATTTTAGAGTGTTATTTGCTTAGGATTAATGGACATTTATTTGAATTTAACTTTAGAATCTTTTACATGACAGCTCACTTAATGTCATTTTTTAAAAGTCCTTTTTACAGTCTATTGAATAAAAGTCCACGATGGGATTTGGACATGGCTTTAACTAATCATGGAAGCAGACAGGAGTCTCCTTTCCAGAATAAATAGCATACTATAGCAAATCCAAGTAAAAGACTTAAATCCTTCATCAGAGCCAAGATGTGGTGACCTGCTTTGAGGGAACTTGGGCCTCCAAACCTCTCTCCTACTTGCCTGAGAATTTACTATTAAACATTCAGAAGTTCTTTTTGAAAATACTAATATTCTTGGGTGATATGCCATTTCAAATTCGTTGTTAGTTAATAACGAAGAAAGAAGGAAAAGCTAGTGGTGAGGGGAAGGGATTTGTTACTATCTGTGGGAGAAGAGAAGGGAGTGGGAGAGATAATGGTCCCCAGAGAGTAGCTACAGAAGTTTTGCAGCCCAAAGATGGAGTTCATTGTCTCAAGACTCCTTCTGACTCCAGAATGTTCAACTGACCTTAGGCCTTATCTACCTGAAGACACAATCATTGACATTAAGTAGCTGATGAAAACCAGCCTCAGAAATAAGCTCTCAAGATGCCTTTGGAAAACAGAAAAGAAAGAAGAAAAACAATGTAAGAAAGTGTAGGAGTGCCTCTTCTCCAACATTCCTGAGAGAAGATGGGAGTTGAAAACCTCAAACAAAATGTTTGCCCCATCTCACTTGGCTAATTTTAGTTATCTTGGTTCATGGCTATGATTCATCCCTAAAGCTGTGAATTGCTGAGGAGGAAGGAGGAAAAAAAATGGACTTAAATGTCAAAGAAGTAGGAACAAAAATATAGTTTTCTTTTTTGGGGAACTAGAATTCCAGGATATGGGGATCTTTTTTTCTTATGAGGGATGGAATACTTCGAACTAGAAAAATAATGAGCTCCAGTCAAAACATCGTCAAGAAAGAAAAGAATGGATTATGAGTTATGTCATGTCTGAATTTTTGCTTTCCTAGTATGTTCCCCTTCTTTCCCTTGTGTACCTCTTGAAATCTCATTAAACTAGACATCACTAAGACACCTATGTCGTTGAGTATGATGGAAGCTGAATATGTGGACCGTAAGGGGAAAGGGAGCTCCTGGAGCAGATGAGGGAGAAATGAATGGAGACAGACTATGACAAATAAGTCTGGGGGAGGTGATGGTAGCACAGGGAAGAAAGGCGTGTGTGAATGACAGTGAGCTGTTGTCTTGCCTACTGAAGAATGGAGGGTGACAGAGATGGTTTGGTGAAACTCCATCCTTAGAAAAGAAAAACATTTTTCAGTGTAGTAGGTGTCCCCTAGTAAATTGGGTACCATTTGGAATTTCCACAGGTTTGGAGGAAGAAAGGTGCAGTCACTACTCTGATACTCAGGTACCTGACCTTTCTACCATCAGTTTAGCCACTATCTGTGTATTCACCTTTTTCTGCTCTTCAAACTTCTGAACAGTAAAAAATATATATATATAGGATGGTTGTAAAAACAGGCTCTAGGACATTAAAGGAAGATAACATCAGGTGGAAGCAAAATGAAAGAGTTCCAGTGACTTCAGAGCAGATTCTCCATAAGGGAATAAGGGGATGGGTCCAAGACTCAACGGTGAAAGTTGATTTCTGCGCCTCCCCTGTCCTCAGCCTCCTTAGAGCACTCCCTGCACCCTCCCCTGTGGCTCTGTTCTTTTCTCTTCTCCTTGTCCCTGGTAGGACTCAAGCAGCAGGAGTCATTGTATCTCATCCCCCACGACCCAAAGCATCATGCATCTGAAGTGACATGCATCCCAATAGATAAATGAATGGGATATAAAGGGGGTGGAAGGGACTCTGGAAGTTGCAGAATCCCACTGCCTGGTTTGCATTTGAGGACACTGAGATCTTGAGGGTCCAAGTGAATTTCTTGCCCAAAGCATCCCCGTTTTTTTTGCATCTTCTAGAAGATGTCAGTTAACACCACGGCTGTGACTACCTTTGATTGTCTCTAGGGGAGATATATTCTAAAGTTCATAGAAGATACTTCCCAGAAAGTTCCTTGGCCCCCCCAATTTTCCTACCACCTCAGCCCACTGCCATTATTACAAACCCAGTTCTTTGCAGACTGGCTCAGTTCTTTTCTGAGCCTCTGTGAGGGGTGCCACAGTGCAATGAAGACCCGATTGTATTTTCCATTTCTGTGATCAACTGTTACCTTGTGTGGCAGGGTTAAGGGGTTACATTGCGTTTCCCACACTGATATGTCAAAGTTTTGTTTCCCACACTGATATGTCAAAGTCCTAAATTTAATACCTGTGAACATGACCTTGCCTGGAAATAGGGTCTTTGCAGATTTAATCAAGTTAAAAATGAGGTCATTATTGATCCTATATGATCCAATATGACTGACGTCATAAGAAGACAACCACGCGAAGACACGGAAAGGAGAAGCCCAGGTGACGACAGAGGCAGAGATCAAAGTGCCGTAGTTGCGAGCCAAGGGATGCCAAGGGTGGCCGGACACAGCCAGAAGCTAGGAAGAGGCAACGAGGGATTATTCTTTCCAGGCTTCAGAAGGAGCGTGGCCCTGACAATACCTTGATTTCAGACTTCCAGCTTCCAGAACTGTGAGATAATAAATCTGTACTGTTTCAAGTTCGTGGTACTTGGTCATGGCAACACTAGGAAACTATCACCTGCAGTAATAAAGGCAAAGAGGAAGGGCAACCAGAAGCCGAAGGAAAGAAAGAGCTGCTTTTCTTGGGTTGGTTTACTAATGTCATTAGTATTCATTTTTCATTGAAATGATCCACAGTGGTTCCACATGATCCTCTGAAAAAAAATTCATGAGGGGACCCTCTCTGTCACTTCTTTAAGATATAATATATTGATACTTTGCTATTTGAATACATTTTTCATGATAGAAGTCAGCTGTTTTTTAGTATTCTAGGTTTAATAATCTAGTTTCTTCTCAATCTGATGGATTTGGTCTTTTTTCTGTTTTATTTACTTTGCCTTTTAATATTTTATTTTGTAATGCAATATAAATGCATGAATAGTAATATGTATTTCCTCAAAATATGGAATCAAAGGCACTTAAAAATACTAATTACCCATAATACTTTTTTTAGTCCAAATGGTGATCCACATGATGATCTGTTCCAAGGCTCTGATTTGCTCTCCAGAAATAATATTAACAACTAAATCAGCCCTTACAATAATCAGTTTCAGTAGTTTCTTTTGTAATGCTGTTCTCTGTTTACAAATAGCACAAACTGAAGTAAGGACTACTTAGAATCATGCTTTTCAAAACAAAAAAATTTTTTAAGGTCTTACAAATTATAATATGTATCGAGTGTCCAAGTTTAAAACCATCTGTCAAGAATTTTCACATATTACCCAATTTTTAAGCATAGCCACATTCTATAACCTTCTCCAAGATAATCTACTCTATTTTATTACTCAATCATCTGAAAAATTCAAGAGTTTTTTAAGGAAGAGTTGCCCCATAGATTTAGTGGCTAAACAACGTCCAAGAGTGGGGATACACAGATATCCTCATTGGTCAGAAATCTTAATTCTTTTTAGAGGCCATTCTGGATTGTTGCAAACTCTTTTGGAAGGTTGGGGGTTCAGCTTATGCTCTATGCAGGGCGCACCTAGATGCCTGTCTTTGAAGGCACTGGGATGTATGAGTCAGACCCAAGGTCAAGATCGATAGAACATTCAATACATCACAGTCCTCCATCTGTGGGATGTTTTCTGCCCCATTTACGCTAGAAGTTGCAAGATCGGATTGTAGGTGATTATACAGGGGGCGGGGCTACCGGAAGTAGAGCGTTGGAAACACTTACTTGAGTGTGGTGAGTTCTGTAAGGGATGGCTGAGTAGCCTTGAGATAGCTTTCCCTTCGCGCAGCAACTTTGGGAGAAGGCTTGGGGCTGGTGTCCGAGTCCCCGCTGTCTTCATCTCCCATGGCCTTGATGTAGCTGCCGCTCCGCATTCTACGGCAGGGAATTTCATCATCTTTACCTCGAGGGGTGTACCCTGTCCATTCATCCTGTGGGACCTATGCAGATACAAAACAGATAGTTCCTGCTTTATAAAAGTCTATCTTCTTTTCTTTCCTGACTGTGAATATGGATAATACAGGTAATTATGTAAAACTTTAGACATTAACTTTTCAATAATAGTGTTTTACCATAATTGGTCTGAAAATATTTTGAATACATGCAAATCTATGTCTCAAGCTTTGAAAGAACCTGTGTACTAGGAAAAATTATAACCATTTGATTCACTTCTCCATTTTCTCACGCTGAAAATAATTGTCAGGCATACGGATGCCGTTGGAAAGCGGTTTTATTTGAGTTTTTCAATGATTTGTTTTCAGTTGTTATTTAAAATTCAGGAATATTTCTCTTTTACCTTCCCTGCATCTTCCATCTCTAGCATCTTGTATCCATAGTGCTTCCTCCTAAACCAGTGGTCTACACCAGCTGCATTCACTACCCAAGCACCGATTCTTTCTGAATCCTCTTAATTTGGATTCAGCCTCCATAGAGTGCTCGAACACTCTTTGAAGGTTTCCAATGATCTCCTCATGAAAGCTAGTGGCACTTTCTTAATTTAAATTTTTCTTGGCCTCTTCACACACACACACACACACACACACACACACACACACATACACTCAAAACACCTCTTAAGAGTCTCTCCCCTTTTGGCTTTCTTGTTACTCTACTTACCTGATTTATCCACTACTTATCTGGATTGTTCTTTTTCCCTCTAGCTTTGCTGGATCCTGCTCCAAGTCCCTAATTGTGGGGACCCCTCAAGACAATGTTCTCAGCACGCTGTTCGTTTTTCTTTCTACAATCATTTCCTTTGAGTTCAGCAGGTCACCACCCTATGCTACAGAGGGCTTCTTTCTGACCTTATTTTCAGTTCTTAGATTCCCCAGTTCAACACGGACCCAACCTAGGGTCTCATATCTCCTCCATTTGGTAAAAGAAATGCATAAGAATGGCCACTCTTTGAATCCATTAAGAAGGAACGAACATCCTACGTACTGTGCACAGAACACTGCGCAGGGCTTAATTAAAAGAGATCAGAAAATGGGGAGGCTGGTTCTTGCCCTCAACAAGCTGATAATAGAGATGAGAAGACAGAGCATACGAAAATTTGGGAACAGTTCCAAGTCAACATGTTAGCAAGTTTCAGAGGTGGTGCCGTAGATGGACTATGCACTAAGGAGACACTAGGAACAGGAGTTATCAGTAATGGTGATGGGGAAGGAGGATCCAGGAAGGACTCCCTAGAACTGGCCAGGTTCGCACTGAGAAGGTAAAAAGGTATTGAATATTTTCATGCTAACTATTCACTGATTATCCACTAAATAATGCCATGTTTCATTATTAACATTTAACTATGCTAAGAAATTTGCTTATAGGATCTTGCTTCCTCGATACAACAACTCTGTGTATTTTTCTGTATTTCTCGGATGAGAAGCAGAAGCTCAGAGAGCTTAAGAAATCTGCCAAAGAACACACAACTAATAAATGGCGGCACTAGGGTCCAAAGCATTTTTGGCTTAACTCAAAGATAAGTGTGTACTTAATCTAAAATTTATGATTAATAACATACAAATTTTAAATCTAAAGTGTTAACTGTCCACAACGATACACACACAGAGTAGACATAGATTTTTAAACATTATCGGTTCTAGGACCTGAGAACAGACATTCCACTAAAAGCACTATTCTTTCCTCCTTAATTTATACATTTATCTATATAATTTGAAAACATATATCTAGAAACATCAGACTGAAGAGATGCTACTATTCCTGGACCTGAAAACAGTGGTTTGTAGGTTCTAATGCTGAAAACTACAAATAAAGTTTGGTTAAGCTTCACTATGCAGCTTATTTTATTTAACAAATTCTTAAATCATGCTTCCTATGTGCAGGCACTGTTCTAAATGCTTTATAAATGTTAACTCATTTGATCCACACAGCTAAGGGCACTATTATTATCCCCATTTTACAAATGAGGAAACTGAGGTTATGTAACTCGCCCAACATCCCAGCTACGAAGGGGCAGAGTTCCAGCCTAGCAGCTCTTGGGGTCTTGCCGTGACCATATTTGATGCTGTCTCTCTCTGTATGATCTTGTGGCACGTATAGAACTGAACAACTATAGTCCCATGACACCTTCCTCATCCATCACGTCTGATCCATTTGCCATTTATTAATTATGGTAGTAGCAATGTAGAGTTTTTGCTTTTTTAGCTAAAAACCCATCCACATCACCATAGCAACAGGGAGACTTCTTAGGGAAATTATAAATGCTGAGAACAGTCTTGTTTTCCTTCCATTGGCAGGTGAGTCACTGCAAAGATATGATCATACTCAGAACCTCATTATTGGCTCAGTAATTACATCTTATAAATTAAGTTGGTACAGCTGAGGGTCACAGAGGAGGCAGCCAACGCTTGCCATTTCTCAGTACTGATGCACAGCTCATAAGTGTTGCTCTCTGAACTATGTCAGAGACCAATGACAACTTATTAGCTCATATTGCTTATGAAACAAAACATGGCAAATTTTTGTTTAGGTGTTTTTTTTTCCCCAAATTTAGTTTATGGTAGAAACTTGGTCTTATACTAGAAACAGGCTGCAACTGTTGCTAAGGGAACCAGCTGGGAAGTATTTAATGCGTATATGTTTCAATTAAACATATTTTTCAAATGATAGCAGCTAAGAAGTTTATGGAAGTGATTTGCTTTGGAATGGATTTTAAAAATCAATACATTATTCATACACTGAAAAGTAGCCTACAATAAATTACATGTAAAATAATACAGAAATTAGCTCCAGGAAAAACGTAAAGAAACAGAACCTCAAGACTTTGGAGAAGAAAAATACTGTTGCTGAACAATAAGGGCCAGCAAAGTCGCTATAATTTGAGCCACAGTTTTTATTATGTCTCTTAAATTTGAAAGCAAAAGAGGAGGCAGTGGTTGGTTACATTGTTTTCAAGGAAAGCATACCAGTTTGTTTAGGGGCCAGGGCATGAAATGTTACTCCCTTTCCATTGAAAAGAAAGGAGAGTCATGTGCTGCAGCTACTATTGTGATCTAGTCAAGGTTGCTGTGTCTTTCTGTGTCAGTTGCACAGAGAGAAAAGGTTTAGGCAAATCCAAAGAAAAAACTAACCTTGCATCTGTCTGCGAAAACCTTCCTATTACTGGTCCTAGTGGTTAGGGGAATGGAAGTCTTTGTAAGAAAGGGAAGCTGGAGCAGATAAAGGAACAGCCTGGGCACTTGTTGATGACAGGCAAGCCAGATGTCCTGCTTGCCTGCACGAGCTTCGTTAAAGAAATAGCAATAAAATCAGTCTAATAAAGCTTAGGGTTTAACAACAGTATGGGTTAGAGAAAAAGAGGATTATTTGTTTTTTAATGCGTATGTTTAAGCATGAAACTCCAGTGGAAAACTTTATTTTTGAGAGAACAAAATGAGGATTAGTGTGCATTTTTCTATTTTGGGGATAGCCAGGCTATAACTTAAACCATATGTCATGGTTCAGGAGTAAAAAGACCTGTCTCTGACAAGGAATGACCATAACCAGGTGCTATCATCCTCTAATTACAGGATGAAGATGTTTTCTTAGTTGAAATAGTGTCACGGGCACTGAATGATGGGCCATCCTAATGCAACAAGAGAAAATTAATACCACCTAATGGTGGCATGCTTACATTTTCTGTCTCCCTCTTTGCCTCTCTCCTTGTCTGCCTCCCTTCTTCCTTCACTTTTGCAAGGTTCTTTTTCTTTTTCTTTTTTCTTTTTCTTTTTCCAGAGAAGGCAGGATTTATTACTTGCAGCAAGCAAGGAAAACACCTGCTTTCCCAAAGCGGTGTCTCTGCAAGTATTTTTTGCTTGTTCATTTTCCAGCCATGGTCTGGGTGCCGGGAATGTGCAGGCAGTGAACCATACAAACGTTGATCCCAAATTGTGGAGCTTACATTGCAGAAGGAGAGCAGGAAGAGATGGATGATAGACAAGTATACCCGTAAATGAACAAGACGATTTCAGAAACCATAAATGCCATTAGGAAAATAAGATGGGGTGATGTGACAAAGGGGTTGGAGGAGAACTCCTTTAACTTGTTCCTCAGCGAAGCCACCGGGAAGAGGTAACATCTAAGAGGAGATCAGTTCCGACCAAAGGAGCCAACCTGGAGGAGAGCTGGGGAGGCGCTTCCAGGCAGCAGGATCAGCCAGTGCGAAGTCTCTAGAGTAGGGATAAGCTTTGTGTGTAACTGAAGCCTAGGAAGAAGATGCCATTGTGGCGGGAGAGTCCTGACCAAGAGGGAAATGCCAGGAGAGGCTGGGGAGGTGGGACCAGGTCACACAGGCTCTTGTAAACCCATCTCAAATCTTCCTTCAAGCTGAACTCAGCAATCCCAAAGCTCCCTCCAACTGCTCCAGCCTCAATTCAACTCCTTTGTGAAATCTATAGCATGTACCATCTACATAAGGGGTCAGCCAACTGTAGCTCACAGGTGAAATCCAGCTTGCCATTTGCATTTGTAAATAAAGTTTTATTGGCACACAGTCATGCTCACTCATTACGTATTGACTGTGGCTGGTTTTAAATGAGAAGGGCAGAGTTGTATGGTTGTGATGGAGACGGTATGGCCCCTAACCTGATCCACAGATTCCTTCTAAGTACTTAAGTTGCATAATCCTACAATGGCATTTATATACATGACTTGTTTTCTGTGTCTTTGTGTCATCTCTCCAGTGGCTCAGTAAGCTTGCTGAAACTGGGGGAAGCCGTACTGCTGAAGGGTTAGGGGCTTGGGCTCTGCAACCAGCTTTTCCAGGTTTGGGTTTCCGCTGGACCACTAAATAGGGACATCCATGGGCTCATTAATTAAATTCTCTGTGCCTCAGTTTCCTTGTCTGTTTCCTACCCCATAAAGTTATACATGGATTAAATGAGGTAATGACCACGAGCACACAGGAAGTGCTCAATAAAGGTCTGTTTTATGGGAGTTCTGCACTCGGCACACAGGTGCTCCCTCATGGTGGATGACGTTGGCTTTCCAAGAAGACTCTCATGCCTTGCTTTCAATTTCTTTGATAATGGAGGGGCAGAAATAATTGAAATATATTAAGCAAAAACTTACATTTCTAATATACTGCCTTCGCCCATCAATTTTAAGTGAGACTGACCCATCAGGAAATACTCTACATTCTCTGTCCTGGGGACTCATCTCTATTCTGTAGGACCGAGGGGGGAGCCTGCTTCCTTGGGCCACCTGAAGCTGGCCTGGCTTCCCAGTGATCGAATCTCACATGACTCCTTTTTTGTTCATAAAGCAGAAATCTTAAGGAAAAAGAAAACTCCATGGGAGATATTTTTGTATTTGGAGAAGCTATTTTTCTTTTAGAAACCTTGACTCAAGACCTATGCATTCCAGATGTCTGAGGACGGTTAAGGCCAACAGCCAGTGGTCAGGGAGGTGCTGGGCTGCACGAAGTGTCTGCTCCGTGCAGCGCTTAGTCACTGTGGTGGGGAGAGGCTGGAGAAGAAGAACTAATTAATTCCAACACCAATTTTGCTTTCACTCACTGTGTGTGACCTGGAATGAGTCACTTCACCTCTTTGATTCAATTTTTCCGTCTGTAAAATGGGGATGATAATAGATGTATAATGAATAGAGATAATGTGTGTGAATATAGCTTGTGAACTTCAAAGCACCATTAAAAACCTGAGAATAAATGTTACAGATCTGTCTCCTCGTGGCTACTTTTAAAGTATGGCGAGCTATAAATATCTTGGGATTAAAAAGCAGTGGTGTTTTAACTAACATCCTTCTAGTCATTAAAGTAGATATTCTAGTATAAAGATATAAAAGCAAAGGGAATATGTATATGTAACCCTATGTAAAAATAGAAAAATCTCATATATATGAAAATTATAAATATAAGTAAAATATATTATTATATATTTTCTATTTATAGTATATGTAATTTATAATGTATAATATAATGTATATTATATATATTTTATATATATATAAAAGGTTTCCCATAGGGAACCTTCAAGTGGCATCATTCAAGGTAATTCCTTCTGTCTGAATGTCTCAAACTCTTTGCTAATTGCTTTTTTTGTTTGTTTGTTTTGGTCGGGGGGAGGTTATCCTATTCTCCTCTTGGTTACTAGAATTTCTATTCTATTCTGAATAGACAAGGTACCCCTACTTTTACACTTCCTCAGCTTTCCCCTAAGCTCCAAATGCTGCATTTTCCTGAATCCAAGATACCAACGCAAACTCCTCAATACATTTTTGTACCACTAAGAAAGAAACACCACCAATTAAGCTCTGACACTCCATAGATTAAATGATACATTCCAGTATCAAAGATGCTAAAATGTGAAAAATATGGAGCTCAGGAATCTATCAAACAGCTTTTTAAAGAATATGTGCAAAAATCAGAACACGAATGGATGTATTCTGGGATAGCAATTATAGAACTGAATGTTTGTATTCCTTAGTGACCAGATTAATAACAGTTAGCATTCATCTATGTCACGCTTTGGCCAAAAACATAAGTTTACACAATTGTCTCATGATCCTTACAACCGCCTTGAAGGATAGGAAGAGTAAATATTATCATCTCAGCTTATTAAATAAAGAAACTGAAGTCCAGAGAGGTTAGTAGCTAGGTCAGAGTGACACGGTGCCCAAGCTGGGAGGGGTTTGCCATACACAGTCCGGGGATTTTTTTTTCTTCGTATTTAGATCTTGGTTGTTTTAGGAGTAACAATTGTCATTTTATGATAATCTAAAGAACACAGAGTTCAGATAAGAAAACAACTTCTGAGAGTTTTAAAGTCTGTCTGGAGGGAAAAAAAAATTCATAAACAAAGAATTACATGCCTTGAAATTAAAATAAGACATACTATTGCAGACATGGGAAGGCTTACTTTGAAAAGGCCCTTCCAATGCACACGGGGTTTGGCGGAGCTGCTGTCATAGAGTATAACTCAATATAGACAGAGTCAGACATTCTGTGCCAGGGATGGTCTGGGAGCCGAGGGCTGGGAGATGAAGCCATGTGTGAGTGACTCCTTGAGAGCAGATTATCTCAGGATGGGAAGTTGGATGGTGAGGTTTGGAGTAATGAAAATGCGTGAGATTTGGGGAAATCTGAGAGCCACAAAAGGAATGCAGACACTTAGAAAGCCGGGACAGCCGAAATGGAGCATGTGTCCTGAAATATACCAGGGGAGGCCGGGGTATTTCTGTGAGCAGTTCTGGGCTGCAGAGATTTGGGAAGAAAACGCATAAACCTAAGGCATAGGTGAGGTTTAGAGCCAGTTTCTATTTCGTCAGGAGCCAAAGAAGCTGGGAGAAATAACTTAGGCATTTGGTTCATTAGATAGAAATAAAGACAATATAGCAAGGGAGAGCTGTGATTAAAATCGTGGGTATCAATGCTAGGCTTGTATTTGCAAGGCTACCCATTAGCAGCTGTTGATTTCTTCAACAATTGAGCATTTCAATTGAAGCAACCAGGTAAGTGAGGGCACTTGGCTATAGCTGAAGGGGGTCAACCTATTTGGCCTTTCCCGAGCTTGATAAGGAAGGGTAAATAGGAGGAGGCAAACCTGTACTTAGGAAAGGAAAGCTGGGGGATCTGAGATAATTACAGAATAAGCTGACATTTATAGAGTAATCTCAAGGGCTGGAAGTGATACCAATGTGACTTTATTTTAATCCCTCTAGCAGTCCTATGAAATAGACGCTCCTGTTTCCATTTTACTGCGGCAAAACTGAACTCAAAAAGCTGGACTGACTCGCCCAAGCTCATCATAACGAGTAGGAGTCTGCATTTATCTGATACCAAAGCCTTTGAGGATATCACGCTGCCTCTGATATGTTGATTGAGGGTGTGAACAAATTAACTTTAAAAAAAATGGAGTGCGTGCTCCCATACTCTGTACTTTTTAAAAATAAAATGTAACTATTGAAATAAGCACACCCAGTAGCTTGTCCCTAATTGGCTAGCACGGATAAAGAGGGTTTAAAATAATAAATATGGAAAATAATTGTGAGATAAAGCAGCGCTTGCTGTCTCACCATCGCGTGGTGCCCTTAGCAACTGTTGTTCTCAATTTTTGCTTAAACGTACATGGACAGTTTGTGAGGAATCAGAAGACCTGCATGACTGCCACACTTTCAAGGGTGTTGTGAGGGCCTCCAAGCACGCCGGTGGTTTTTCAGCACTTGTAAGAAGGCTTTGCCCTGGATGTCAAGGTCCTGCCTGGCACTCTGTACAGAAATGGCTGTAATGCATCGGCCTTCTAAGCACTTTTAGTGAGCTCTCAGATTCCCTACTCACTCGCCTCCTTTGCATCTTCTTTGCAGCTGGGAGAACTGCTTTTCTGCTCCACACAGCTTTCAACTTGACAAATGCGACTTGGCATAAATGTCCCTGTAGCCTTTTTAGCTTGCTCTTTTCAGAGCAAAAGCAGAAAAAAAAAAAAAAAAGAAAAAGAGCAAGAATAGGAAAATTACAATTACACGATGTGTAGATCCCAAGGACCGATTTCCCTGGCAACCACCCTTTCTAACTCCCCTTGAATTCTGAAGCTGGTGTAAAAGTTAATTTGCTTCAGATTGCTTAAAAATTACCTATCAAGGACAAGAGTAAATACCTACCTCTTTTTAAATAGGGCTAACACCCTTTGCCACATCTTTCTCCAAATAACAGTTTAAAATACCCTTGAATAGAACTTTGTAAACAATGCTATTTGATGGTGATTCACTCACTGCTACCCTATGGAATTATTCTCACCCACGTACGTTTACAGGTATCTACAGGGTACCTTGCACCGTAGCAGGTGCCAGGGCGATACACCAAAGACATTTCACAAAACACAGTCTGGTCTCAAAGGGGTTTACAAGTTTTAAATGGATCAGGCAAATCTGGGGGGATGGATGAAGGGAAAGAGTAAAAATAGCTTTAAAGCAAATCAAGCTAAGTTGAGTATTAAATTTCAGTACCTCCGAATTACCTACTGGCTTTGTAGTTTGTTCTTATGAATCCCCTTCTTGGTGCTAAAACTGCTCCTTTGGAGTTGAACGTATCTGTGCAAAGCACATTGCCATTGGGAAATGGCACTGCGGGAGAGATGTGGAGGGGCAAGGTCTGTGACCCCTCAAAGGAGGGGAAGGATCCGTGGGCCTTTGGGGGCTGGCAGAAAATATTGCTCAGGTGATGCTCATGTCAAAGGGGGCACGATCTATTGGGAAGATACCCTTGTGATACCAGAACAAGAAATAGTAACTACGGTACTATATTCCAGTATAATATGAGGAGAGGGGAGGAAAACGCATTTTATTCATTGTCTACCCTGTACTTTGATTGTAGTGAACATCTGTGGCTTTTGCTACCCGGTTCTAGTTCTGATTCTTGTTGTCACATCCCCACGATTTTGCTTTGGGGAAACCTTGCTCCCCCCAACTTGAGGTCTCCGTATGTTTCAGGAGTAGCAGAGGACTTGGCTTATCACGTTCCCCAGCTCTATGGCTTGTCTCATGGCCGAGCGTGTGATCTCAGGCTGTTCTATCAGCAAGCATCTCTGGACCTTTGCTTGGAAGCTGGGACAAAGATCGTTCCTCTCCTTCAGTATATCTATAGGGAAGCAATTAGCTTTAGGACCTGCTGGCAGCCATTTTATATTCCCTGCTGCACAAACATTATCTCATGTAATACACAACCCCAGCGCTGTTAGTCATTCCACTGAAAAGATGAGAGAATTGAAACTTATGCTTTAAATAACATCCTCGAAAATGTATAGCTAGTAAACCGTAGTCAGAATTGAAAGGCACATTTGTCTCACTCAGATTTCTATGCTCTTTTCATCATATCATCATATCATTCTGTCTGTAAGCTTCAAAACTTAGTAATTTTCCATTAAACATAAAACTCACGCATTAAGTTGCTGGGAGATACAACACTATAACATTTTGAAACCTGTAACAAGTAGTGAGGGTTAGCTGCTTGGAAGAACCAAAAGACTTTAAAAAGTAGTGCCCACAGAACACCGGTCACCCAGCAGTTATAGCTGGCTACAAGGTTTAGTGAAATATGAGCAAGAATAGATATTCTAATAGATAGCAAGATAAAAACACCAGAAGTTTAGGTCTATGGTAAATATATGTATTTCCACTGACTATACAGAAGATAAGCTAAATTAGAGTCCTTAGTTTTTAATGCAACTATTCATGTCTAACATGTCTTTCTGACATATTGGAGGCATGTCTGTTGGCTTGCCATGGCTAGCTGAGCCATCGTATTTTTCCATTATTTTTGCAGTCACTAGTCATGTAGGTTTCTGTACTATAATTCCATGACTTGAATCCCCTGAGGCAAACTAGACCCCTGTGTCTGGTTCAGAAGCAGCGATGTGGATAGAAGGTTAGTGAGCTTCCTTCTGGGGTCAACAGAAGCCCAGGTGTAGAGATACCATTCATCAAAAGTAAACTTCAGTGTTGGCTAAAATTTTATGAATCTCCCAGCATGTATGGAGACCCCAGTCCTTGTCAAATGCTTATGAGCCTGGATCTTTCTCCTTAGAACGTAAAGTCTGATAATCTTATTAGGAACAACTGTTAAAGCTCGTTTAGAATCTAAAAAATATCAAGGCCATCATCTCCAGTATTAATAGTTAATTTCCAAATTACGAATTTTGAAATGAATTTCAGCAAATATTTTCCTTTATCATTAATTTGGGGATATTAAGTTTCTCAAATGATGCTATGAATTATTATACTTGTGAATCATTCACTTAGGTATTTGGCATCTATTAAAAAAAAACTCAACAGATTTAAGAAGAGACCCAAGTAAAAATTTCCTGCTTTTCATCGCTATCATATGATTACTACTGCATCTTGGTGATGTTTGGACTTTTTATTCCAAGTTACATTTACAACATCTGAAAGTGTATTGCATTCAAATGGACCAAAATAGAATCTTTCCTTCCTGAATACCACACTCTAATACAACCATACCATCATCTTTCAAATTACGTGAATCTAGAAAGAACTGAATAATATTTTGAGTGTCCTTTGCACACGTGTAACACAAAATTCCACGTTAATAATCCTTGTATGGGGAAACTGTCTCTTGAGGATTTGTACTTTAAGCCTATATTTCAACCCACTTCCTCTAGGCAGCATGATATCTAGAACTAACAGGGGTTGTCACTAAAGCCTGGGCACAGATGAGTGATACACCCAACAGCTACCTGAACCAGGATTTCCAAACTAGCTCAAGCTCCAGTGAGAGGGCATGTCCCACCTGGAGTATTCATTGTAGGATTTGAGGTAAGGTTTCTTAGACCAAACTTTATGACGGTATTCTTTTCCTTTGCTTAGTGGTTAGGCTGGAGGTAAAAGTACAATACCATTTCTTTTGTGATGTTTTCAAAATACTGTAAAAGTACTCATTCACTTATCCAATACATATTTGTTATTCAATGTATATTATTGTGAAATAGCTGCTGCTTTAGCCACAGGGGACACGGCAATGTATAAACAGAAAAAAAATTTGCCTTCGCAGGGAAGGAGGAAAAGGACATTCATAAGATAAATAAAATGTACGTTACATGGCGAATGTGCTATGGAGAAAAAGAAAGCCGGGGAGGGTGACCAGAGAGTACGTGTGGAGGAGGGATCCTGGCGGGATGTGCAGTGTTGAAGGGTGTGCACAGACCCGGAAGGTCTCATTGAAAAAGAGACCTCCGAGGAAAGATCAGCATGGTGGGGGGTGAGGGGTTAGCCCTGAGATCTGTAGGGTGAGCGCTCGAGGCTGAAAGAAGAGTGAGAAGGTCCTGAGGGGAGGCCAGGTGGGAGGGAGAGGAGACTGTAGGTGAGCGCAGCTGTGTGTGATGGTGGGCGTGATGGCAGTCAGGTGTGGGGTGCAGATCATGTGGGCTTTGCAGGCCATGGTGATGACCGTGGCTTTGACTCAGGGTGAGATGGGAATAGATCGGAGGTTTTGATGAGAGATGTGACACTTTCTGGCTTAAAAGGATCACTTCCGGTGCTGGTTGAGAATGGCTAGAAGGGGGTAAGGGTAGGATCAGAGGGACAGTGTGGGGGGCTTATGCAGTGATCCAGACTAGAGTGGAGGTGAGGGCTGCTGGTGGTGGAGGAGGAGATGGGGAGAAGATAGGGCCAGCGGGTTTCTTAACGATGATCGGGACATGGGTATTGCAGGTAAGAGAGGAGTCATGAAAGACTCCAAGGCTTTTGGCCTCATCAGTGGGATGGAGTGAATTCCCATGAGCTGAGATGAGGAGGCCCAAGGGAGGTGCAGAGATGGGGGAAAAAGCTTAGGAGTTCAGTTGGGGACGTATTCAGTTTGAGATGCCCACGAGACATCTCAGTAGAGAGACTGAATGGGGATGTGGGTATCCAAGCCTGGGAGTTCAGGTAATGTGGCTGGAAAACCAAATGTGGGCAGTCGCATGGTATTTAAAGCTCTGAGAACAATGAGGTGATCTAAGAAATGTAAAAGAGAGAAGTGGCCCAAGAGACGTGCCCATTGGGCACCGATCCAACCTCAGGAGCTGGGGAGCTGGGCAGGAACAAGCAACGCTGTCTGAGAAGGGTCACCGAGGTGTGGTCCTCAAGGCTGAGCGTGGAGGGTTTGTTGAGGAGGAAGGAGTACTGAACTGTCACGGTGATTTTTCCTTGGTCTTAATCCCACTGGGGCACGAGATCAGCAAGGTTCATTTTAGCCCCGAGTCCTGAGCTGCTTTATCTGAAGGGTTCTGTGTTCGTTAATCAGCTTTATCTTCCCAGAAAGCTGCAAGCTTCTTGAGTCCAAGGCTTTTGTTTTCTTCTTTCTCTCTCTCTCTAAAGCAGGAGCTTTTGAACAGTCTTTTAACTATGTTTCACAGTAAGAAATACATCTTACTTTGGAAACGGGTACATGCACATACACCACTGAAAGAAAGAACTACTTAACCTCTCTGCATGCCATGCACTCTCCTATTTTCTTCTATCGTATTCTACTTAATTAAAAATAATGTTGTTTGTGACCCACTGGACTGATTTCACTAACCACTAATTGGTTGCGGCCATTGGTTTGAAAAACATTGATTTTTGGAGCATCCAGTACCGAGCGCCGCCACACTCATTATTCATCAGAGATACAATGTGATTCATCTTCGTTTCTCCCAAAGCACCTTCGATAAAGTAAATGCTTAAGATGTGCTTGCTTGTTGGATGAATAGCTATGAGACCCTAAAGTAATAATCCTTGAATTGAGTGCTCTGGCTCTCAGTTACCTTTATGTTTACTGATTGTGTTTTTGTAGAAGAATATTTCTAAATGGCTCTCTATCTTCAGAATAAGGACAGACAGGAGTGTCTTTCTGAATGGGATCCTGTGTAGCCGAGAGTCAGAGAATGCACTGGCCAGGGTTGGAGATGCCCTCCCAGAAGGAGTCAGTCCATCAGCTGGGTTGGTACGACATGTGCAAAAGCAAGAGTAGGCAGCCTGATGCTTGAATGTATTTGAATGTTGTTTTTCTAAAAATTGACATATACTTGACTTACAATAGTATATTAGTTTCAGGTGTACAACATAGTGATTCAGTAGTTTTATAGATTATACTCCATATAAAGTTATTATAAAATATTGGCTATATTCCCTGAGCTGTACATTACACCCTTGTAACTTATTTTATACCTAGTTGTTTGAACCTCTAAATGTAACACCTGAAATCACAAAACTCCTAGAAGAAAGCATAGGCAGTACACTCTGACATCGTCTTAGCAATAATTTTTTTGGATCTGTTTCCTCAGGCAAAGGAAACCAAAAAAATAAGCAAATGGGACCTAATCAAACTTAAAAGTTTTGCACAGTGAAGGAAACCATTAACAAAATGAAAAGGCATTTGCATGTTATTAATAAATAAATTAAAAGGCTTTCATTCACCTTAGAACAGCCCTGTCTTTTTATTCTAATTTATATGGTACTTGATGTCAATGTGAAACCTCTGTCATTTAAGAACAAGAGAGAAAAACCCATTAAATATCTATGACCAAAATAGATGGATTGGGACAAAAAATCATTGGAATAACATGTTTTAGAATCTTGAAGTGTCCAAGTATAGAAATGATATATTATTCAACCTAGACGTTTCATTAAAGGAATCTTTAAAATAAGCACCTGGCACATAGTAAGCTCTCAGTAAATGTTAGGTAATGTCTAAACCCTTCTCCACACAGCACACCTACAAACGTGGCACAGAAGAAAATGGAATGTTTTGCCACTATGCAATTCTTACCCAGGTAGTTTTTCATGTACGGGGAAGGATCATAGTGAAATGAATATAGTATAGAGTTTGGAATCAGGTAAACCCGGGTTCAGATCTGACTCTACGACTTACCAGGTGTGATTTTGGCACAGTGACCTTAATCTCTTTTAACCTCAGTGTTCTCAAACATCAAATGAGGACAGGAACACATACTCAGGGCCTTACTGTAAGGATAAAGAAGATATGAACTTACATATAAGTATCATATATATATATATATATATGTATATATAAAATGTCTATTAAACAAAAGCTTGTTTTTGGAATTCAGAAAGTATTTTTGTGTAGAAATCATGTTGTAAGTGATGATTAAGTTCCCACGGGAAGCCAACCCCCTACAGCCTATTTGATTCATAATAGAGCTGAACCGTGGTGGACTGTGGAATAGTTCAAGGCTCTTTGAGCCTGGGGGTGGGAGGGGCTTGGAGTGGGAAGTTCCATGCACTTGGGGGAATCTTCAGTGGCCTGTGAGTAAGGGACAGTGGATCAGTCAGCGTTCTGAGAGCAGAACAGAATGAACAGAGATTTCTTTGAAGGAATTGGCACATGGTTTTGGTTTTGGGGGATGGCAAGTATGAAATCTGGTGGGCAGGCTGGTAGGCTGGAAACTCAGGCCAGAGCTGACGCTGCCGTCTGCAGGCAGAGCTGCTTCTTCTCCTGGAAGAAGCGCTTTGCTCTTAGGCCTTTCACCTGATGGGACGAGGCCCACCCACATTATCAGGGGTCAGCTCCTCTCCTTAGTCAACTGATTGTAGATTTTAGTCGACACAATTCCTTCCCAGGGATGCCTAGATTAGTGTTTAAGTAAATAACTGGGTCCTCTAGCCTAACCAGGTGGGACACCCAGAACCAACCATCACAGGTGGCGGCTTCCGGGGCGGTGGGCGCGAGACTCCAGGTGCAGACAGGACCCCCCAGCGTTGGGTGATAGGCAGGCTCTCTTCAGTCATGAGCTGTATGTGCTCTGTTCATTCTCTAGGAGTAAGTTTGGGTCAAAACCTACATGTAGATACCAGCTCCCTAACCGGCCGCTCAGGAGCCCCACAAAGGCTGTCCAAGCAGAGGGAACCTCTGCTGTTTGGGCTTCAGACCCAGCGCCTAGCAGAGCACCCGCCGGGTTCGTGAATTTAATTGACAAGCTTTTAAGGGCAAGAGGGTCATTTGTGAGATTTTTGTTTCTTGTTGACAAATGAAGAGGAAAATCTACACATCACACCACACGAAATACAGAGGATTCTCAGAGACCTATCTTTTGTTTAAGCCCTTCTACATTCTAAAAGACCAAGAATTCCATAATGACCTGCCTTCATGGAACAAATATAGAGCTCACCTAAAAAAATAAAGAACTGCTCTGACAACCTGCCCATACTACTAATGTAACACTATCACAATATTTTAAAACCACTTGTTGACAAATCCGTCTCACGCACCCATCTGTAAGCAACTTGAGAGGCAGGATGACATCATTCCTCTGGCTGAGATTATGTCTTATTCCTGCCTGCATTTCCAGTTCCAAGCAGATTATCAAATAAGCTTAAAAAATAAAATAAAATGAAAAAAAGTGCTCATGAAATCGTTTATTACATCACCTGAGTTATACCTGATGTTTGGATCAGTTGGGATGTAAGTGTGGGAACCTTCAGTCCTGGATTTTCCTCTATGAATAGCAGGGAAGAAGTCTGCCATCTGATATGCAGAGGTAGGGAGTGCCCTGTGCATGCAGGAGCTGGGGGCGGGGTGCAGTATCATGGCGGTGGCTTTGGGGAATTGGATGCATAGCCAGCATCCAGGAGAGAGTCGTTGGTGGCCTCTAGGGAGCTGCAATTGGGTGTTTGTGTGGAGGCCTACCAATGAAGAAACCTGAGTATATCACTCGGTTTGTCAAATTCAATTCCTTCTCTTCAGATGAACATCTATTTACATCATGCTTTGATAAATGCCATCATTTACAAATGAAGAAACTGACACCCTGAATGTAAATTACAGTTTATACGGCTAATAAGTGGCAGAATTGGGCTAGAATTCAGATCTCTTCTCTCTAGGGCCCGTGTGCTTTCAGCTTCGTCATACTGCAACTACTTATCCTCTGAACTCAACAAAATGAGAAAATGATTCATCTTCATGACTTCTTTTCACAATTTGCAAAACTGTTTTGATCTCCTCTCTGGATATGCAGAGAACAAAAATGGAGGGTGGCTCCTACGTGTAGATGGGAAAAACCACAACAAAACGCAGTCTTTGGGAACTTATAATTTTTGTAAAGCTTATACCAACACTTGTTTCACTCAAAGGAATCTGTGCAAACGAAATATAGCAAATAGAGACATGAACGTGACATTGGCTTATAAAAATAAGTATGTGTCACGTCTTGCATTGTATCATGAACCTAGACCGTGCCAACTTTTTATGATAAAAACTGTCATGAGGTAGGAATCTTATTCAAGATAATGAATGATTATCTTTGTAGAAGAGTCTTTGCTAATGGCATGCTCCATGATTCCTTCTATCCCCCAATATTGACTGGAATTCTGGAATATTCTGTCTTTAGAATTCTCTCTCTCACACATACATGGACACATACCCACATTTCATATTCAACGATGATGTTTTTCCAGTACAGAAGTTGTGAACTCCTACAAACAGTAACAACGCAGATGTATTTCGTTTGAGAAAGGCATTTTTTGGGTCTTTTTTCCCCTTTCTTTACCTTTTCGGTAATGAGTCAAACTGACCTGATTTGGGTTCTTCAGCTATTCAAGCTTCCTCCTAGTAATAAGGCTGAGCCTGCTGTAATTCATATACACCTCACTGCTGCTGGATGAGGGGGCACTTAACCTCCCACTCAAGTTTGCAATTGTTTGTGCAGAGGAAAAAATTTTGAATTAATAGAAAAGTGTTAAATTAAGCTCCACTTATGATATCCCATCTGGCAAAAAGTAATTATTTTCTTTTTTCTTGAGACAGAGTTGGACAACATCCAGAAAACAAAACAAACTCTTTTGTGTCAGAATGTCCACAGGGAATTTTTTTTTTTTAAAGGAGGACATAGTTCTTAAATCAGAAAAAAAAAATTAAGTGCTTCCTAGCTTCTAGACAAACTAGTCGAATGTTCCGATATCACTGTAAGAAGTCCCAAACAGAAAATACTTTTGGGGGGTGGGTAGGACACTGTGGGGTAGGATGAGGCAGGAAAGGGGGGGATTTCTTCTCTTCTTCTGTCCAAAGTGCTTCTAGATGTAAAATTTGACCTGATTTCAGTTGTAATGAATATATGGGACACAGAGGCAACAGACACTCAGAAGTGGTTTTCCCTATCTGGTGTTTTAGGGATGGCTTTCTGAACAAGAATCACATAAGTAACAATTGATTTTTCTGTCCAATTTTGTAGGAGACATAATTTTCTTGAATTTCCTATGGAGAGGTACATTTATTTGTTTTGATTTACAAAACATCCTTCCTTTGTTCTTATGTTATACAGAAACCAAAAGGAGACATAAAAATTGTATCTGGGAGGCATTTGGGGATCATGAAATAATTAAATCAGAAGTTTCTAGCACATGGATCAGTAAAAGTAGAGGGAAACTAGGGCATCTGACCAGCTTCCCCTTTGAAGCATTAACATAGGCTAGCCCAGGTGGATTCAATTCAGATAAAATTTTAATATCTTTATTAAGGTACTTGAGGATGTAGATTTACAGAAGATAGAGTGATTCATAAAAATTCTATTATTGCATTATTTTAATTAATGAAAAATTCACAACTCATTTCTCAGTTGATAACATAAAGAAAGCACTGACTGAAAAACTGAATATATAAAAATAATATCTGCAAGTTATTCAACTGATGAATTGGTTTAAAGATTTAATTACTGGGCGATTTATTTTGGCATCATTTGTAAAAAGCTAACAATGGGATAGTGAATGACGGTTGTCGATATGCATTGCTAAACATCCTAGTTCCTCAATATGTAGAATGTGATCTTCCTGAAGGCAGCGATTTTGTTTTGTTTAGTTCTGTATTCTCAGTATCTGGAAGTGTGCCCGGCATATGGTAGATGAGCATTAAACAATTGCTAAAGGAAGGAACACTGCCATGTAATGAAGCATCTCACAGCTACTAAAAAGAATGGGGTGGATCTATTTACTGACATGGAGAGAAGACCAACACAGTTGACTTTTGAACAATGTGGGTTTGAACTGCGTGGGTCCACTTATATGTGGATTTTTTTTCAATAGTAAATGTTACAGAACTACATGATCCTGATGGGTTACATCCGAGGATCTAGAACCTTAGATACGGAGGGACCGCCTATAGGAAGAGCTAACTATAAATTATAAGCAAATTTTCTTCTTCATGGAGGGTTGGCATCCCAACCCCTGTGTTGTCCAAGGGTCAACTGCATATATAATAAAGTAAAAGGGCCACGTGCTGAATAGTATTTACAGTATAACACTCATACATACGCGTATATTTTTGTGTTTGAGTACATGCAAGAAATATCAGAAGAGAACACTAAAATGATAATAGTGGTGGTTATCTTTAGGAAGTAGGAGGGGGCAGCCTGGGAAGCAGGGGGCTTTTACTTTTAACTCGGTACCATTCCGTACTGTCTGTATTTTTTCAGAATTAACATGTATCAATTTCATTACAAAATGAATTCTGCGGAAAAACCCCAAACCCACTTTTCTTTAAAAAAACGAAATCTGTGAAAAGTCCACGGATTTACAGCCCATATAGGTCTGGCCTTTTAGAATTTGTGTCATCTTCACATGATCTCAGTCTACAGATTCTATTCCATCACTTGCAAAGAAAACCTAAGGAACAGGTTTTAACTGGAAACTGATGAAAGATGGGTAAGAGAATCAGCAATTAGAATCTTGCAAGAACTATTGTTAAAGATATTTTGCTTTCCTATATTTTCAGCTTGGGTTAGAATTTTGTACTTAAAGTTAAGAAAATGTACATGTAATCATATGCAAAAACCCATATGTTCTGTATAGGTCTGTGTCACTTATTTTCAATGAGATAAAATAGCTTATTAAAGTTGAATTTTCCCATTGGGTTGAGACGATTCAGCTGTTTATCCAGCAGCACTTTGCTTAAAAATAGATGGGATGACATTTGTGGGTGCTTTTAAAAAAATATCCTTTGGAGAAAGAAGCAGAACTCTAATGCCACTTTTACCATTTCCATTATGTAAGAAAGGCAAATTTTATGTTATGAGGACTTCATGTACCTTATTCTCCTTTCTAACAAACAAACTATAGCTCTTTTGAAACCAGTCACAATCATTGGACGTCTAAGGGCATCTCACCTGAGTTTTACTTTTTGGTGATTGAAATTCATTTAACGGAAACCTCAAATATGGTTAGAAAGAGTTCCTTCTGATTGCATATGGAGATTTCTCTTTTCACCCTTCTAATGATGTGCTTTCCCCCCATCATTCTTTCATCAGCTATCTATTGAGTGCCTGCTATGTGGCAGGCTCTGTGGTTACAATAATGAATATAAAGATGATTTTGAGTGCATTTTACTTGACTTTATAGACCGATTTAATAATTAAAATTTAATAATTTTTACCAACCTGCCAAAAATAAGAAGTGGTTAATGTTACCTTAAACCTGCTGTCATCTGATTCCATGGAGTCTAGGGTAAGAATTAAAATATGTTGAGCTGAAAATATACTGTCACCCCAAATTTCAAACCGAGTAGATATACAGGAGAACTCTAGTCAATTAAAGTATGAAATATTAAAATCAGTGTTCCAGTCTTGGTAGCATTGCTGATGTGACAAAGGATTATGACACCAGGAGGAAATGAAACCAAATGCATCACTTTCCCACCCAGAAAAATATACCTTTGTCAGAATCCTACCGCTCTTATTTATTTAAAAATGTACTTTAGGAGGAAATTGCATTTATTGGGTAATATGAAAGAGGAAATCAGGTCTGTGTGAGGGCAGGGGTGTATGTCGTCACCATGCCACATTCTTTTTTTTTTTTTTTTTTTTCAGTTATACATATACATGTATCTATTCTTTTTCAAATTCTTTTCCCAATTAGGTTGTTACAGAATATCGAGCAGAGTTCCCTGTGCTATAGAGTAGGTGCTTGTTGGTTATCCATTTTAAATACAGCAGTGTGTACATGTCAATCCCAAACTCCCTAACTATCCCTCCACCCCCCCCCACCCTTCCCCCCTGGTAACCATAAGTTCTTTCTCTAAGTCTGTGAGGCTGTTTCTGTTTTGTAAATAAGTTCATTTGTATCATTTTTTTTTTAGATTCCACACATGAGCGATATCATACGATATTTCTCTTTCTCTGCCTGAATTACTTCACTCAGTATGACAATCTCTAGGTCCATCCATGTTGCTGCAAATGGACCATGCCACATTCTAATCCTCGGTTTTTATGGAAGTTTTCTCTGCATGATCATAAGAGTAAGGGGAGAAGGTTCTCTTTCACCCTTTGTCAGGTGTTCCCCTGACCCTGAATGCTGTCACACAGATGGCAGGTGAATGGTGTTTGCCCACTGGGGAGGAAGGGCACTTTCGCCCACCTGTTATGTGACTTGAATACCTGGCTTGCTCCACTGCGGGACTGCCACCTGCCCCTGCTCCAAGGTAGTCTGTTGCCCTGAGCCATCGCAGTCGGTGGTCAGGTTAAGCGGGAGAAAGAATTCTCAGGCACCCATTCATCCATGGCCCCTGGGAATCCACCTCTCAGAGGCAGCCTACCAGATGCATGGTTTCATCACTCTTGTAGTTTCCTTTTCTTAGACTCTGTGAATGCTTTTAATGGTCGGGGTCACCCTCCCCGCCAAGTGCAGGGATTTTGTGTTTTCTCTTGAATAGCAAGGTATAGTTCTGAGCGCCCCGTGGCATTCTGTAAAAATGATAAACGCTAATGATGAACAACGAAGCAGGCTCTCCAGGCTCTGGGGCTGGCTACAGGAGAATTCAGAATGAGGGGAGAAATAAGTCAGTTTCGGACACAAAGGCAAGATCTAGCCTCTCATTAGATCCAACTGTTCCATGTGAAAATGTGTCAATAAAATAGGGCTGGGATTTTGTGAGGGGAGGCATGCATGAGTGGACTAGTTTTTGCACATTAACATCTGAAAAACATGTGCACATGTTTTCAAGATGTGTTTTCCATCTTCTTCCCAATTTGGGGTGTTATGATGTAACAAGATTTCAAAATCCAAACATGTTATTTTCTTTCTTCTTTCCCTTTTATGTTCAAACTTCCGCTATAATGAATTAGCTCTCCCTCCTCAGTAACTTAGAGTGTTTATGTTTTTTCTATAAAAACAAAGCACTTAGACATAGGTGATATTTAAGTATATTCCCTCCTATGGTCCCTTCAGCTTGATTTGTGTGCGATTTTTGACTCTGTGTGAATACATTAATTTAATCAAGCAATGAACAATATTAATTTTATATCTTATACAAATGTATCCTCCTCATAAACAAAACTTTCAAAAATACTAAATTTTTAAAAAACCTTAGACTTGATTTAGAATTTTGTTTTGAGAAAGCAAAATATGCCAGCTTATAAAAGTCATGTGCAGTGATGAATGCAGACACTACACTTTTTGTCCTCTCTCTAGATTACATGGTAGTTTAGAAAAGAGACAATTTTTGAAAAGACCAGTACATTACTAGTTGATGACATCTAATTTCTTAGTAATTTTAAAATAATGTAGATTGGGATAGAGCCACAAAATTAAAACCATGGAAAGGAGAGAGAGAAGATTGGAACTGTGTCAAAATAACAGCCAACCGTTTAAAGCTTCAGTGAGTGGGTAAAAGAACTGAGTTTTCCTGATGTTTTAGCCCAACAAAATTATTCTCCTGCCACAAACACAGGACTTAATTACAGAGTAATAAGAGGGAGTAAAACTGTTACTTGAAGTCAGGAAATATTAAAATGCTAGTTGTTCTTTCTTCAAGGCAATTTTCTTTAAAGCAATTAATCAGTTTTAATCACGCCGGTCAGGGTCTTTCAGATGTTAAGAAACAGCCCATTGCTTGGTTTATAAACAAATAAGACTAGAAATTCTCAGCAGTTGTAAAGCACAGAACTGGGCATGGTTGGTACACATATCTGTATTGCCTACAATGGCAGGCATCGTGCCTTTTACAGGCGGAAAGTGTTCAAATTCTACATGTATGATGTATGATGTAGGTATGTATCACCCAATCTGGTAGTGAGCTGCAACTTTTTCCTGTTCACAGTAATGAATAAACTCTTAGAGCTTGTTAACTATGTAATTCAAAGTTTACAAAATACTTCAGGGACTGCCCTGGTGGTCCAGTGGGTAAGACTCCACACTCCCAATGCAGGGGACCTGGGTTCTATCCCTGGTTGGGGAACTAGATCCCACATGCATGCCACAACTAAGAGTCTGCATGCCACAACTAAAGATCCCACATGCCACAATGAAGATCCCGTATGCCCCAACTAAGACCTGGCACAGCCTAAATAAATTAGAAAAAAGGATGTAGAATGAGGATAAAGTAGTTTATAATTTGTTCCTGAGACTTCAACATACTAATTGGGCCTTTTGAGTTGCTTGCTGTGGGCAGAGACTGTAGATATTTAATCACTTGATAATTTATTAGTGATGCATTTAATTACTATAAGATAACTTTTAAAATTGAAGAATAGTTGATTTACAATATTGTGTTAGTTGCAGGTGTATAGCATAGTGATTCAGTATTTTAGCAGATTATACTCCATTATAGGTTATTACAAGATAATGGGTATAATTCCCTGTCCTATGCAGCATATCCTTGTTGCTTATCTATTTTACATATAGCAGTTTGTATCTGTTAATCCCATACCCCTAATTTATCCCTCTCCCCTTTGGTAACTATAAGTTTGTTTTCTTTATCTGTGAGTCAGTTCATATAATTTTATTCCCAATATGAACATGACATGTTTGACTACTGCTCTTACTATCCATTTTTATAAAAAAAAGATAATAGTAGCAACCATTAATGATAGTAGCATGCACTGAACATGACATATTTATTTTTTTAAGAAAAAAATTGTGAATTTTAGGCAAGTTTTCCTCAATTGTGAAATACAATAGGTAAAAACCCACCTGCGGTTTTATTGCACTTGAAAATAAATCAGTGTGCATTTAACATGGTATTTTGTTGTTCTCCTTTGATAGACTGCCTCAGTTAAAAAAAAAAAAAAATCATGTCATAGGAGGGATGGTGAATTAGATCTGGAATTCCAGAAAACTTGTTCTTAAATTCTAGCTCTGATTTTGAGTTGTTATTTGAACTATACAATAGATGATAAAGGAATTAATTAATACTTGTTTCATGCAGTTCTGGTGTTATTTCGTTTTATAATTTCCTGCTTTTGAAAGAATAGTGTAGAAGGCCTTACTTTCTCAAGACACTGATATTAGGATTCATGAACTGTATTGTTTTCTTTATTCCACGATAACTCTGCCCATAGGATAAAATTCATGAATCCATCCATCCATCCATCCATCCATCCATCCATCCATCCATCCATCCATCCATTCACATTTATTTTTTGTTCTTGAAGCCCCCTTATACATTTTTGTGTGTGTGCTGTTTCCAGCTTTACTGAGCTATAATTGATATATAACACTGTGTTAATTTAAGGGGTACCACCTATTGACTTTATACACTTATATAGTGTAAAATGATGACCACCATAACTTAACATAGCTAACACCTCACCACATCACTTCAGTGCCATTTTTTCTATTTTTTACGCTGAGAATGTTTAAGATCTACTCTCTTAGCAACCATTCACATTTATTGAGGGCTTCCTATATGCCATGCACTATGGGAGCAGAAGACACAAGTACTAATAGATTGGTATTTGCCCCCAGGGATCTCAATCTGTGGAGGGAGAGGTAGAATTTGTAGCGGGAGGGGAGCGAGAAGCACTCAGGTGTGGTTGCAATGAAGTGACGACATTGCTGGAAAATACATACTAGATAGTGCAGTTACCATGGAAACTACTTCAAGGAGGTCATACTTGACTTGAGACTTGGATGGTGGTCCAGACTGCCAGCTGGACCCGGGGAGAAAAAGAGGGTATTACACGAGAGGAAACAGCATATGTGGAGGCATGGCCTTGAGAAAGGGCAGTGTGTTCTACAGGAAACACCAAATTATGTACAATACATGGAGCGTTCAAAACAAACTTCACTCCAGACTCAGCCTCTCTGGACGGGACCGCTTTATAGATTAAGCTGAAGGCGCTCAATCTCTTGCTAATAGTCTTGACTTGGTTTAAAGCACAACAGGTCTTTTTCAAAACGCCTTTTCTTGGATTGCCTTTTTTCTATGAGTAATAGGGAGCTGGGAACAATAGAAAATGGGTCCTTTGGTTTCTGTGGGTCTTTTCTAAGTCCACATTTCTTTTCCCTCCTCAAGGAAATCCCCCAAACCATCCTTTCTTCTGAACTGATCACTCCTTGCCGAGCAGGGCATTCTACCCTCGGCTCGGCACCCTCCTTGCCACATCCCAGCCTCAACCACCACTCACCAGCTCCCGCCTCCACAAGACCTCCCTTCTGGTTCTGCCTAAAATCCCCACCCAGGCAGCACCCTTCCACTTTCTCCTTCTGCCCTTCCTCTAACACACGGCACTGCGGTACCTCCAACCACCTGTCGGGCGCACATCTAAGGCTCAGAGGGCCTCCCCAATCCCCCCAGCCCCCCCCCCCCAGCCCCCCATGCAGCAGCCTTTGTAATATCCCCTTTCTTACACTATCAGCTCACTTGGAGTCATCTTTCCTTTCCTAAAATATCACCGCTGTATTAGTTTCCTGGGGCTGCTGTATCAAATTGTACACACTTAGTGGCTTCAAACAACTCACATTTCTTCCCTTACAGTTCTGGAGGCCAGAAGTCTAAAGTTGGTTTCCTGGGCTGAAACCAAGGTTATCAGCAGCCCTGAGCTCCCTCTGGAAGCTCTAGGGGAGGGTCCATGTCCTTGCCTTGCCCATCTTTCCTCCACTTCAAAACTAGCAGCACAGCATCTTCAAATCTCTCTCTGTTTCCACGGTCACGTGGCCTTCCCCTGTGGTCAAGTCTCCCTCTGCTTCCCTCTTACAAGGACGCTTGTGATTCCATTGAGGGCTCACCCAGATAATCCAGGATCATTTTCCCATCCCAAGATCCTTAGCTCAGTCCCACCTGCAAAGTCACATTTGCCATGAACAGTCACATTCACAATTTTCTAGGATGAGGATGGGCCATATCCAGAGCCATTGTTCCGTATACCCCATCCACCAACACTGCCAACGTGGAAGAGGACTTACTCTGTGCTGGGCGACAGTTTACGAGGTGGGCACCGTTATTATCTCTGTTTTACAGATGAAGAAACAGGCACAGAAAGGTAAACTGATGTCTCGAGGCCACGTAGATAGAGAAACCGAGGTCCATCCACCTTAAAAGTGTGTGCTCCTCACACGATGCTGTACTATTGTCTCTCTTTTGGGACCATGTGCGTCCATGGGTTGGTTTGGATCACAAGGACCCCAAAGACAGTCACGGTCAACACAACGTGCATCGTTGTCCAGAGGTTGTAGATGCCCCTTTTCTAGCTGCACTTCTAGAGATTTCTCCCGCAGAGAGCACCGCTAATTAAGCGGTTGGGTGGTAACAGCAGCAATTTGCTTCCCCCTGAAAGGCCACTGGAAGCCCCCTGAGTAGTCTGATGTCATGCTATGACTGATGAATGTTAAGATCTAACTGAGCTCAGGCAAAAGCGCTGTGGAAAGAGTAATCACAGAGCAGGACCGGGAAAGAAATTCATGTTGAAAAGGACAATGGAAATAGAACAGAAACGTGAGGCCCAGCTACTCTCACCATGGAGAGAACAAGAAAGGCAGAAAAAGGCACTGAGGCTGGAGAAGAAAGAATACAGCACAAAGAAAGGTACTTTCAGGTTAACAATAAGGGAAGAATACGCTCGGGGTGCACTAGGGGAGGTCAGAAAGCAAAGGAACAGGCAGGTGGTGAAAAATCAAGGATTTTTCTACCATCCACTATTCATTTTTAAGATTAAAATTTTCTCTCACTCCAGGGCAGCAGTGGGCCACGTGGAGGACAGAAAGAGCTGGCTCCTGGAATCAAACAGACCAGGGGGCCCATTCGTTAATATCAGTGTTACTCATGGCAACTTGAGCCTCAGTCATCTCATTTATAAAATGGGAATAAGCACATGAAGATTAAAGAATTTACATGAATGGCTTTAGCACAATTCTTTGCAGGAATGAGTAACATAAAGAATCATTGCATTTGATTTCTGCAACCTCATCAAAACAAAAGGTAATAAAGTCGTTAAGGAGTCCAAGTTTCTATTCATGCAGTCGGATAGAATTTTCTTTGGGCTTGTTTGTGGCCATGACTGTGAATAAGAGACCAGATATCTACCTTCATGAAACTGAGTGGAATAGGCAACCCCATGTAAAACAGAAGGAGCGTGATAAGGAAATAATGGATGCGATGAGAACTATGGGGAGAGACTGGACACAAACATGGCCAGTCAGAGAGGGCTTCTTGGAGGAAGTGTCATCTCAGCCAAGACTAAAAAGTTCACAAGGCGTAAGTAGGGAAGAGAGGAGTTTGGCGTGAATGGATATGAGAAAGTTAAAAGTACATCAGTGTGGATGAAATGCAGAGTGGACAGAGGGAGTGTTGAGAAATCAGGCTGTGAAGGAAAAAGGTCCCCAAGTATGTCATGCCCTGTAAGTCATGGTAAGAAGTCTGGACTTTACCACTGGGAGTATGGAGGAACCATTGAAGGATGTAAAAGCAGAAGATTTACTGATTCTATCTGTATTTCAGAAATGTCATTTGGACGCTAGTATTGGGTTGGCCAAGATGTTCACTCGTGTTTTTCCATAACATCTTACGGCAAAATCCGAGCAAACTTTTTTGGCCAACCCAATATATAGAATGAACTGGATTAAAGGAAACCTAGAGGCAGGAAGAACACTTAGGAGGAATTAATACTAATCTAGGTGAGAAACTATGGAGGTTCAACAAGGATAGTGGCAGAGGGGCTGAAGAGAAGTGAATAGAAATAAAATCTGTAGGACTTGGTGATTTTCCCATCCATTCATTCATCCATCCAACCAACTCTTAGGAGTCTACCTTAGAGATGTGAGGGGAGGTAGAGGGGAAAATCAAGGTTTTCCCCTCTGTTTCTAGGCTGAAAAAATGGGTAGACAGTGGTCCTAGTTACAGGAGTAGGAAATGCAGGTTAAGAAGTCTTGTGGGGAAGATAGTGAGCCCAGTTTGAGAGATGTTGGCTTTTCAGTAATGCCTTTACTTTTACAACGCAGATACCCTCGGGTCTTCCCGCCTGTGTGCGTCAACGAGGTAACCTTAGCGATCATGACCAAGTCTAGAGATGTTCCAGTCGCCTCTCGTCTTTGCTCCTCCTCCACTTAATCCTGACTGTCCCCACAAATGGGCTTCACATGTATTTGGGAACAAATCTGTCTGCTGCCTTCTGCTTAAGCCTCCTCGCCGTGTGCCAAGAACTTGTTAGGATGGCGGGCCATCTGTGACCACACTGTTGCCTCGGTTACCACTGCCCTCCGTGGATGGCTGCTCCGTGGTCTTTGCCACGTGCGTGCGTGTGTGTGTGTGTGTGTGTGTGTGTGTGTGTGTGTGAGTGTGAAGGGAAGGCAGAGGCGCTGCTTTCTCTAGATTTTCTCCATTAATTAACACAAAGAGTTAATGAGTCAGTCTGTAACACCTGCCTTCATCTGGCATCACTAAGAGTGCCTGGAAGGACTAGGAACTTTGCATCTCATGGTGAAGGGTGAGTGGGTTGACCACTGTAGACAAAAAGAATCACCAAGAGGATGCTGGTCAAAAACCCTGCATATTGAAATCATCGGGTTGGTTTTAGGTGGCAGTGGTGGATAAAAAAGTCATGCTGGTATCAAAGTTTTCTTATTGTATAAATGACAGGAAATAGAAGACAACAACTTGGGGGTCATCAAAGTTTGCTTTCTAGTTTGTTCATTTCTTCCAACTTCCAAATGGACACAGTGCAACCCACAGGCTCTGGGTCAGTGGTGCTGGGGAGAAGGGAAATGGGGGGAAAATGTCAGAAATAAAGAAGCAGTAAAAGTGCATGGGACAGTCAAGGATGGTCTGGAGTAATGAGGTCTGAGAGGGGAAGGGGAGAAAGAGGAAAAGAAGACAAACACCTTTACAAACTCCAAGCAGTCCGCCATGTTTGAGCTTCCAACAGTCCCCCACACAGGGAAAAGCCGTGAAATGGACATATTTTAAAACCTTGAAGTATGAATAGGTAACATATGTTCTTAAAAATGAGCTGTGGTAGACTAAAATGCTACACTCCTACTTCTCATAGGTTTGCTAAATTAGAGGTTTCTCCAGAGAAATGCCTAAAATTTGTAGGTGGCACATGGGGGACATGTAAGTGGAACTAAGTCTTTAGCAGTGGCTGGTCCTTTTGCTCAAACTTAGTATCTCCTTATGCTTCTAGGAAAAACAGATACTGTGAACAATTTAGAGGAAGGGAGAAGAAAAATTCTTCCTTTTCTATGAGAGTCTGATTGCAATGTTTAAAGGTTTCCACGAAACAAAAATATCTGGTGTCACAGCTCACCTCCCATGCATAAAAACAAAATGGGAAAATTAGCTAGGAAAAGGAGAACCATTTCCTTTCCATTTCTCCGAAATTTCCCACATACTTTGGCTGTTTTGAATAGATCTTCTGAAATATCTTTTGAGGTCACCTACTTTGAGAGAACAGAGTCTCTGATTTTCAGGTGACATAGCAATGAGCCCAGAAAACAGAAATCTTATTTTTCATTTTTGTCATTCTTATTGAAAAGAAAAGATGGTAATTTCTTCCCCACCCCATCTTGCTAAGCTTTTGCTAGTCTCAGGGATTTGTGCTCCGATACGACTAAAAGAAAAATCTCCGTGTTAAACCCTGAAAAGCTGGATCACAAAAAGAAATCCCAATCTCATAGCTGTTTCATCACATTTTGTTTTTAAGATATAGTAGCCAAGGTAGCCATGAAAGTCTCACAGAGGTCTGATGGTTTTTTTATTCCCTGAACTTCAGTGGACAAACAAGTACGTTTTCCACACGAACTGAAATCCTTGCAGCCACAGTAAATCAAGAAAGTAATAAGGAAAATGCACATTACCGGCATGCTGCTATTTTAAAAACAGTCTTACAAAATAAAACCCACCTAAACCGAAGCTGTGGAATAATTTTAGCAATTGAAAATTACTACCTTCTCTAGAATAACATGTACTTAGAAATGAAATGACTCAGAAACCAACACGAAGTATGTATGCTGCTTTCCTTGGAGCGTATTCAACGTTTAATTTACAATATATCACGCTAACTACATTCAATGATCAGGGCTTATAACATTTTATCTGTCTTTGCTGCCTCTACCTATTCTGCTCTTAAGCTAAATTCACTTTGCATTATACATGATAACAATATTATTATACAGATGCCGTTCTTACTAAAAAGCTGGATTTCTCCCTCATCCCCTCCGGTACCATAAGCAACCAAATCAAAGGAAAAGGGCACACTGATGGGGGTGGGTGGGTACTCTTTATGAAATTGTTCATCCCAAATTCGCAGACATCATGAAACATGACATTAACTCCAGTATGTTAAAAGAAAAATTATGGATTAGCACAGAAAACAAACACAAAGAGACTATTTATCTTCTTTTCCAGAGCCCAGAATTGCCATTAGCTTACCTTATTAGCTGAAATGCCAAACAGAATGTCTTTATGGAAAAGTAAGTTCATTATTCATCTCAGCTTTGATTTGGTCTAGCGCAGCTGAGAGCATTTAGCTTCTCCCTGTGATTTGCCGATGCAAAGTGTGTGAGTAAGGCAGTAAACACAGAACTTGGGAGGTGGGGAGCAGTTGGCCCATGGCTCACAACTCTAGACCTGCAACTTTACAGTTTCTTTCATATGAAGATAGTTAACAAACTCAGATCTTATCACCGAAGTGACTCCTTAGTGGAGATTCTTAAGCCCGTTCAGTAGGCAGGGCAGTTGCAATGATAATGTCCTGCCTGTTCACGGTCCCAGCAAAATTACCTTGCTGTCTTTCTTTAGCTTGGTGGATTCTTGGGCTATTGATTCACTTTGCAGCACGTTAGTGGATAATATATATTTTGTCAAGGAGAAATCCACGTGGGGGAGCGATCTCTGCAATTTTCTTTAAAAAGAAAACCTGCTTGTCTGACCAGTGAATGGAAAGATAGATGCATTTTACAATTTTGAAGATAAGTGTGCAGACACACACAACATTGTGTTGGATACAACATTCCGGTAGCTCCCACAGACAGAGACCCAGAAGCAAGATAGCAATAGATATCTGTCCTCAGGTCATCAAATTCTCTTTCAGAAAAAAAAGTCACATTCTTTAATAATCGATTAATTTTCTTCAAATGAATTAAACATGTTTTAGAAAGCTTTGGGCAAACACCTTTTCTTTCTTAAAAAATGACTTCCATAGAAAACATCCCAGAAGAACCTTATTTAGTGAAAGTGTCTCATTTCCAAGATGGGCAAAGGAAGTGTTGCAGCTTCCTCTCTCAAGCGTTTTACTTCACAGAATTCGAGCAGTCTCATTTACTAAAATCCAGCTTTACCAAGTAAAATATGCAATCACAACAGCGAGACAAGTCTTGGATAATCAATAGACAAGGACAGTGTTACTGAGCAAAGCAATTTTAGCTTAAAGACTGTTTAAGCTTTCCTTGACTTTGTCACCATGCAAAATCAAGCCCCCAGTTCTCCCCTCCTGAATTAATGAGAGCATGGCTGCCTCTAATGAGAAATGATAAAGAAAAAGCAATAATGATTGATTTGCCTCAAAATGTTAAACATAGAGTTACCATATGACTCAGCAATTTCGCTCTTAGGCATATACTCGGGAGAAATGAAAACACGTGTCCACACGAAAACTTGCACACAAATGTTCACAGCACCATTATTTACAAGAGCCCCAAACAAAAAAGTGGAACCAGTCTTACAAGAGCCCAAACACAAAAGTGGAAACAGTCCTAATGTTCATAAGCTGATGAATGGATGTAAAAATGTGATATAGCCATATAATGGAATATGATTTGGCATTAAAAATCGAGTATTGACACATGCTATACCATGGATGAATTTTGAAAACAGCATGCTGATTGACAGAAGTCATCACAGAGTGTATGATCCCATTTATATGAAATGTCCAGAACAGGCAGAATCTATGGAGACAGAAAGTAGCTCGGTGGTTGCCCTAGGCTTGTGGGCAGTGTACTAGGAAGTGAATACAAATGGGTCTCTTACTGGAGTGATGAAAATGTTCTTATCTTAGATGGTGGTGATGTTTGCACAACTCTGTGAATACACTAAAACCACTGAATTGTATATTTTAAATAGGTGAATTTTATGGTTTGCAGATATCATAATAAATGTTAATAAATTAATTTGTCATAGAAATATTGTCATATAATGGTTGCAACTACAAGAATTTGTTATATATAATAAATTCTGTTGAAGGTAGATAGGGAGAGGTGGGGAAAGTGTAAAGATAACCCCAAACTTGGAAAATCCTTGAGAACTCATGGACTGTAGACATACCTGAAGAACCATTTGTGCTGGTTTTTAATCATGGCTAATTTTCAGTAAGAAAAACCCCCCAAATCAGAGAGAGTGAGAGCAAGAGGAAGAAGATGAAGAAGAAGAGAAGAAAGAGGAAGGGAAAGAAGGAGGAAGAGAGGAAGGGGGAGACTAGTATTTTTATTTATTTAACTTTTAATTTTATATTGGAGTATAGTTGATTAACAAGGGGAGACTTGTTTTTGATTAGATAGTATGAAAGGACAGGTGATTCAAGAGGGAAAGTAGGATCCCAAACCTTAATTCTGATGATATAACAGCAAATGGTTGAGATGAGAATAAAAGAAGAAAGCCTTTAAAGAGACCAAAAGAATTGAACAAGGAGGGTTTTGAAGTGCTCAAATTAAAGGAACTTGTTTCTAACAAGAGAGATGGGTTCACAATCAAGGGAGAATACACGTAAGTGATGAGCATCTACAGGAATTGCACCAAGAGTGCTAAAACCCAGAATTAAATGAAGTTTGAATTAAAAAATAATAAAAGCGATAAAAAAGCCAGGGACAGTAAAAAAAAAAAAAAAAAAAGGCTTTTTGAAAGATATGAATTGGAACAAACAGAAGAACAGAGACAATCCTGAGACGTGGTCCAGATGGTGTAATGTGAACAGATGATGATGAAGGAGGAGAAAGGGGAGGAGGAGGACTAAACATCAAACTCTCAAACTTTACCATTTTCTCTATCAAAGAAAAGGATCTGCAAATTGGAAAGGTTAGAAAAAGAAGCACGGTGAAGAGAAATCTGAATTCCAGGGAAACCTCTTGTATGCAGATGACTCATACATTTGTATTTTCAAAACTAAAAACAGAGCTGCCACATGACCCGGCAATCCCACTCCTGGGCATAGATCTGGAGAAAACTATAATTTGAGAAGATACATATACCCCAATGTTCATTGCAGCACTATTTACAATAGCCACGTCATGGAAGCAACTTAAATGTCCATCGACAGAGGAATGGATAAAGAAGATGTGGTGTATTTATGCAATGGAATATTACTCAGCCATAAAAAGAATAAAATAATGTCATTTATAGCAAGATGGATGGACCTAGAGATTATCATACTAAGTGAAGTAAGCCAGTCAAAGACAAATATCATATGATATCGCTTATATGTGGAATCTAAAAAAAAAAAAAGATACAAATGAACTTATTTACAAAACAGAAATAGACCCACAGATATAGAAAACAAGCTTATGGGGCTTCCCTGGTGGCACAGTGGTTGAGAGTCTGCCTGCCAATGCAGGAGACATGGGTTCGAGCCCTGGCTTGGGAAGATCCCACATGCCGCGGAGCAACTGGGCCCGTGGGCCACAATTACTGAGCCTGCGCTCCGCAACAAGAGAGGCCGCGACAGTGAGAGGCCTGCGCACCGCGATGAAGAGTGGCCCCCGCTTGCCGCAACTAGAGAAAGCCCTCGCACAGCAACGAAGACCCAACACAGCCAAAAATAAATAAATAAATAAATAATTTAGAAAAAAAAGAAAAAAAAGAAAACAAGCTTATGGTTACCAAAGGGGAAGGAGGGGGGACAAATTAGGAGGTTGGGATTAACGCATACATAGTACTAGATATAAAATAGATAATCAACAAGGACCTACTGTACAGCACAGAGAGCAATACTCAAGATTTTGTAATAACCTATAAGGGAAAAGAATCTGAAAAAGAATATATATATATATATATATAACTGAATCACTGTGCTGAACACCTAAAACTAATACGACATTGTAAATCAACCATACCTCAAAAAAATTCTGTTTTCTCAAAATAAATTTGTATTTTCATTCCAGATCTCCCACATGAACTTCAGGTACCTGACAACTTTACTTAGATTCTTTGAAGCACTTCACACGCAGCACCTTCAAAATCAAACTCATTTTCTCCTCCCCCTTTCCTGCCCACACCCCACTGTAGCTCTTCTCGAACTCCCTACTTCAGTGAATGGAAACACCATCTTTTATGCAAGTCAGAGACATAGGTACCATTCCGGACACTTCCTTTTCCCTCCACATCGCCAAGTCCTATAGATTGGGAATCTCTGGAAACTATCCACCTGCCTCAACATCACCGTCACCATCCTAGCCCCAGTCACCATTTTCTTTCACCTGAGATGCTATACTTGTCTTCTAACTGGTTCTCCTTCTTTCATTTTATTTATCTTTTCACTTCCTCTAAAGGGATGTTTTCAGAAGGCAACGTGGATATCATCTCTCCCCACTCCTGCTGTTCCACGCACACAAACAAGGATATAAAGATTCAAATTTTAGACACTACCTCCAAGACCCTGACTGATAGAGTCCTGCATATCTTCCCAGACTCATTTTGCACCACCTTGGTGACCTAACCACACTAGATTTATTTCTGACCCTTTTGTTTCTCCCTGCCTTTGCCTGATTCCCCTGGCTCATTGTCTAATTGACTTTAAGTCTTCCTTCAGACCCAGTCCCAACCACTGTTTCCCCCAACTTCTTAAGTCAATCTGCTATCACAGTATCATAATCTCCTTTGTAGGTATTGAGCAAACTGATCACTTGGAATAGGCTTTTACTTACGAGCAGAGGGTTCAGAAGGTGCTTGGGCTACTACACTCTTGGTATCTTTGAAGACACTTGCTTGGGTTGCCTCTTAGTTTTAAACTCACTATGGAGAGACCTGCCTTCCCACTGGTCACTCTTCTAACAGGGCAGGGACGAGGGATGGATTGCATGGAGGGAAGGCAGGGAATAAGCATTTTTGGCTCAGGGACCCAGCAGTCTGATCTTAGGCGCAAGATGTTTAGGGTAGTGCTAAGAAATACTAGTTGCCCATCCCCTAGAATCTAAAGGGGCCCTAGTCCTATGGAAATCTGAAGTCAGCCACAGTTCCTGCCAGCAAAGAAAGGGACAACCAGGACTGCAGACAGGGAAGAGCTCCCAGCATAATTCAACAGTAGCCCCTGCCATGGTAGTAAATTTAAATTTATCTGTGTGATTGATTTGAGTAATGTTTATCTCCCCACTGATAATAAGGAGCATGAGAGCAGGAATCAGGTCTGTTTCTGATCATCACTGAATCCTTTGCATCTACACAGGGCCTGGCAAAAGTAGGCATTTAATAAATCATTTCTGAATGAATCAATGAAAGAGCTCTTAAATTGGCAGGCTGTGGTGGGAGGGTAATGATAGCGTAATTGCTACTGGCGAAGTCATTTAAAGCATGTGTTCTATGTTGGGTGTCAGGACTAGTGTTCTTGTTTATAAAATCTGACCGTTTTATATCGTTCCCTTGTCATCACAGCTGTGACCTCCCTACTGCATGAAGATCCACTATTGGATCAGTTACATCTAACTGAGCAGAGCAGTTACATCTAGCATTTTGCCTAGAAAATTAGCATGCAGGATGTTTTAAAATATCATAAGATTTATTAACTTCATAATTTAATTTTCCCAGTGAAGACATCTTCCTTTTTAAAGGAGGGCACACCTAAAAACAATCAACTTAAGTTGCTGTGCTCAATTACAAAATTACATCTTTGTGCACACAAAGAGCTTTCGGTAGGACCCCAGAATCAAGGTGGGTAATTAAAAACTGTCAAAGAAAATGTGATGGGGAAAGAGGACGATGGACAAGTCTTTTGAATGATCCAAAAGATAACAGCTTGATGGGCTTGAGTTTACAAAGCAGCAGTATCCTAGAACAGGCTGTTAAAAGGAAGATCTCTGAGCATCGGAAGAAGCAGCTTGGGTTTATGAAGAAGTAGTATGCTAAGCTGACTCTGTTTTACTTTTATTTTTTGAAGATTAACTTGGTCGATGGGTATACATATAACCTGAGCTTCCTTATGCAAAGTCATCTTTATAGAAAGAAAACAGGAGGAAAATACTTCTAAACGTTAACAGGACTGGTTTCCACTGAATCTTCTCACGTCTCTTCCTGGCAGCCGTTCCAAACAACAAAACACAATAATACAACAAAACAAAGAGAATCACCCACAAATCACATTTTCAGCAAAACCAGCAGAACCTCCACAAACTCCCAAATCGGAGTCAGGCAGAAAGCCAAGGAGAAAAGGGATAGTAATGTGGCAGGTAAATGAGAGGTATGAAGGGGACCTAGCAGTAGCAGAGCTCAGAACGCTCTGACAAATACACCGTCCCCCGAAGTGAGGACCTCAGTCTGAGAGCATTGCACCGTGGAAGGGCAGGGACTAATGTAAGTGGTGGAGGGTGAATGAGCAAATCTCACTAAGGGCCAGAAAGATTCTTTCTAAAAATGACTGTATCATTTCTGTCCCCACGTGACTGGCAACCTGCGAGGTCATCCATGAAGTAACTGAGGGAGGAAAGAACTAGGTTTCGTCTGAGAGTCAGAGGATGTGTGAGTACACAAATGCACCATGCTATAAAGAAACAGTGTAACTGTAGCAACAGCAAAGGAAGCCCTTGGTTCATGAATGCTTGAAAAACGACTGCCAACCTTCTTCTGATTCTCTTTAAAAAAAAAAAACTTGTTCAGGCCATGGGAGGGCTCTGGCGTCCGGGATGAAGGCGCGTCGCTCTCTGCGGGTGGCCCTGGGAACCGGACCAGGGCTGCGGAGAAGGTAGAACCTTGTCTCAGGTCGGGGAGGAGCGGGACAGGGGCCGCTGAGAGGGAGCTGAGACGGCTCGGGACAGGGAGGCGCCCGAGGCTGGCGGTGCAGCCGCGGCGGCGGCCGAAGAGCACGAAGCCCCTCACGCGCGCACAGGAGGAGGATTGACGGCGGCGGAACGAGACACTCACTAACGTGGCCGCGGCGGCCGTGGGCATCCTGGGGGCGTCCCACGCCTCCGTGCCCCTCTACCGGCTCTGCTGCCAGACTACCGGACCTGGAGAATCGGCAGTAGCAGGTCATGCATCAGACCAGACTGAAAACATGGGACCTGTTAAGGATCGCATCACTGAAGTCACCTTTAATGCAGATGTGCATGCAAGTCTCCAGTGCAACTTTAGACCTCAGCAAACAGAAATATATGTAGGGCCAGGGGAGACTGCACTGGCGTTTTATAAAGCTAAGACTCCTGCTGACAAACCAGTAATCGGAATTTCTACATACAGTGTCGTACCATTTGAAGCTGGACAGTATTTCAATAAAACACAGTGCTTCTGTCTTGAAGAACAAAGGCTTAATCCACAAGAGGGAGTAGATATGCCAGTATTTTTCTACATTGATCCTGAATTTGCTGAAGATCCAAGAACGGTGAATGTTGATCTCATCATTCTTTCTTATACTTTTTTTTGAAGCAAAAGAGGGTCATAGGTTGCCGCTCCCAGGCTATCACTGAAGTCAGAACTAAGTCCTGCTTCAGATTTGTGATTTTTGAAAAATCATGTATCTTGTCTTCTCAGAGGAGAAATATTTACAATAATGTGAAGGCTTCTATTTTAAATGTTATATCCTTATGGTTCTTTTCCAACTAATTTACCCTACTTAGAATGTATAACTAATTTTCCAACTAATTTACCCAACTAATTTACCCTGCTTAGAAGGTATAACTAATTTTCCCAACTAATTTACCCAACGAATTTACCCTACTTAGAATGTATAACTGTGCAAAATCATACTTAGAGTTTAAGTAGTATTAGAAGAAACTGCTTTGTTTCTTAAATATGTTGGCACGGACTTGATGGTTCAACTTAATTCACTGGTCCCCTTTCAAATTATGAGCACTTCATACTTGTAGCAATGAATTTTTATTATTATTTCTAAACTAGTTGGTTACTACTTTCATTACGAACAGTCACTCTTTTAAAAGCTCAAAATGGAAGAGGAATCACTAAAGCCCTAACAGCTTGCCCAAAGATTACATTCTGATTTCAAATTTGACTGTACTTTTCCTTTAAGATCTAGGGCTATTTTACATTCAGAGTACTAAACAAGTACTGTGAAATTTCAGTACCATGAAATTGAAATAAAATGTATATCTAGTAGGCTTCTAGCATTTCTTGTGATAGTTCCAAGTCTCCGAATTTTAAAATGTAAATGCGATTGTGAAGATTTACCGACAGCAGAGTTCTTCTGAAAAAAGATTTATTAAACTGTTTGAATAGTAAAAAAAAAAAAAAAAACACCAAAAAACCAAAAAACTTGTTCAAATAAGAGTAACATAAAAGGAACATGCATGCAGGTCCTATAGGGAATATGGAAAACAGCAGCCACAAATTTCTTATAAATAATGAAAATGTACCAGGAAAATATGTTGCCACAAAGTTTAAAAGCATAACCCAAATTAGAAACAGTAATTCATGAAGCAGTTACATCTATAAAGGAAGATCACAAAGCAGAATTATAAGAACTCAGGGAAAAAAGTGAGAAAACGAAGGTTGCTGGTAGACAGCTGGAGGATGTGAAATAGGAACTGGCAGAATTGAAGGAAAGCAAGGTAAATAAAGGGACACAAAGAACAAGAATGAAAAGAGCAAAGAAATGGTGCAGAGATAAAAAGGATAAAGAAGGATTAGAGAAACAAGGCAATATAGCCAACATAGGCATAGCTGTGATTAGCAAAGGAAGTCAAACCAATGGAATAGAATAATTATCTTAAAATATAATGCAAGAGAGCTTTTCTGAAATAAAAAGTCTAAAATCTATTTAATGAAAAGGTAACCGTTTTATCGGTGAGAAGTCATTCAGAATGGTCAATGTAAAGAAATGTCTCAAAAAAGTTTTGAAAAGAATCCTTTAGGTGGTCAAGCAAAAAGATAAAATGAGGTTAAGGGAGAGAAAATGAGGTGGACATTAGACGTACCTGCAGAAACATGTAACCTGAGCACAGAACAGAGCAGCATCTATAAGAGATTGAGCCAAGAAAGCAGGAGCCAACGATTCTCTGTCTAGTTAAGCTCTTTCCAATGTAAAGACTCAAGTAAAAAGAGCTTTGGACATGCCAGAATTTGGGTACTATTGCTCAAATGAACCTTTCTAGGGGAAAATCCTAGAGGATGGGCTGTAGACAGACATGAAACAGAAAATGTCAACAGAAAAATGTCATCAAAGAACCAGTGGCCAACACCCCCATGTTCATTACAGCACTATTCACAATAGCCAAGACATGGAAGCAACCTAGGTGTCCATTGATGGATGAATGGATAAGGAAGATGTGGCATGCATATATATATATATATATATGTGTGTGTGTGTGTGTGTGTGTGTGTGTGTGTGTATATATGAAATGGAATATTACTCAGCCATAAAAATAATGAAATATTGCCATTTGTGACATGGGTGGACCTTGAGGGCATTATGCTACATGAAACAAGTCAGACAGAGAAAGACAAATACTGTATGATCTCACTTACATGTGGAATTGAAAAAAAAAACACCTGAGCTTATAGATACAGAGAACAGATTGATGGTTGCCAGAGGCGGGGGGTGGTGGTTGTGTGAAATGGTGAAGGTGGTCAAAAGGTACAAACTTCCGGTTATAAAATAAATAAGTCCTGGGGTGTAATGTACAGCATGGTGATTATAGTTAATAATCCTGTACTGCATATTTGAAAGTTGCTAAGAGAGTAGATCTTAAAAGTTCTCATCACAAGAAAAAAATTTTTTTAACTGTGTATGGTGACAGATGTAAACTAGACTTATGGTGGTGATCATCTTTTTTTTAAAATTTAATTTAATTTATTTATTTTTATACAGCAGGTTCTTATTAGTTATCTATTTTATACATATTAGTGTATACATGTCAATCCCAATCTCCCAATTCATCCCAACACCACCACCATCCCCCACCCCCGCCCCTGCTTTCCCCCCTTGGTGTCCATATGTTTGTTCTCCGCATCTGTGTCTCTATTTCTGGTGGTGATCATTTTTGCAGTATATACAAATATTGAATCATTATGTTGTATGCTTCAAACTAATATAACGTTATATGTCAGTTATACCTCAATAACAATAAAAAAAAGAACCAGTGGCCAAAATCTAGTTCAACACATTTTAGAAGAGGTATATCATTTTCATGGATTTAAAAGGAATACCTTTATGATCTGATATGACATGAAGTTTCTGTAGCTATACATATGTACATATACTTTAAGAATTTTTTTCTATTACTAGTTTGTTTTACTTTTTTCTAAATCCTTAATGGCTGTTGAATATTATAAAATGTCTTTTATGCGTATATTGAGATAGTCACGTGTGTTTTCTCCTTTAATCTCCTAGTTGCTGTGAATTATATGAATATTTTTTTTCTAATGCTAAGGCTCCTTTCATTAGCAAATAAATCCTGTCTGGTCATATTATTTTACATTATTTATAATTATTTAATTTTATTGAAATATTTATTAAGAATTTTTGCATCAGGTTCATGAGAGAAATTGCATTACAATTTTCCTTTCTCAGACTGCTGTCATCTATTTAAGATTATACGAAATCCTAAAATGAACTGGGCACCTTTTCTTTGTTCAGATCTCTAGAAGAATTTTTATATGACAGGGATTACCTTTTGCTCGCTGGTTTCATGAAACTATTTGGGTCTGGTCTTTCTTTTTCTGAGTAAATGTTAAACTAATGTGTCAATTTCTTAAATTGTTATGGATGTATTCAAGATTCTTGTTTTCACTGAGTTTTGAATAATTTATTTCTCTAAGAAATTATCCACTTAAGTTTTCAATATATTGGTATAAAATCTATTTCTGTTCTATTCCTATGATAGATTTAATATCTACTGTAAATTTATCCCTGTTCCTGTCTTCATTCCTAATAGTGTTTATATTATGCTTTCTTTTTCTCTTTTTGGCGAGCTTATTCAGCGGTTTAGTGATATCAGTATTTTCAAAGAACAGCAATTAATACAAAAATCTTTACATTGATTATCCCTGGGTGATTTTGATTATCTTCTTTATTTTCTTATGTATTTTACAAAATTTCCCCAATAAATGTATATTATGAACCTTCCCAATAATACCTGTAATAAAGTGATACACTTTTGAACAAAATAAAAAATGTGGACTGAATAGGAGATTCACAACTGGTTGAATGGCTTTTCCTAGATGGTATATAAATAATTTCAAGAAAAACTGGAGAATAGTCTTTAGTGGTATGCATAAGCCTTTCTTTTTGGCCCTATTCTGAACAGTTTTTTAATCATCAACTTCCATGATGATATATTAGACACTATTATGAGATTTACAATATAATACATCTTGGGAAAATATTTAAAATACTGGATTTCAGATTTAATATTTCTTCAATTTTGACAGCAGAAGCATTCTTTCTGGTCATCCAAATGGCACTTTTAGGTGGGTGAATTAGAAACAAGCTGTCCTGTCCTCAAGACTCTACTGTCATTTTCTGGAAAATTATGGTAATAAATAAATAACTAAGATAACTACTAATATAAATGATGTTCTCTAGAATTAGACTGTGCACAATAGTAAGGAGTGACCCTGGGCTAGAAAGACACATTTGTATTTATAAGATGACATTTAATAAAGATAAACGTAATAGTCTACGTTATGTTAAACCACCTAAGCGCATAGTACAAGGTAAGAGAAACATGTCAAAATGATTTCACGTGAATGAATGGCTCACAATTTTTATCTGAGTGTGAGACAGGTTGGCATGGCTGCCAGACGAGCTGGTACCTTGATAGAAGTAGGGTATTCATATCCAAAGATTTTCAATGGGTGCTGTGAAGTCCAAATTCAACTGAAATATTGTTCACAAAATAATACCATAAGTTAAGAGAGATGCTGCTTTTCTTGGAACAAAATACAATTTGTCTGTTGTCAGCTAAAAGAGCTTGATGTCCTATTCTCAGAGAATTGCTGAAGGAACTAGGTCTTTTGAAGATAGAACAATGAAGACTTATGGGCAAACAATAGTTTTAATCAAACATTTGAAGGACTGCCTTGTAGAAGAAAAATTTGATTTATTTCACATAGCTCTACATCCAAGTTAAAGAAAGAGAGGTGGGCTTGGACTCACAATAGAGAAGAATCTACTAAAAAGGGTGTCAAGAATGGAAACTGCTTCTGGGGTGAAAATTCAGGGACCCTTTCTAGAGGTCATTTGGTAACGTGCAAAAAGCCTTACCATTTGGCATTCCCATTGGCCCAGCGAATCCAGGAATTCCTACTGAATAAGTAATTGGATGCTTCTTGAGGCATTTGTAACAGTGAAAGATTTGGATAGGTTACTAAGTAAATAAAGGAAAAGAAAAAAATGTAAGGGAAAAAAAAAAACAAACAGAGCAGAATGGGGGCAAAGAGAATTAGGGAAAAAGAATGAACTCAATGGAACAGAAACTACTGTTACAAGTACAGGGGTGGAAAGGAGCATGAGATATTATTAGAAAATCGCCAGTCAAAATAGGGTTGAATGCAGGCCACTGAGGCAGTGGCCCAATTTTTTTGTTAATTAGATGAGAGAATTGTGATTGCTAAAATAAAACTTAGATTGAGGATCTCTAGTGAAGTGAGGTCAACAAAAATAGCTAATAAATGGGAAATTACTTTAGTCATTTGCAAGTGAAGAAACCTATTACTAATGGGTGTTAAATGGTTTGTAATGTAGAGAAAGGAAACAGATTCCTCTGGAGATTAGTCACTATAATGCTACATCAATAGAGGACTTCAGGATGTAATATACTGAGGAAATGCTGGCTTTGGAAGTGTGCTTTCCGTGCTAGACCATAGTCCAAATGTTTGTGATTGTCTCCATCTGAAAACAACGGAAAGGGCAAACAAGTCTCTGCAAAACAATTATTCAAAATCAGAATTTTTAAATTATTTGAAGATACTAAGATCTACTTGCACTTCTTTTTTTTTTTTAATTTAAGAGGAGTGCATAATATTTGGGAATACTAACCAGAAAAAACTGTCCACATTTTACTGAAAAAGACATTTAAGGCATTATTCATAACGGAGAAAAATGTAAAAAAAATTCAAATGTGAAATAATTGAGAAATCAGTATTCTAACCATGGTGTGTTAGCATACGTTAATAGCCACAATATTTTTATTAAAATGCTAGACATTAAAAATAATAAGCATTTATTAAAATGATAAGCATATATAGGCATACAATGTATATATACAAAATGATACGTTATGATAATTATGAAACTACTGGCAAATTAAATAGTTACTTCTTAATTGCCAGATTCATTGATAGACTTTTCGTTCCAGGTCTAACTCGACCCCTCTTTGGTAGTTGACCTTGTTCAACTTTTCCTATTTCTTGAAATCCTGATCTCCCTTTACTTCCACGCTGTTTTGATCTTGCTGACTCTTTAGCATGGTTTTCCTTTGCTACCTGTCTGTGCTTAAATATCTGTGTAACCTAGGAAACTGGTCTGTGCTGCCCCACCTTCTAACATTCATGTCCCAATGTGATCTCATTCACTCAAACTTTCCTCTACCTTCTACGTGATAACTCCCAGCTAACCTTTCTCCAGCCCTGACAGCTTCCTGAACTCCAGACTCATAAATTCAGCTGGCTTCACTTCTCTGTCTTCCTCACCTGAGGACTTTCGACCAAGCTGGCACCTTAAAGATATGGTAGAAAAATACATTTACTTCTCTCCATCTTTATTGCTTCTAGCTTAGTCTGAACCACAATCATCTCTTGTCTGAATTATTGTAATATCCTCCTAAATAATATTCAGATAAGTGAAGGCTTGCCTATGGGACACCTTCAACGGGATATTCTATAGGCACATCAGATTCAAGATGTCTAGAACTAAATCATCTTTTCCATCCCAACATATTTTTTCTCCCAGATTACCTATCTCAATTGGAGATACTGACATGCATCCAATTTTTCAAACCATGAATTGGTCTTCATTTCTACTCTTCTCTTTCCTGACAACCTAGTCATTCAACCTCCAAGCCTAGGCAATTCTATATATTTTAAACATGTTTTTTCCTTTTGAATGGGTAAAGAAGATGTGGTACATATATATAAGGGAATATTACTCAGCCATAAAAAGGAACGAAACTGGGTCATTTGTAGAGATGTGGATGGACCTAGAGTCTGTCACACAGAGTGAAGTAAGCCAGAAAGAGAAAAACAAATACCGTATATTAACGCATATATGGGGAATCTAGAAAAATGGTACAGATGAACCTATTTGTAGGGTAGGAGTAGAGACGTAGATGTAGAGAGTGGACATGTGGACACGGCGGGGAAGGGGAGGGTGGGATGAATTGGGAGATTAGGTTTGACATAAATACACTACCATGTGTAAAATAGCTAGCTAGTGGGAAACTGCTGTATAGCACAGCGAGCTCAGCTCGGTGCTCTGTGATGACCTAGATGGGTGGGATGGGGGGTGGGGTGGGAGGGAGGCCCAAGAGGGAGGGGATATATGCATACATATAGCTGATTCACTTCATGGTACAGCAGAAACTAACCCAACATTGTAAAGCAATTATACTCCAATAAAAATAAAAAATAAAAATTCTTACCATCAGCATCCCTCCTCTCTCCCACTATGGTAAGAAATCCTTGAGCATAGAAGTTGTATTTTTCAACTTTGTACGCCCAGTCTTGAACAGAGTGCCTGACATGTACTTAGTGCTCACAAGTATTTGATTTAAAAATTATATTATGTACAACAAAAGGCAAAAATACATGCAACATGTTAATTGCAAATGTGTAAAATGTATGTATTTACATATAGATATTGGAAAGATGTCTTCAAGTGATATGAAGAATTGGCATTTTAGTGTAAGTTTAAGTGAATATTAAACATTCTAAATTTAAAAAAAGCAGCAAATATATAACACATAGGCAAAGAGGAATCTAGACCCAATAGTTTAAAATGGCTTAAAATAGACTAACATAGTTTAAATAGTCTAAATAGTCAAATAGTTTAAAATAATCTAACAAACACAGAAACTGATGCCCTTTTTAGTCCATCTCCACGTGAAAGAAGTCTCCAGGACCACTGAATGCGTACATCGATCTCATTTAGCTGATATGCTCTGGGCAGATGATTTCACACACTTTTCATACAAAGTTTCAAAAATGATTAGGTTAAAAAAACATATCACAGATGAGGTGGTAGATTCTGTGGCAGGTGGCATAATGGCTCGCCAAAGATGCCCACGTTTTAAGCCAGGGAAACTATGACAATGTTACCTTACATGGCAAAAGGGACTTTGCAGAGGTGATTAAGTTAATGATTTTGAGATGGGAGATTATCCTGGATTGTCCAGATGAACCCAATGTGATTACAGGGGTCTTTGTAAGTGAAAGAGGGAGGCAGGAAAGTCAGAGAAGAAGACGTGACCACAGAAGCAGAGATCAGAGTGATGTGATTGCCGGCTCCGAAGATGAAGGGGGAGCCAGGCGTCAAGGAATACAGGCAGCCTCTAGAAGCTGGAACATTGGCAAGAAAATGCATTTTCCCCTAGAGCCTCCAGAAAGGACACAGCCCTGCTGATATTATGATTTTAGCTCAGTGAGACCCATTTCAGACTTCTGATCCCCAGAGCTGTAAGATAATAAATTTGTGTTTAAGCCACTAGATTTGCAGTTACTTGTTATAGCAGCAATAGGAAACGAGTACAGATGCTATAGGATTTCACTTCCTCAAAAGCCTGACTAAGTGAAATTGTGTCCTCTAACAGTAACTTCTGCAATGTCTCTTAAATCTGCTGCCTTGTTTCAGTTCATGTTGGTACCACCATGTTTTCACACGCAATAGTAATAATAATAGCATTCATTGAGGCATTATATAATATATAATGCTCCCTTTCCAAGTGTTGTTCTACATCTTTTATATTACATTCACCCATTTAATCCTCTCAAGACCCCTACATGATAGGATTGTTATTACCACCATATTACAAAGGAGGAGCCCATGGCAGAGAAAGGTTAAATAACTCACTCAGAGTTGCCTAATCTGTAAAACACAGGGTTTGAACACAGCTGTCTGGATCCAAAGCTGTACTTTATCTTCCTAAAACTGACTGCATGCCTTTGAATGGCATGACTGTCACTAAAAGTGCCCTCCTCACCAATTTACTATTTATATGCACTCTGTTGTTAACTATTGTGGTAGACATAATTTTGACTCCCATGATCTCTAACCCCTGCTGTCACACCCATGAATATGTTCTGTTTCATGGCAAAAGGGACTTTGCAGATGTCAGTAAGGTTACTAATAGGTGATCTTAAAATAGGTAGATTATACTGGATTAATCTGGGTGGACCCAGTGTAATCACATGAGCCCTTAAAAGAAGAGGGGTGTTATGTTATGTCTATGTTACCATAATAAAATAAAATTAAAAAGTAAAAGAAGAGTTTTCTCCTGGCTGAGTGCAGAAGAGGAAGTCAGAGAGATGTGGCAGAGAGAATCAGAGGGATTCAAAGCTTGATCAAAGGTTTGATACGACATTTGTTGGCTTGCAGATGAAAGGACCTCAGTTGTACAGCTGCAGGGAACTGAATTCTGCTATCTGCCTAAATTCATTTGGAAGTAGAATCTTCCCCAGAGCCTACAGATGAGAGCCCAGCCCAGCTGATATCTTCATTTCAGCCTTGGAAGGCCTTGAGCACGCCACTCAGCTGAGCTAGACTGTGTCCAGACTCCTGATCCATGGAGATGTTTACCTTTCTAAACTCCTCTCCCACAAGACTCTGAACTGAGCTGGCTGGTGAAATAACTACTATGATGCTGTGAATTCTATTTCTTCTTCTCTCCCTCTCTCTGTGCCTTTCCTCTCTCCTGCCTGTGATCCATCCATCCATCCATCCATCCATCCATCCATCCATCCATCCATCCATCAATCCACTCACCCACCCACCCACTCGCCTATTAATTCATCAATCCATCCATCCACCCACCCATCCATCACCCATCCATCCATTCATCCATCCATACATACATAAATGGTGTTTGTTAGGCACTAAGTCAGGCATGGGAGATACAGAGCTAAATTACTGAGAGATTAGTAAAAATGGGAAAAAGCTAAGAGAAATCCCTACCAATATGCTTCCAAAGAAATGATACCAAAGCTTCAGAGACATAGTGTTTCAAATGGGGAAACCTTTCTTCTTTATCCTCCCTTTCCTAAACCCCAGGTTGGAATTTTTCTTCCTATCAACCTCCATATTCCTTGTTCAGGTATCTTCATACTGCTTCTTACTTTGCCTTGTATTCTATTTATCTAACCACCCAGTGTCCCACTAAACTACAAACTCTCTAAGAGTACGAGTTATTTTACAAATCTTTGAATTCCCCTCTCCTCTCAGCTTCAGCCCTTGTACACAGCAGAACCTCACTTTTTGTTACTTGAATTGATCACTCAGGAAGAGCTCCTTTACGATAAATCCTATTACACACTTTACTTTGTAACAGGATCTCCAAGTTCCAACACAGGATCTATCTATTTCAGGTAATAGGCACCCACAATAATAATTCTTTAAAAATTGCCCATTCCTCAAAGTATTCTAAGGTTGTAACCCAAAAGGCTTTTCTAATGAGACGTTACAAGGAAGAAGGAAAGTCATCAACTTTAAGTTTTTAAGGAAAAAGCTAATTAAAAAATTTTTTTTCTTGAAATATAGTTGGTTTACAATGTTGTGTTAGTTTCAGGTATACAGTAAAGTGATTCAATTATATCTATCTATCTATTCTTTTTTTACATTGTCTTCCACTATAGGTTATTACAAGATATTGAATATTAGTTCCCTGTGCTATACAGTAGGTCCTTGTTGGTTATCTATTTTACATATGGTAGTGTGTATATTTTAATCCCAAACTCCTAATTTATCCCTCTCCCCCCATCCCTTTTGGTAACCATAAGTTTTCTTTCTATCTCTGTGAGTCTATTTCTGTTTTATAAATAAGTTCATTTGTATCCTTTTTTTAGATTCCACATATAAGAGATAGCAGACATTTGTCTTTGTCCGGCTTACTTCACTTAGTATGATCATCTCTAGGTCCATCCATGTTGCTGCAAATGGCATTATTTCATTCTTTTATATGGCTGAGTAATATTCCATTGTATGTATGTATCACATCTTCTTTATCCATTCATCTGTGGATGGACATTTAGGTTGCTTCCATGTCTTGGCTATTGTAAATAGTGCTGCAATGAACACTGGGGTGTGTGTATCTTTTTGAATTACGTTTTTCTCCAGATATATGCCCAGGAGTGGGATTGCTGGATCATCTGGGGAAAAAGCTACCTAATTTTAAGGATATCATAATTTAAACTTGTTAGTAGCCCTTTATGTCTTTTGGGGACATGCTAAAAGCTAAGGACTTTTCTCCAGAGCAGGATGAATACACACAACCCCCTCCTTAATGTGTTAAGTTCAGGAGTTCACGACCCCCTAGAGTCCATTCTTGGGGACTACGTGTCCTATCTGTCCACAGTCGCAGGCTAAGAGCACTTGAATTAGGTGGATAGGTGTGCCCTGCCTTCCTGCATCTAAGTTCTCCTCCACCCCATCAAACGTTCTTCTCAAGGTAGGATTACTTCCAAAGTCAGTCAGACGTGCAAGCTCGTCACTTCTGCTTCCGGGCAGCCCCGGCACTATAAGTAACCTTCCCGAGATGCTCCAGGCCTGGAAACCCTCTTCCTCTGAGGGTCTGTGTTAGGGAGCCCTGGCTTGTAAGCTTTTCTAGAAAGGCCTTTTCTGGAAAGCAAGCTTTCCAACTGGCCTGCCACCAATGGCATTTTTCTGGCTTGTGGGGATGAAGCAATCTCTTTCTAGGCCTCAGAGTTGGCCAAAGAACACTTGGTTTCAGAGAACAGTGTGAGAAAATACGGCTTTTGACGTTTGGAAAGTAAACAAATGTGGCCAGACGGCATGTTTTTGGTAATACCGGTTACGTTAAAACAGAAGACTACAACGTACGTGCTGGTTATTATTCCATGAGATTACTGCCTCTTATCTAAGCAGGTGACTCTTATTTCCGACTCAGAATGGTGTGCTAAGTCTCTCGTTGACACCCATCCATTGGTACATTGATTTTTTTCATGGGCAGCAGGAAGGGGCCCACTCTTCTCAGTGAATAGGGCTGAAGTAAACACTGCCCCCAAATAACCCGTAGTGAATACTCCAAGGGCCTCTCTAGAAAGCTCTTGCCGTTTGGTCAAAGGCAGGAGAAGGTGAGGGATGCAGGAGTGTCTCAGGTAATGTGCAAATGGTACCTGTTGTCGGGGGGAGAGGGGCCTGTCTGATTGGCACCAGCCGTGTGGCTGGCTGTAGCAGATAATACCATGCATCGCCAACTTCTGAATCCATTGGCACCCAGCGGCAGCTCCCAGAGGTGCCACAACATTGTAATTTACAAATCAATGTGAGTAGGAGAAAATTTTGGCAGCCCTCTTTCATAAATGAGAATCACAGGTGAGGGTTACTGTCTGAGCGAGAGCTTCGGCCCAAAGCTCAGAATGTGAGTGGAAGTGCTGGGCTGGTTACTGCCTGGGCAGCTCATGGTTAGTCAGGTACAAAAGGCAGAGTGGGAGGCAAGCAGGCTCCTTGGAAGGGCCAGCTCCAGGGCGGATGGGAAGACCCAGGGAAACACTGTGCGTTCTGCGCCCAGAGCAAGGCCCCAGGCATGGCAAGTACTGATAAATGGTGGGTGAGAATCTGGGCAAAATCCCACGCTAGTTCTTGTGTTTCTAGTAAAAAATGAGTTGTGCTTTTTGAACGCTAGGTACTTTAAAGAATTTACTCTTCACAATAACTCGGCAAGATATTTTACTAAAGGAAGAACTAGAAGATATGAGTGGTGAAGTGGTTTATTTGATGCCGTGTCATGAGTAAGTGGCAGAAAACAGGCATTCCCACGGCAGCCCTCACTCTCACCGGGGCACACAGAACAGGTACCGCCTGCTTCTGACACCTGTAAGCGCTGGGACATCACAACAGGATGTTACCTTCTTGGGGCAAAGCGCAAATCTAGTAGAACTCAGTATATTAAAATAGACAAGAAACAACTAGAATCACGCAGTCCAATAGAACTTTCTGTAGTGATGGGCAGGTTTTATATCTTTGTTGTTCAATATGGTAAACACCAGTCACATGTGACTACTGAGCACTAGAAATGTGGCTATGGTGACCGAGGGGCTGAATCTTTCCTTTTATTTAACTTTAATTAATGTAAATTTAAATAGCCACATGTGACCAGTGGCTACCGTATGGCACAGCACTATGTGCTGAGACTATTTGATTTGAAAGGAACCCTGGGGGCCACCTGCCCTCCTTTCCCCAAATACGGAAATTTCCTTCGCTCTGTCCCTGACATGTTCAGCCAGCAGTTCTCGTTACATATTTTTAATAACAGGAAGGTCTTCACCTGACTTGGGATCTGATGCCTTTGTTAGGAAATATCTTCCTACCTAACAGTTGCCTGCTCAGGGGTATGAGCTGGGGATACAGTTGGGTTTTGGTGTGAGAAACCCATCTGTTATTCCCTGGGGTTATCTCCCGATTTGCTGTCCCTCTGCTGTTCTCGTGCCTGTGAACTTTTGGTGCCCCAGCGGCATCTCAGTTCTCTGGGGGTACAGGGTGGTGCTGCCCCCCACAGAATCCAGGCGGTCCCATCCTACCGGTCTGCTGCTGGACGAGCACGCGATGCTACGTGAACGCGAGCATGGTTTCCCCACAGCAGGTTTGCTGTCTGCCCAGATTTCTTCTCAGGGCGCTGGGCAGCCCCACTGCCTCCGGGGCCGGAAGCCTGGCTGTTGGACTCAGCTTGCTTGATGTCTGATGCCTCCCATGTCCTTCTGGGGTGCCTGGCCCTGCTCTGTCTCATCCTCACCATTGCTTGTCCTTAGAGATGCTGTACAGAGAGTTAAACTGCTGGTGCTTGGCCTCCAGACTAGACCATATCTTCCATCTTTGGGAAACTTGAGTGTTTTAGAAAAAACATATTCCATATCATCTCATCAACTAGAGACTCAATCCTGTCCTCCATTTCCTTATTCTCTCCAGCTGGGTGGTCATTACCCCGTCTGTGCTGTTCCTTTCCCCACACTGGTCTTTCCCTTTCCCACTTTTACGTAGTCACCTCTCCCAGAGTTCAGTGTGGGTCAAAGAGGTGCTAAATAAATCTTGGTTGAATGAAAGATGTTGAGAAGGCTGTCCTTGTAAATGATCTAACAGAATCTTTCATTATACACTCACGATCTAGATAACGTGAAGAGACTACATATTATGACGGGTGAAATCATCGCTGGTTGACTCTAAGAAATACAGTGTTCAAAAACATCAATGAGATGAAATTGGCATGGTTTAATTTTAGTGAACTCTTTCATTTCTTAGTTACCTACATGTCCCTGTGAAGTGAATAATTAACATTTCCTTCTTATGCATGGGGATATTTTATAAAATATTGAACCAAGAGAAAGTGGAGGCTGTGGAAACATTAAGACTGTATCCATTACTTTAAACGAACTTCATCTGGGCTTAAGCAAAGGGGGAGGGCATTAAATAAGGGCTTGCTAGAACACTGAATTCTCTGTGATGAGATACATGTACATGAGGAAAAATCCAAAATGAGCTGAAAAGTAGGATACTAAGGACTCCACGACTTCCAGATTCATAACTGAGTATGGCACCTTTTATCCTGATGGATTTCAAAAGCCTGAGTGTTCTGTATTATCTATTATAGAAATTTAGTTTAAACTCTGCTAACGTTCCCTAACAGAACTATTTATTGGGTATCTGTAGCCCCCGGCCACCTTCAATTGATACACATGAGTCCTCTGCACTGGGTATTAATTACATGGCTTACTTGTTTCAGTTATATAAGTAATTAAGAAGCATTCTAAAGGTTGACCTTTAGGGAAACATATCTTTTCCTTTGGACCTGTGATAATTTAACAAATAGTAAGGTTTGTGAACTTCCCAAATATTTAGTTAACAATTTGGGATGTGTGGAGCTCATGCACCCAGTAGAATTCTGGCTCAAAACATGCCTTGGAGATAACTATCTGGTCTCCCCAAAGGACAAAAGTATAAAGTCACAGTGTTATAGAGAAATTGGGTTTGGGGATTCCTCGTTTCCTTCCTCACCATTTCAGCGAAGTTAATTCTTGTAGAAGAAAACATCCCCAAATTAATACAAGCAAAGGATATTAAATGGGCAGACAGTTCTAATTGGGACATAACCTTATGGTGTTTTAACAATGTTACAACTACAATCAGGTTGGCAGTCTCAAGGGATAAACTGTATTGTTTCTCATTGAAAAAAAAATAAGCACAACAGCTTTGAGTGATGGTTCTTTCATAGGCTGAGATGTAATTTTCCAGTTATATGAAATAATATTGTTCTACTCCAATTTACATTATACATCTGACTTTGCAAATGAATCTCATATGTTACTTTCTAACATGGCCACTTTCCAAACTATACCTAATCATAGAGGTAGAATCTGTTTTTTAATTATAGTTAATCATTTAAAAAATTGTCATTAAAATAAATTCTCATTGAGAAACAATTTGTCAGGAAAAGATCAGAGGGAATATTTACCAAGCAGAGGCAGCATGGTACAATGGGAAGTGAACAGATTATGGAATCAGACAGATCAAGGTTTAAATCTCCATTCTGTCACTTACCAGCAGTATAATCTTGGGCAAATTAATTACCTCCATTTTGTATAAAATGAGGGTATGAACTGCTACCCTAGTAACTTTCAGAAATAGGGACAATATATGTTAAGCATAGGCCTATTGAAATTTCTCAGTAAATTATCGTCCTTCTTTTTCTCACCTTTTTTCTCCTTCTCCTTCATCATTGGCTTATTATCATTGCCATCGTTCATTATCCCATGTAAGTACATCAAGCATGTGATGAAGATATGGAAGTGTTCAGTATGGTGTACGGGCTGAGCACTGGCCTGGGGCTGAAAGGCCTGCCTGTTCGTAGAAAAGTCAGTCCCTCTCTCTGGGTCACAGCTGAGGAAAAGGAATGAAGGTGACATAAGAACTAGTCTGTTGGAGTCAAGAAGTGCTTTCATACTGTGAGCCAATCAGGAACTCTTGGCACCCATGATCAGTTGTCGTTTTCAGGAAAGACAGGGCAGCTGAACTGCAGCCTGGGAGAGCTGCCAATTAAATTTACCAAGCTTGGGACAGTTAACTGACAGTTTTTGGACTTCATCAGGGTTTTCTGATTTTTCTGACTTGTCAAGAGTTGGTTTATCAAGAGTGGATACAGACTCCCCTCCTCTGCCCCATCCTGGTCCTTCCCATTCCTGTGTCTCCTCCCCCCCCACCAATCATTAAACTCTTCCTTAGCTTAGATCTGCTTAAGGAATGGGCAACAAGTTTCAAACTGTGCTTTGGAAGCCCCCCCCCCCCCACCTTCAGGGAAACTTGGATGCAGGGCAGTGGATGGGAGGGAAGGGGATTTGGATTTGAATTCTCCTAGTCTTGCTTCAGTGTGAGTACTGCAATCATCTCTTGGTATCCAGGCACGCTCAAGTCCCTTCTTTGAAATGGTACAGTATTTGCATATAACCTATGCACATCTTCGTGTACTTTAAATCATCTCTAGATTACTTATAATACCTAATACAGTGTAAATGTTCTGAAAATAGTTGTAAATGCAATGGAAATGCTATGGAAATAGTTGCTGGCACATGGCAAATTCAAGCTTCCTTTTTGGAACTTTCTGAAATTTATTTATTTATCTAATATTTTCCATTTGCTGAACCCATGGATACAGAGTGGGGACTGCTCTATGTTTAATATATTCTGCTTTATATGAACAAGGAATTCCATGGTTAAAAATGTCAAAAGCACTGAGCTAACTGTCCTTTGAAGTTCTTTCCCATATTGTGTTGACTGTGCGTGTTCAGTTCACAAAGAGGAAAGCCTTAACGAGATGTACTTTCTAGAAACCTTAGCAACAGACTAAACCCAAACCACATTAGACCCAGTGCCTAGAGTAGAAAAAGCCGGGAGCAGGGCTGGTGGCAGAATTTCTTGAGTAGACGGAACACCAAGATCAATGATGATCTCATGCTCCGTGATTGAGGACCGCTAACAGGTGGGGTGAGAGGACTGAGGAAGGCACCCGCCCCCCCTACAACCAAAGAGCCAAGGGAATGCTGGTTAATCTCTCCAGGCCTCAGTTTCCCCAGCTGTAAACATGGTTTTGGGACAGTTTCCCATTCCAAATTATATAATAAAATAGCTAAGCCCAATTCTCCTTTGCTCAGTAAGGTGTGGAGGAAGGGAAGGAGTATAATTAATGTCATGTGTCTGATTTCTAAGGGACATTTCAGTGAGGTCAGTGAAGGCTGGTATTATGGCCTTGCCTAGCTGAGTGCAGTCTTCCAGGGAGTTCCATGACACCACCCTGGGAGATGTGGGGGTGCTGATGATGGGTGACATAGGAGACAGAGCAAAGACAGGCCAGACAGTGCAACTCTCTATAAGCAAGGCCAGTTTGGAGGAGGAACGTGGACGTAGTTTCACATTTCCTATCACAGAATAGCCATAGGAATTGGTCACCTAGATTTACCAATAGAATCTAAGAAACAGCTGTTGGCTTTGGGATTTTATTTTTTTAAAGCAGCGTGAAAGTCAAAATAAACGTTTTTAAAGAAGCAGGAAAGCTCATATAAGACATTTTTGATTGATTGTTCAGTTCATGAGAACAGCTGGCATGAAATAAAATGTTTCTTTTTCTGGGCAGTGATTGCCTAAGTCAAATATGGCAAAGGGACCCACACGATAATTGTTGGCCTGTAGATCGGATTTTTCATAAGCGTCACCGCGCAGCCCTCACAGAGAGTTCTTGTTTCTAGTGGATTTGTTCACCTCCTTTGTGAAAGCCTTAGAGAGAAGGCAGCAAGCAGGAAAATCAGTTATTTATAGGCGTTTTTGACTAAAAGTGTCTGTTCAGCGTGCCATGAAATACTTCCAAGAGGTGGGAGAACAGGAAACAATCTCAAATCAACGAGAAGCCTGGAGGAGTGTGATGGGGGGAAGATTTTACAGGGGAATCATTTTCAGAAAGCTCAGGTTCATTTGCAAACAAATGACAGTTACTTGCACTGACACCCCCTGAGTTACCGAAAAGCCCGCTGAACTTCTACTAGTTAGGAGAGAAGAAGAAGAAGAAGAAGAAGAGGAAGAAGAGGAAGAAGAGGAAGAAGAGGAAGAAGAGGAAGAAGAGGAAGAGGAAGAAGAAGAAGAAGAAGAAGAAGAAGAAGAAGAAGAAGAAGAAGAAGAAGAAGAAGAAGAAGAAGAAGAAGAAAGAAGAAAGAAGAAAGAAGAAAGAAGAAAGAAGAAGAAAGAAGAAGAAGAAGAAGAAGAAGAAGAAGAAGAAGAAGAAAAGATGAATTATCCAAGGATTACAAGTAGTCGGGATCCTTTAAGGGACTTAAAAGGGGCGTCTCTCTGTATGTATTTACTGCTGGGGGCCACCAGTCAGACTGATGCCTGGAGTACAACCTGGGCCAGCAGGTGGCCTGTGATGGAGCTGGCTTCTGAGAATGAACAGGAGTGATCAGGGACTTTAGACACGAGCAAAAAAGAGTGATGGACAAGGACCTATTGTCATCTGCCAGCAACAGTGGAAGAACTCCCACGCATCCAACAGAGACCCAAGAAAGGAGGTGAGTGGATAGAGTCCCCTTGTACACAAGCCCCATAGCTGTTGCTCTTAATTAGACTTGCCCTGTGGACTTACCAAAGCTGCCTGGAATAAGGCAGCAGGTCTTGACAGACTTAGGATCTGAAAACAAAAGCAGGTTTTGTCTAAACACACACGAAAGCTTGAGGAGGCCAGAAAAATTGTGTTCCATTAGCAAATATCGAGCCATGGGGGAAACCTGACCCACAGAAGCTGAGCTATCAAAAGATTGACCCTTTGTGATCTTTTCATCTGCAGACAAAAGCTTTATGTGTTTAGTTGGCACATGGGGCGAGGAAGCCTTAAATCTACGTTGTGATGAAGACTTGTCATCCGACATTGGGAGACTGCTTTCCTTTCCCAGGATCGGATATGTTCAGGCTAACCTTGGTGTAACGAAAGTTCGATCAAGCAAAATGTAACAGAAAAAGTGGTATATGAAACACGTGAAGAAGCAGTGAAGCATGCTAACATCTGAGGATTTGTAAACTCAAAACATTTCACATTATAGTTTTTACTTCTTTCCCAAATTTGAAATGAAATATTTTTCTAAGACCTTAACAAACACAAGAGTCATATCATTATGCCCATTTTGCAGATATAGAAATGGAAGTACTAAGTAGAGGGAGCCCAAAGTCACGTGGGAGGTCCACAGTGATAGTAAAGCCAATGTTTTCATCTGTTAGACTCTACTGCCCCCTTCAGTAAATACAATGATGAATCTAGTCTGATAGTTCCTTAGCATCAGGTTGAAGTGTGGCCCTTAGATTGATCTCTGTACTGGACTCATCCCAGATCTACAGAATCAGAATCTCTCGGATCAATGCCACAAATCCTCATTTTATAGACACCCTCAAGGTGGTTCTTGCACACACAAAGTTAAGGAACTATTGCCCTAAATATTCAATGATAGAGCAAGTGGCCACACACATATATGACTACACATGCAGACGAATGTGGTATCATTGTGCTCATTTTTACCCACATGGATGCCACTATATAACGTTTCATACAGCATTTTCAACTTTAGAGCTAGATCTTCTGTTTTCTCACTTTTGAATTTCAAAAGCAATGACCAAGAGATCCACCTGTAGCCCTTGATGTCTCCTATGCATTATTTGTTTCACATTTTCTAGACTTACCCTGATTTAATATATTTGTTCCCATTAACCCAATATAGCATGTCCTATGTGTCACATATTACATACACACACCCCCCCACACACACACTCATTGCTTTGAAAAATATGGTTACAGCTATGTTAATAATTTTCATCCTAGGAAAGTGAGGTGAGAGGAGCTGGCTGCCAAGATAGTGGAAGATGCCAGAAAGAATCATGTCGTCCTCACAATCCAGTCCCAGGGCTCTGAGTGTAATGCCTAGAGATTACACACCTGAACTTGGAGCCGTTCTGCTCACTTTGTCCTCCATTGGTACAGGGTTTCCTCATAATAAAACCATTGGGATGCAGGAGGGATCGACAGGGATAACAGGAGAAACATACCCATTTCTTTTATTTAGAAGTTAAAAGTCGTACCCTGCCATTTGTAACCACAGAATTACAAACTTCAGGTAATTATTTAGTTAACAACTGTCTTCATCTCTTGTGAACCTTTTAAGCCAAAACCATGCTTCAAATCTCATTTTCCGATCAGTTCTTTGCCTCCCTGTACCTTGACCCCACTGCCTTAAATGGATGGAATAAGAAAGGATGAGTTAGTCTTTGAAAAGAGCCTTAAAAGTTTTCATAGATGTGAAAGACATAGTGGGAAAAAGAACAGGGCTGTAGCTGGGCAGTTTGTGTGCTAGTCTCAGCCTGCTACTGATGAGATTACTCATCTTTGTCAGTCAAGGTATTTCCTTAGGGTTTATTTTTCCCACTTTTAGAGAGAGTAGGTTGCACTAAATAATCTCAAACAATTGTTCTGTAAGGGGATTATTAGGTGAGAAATAGGTAGGTGGAAAGATGCTACGCCCACCTTCCAGGGAAGAGTTTGTGAATGAGAAGGTATAGTGGACGGCCTTTCAACGAGGAGGCTCAAGAACACTAAAACCATCATTTTTTCTGAAAAACAGAAAATAAAGCCTGCCTGCTTCTTTAATTACACACCTTAAAGTTTTAGAGACTTGGAGAGTAAAATCAGCGAGGAGTTTGACAATGTTGCAAGTATATAATTAACAGTGGTTAAAAAAAATGAGAGGAACAGAAGTCATTTCCTTTCATTGTTGTTGGATGTCTCTTTGTATGAAAGGGATTTATCCTTACACTAAGGAAGCAGGACCCCCCTAGCTGGTTTATACTAGTGGTCTGAGATTTAAAATAATCACTTTAAAAGCAAGGCAAGGTGTTTTTTTAGCAGGATCTATGAAAGGTCTGTTTCCCCACTTTATAGCCATTCTTCCTTCGTGGACTTTATGAAATGGTACGTTTGAAATAGATCTTATGTCATGAATCAGAGATCAAAGAAAGCATAAGTATAAATGCATATTTTAGAAGTATGGGTACAGGAATGCCTATGCAGATGTAACGTGTATATATGGACCTAGACACATGCGTACAACATACAGTAACTCTAGACTCCACATAACTCTGCTTTCTAGACAGTTCTGTGATAGCACAAGCCTGAATTTTGTAGGAAGTTTCCAAATTCTGGGAGAACAAGGAGTAGAAGCTCCAACTGATAGAGAAGAGTGGCAATGTACATGAAAGAAAAGGTATACCTACCTAGAAAGCCCATTCTGTGAGTGTAATTAGAAGTCTATTTTAGAAATGGAAACAAGGCAGGGAATATTGCTAAACTTTAACAGGTGGAAAAAACCAATTTTTTTTTTTTTTTACAAGATAATCGTTTATATTCTTAAACTTAAAAGATCAGAGAATCAGAAGAGGTCATTCCTTGGTCATATGAGCGTTCCCCAAGAAATAAAAGTGTTAGACAATAGAAGTAAGAAATTGGTCACGGCAAATGAAGGAATGAGCTGGTGGGCATCTCCTTACACTCTATTCCCTCCTTTACCTTTGCTAATTGTTTAACAGTAATTAGCTCTTTATCTTTACCTTTTAGTTACAAACAGGATTGGGCTGAAGGAGAATAAATCATTCACTGAAAAAAAATTAACCCCCCCCCTTACCGTACCGTGGTTTCTGTCCAAGAATTTATTAAAACACTTAAATATGCATTTATAAAAATTGAGTAAAACGATTTTTCCCTGTGTCCTAATGTGTTCCAAATGGCAGTTACTAGGGACACAGCCTGCTGGTGGGGAATGAGGCGAGATGGTTTTGAGAAGCAGATAAGTAAACCGTTGATGTGAAGTCCCAAATGCATGTTATTTTTAGCCAACAGGAAAACTTACGGATTCAAAATTTCAAATGAGTAACATAAATCATAGTAAGGTCTTATAACTCCTTATGGATTTCAGTAATAGTAACCTGATTTGACCTGAAAGGCCAAGTTTTTTTTTTCTCTACCAAGCTATCCTGGCAAATGACAGAAAAAAAATCTGACTGTTCAGAGGTACTACAGTTTGAACCATATGAAGTTTCTGATTTCAGCTGTTTGGAACAATAAAGATGGAATTTTTCCATGATTCAACTCACCAATGAGCACAGTAATCCACCAAGAGAGGTTGTTGCTTTTGAACCTAAAACTAAAATGGTAAAAAACCTAGTCTAACCACCGAGTCAAAGCCAGCTGGCCATACTGCATATATATTTTAGTGACCCCTATAAAACCGTAAGCAAAAGAACCGATGTGTTCTACCATTCACAAATCACTGTTTGTGTTAGGTCATGTAAAGGCATGATCTCAAATGGACCAGAGATTATGGATGAATGCTTCTTTACTGAATGGTAAATATTTACCCTGGGCTCTTGTATTTAATTTGCAACCAAGCAAACTGTCCTCTAAGGAGAATGGAGAAAGAGGAGATAAAGTCCACTGGCCACTAAGCGATCCAAAGCTGGTTTTTCTTTTTTACTCTGTGCTAAGCAATGCTATACCTTCCATTAGTAGACTGGACTCTGTGGGATCTGAAAGTCTGTGCCATGAAACCTTTGATTGCGGCTAACCAAGCACTTTTGGTATAGCTGAAAATGTCTTTAGCATAATGAAACTGCAGACCAAGAATAATAAAGTTGAACAACTTTCAGGAAGGATTTTTGATCTTTCTTTTACTACCACTGACTCTTTCTGGACCCTTGCTTTCTCAGAATATTTTGCCAATTGTCTCCCCTGCCCAATACTGGGATATGAGTAACAGAGAGAGTTATAGAGAATCAGAGAGAGAATTGCCAGAATCACTGATTCTACATTCAAAGTAGGATCAGGCAGAAGTAACCTCATTTTTCTATCAAGAAAGAGGAACATCTCTACTAAGATCAGGGAAAAAATAGGGAGAAGATTGTACAAGCCACGTAGGAAATACATTCAAGAATCTTGACACTTTTTGCTGGATTATTAGGGCAATTTAAATTGAAAACAAAGAAAATCGTCAATGTGGTTAACTTTTTTTTTTTTTTTTTAAAAGGCAGCAAGGAAACATCACAGTAACCAAAGTCACTAGCAGAACTGCTCAGCCCTGTCACACATTTCACATAGTTTTTTTTAAACTGATTTAACATAATTTAAATTGTTCTAAAATAAGAGGAAGGAAAACCTCAGCTGGGGAAAGAAAACCCCACTGGGCAAAGGCTGACATAATCTTGAACAAAATTTTGAAAAATAGTTGTACCTGCATTGAAAAAATAACTCTGGGTTCATGCTTGTTAGGAATGATTCTTCAGTGATCTTTTGTGGAGTCTTATTTAACCAACAGGGAAAAAAAGCCACAAGAAAATCCACAAAAACCCCAACCATCCAGAAATGTTACTTTTGCAAAGGAACAGTAAGCATTCAGGATTGTTGTCATGGAAAACAACGGATCACATTTCAACCATTAAGACACACAATGTCCTCTCATGGCATCTAGCACCTTAGATCCTCTGTCAATTAAAGATTTTATGCAGCCTCTTGCAGACACAGACGTGTAGGTATCTGATGTCTCTACCTGTTTTCTTACCATCTGTACACACATCAGATTTTAGCCCTTTCAGTTGTGCTAGCCATTACTTAGAGAAAAAATAAAATAACAAAAACTCCCCCCCCCCCAAAAAAACCTCCCACCTAAACAAACAACACACTATCACCAAATACAAAGTAATAAAAGAGTTGTACTCAAACCTGGTCAGTCCTTCCATTTCTTGAAACTTGCACACAAACTGAAGAAACCCACTCAGCCTTAAAAAGGTCGATCATTTTGCTCTCCTAAAATTTCATCTCTGAGGGTGCTTGCTTTCTTGTCCGTCTTGTACACGCGCTCTCTCTCTCCCTCTCTCTCCCTCTCTCTCCGTGTCTCTCTCTCTCTACTTTTACCGAAGAGCGTTTTGTTTCCTTTTTCCTGTGTCTGCCGCTGGATGAATGCAAAATACACGGGTTTGAAGGGATTTTTTTTTTTTTTTAAGGCTAACAGTTGGAAATCTAAAATCTTGCTCTTCTGAATAGCTTATTACGCCAGTCACTCAACACCCATTTACATAAAGAGGCATATACAGAACCAAGAATCCTGCTTTCTTAAAGCGAAAACAAATCAACAACCAAAACTCCCTTTACTCCTTTGACCCCCTTCCTATTTTATTTACTTAACGATTAGCACTTACCCTGAGATGTGCCATAAATGCTCTATTCCAAATATACAAAAGCCAACCACATCTCAACTGAGAATTAAACAGTTTTAATGTCTTCAAATCCATGTCTCTGCTACAAATCCTGACACAGACAGTCACTGGCAGCCGTACAGTAGTTCTAAACAGCAGACATCTGATTCTTGATATTTAAAAATAACAATATTGGAAAAAAAAAAAGGGAGTCTTTTTAAAATTAACTACAAACAGCTTGTGAGGAAGCACATCTCACCAATTGTATTAACTGGAACTTGCAATGATTTCAAGCTACAGTATTTTATTTTTAAATCAATGTCAGACGGAGACCCAATACCTACAGACCTCTCATTTTCTATATAATCGTGGCAGTGGCCTAAGTTAAATGATTTCTAAGTGAAAATTCTAAAAAGAGCAGATCAGAACTTTTTAGTATTTAGAATTCCATTATTGGTGAATATTAACCTATGCTCAGTCAAATTAAATTAGGGACATTCCAGCCATTCCATTGCTCATCTGAGATGGGTCACATTTCATGGACGTGCATTCTTAACTGTGTGCACCCAGAGGAGGTCAAATGAATGCATACATTTGCTACAGAATAAGACAAATATTAATACGAAAAAAATGCATTTGTTTCTATTTCTGAAGCACATTATAGACTCAGACGGATCCACAGTCAAGTTTTAGCTCTCCCAATGACTATGCATGAGTTCTTGGACAAATGATTTCATCTTTTGTGCCTCAGTTTTGTCATCCATAAAATTGGAGTAAATAGTAATACTAATTTTACAAAGGTGTTTTGGGTACTAAATGAGTTATTGTATGATTTCTGGAACATAATAGGTATATAGTATATGTCGCTTCCTCCTTCTGTTTTATATTTGGAATGGGTAGGGATCAGGCAAGTAAATGGAGAAATCCAGGCTTTGAAGGCAGACAAATCAGGTTTGATCCTCTGTGTTGCCATGTACTAGCTGTGTATCCTTGGGCAAGTGACTTAATCTAATTTACTAAATCTCAGTTTCTTCAACTATAAAATACCTCATAGAGTTTCAGAGAGCAAATTAGATAACATTGGAAAAGCATCTACTTTAAGCATGTATTAAATGGTAGCTCCAGGCTTTACAACTCTTGAAAATGGCTCTAATTAGTGCTCTGCATATGTAACTTAGGAGTTTGAAGATGTGGACTGAGATCCCAGGCCTTCTTGACCAAGTGCCCTACTTTATAGTAGAAGAAGGAGACCCGGAGAGCTGAAATGATGGTTCTAAGCCCTATCATTAGTGAGTGATCGCCAACTAGTTAGCGGCAAATAGGAACTAAAACATAGACCCTCTTATTTAAAGTTCAAGGCTTTGTCCACTAAACTTTGTGACATTGAAATCAAACACATTTGTACATCCAGTTTCAATATTAGTTGATAATTAAAGCAATACAACTGGAAAAAAAAAAAAAAGAACCTATTTGTTCCCAAATTTGCTTCTAAGAATGAGCTTATAAATGAAATTATTCTAGAGGAGCTGACAGGGACTGGCTAAACCTATCTTCCTAAGGGGAGCTTCTGCAGGACATAGATTCTCCCTTCCCTATAAAGCAAGAAGAGAGCTGGAAGGACGTCCAGTTCTTAGGAGTTTCCCATCTCCTCTCTCCCCTTGTGAATGTCCAGCTTCTTCTTCCCTTTCTTTATATGAGCTCGTCTTCTCAGCACACTGGTTGGGAAGAACACACTGCTCTACATTTAGTTTATTTATTAAACATACTATGTCCCCACTTTGAAATACAGGATTTTTTTTCAGTTTGAAAGTCTTGCACAGAATAGGAGCTCAATAAATGTCAATATTTGCTAAAGAAGATATGACTTGGAGCTCAGTTTATATTTCAAGTGTTGAACTAGCTTGTCTTAGAGTTAATTATTGCTCAGTGAAGAACAGAAAATATTACATTTTTTTCAGTCTTTCAGTAACTCCGGAATTAAAGACAAAGGTGCTTCTGGTATCAAGTCACATTAGCAATTACTCTCGGGAGGAAGGGAAGGAAATGGGATTGAGGAGGGTACCTGTGTGATCCATTGTAATTAATGTTTTATTTCTCTAGCTGGGTGATGTATAAATGGGTATTTATTTTCTTCTTCATATCTTTCTGTAAGCCTCAAATATTTCATTAAAAGAAACTAGCTTAAGTGGGAAGCAGCCTCATAGCACAGGGAGATCAGCTTGGTGCTTTGTGACCACCTAGAGGGGTGGGATAGGGAGGGTGGGAGGGAGACACAAGAGGGAGGGGATATGGGGATATATGTATACGTATAGCTGATTCACTTTGTTATACAGCAGAAACTAACACAACACTGTAAAGCAATTATACTCCAATAAAGATGTTTAAAAAAAAAAACTAGCTTAAAAGAAGGCAAGCAATTTGAAAATAGAATTTCCAAATCTTTGTAATATGAGATCCAATAATGTTACTATACTAAATCCCATACTTAAATCTTAAAGCTTTCATTCTTATTTTACTGAAGAACTTGAATAATAATATGTTTACTTTAAATATTTTTCTTCCTCCTTGCTCACCATATCATGTCCTTGATTCCAGAGTTGTGCTGGGGTGTTTTGGAAAGAGCTATTTTGCATCAGATAGATCTAAGTCTAAATCTCAGTTCTACAACTTACTGGCCACATAGCATTACGTCACTTGATATTTCTAAGCCTCGGTTTCCTCTCTTGCAAAAACTGAGTGTTATTATCTGTAGCTCTCAGGACTATTATGAGGATTAAATGAAATAACAAATGTGAAAATGTTTGCTACAGTATCTGGTACATAGTAGATTTTCAGTTAATATCATTTTCCTTCTTCCTTATCCTTCCACTTTTCACCACTACTTGAGCTTTTAACTTCGAAAAGGTTATAAAAAGGAAAGGAAAATGAACTTAAGGTAGGAAGCAGGCAATTATGCTAGTATCATGAAAGCATTTTGTTACTAACAAAGGCTGGTCCTAGATCCATGTACAATATCCTTTTAAATTAGATATTTCTTATCTAATCTCATCACTACTTATTAAAGTTCAAGTTTTTTTAAAAAATTGAATGTTTTGTTTTTGCCGCTAGTCACAAAACCTTCATAGACAAAAATGTATCCTAGGTTTTCTATCTCATTACACATCCTTTCTTCAAGACAGATATCTTATCAAAATACTTTATTCTCAATAGTGGATGAGATTTATGTGCTTAAAGAATTGCTAAAGCTTTCAGTTGTAACCCTTGTAATGGTCTTTTCTATAAGTTAAGAGACTTGGGTTCTGGTCCTACCTCTGCCACATACTAGCAGTATGACCCACTAGGCCTTTACCTTTCTTTGAGTCTAGTTGTTTATATGCTAAATGAATGAAGAGGTTGGATTAGATGATCCCTTTACCTCTAAAGTTCTGTTAGTGGTTCTTGATGACTTAATTAACACATATAACAACCTTATAGTAAATTAAACGATGCCACCTTCAGTAGGAAATACTGTGTTGTTTGTGAAAACTATCCACATAATAGTGGCCTCTTCTGAACTCTGGGAATGGGCTCTGGCACTGTCCTTGTCCAGTGACTGCCATTGACTGTCCAGTGACTGGAATATTTTCAGGGCTTGGTGGAGGCATTTCCAAGGGAGTCAGCTTTGTCAGAAGAAATCCAAAGAGAGCAACAAGATGAATGTCTTGGTGGAAGACTTTTTCCCTTGCGTTTATTCTTAAGAGTGGGAAATGATTATGTCATGATTTTATAGTTCAGTAAAACCTTTTTTAAAAAGATGAGGATAGCAAGGGAGGGCGGAGAAAGACACTTTGAAAAGGAAAAATATGAGAATCCCTCTTATGGAAGGTTGTGTCTTGGGAAAAATGACAATACTAGAAGGAGGAGGTAGGGAAGAAAAAGACTCTTCCCCCGATATTATTATCCAGGTGAAATCTGTTTTAAGTGGATTGGAGGGCAGTAGGAAAAATAGGAGACTGTGGAAGGGGAGGAGTGGTCTTGGGTCTGTACGTGTGTGGGATTTACATTCTGACACTAATCGTATTTTATCGTGCAGATGCTTCCCCTTCTTTTCCTCGTCTTCTCTGTTGTCCTGGGTCTCTGGAGCTGTGCCTGTCAGGTCCCCAAACTGGCTCCATCTCCACCTCTTCGGGGCGCAGGGCATCACCCCGACTCCCTGTGCTCTGGGGGTGGGGACTTGGGTGGGGGTGTGATTAGAGTTGGTGGTGATAAGAAAATTGCAGTGGTGAAGATGTAGATTAATTTTTCCAAACTAATAGCTTCAGGCAGAATTTAAAATAATAATAATAATAATAAAAAAACTGAATAGATCTAATTAAATTCTTTCCAGAATTCCAAAGATCATTGTTGACTTTTGTAAAAAGGCGGATTTATTTTAAAATTCTGTGTAAACTCCCCTTTTCTCTCCTCACTATCCCACGATCCTTCAGACAAAAGAGGAACACAAAACATTAATAACTCCTTGCCTTTAGGTAGGCGTGCTTTTCAAAGCACGTTTATATATAGTCTCTCAAGATAACTGGATGAGGTTGCTAGCAGGCTTGTTTCCTGATAGGAGCCCTCAGCCCCAGAAATGCTAAGTAATTCGCTCAGGTTCATATAGGCAATTCATAGTAGAGCCAAGACTAGGACCCAGGAGAAAATACCACACAATCAGCAGGTACAACATCTAAACATCCATCCCTCCACATAAATGGTACCTGAAGGTACTGGCAGGAACGTTCTTGTTGACACGACTCTGACTTCACCATGGCCTGGTCCATGTTAACTGAGGCTTTCTGGTAAACCTCTCGGGCTCGACTCACGGTCAGCGTGGAGGACCAGGCGCTCTTCTTCAGCAATGGCGTGTCTAGGGTGACGGGCAGATTGGCACAGGTGGAGCACTTGACATCGTTGTTACTCCGGGAGGCCTTCACAGCCTGCTCGCTGATGGTGTTGTAGGCCTCCATGAAGTACTGTGAGGCCGAGCGGTCGGGGCACCTGCCCATGGTCATCACGCCCGAGGGGGCGTGGTAGATGCACATGTCGCCGTCGAGGTTGTCTTCGGAGCTCCACCAGCCCGGGGAAGTGTTGGTGCGGGGCTTGGGCTCGGGGCGGCGCTCCTTACTCTTGCTTCGCTTGCCGTACCTCACGGTCTGCGTCTCCTCGGGGCTGGCCTTGCCCCCGTTGACGCTGCCCTTGGACGGCCCCTCCAGGGAGTGCGATTTGGTGAAGAGTTTCTGGACCGAGTGGACCAGGTGGCGGATGCGGCCGGGGCTGTCGCTGCGGTGCTCCACAGCCGTGCGCTTGTACTGCAATGTGTGGTAGCCATCCCTGTTGAGAGGCAGCTGCCTCTCAAACTGGTCCAGGAGGTTGGCGGGGATGCGGTTGGCCTTGCTGGCCAGGGTGCGAGGCACCAGGGCGCACTCGTCCTTCAGCTCCTGCTGCGAGGTGTAGTGTCGGCGCGGGAAGGTGCTGCTGGCCAGCGGGTCGCTGAAGGGGCCCACGCACTCCGCCTGGAAGGAGGTACGCTGAGTGTAGTAGGGGTGGTCGGCCGGCTGGTGCTCCACCGGGCTCAGCAGGTATGGCTTGCGGTCTGCGTGGTGCGACAGCGAGTCACAGGCCGAATCGCAGGTGACTCCGTGGTGATGGCTGCGGCTGCCTGATAACCCTTTCATCGCTGATGGGGTGCAACCACAGGGGTCATGGACACCCGGTGGTTAGGTTCCAGACCCGTCTCCCGCAAGGACCTGGGGGAATGAAGGAGAGGGGGACAATGGTTAACGCTTCGCTTGGTCAATAGATATTGCTCTCTTTCCACGTGTGTCTGCTACTGAGTTGGTTTTCTGGCAGAACTCATGACTCTCCCTAAAAGCAGCTTTAATGCATTGTTGGAAAAGCCCTGTTACCTCTGTAGGCCAGGAAAGCCCATGCCAGTCCTATAGGAGAGACAGTAGGGGTGAAAGCTAGTAAACCCGGAAAAGAACGTATAAAAATGCTAAACTATTTTTAAATGACTTGGGAGAAAAACTGCCCCTCCCTCCAGGATTCCAATAACTGTATCTTTCCCCTGCTGCTCTCCTTTTAATCTTAACTGTATGTTAATCGTCAAGCTAGCAGACCGGAAGGGCTCACTTAATCTGGGAAGCTTTTGCTGATCTGCCCCCTGCAGAGAGAATTAGTTCCCCTCTGTGCTCGCAGGGCATCTACTGCACACTCTCCAGCTCCTCTGGAATGCTTTGTCTCATGCTTTCCCTGCTAGCTCAAGCTCCTTGAGGCTAGCTTACCTCTTAGCCACCTTTACATCTCCCTACCTTGTACCAGGTGGGCCACACAGACACACAGTAAGCACCCCATAAATGTGAGTGAAAAACATAAATAAAAGAGGCTACCGGCACCTTATAACTTTAGAATATATCTCTGTATCTTCTTTCACATACTTTCCCGTTAGAATTCCGTGGTAACAATTACAGCAAACAATCCCCCCGTGGTAATTAGAGTTGGAAAAACTAATGGTGTGGCAAATAAATCAGAGCTGTAGAGAAAATCTGCCCGTGTATTTCTGTCATCAGAGAATTAAGAGCTTCCTGTCAACAAACTGAGAGCCGATGAAGAACAAATAAGCTTGAATTGGCTAATTTGACTATCAGGGCATCTCCTTTTGCTGGTTTAAAAGTTTCTGGTAAATATTTACAAGTGATGGCAAGATGGCCAAAGGAAAGGCTCTTGAAATGTTCCTGAGGACATGAAGGGCCTGAACCTAAGGGTCATGTCTGCCTGGGAGAGAAGGGCATTCTACAGATCCACCTGTGGGAAATCAGGTCATTCCAAGCCTTCCCCGCGCTTTAGTACCGGAGGCTGCTGTTCTCCTGGGCATAGTACTTTCTTTGGACTCTAACAGAGAGAGTTCTTCAGTAGCTGAATGCAATTCTCCTGACAGCCAGATTTTTTTTTTTTTAAAGCTTCCTACAATACAAAAATTGTCACATGGAGAGTTGTCCGGAAAAGCCAATGTGACTTTCCAAAAATATCACAAACGTCATTTCAGATATTCAGACAGGGAGAGAAATTGGTTTAATTAAAAAAACAGAATGAAACACCCACATATGGCCTAATGAAGAAAAACACGGAGTTTTGTGGGGTCAGGACTTGTCTGTTCCATGGGACATACTGTGTGTGGGAGCTCCTGACGAAAATCTCTAACCATGTTTTATGAAGCTCCTTTTCTCCTCCTAGGCTCTCAGTTTCTGGATTCATTGCTTGGGAAAACTGATGGGAGGTTTTAATCACTGGAATCTTTTGAACTTGGTTAGTCTACTAAATTAGGAGCTTCTTGACGGTAGAGGCTATGTTTTATGCATCCAGTGGCCAGCAAAGTGCTTGGCTGATGGTGGGAACTCAGTAAAGCATTTAGTCAGTGAATTAATGCATCAGTGCAAAATTTCCCAGGGTGGTCCATCCTGTGGTTCAAGTCACATCTACTGAGTGAGAACAGGACTGTGTGATGAGGGAAGGGCCAAGGAAGGAAGGAAGGGACCATCTCTCAGGCATTTTAGGGACCAGTGGTTTTCAAGGTGAGGCAGGAGGCATACAGGTGAATGTGCCTTTTGCTACCCGTTAGCCTTCCACTTCTGCCTCTCCACGACCCACCAATGAATATCTCACCTCTCAAAGTTCTCCCTGCCTTGGAGTTAAAATCTGGGAGTTTGCCTGGCCTGCTGACTACAGGATGTCTAGACTGAGGACAAACTGTTGGAAGGAGAGAAAGAAAATGACACCTGAAGAGACAAAAAGGAAAAGCAGGACTCATGACACCTGTGGTTCAGGAAGAACCTGTAAATCAAAACTTGCCCACTGAGGACACTAATATAAAGGAAATTTTAGCATAAAATACCTTGGGACCACTTTGTATGAAGTTACAATACCAAGAGTAGGCTGTGGCAAAGAGGGATCCAGAAAGATTAAATACATGTTTTCAGCAAAACTGTGGCACAAGCTAATTAAGGTGGAAAAATCCATTGCATGAGAAAGTTTCTCTGAATAAAACAGGTCCCATTGAAGACATTTTTGCCTTTTAAATATAGACTTAAAAATAAAAGACAAAAATAGCAAACCAGTTGGGTTATGGTCACAGACTAAGTTTTATGATTACATATACCTCAGTATATAAAATAATATGAAATAATGCTTCAACCTTTCCTTCTGAAGCATCTAGGTCTTGGGTGGATATTTTTTGCTAAATAAAATGTGGAGCTGGCAAGAGCTGAAAACATGAATTATACATATTTACTCCAAAATGTAGAAGATTATTTGAAATCATGTATTCAATATTTATGTAATTATCTTTAATCTGTGAATGGCATTTCATGTAAGATGATGTTGCCTGAGGACACACAAACGAAGAGGGTTTTTAAGGCCATTAATGATAAATTTGTTAAATGATGTAACTGATGATCATTTTTGTAAGTTAAACATGCACAGTGTGATTTCTACTACAACTTAAGTGGGCTATTTTCAGCCTAGTGGCAAGCACTTACATTTTCATAGAGAGTAATAAATTGCATCAAGAATAAGTAAGTTAACTTTGGTCCTTCTTTACTCAATATTTGTAAAAGGATATTGAAATCTTGATCTTTTTCTCTGTGATGTAGGCAAATAAGGTCATGAAAAAAATGGCAATAAATAATCGTAAACATTTCTAAATGCTCCATCTAACTTTCTGGCTAAGGCCAGATAAATGACTTAATACCCTGGCCCTTTCTAGGGAAAATCTTACAGTCTCTTCTACTCTCTTGTCTTTTAAAAAGGAAAATTGATTAATTTGTGATTATAAATTAAAGCAACGCATTCAGTGACTTCCTGGTGAGCGAGGGCAGATGATCTAAAACCCTCAATGGCTAAATAATAGCTGTGGCACCTACCATGGAAGTCCTGCTCTTCCTCCCTTCATTCTTTTTTTTTTTTCCTTAAATTGGGGTATGGTTGCTTTACAATGTTCTGTTAGTTTCTGCCACACAGCGAAGTGAATCAGCTATACGTATACATAGATCCCCTCTTTTTTGGATTTCCTTCCTGTTTAGGTCACCACAGAGCATTAAGTAGAGCTCCCTGTGCTATACAGCAGGTTCTCATTAGTTATCTATTTTATACATATTAGTGTATATATGTCAATCCCAATCTCCCAAGTCATCCCACCGCCCCTTTCCCCCCTCGGTGTCCATATGTGTATTCCCCTCATTCTTTATTTTCTTCTTTTGTTACTCATGAATTTCCTTCCCAGCCTACTTCTTTCTGTCACTTCTTTTTTTCCCTCTCCTAATTCATGTTCGTAAGTGGCAACCATGGACATCACTTGCTGCAGCCCACGATGTGACTAACACCATCCCGGGAAGAATTAACTGAGCATGCCCCCCTTGCAGGGCTCAGCATTTGCTGCTGCAGACAACCAAATGCAACCAGCAAATCCCTAATGGCCAAAGGGCTTATGATGTGCTCAGAGAGATGTGACCTAGTCATGAAAAAAGATAAAGAACAATTCTTGTTACCTTCCACATTCTTGGAAAAGGAAGCTGCTAGCCCCGGAATAAGGTTTTAAGCGGCCGTAAAAGATTTCTGAAAATAGAAAGGGAAATTGTCTTTTGTGCCTTCCTCTCTGAGCCAGGGTGGGGAGTGTGAGTCAACATGCCTTCGTAAGGGTTTCTATGACGATGGTGATCATCTCTCATTTTTTCTTGTTCACTATGACTTCAAAATTATGTTTTGTTATCCTCCTAAGTTCGAGTTTACCATCAGAGGACATGTCCCGATTGTTGGCTTGGAAAATATGTTGCCTATGTTGGCTACTGTCAGATGAGCTCTGAGTGTGAGATGTACCGCTTTTTACAGAGTTCTCACACCTGGAGCAGACGCATTGCTGTCCAGATGATGACTAAAGCGAGAACAATCCAGCACTGTAAAGGGAATTCCCAAGGCAGGTCATTCTTTAGCACCAAGGGAAAAACAAACAAACCACACGTTAGAAGATGCTGACAAGATGGAAAACAGTCTTGCAAAGCTGGCAAGTTCTTATTTTGACTTCTGTGCATGTCTTTATTTAGAGCTGCTGTGCTTCATTTCTCTTTACATGCAGAGAGAGGAGACCCACCCGAAGGGTGTCCAGTCTCTCCCTCGATCGGGAAGGACAGCTGGACTATCACAACTTGCTTTAGAAAGGACAACGTGGGGGACCCTGCCCAGGAGAACAGGGAGCACTGTATCTGGTTTAAGGAGATGCCAGGAAGAAGAAATCTCCATGAATGTTTTCAGCGTCAAGTCACTTTTTTGCCTCCCCCCATTTACCTGTGACCTGCCCGTGCCAGGTTACAACGTTCAACTGCAGAGAAAGAAAGGATTCTCTTACTGAAGAGTATAAAGGCAGTCCCAGACTAATGACTCGTTTCCTAGTCTCCCTAGATGTGCACAGGTGACTGATTCTGGCTAATGGAGTATAACTGAAAATGGCAGATGCAATTTCTGGAAAATGACTCTAAAGGGAAGGGCATACCTTCTTTACCCCTTCCCTGGCTGGGATTCAGACTTGAGAGCTTGGGGAGCAGTGATCTTGGACCATGAGGTGGAAGTTACAGTCTGAGGATGGTAGAAGCACAAGATAAAGGACCCGGCATCTTGTTTATGGGGGAGGGAATGGACCTTTATCTTTGTCTACACCACTGTGATTTGTTTTCTGACCCTTGCATTTGAACCAAGTCCTAAGTGAGATGGGTAATCAGGGCTGAATCCTGGAGAGATTTGTCAGCTATGCTGTAATACACAGGACTTGACTTTGCTGGTGGTGGTCATCCATGAGAGCAATTTAAACCAGGCAGCGACACAGCCATGCTTATACTAGGGATTTCCCTGGCTGTAGTTAGAGGATAGGTTTAGGGGTGGGGAGGAGCAAGAAGATCTAAAAGAAGCAATTATTTCTTGCTTGGGCAGTTCATGAGAGAAGACTAAAAGGGAGTTAACAGTAACCCCCAAAAGGGTGAGAATGTCCTGGCCGATGGGGGCAGTGTCTCCCACTTCAGACCTTCCGCCCACATGTGTTTCCACTACAGACTAAACACACAGGGCGCTTTTTCCAGGCAGAACAAAATTCTATGCAACATGGATGCAGATTTTTTATTAGTAATGTTTTCCTCTACTACTAATAAACCCCCATTCTATGGAGATTGAGAATAAAGACTGATATGAATGTTTAACAGGTGCATGATTTTAAATAATTTTTTTTTTTTAAATAGGGAATGGTTCTCATTAACATACTACTAACAAATGAAGTCATGCCATTTTAGGGTAAAATAAACAGAAAACGTATGTGAGTTAACTTTGCCCAAAGGCCCACTTTGGGGATATTTTCTCACTTTCTGAATTTGTAGCTGCAGAAGATAACTGAATGCCATTTTCTTTCACTTTTTCAGGCTTCCCCACTCAATGATTTTCATGTACTATGTATCAGTACTTAAAACTGTACAAATACCATTAGAGCACCTTTGTATAAGCACAGGCTGAAATACACCAGTTCTATTACTCAAAGCATGAGGCTAAGCCGTTTTATATACGCAGAATGTATTTTGGCTTTTCATGAACATTAATTGCTATCCTAATCATCTGTAGTTTGATTTTGTTTGTGAATACCTCCTTCAATCAGGCTGCTGCTACAAATAAATGCCGTTGGAACATTTCCCTTTCAAAAGATATGGTGTTATACAAAAAACAAAACATATGAAACAAGAACCCAGACCTCTTCCAATTTGGTCACATTGGTAGCACAATTGCCATTGCCTTTGTCTTCATACAAAGCTTTCAAAAGTGGTTTCATTATGGTTTTTGAGAATAAAAAGGTGAAGAGTAGTGTTCCTTGAGAAATGGTTAGTAAGTCGTCATTATTATTGGTCTATACTTACTGCTGGTTGGGTAAAAGAACACAGGGCTTAGGAGAGGATTTTTATGTGGAGGTAACTGAAGCAGTACATTATAAAACTTCCTAACATTATTTTGCATTGACACAGGTGGGAAGGTAGCTGTCCTGACTCTATGTGACTTTGGAGATGTGCTCCCCATGGGATTACCCTCATTTGGATCATTCTAGAAGAGGGTGTGATTATCTCAGCTAAGCCTGCAGATGGATTCCCCTGGGAGTCGCTAAGAGAATGTGGTCACCTTGACCAGCCATGGCCATCGGCTCTTTAGGAGGCACTGTGGGCAGGGGGATGGACACCCTACCCTTATGGGGATAAAACAGATAATCTGCAGAATTTTCACAGAAAAGAGCACAAACCATGAGTGTCTACTCCAAAAAAAAAAAAAGGCTGAGAAAAACATGCAAGCCATTGACTAATCTAGGAGAAACAGGAATGATGATAGAATTAAACTGTTTAATGGGATATAAAGACAACCATGATGTAAAACATAACGACTGATACAACACAAGACAACTTGAAAAGAAGCAGTGGAAATAGCCTCTGATGAAAACGGAGTTATTTTTGTCTACATCTCTCGTCACTAGCTGAATAGTCCCATGAAAATGTTCTGGCACATTCTAGACAACTTGCTTCACAGCCCGACTCACTATCTATCTATCATCTATCTATCTATCTATCTATCTATCTATCTATCTATCTATCTATCTATTTTTTACCTGAATCAAAAGTTTCCTTTCATAAATTCCTTTCTTTTAAATGCTGTTGCTTTTCTTACCAAGTTTGCTGTACAAGTCTACTTTACCAAGTGCTAAGGCCCAGAAAGTACCTAGAGTGGCCCCCTTTTGCGGTAGAGCTGTTCAGAGGACACATGCTTTGGGGAATTTTTTTCCCTTGAGCTCAGCATCTGCTGACGCTGTCCTGGCCAGGAATGTTGAGGCGATCACCACATCCTCTGAGCTGATTGAACTGGGTTTGCAGACCCCAGCTCAGGGGCATCCACGTGGAGGCTTGGCTGAATCAATCAGATGCTGGCTCCTGGAAATTTAAATGAGGATGTTCCTAGAGTCACTGAACCCTGGTGAGCTAATCCGCAAGGTCAAGTACAGGAAGGGTCAATGTTGGCACCACTGGAAGCCAGAGTCATGCGCTATTTCAGACTGTGGGGCAGCAGAAACAAAGGTTCTGCAGAGGGAGCATGTGAGAAGAGAGAGGAGCAAACATACAGGGAGAAACAGATCCAGACTCCACGTAGCCCCGGGAAAGAAACAGAGAGGCTGCCTATCAACTTCCTAGGTCTGGCCAGGCCCAGCTCCCTGGCCACAGTGGCTTGAGACCCTGTACTGTCTGTGGCGGAACCATGGGAGGCCCACTAAAGCTTACTCATCCGAGTAAAGTTTACCCTTCTGCCCAGCTGGGCAGCTGCAAGCGTATTAGAACCACCACCTAGGAGAAAAGGGAACCCTCCTACACTGATGGTGGGAATGTAAACTGCTACAGTCACTATGGAGAACACTATGGAGGTTCCTCAAGAAACTAAAAATAGAACTACCATATGATCCAGCAATCCCACTCCTGGGCATATATCCAGACAAAACTATAATTCAGAAAGATACATGCACCCCTATGTTCACAGCAGCACTATTCACAATAGTAAGACATGGAAACAACCTAGATGTCCATCGACAGAGGCATGGATAAAGAAGATGTGGCACATATATACAGTGGAATACTACTCAGCCATAAAAAGGAACGAAATAATGCCATTTGTAGCAACATGGACGAACCTAGAGATTATCATACTAAGTGAAGTAAGTAAGGCAGAAAGAGAAAGACAGATATCATATGATACATTTATATGTGGAATCTAAAATATGACACAAATGAACCTATCTATGAAACAGAAACGGAATCATGGACATAGAGAACAGACTGGTGGTTGCCAAGGGGGAGGGGGTTGGGGGAGGGATGGAGTGGGAGGTTGGGGTTAGCAGATGTAAGCTTTTATATATAGGATGGATAAACAACAAGGTCCTACTATAGAGCACAGAGAACTATATTCAATATCCTGTGACAAACCATAATGGAAAAGCATATGAAAAAGAATGTATATATACGTATAATTGAATCACTTTGAGGTACAGCAGAAACTAACACAGCATTGTAAATCAACTATACTTCAATAAAAAAATAAACCAATAAAGCCTCCTCTTAAATGTTCCCTGCGCCAAAGGACACATGGAAATGAGCGGCCTTATCTAATTTATGGTCTAGTTGAGAAAATAAACCACATAAATATAAAATAATCAAGAATAGTACAAATTGGAATCTAATCAAGCCCTAGATTGTGTAGTCTGTGTTCCATATGTAATGCATCAGGTAAAAAGCTTTTGGAAAAAAACAAGTCTGGAAGGTGCAAAAGTTAAGGGGTGCAAAGACATCTCAATTTGGGAGGTTTGGAGAGTCCAGAGCAGCACAATATTCAAAGCTGAGGCTCTTAGGATGATATGCAAAGCCTGCCCTGTGTTTCGTTCAGGTCTAACCATTCCATTTCTCCTTTGGCTTTTTAATGCTTCCGTGTCGTTCGTCTCCGAGGATACGATCCAGATGTGAGTCAGATCGTCTGAGAGCTACAAACTTGACCTCATTGTTAAGGCCTCCCACTGGACTCCTTTCACTGAACTCTCTTTGATATTAAGCCTGTGTAAGGAAGTTATAATAAGCTGATATGTATACTTGTGTGGTTTTTACTGTTGGGATGTCATCCACCTCTGCAAAACTTGTCTTCTGAATGTGGTGTGATGAGGGAATCCCTCTCAGGTCTTAGTATTAGCAAAACTGTGTGTTTAACAACTGCCAGGTACTGTTAACATCTTGCAGGTACTGCTATTCTTGTCAGATAAATGCCTTTCCATCTATATTTGAATCCCGGGAAGTTTATTGGGAAATTTGCAATAAAACAGTAATGGTTATTACTCTTCTACTTTTATTCTACTTTCATTGTTTTCTCTGGCTGTGTACCTTATCCCTTTTAATGATGATGTATGTAATCATGTAGCCTGCTTCAATCTTTTGGGGGGATGGAAAATCTATAGCTAGATATCTCTGTATTATGTAAAATACAAATACTTGGTTAATATATTTTTTTCTTTCCCTTGATACCATCAACTGACTGTACCAATGCTTCTCAAAGTTGAGTGTGCAGGGAATCAGCCGGAGGGCTTGTTAAGACAGATTGCTGGACGCAATCCTGAGTTTCAGGGGTGGTTCCCAAGAATTTGCATTTCTAACAAATTCCCTGATGATGTTGATGCTGGTTGAGGAATCACAGTGAGAACCACTCAACTAGACGCTCTATTTCTTACATCTGTGATTCTTCCTGGGATGCACATGGTCCTTCCCTCCATTAGACTAAACTCAAACTTTTTCTTCAAGCCCCAGCCCTGTTGTCACTTCTTTGGTGACGCCTTTGCTGAACCCAGGGGGGCAGAATTGACAGCTGCCTCATGTGTTTTCTCACGCACATCATCCAAACTGCCACCAGGCACTGGAAATGTCTGTGGTCATTTATTGCCTTTTATGCGGATCTCTCCCAGGAGACCACGGGATTCTAGTGGGCATAAGGGGTCTCGCTCATTTTCGTATAACCATTTCCTGGAAAGTCCCCGTTCCATAGGACGTACTCAGTAAACGTTAGCTGAATAAATACATGAATGGCAGGTCTCCTGCTTCGGAAACACAATATATTTTTTCTCAATTTTGAGAAACACAATATATATATATATTTTTTTTTTTTAAGATTTTTTTTTTTTTTTTTTTTTTTTTTATTTATGGCTGTGTTGGGTCTTCGTTTCTGTGCGAAGGCTTTTCTCCAGTTGCGGCAAGTGGGGGGCACTCTTCATCGCGGTGCGCGGGCCTCTCACTATCGCGGCCTCTCTTGTTGCGGAGCACAGGCTCCAGACGCGCAGGCTCAGTAATTGTGGCTCACGGGCCCAGTCGCTCCGCGGCATGTGGGATCTTCCCAGACCAGGGCTCGAACCCGTGTCCCCTGCATTGGCAGGCAGATTCTCAACCACTGCGCCACCAGGGAAGCCCCACAATATATTTTTTAAAATTTTTAATTGAAGTATAGTTGATTTACAGTGTTGTGTAAGCTTCAGGTGTACAGCACAGTGATTCAGTTATAAACACACACACACACACACACACACACACACATATATTTTCTTTTCAGATTCTTTTCCCTTATAGATTATTACAAGATATTGAATACAGTTTCCTGTGCTATACAGTTGGTCCTTGTTGGTTATCTATTTTATACATAGTAGTGTGTATATGTTAATCCCAGCCTCCTAATTTAGAAACACAATATATTTTTTTTCCAGTCCAGGGTACCACATTGCATTTGGCAATCTGTATTTTTTTTAATTTATTTGTTTTGGGCTGCATTGGGTCTTCGTTGCTGTGTGTGGGCTTTCTCTAGTTGCTACGAGCGGGGGCTACTCTTTGTTACGGTGCTCGGGCTTCCCACTGAGGTGGCTTCTCTTGTTGCAGAGCACAGGCTCTAGGCACGCAGGCTTCAGTAGTTGCAGCACGTGGGCTCAGTAGTTGTGGCACACAGGCTCAGTAGTTGTGGCTCACGGGCTTAGCTGCTTCACGGCATGTGGGATCTTCCCAGACCAGGGATCAAACCCGTGTCCCCTGCATTGGCAGGTGGATTCTTAACTACTGCACCACCAGGGAAATTCAGAAACACGATATTTTTATGTAAAAATGGTGGTAATTTATAAATAAAATGACTGTCTTTGTCCTGGGAATAACGTGTCTGTGTGTGGGCACTGTGCTAATCGTTCTGTGAGTGGAGTCTCATGAAGATTGCGGATGGATGCCTACTTTGCCGTCCCATCCACGGCACAGGGGCTGCATCCATCCTGCGGCTCAGGCATCCTCCTCGACCTTCTCAGCAATTAGAGGCTCTTGAGCTACCATGACAATGATGGGAGAAAATGTTGGGAGACTCCATGTCAAATTCTCTGCACATCTTGAAGATGGGAGAACTTTCTGGTTAGAACCTGGCTGCTGATACATCGATGTCACGAGGGGAAGTCCTTTTCTCTTGCTGAGGTGGCTTACAAGGGACTCAATCAGCTACAGAATGATCTCACTGGTATTTCTGAATTCTGTGAAATACAAGCTGCACTTTATAGAGGCCTATGATGGGGCAGGAACTCAGTACAGATCCCTTTTGAACCCTTGCAAGCTTGGCATGATTTCTCCCCTTCCCACAGATGAAGACACTGAGGTTTACAGAAGTTGAATGGCTTGCCCAGGGAGCACAGCTAGTAAAGAGCTAAGCTAACACTTGACCCCGGGGCTGTGAGACTTAAAGCACTTGTGCTTCCGGCCCTATTGACAGCTCCAAGAAACTTTAGGATGCTGGGGGCAGCACATCAGGGACCAGCCTGCCATCAGCGGACCTCAACAGCTTTTGGACTTTCCTTTGAAGAAAAGTTTAGCTGCTAAAAGAAAAAAATGAAAAGAAAAAAGATAATACATACTCTCATACTTCATCATATCAATTTTTTTTGATATAAGAAGACCCATCTAGCTTAAACATCTAATAAGCATTTAATAAGCTAACGAGGAAACTGCCCCCTGGGAATGCACATCCTCAGGTGTGACTAGGTGGCCCTGAGATCTTGTTCAGGGCTCAGCAACTTTATACACATCATAGATGTCAGCCTGTGAATGTGCTGAGCCCAGGGCCCCGGCTACCCGTGCCCCCTTCTCCCCACCTCACCTAGACCTCTGTATATTATGTGGATAATGTCTTCAGCCTCAATACAGAAGTGAGCCCGTGTAGACAATCACTTCTCAGTTATCTCTAGAAGCTAATAAAAGAGCTAACATTCACGTATTCCTTTTTTCCCAACAAATATTTGTTGAGTATATACTAAATGATGGTATAGTTCTAGGAACCAAGGATTCCGTCATGAACACAACTCAAAATGTCCATTCCTTCATGGAAAGTACATTCTTGTGTTGGGAGACAATATATAATGTTTAAAATAGTGGTAATTGTATTATATTATCCATTAGGCGATGATGTATAAGACACTGGCTTATTTATTAAAGAGGTAGTTCAGTTAAGTTTATACCTGTTAGTATATTTCAGCAAGCATTAGGCAGATAGGTCTATGTGCCAGACCCTGCCCTGGGCACTTTAGAGGCATCGTCTACTTAGTTATCACAGCAGCCCTAGCAAGTAGGTGCTCTTATTGACTGCATTTCCCAGAGGAGGAAAATGAGGCACAGAGAGGTTAAATCATTTACTCAGAGTTAATCCAGGAAGTTGAATCCCAGCACTTGCACTGTGCACCCCTACGCTATCAATGACAAAGTTCGTCTTTGTCACTCAACCACAGCGATGGGATGTCACCAAGGCTGCAGCATATGCACACATTGTGTACAGCAGCACACCTGCAGGGGGCAAGCTGATGTCGTGCGGTGTGGCAGTCCTGTCGCTTTGCCATCACTGATGCACTTTTATTTAAATACATAGTCCCATAAGCATACTTAAAAAGAGGACCCAGGAGAAAAATCACGCGTTCCAACATCATATAGAAGTAGGATTGTTCATCTGTTGTTATTATCTAATAAGACAATAATTTCAACCATGGAAATTGCATACAGATTTCAGAGACATAGACATATACTTAACATATATATTACCTATACTTGTAGATAGGCCATTGAAAGGGAAAAATGCGAGAAACCTAGGAGAATTTACGAACTTCTTCATGAAAGACGCCTTTTTTCTCTTCACATCTCTAAACTTAGCCTGGAAATTTTCAGTTTCTGTATGGCTGCTTCTCCTCGCCATCTGCTAACGGGGCTGGGGGCCGTAATTCCCTTCATTCAGGGAGGCAGCCTACGCTACAGTGGTAAGTAAAGACCCGAAAGACAAATGAAGGAAATCAGAGTAGGGGAGAGAACTCACAATCAACCCTTCACTGGACTGGCATCCCATGAGTGGTCCCTGCTGTAACCACCGCCCATGGCAGCTTTCCTTCTGATCACTGAGGGGTGTTGTTTCCTCTACCTGAATCTGTGTCAAGACACAATTCCACTGAAGGAGGACTGTAAGTTTCACTTTCCAGCCAAATAAACGGGCAGCTTAAAATTCCAGCCCAGCAGATCTGAGAACGAGCAAGGGTGGTGAGTGTGAGACCCAACTGTGTAAGTCAGGTGGGAAGTGGCTTCAAATGGGAATAGGAATGTTAAAAGGATGCTGCTTGCAGGAAAATCGTTCATTTTAGATTCCAAGAAAACTTTTGGATGAAATGAGATTCAAAACGGGGATGCTTTTGCCCTACTACTTATTCTCTGGACCCAAGATGCCCAGGGTTGGTCAGATTTCAGAAAACATCCTTGCTGTTGCCTTGAGCTTCTAGCACGTAGAATGTTTAACTAGAAACAGGGCGTCTTCTCTTACTATCCCACTTTTTGCTTTTTTTGCTTGTGTGGGCTTAGCAATGTATTATTTTTTTTCCTCTTTCTTTTTTTGTCTCTCCTTTAGAGAAGGCTATTTTAGGACAACACAGCTCTATAAATTATAAGAGTTCACCTGTTATGGTCCTTGGTCTACAACTGGCAGCCACGTAACTGGTTTTCAACATGGTCAACATCCTGTGTCCTTCGGATGAGGAAATCCCTTTAGAATTGTTTAAGTTTTCTATCAAGATTTATTTTTATTTATAGACCCTGAGCATTGCTCTGGGTCACTGAATGTAAATGAAAAAACCTAAAAAATTAAGCTGGGGAAAAACACGTTTATAAGGACGAACATGAATTCTATGAAAAGCGTTGGAATCCAGTGGCAACTAATTACAGCGTAAAACTGGATCCATGGGTAATGGAGGGCTGCCCTGGGGAAATCGTCTTCTCTATGCCCAAGGGATAAGAGTGCAGGAATGCGAGATGGACAGGGAATCTTTTACAGGCAACACAGTTTGTCTCTCCTGTGGGTTCCTGGAAATTCGAGGTAACTTACGGTACTTGGGTAAGTACCAGCACAGGACACTGCTGTTCTTCATCTGAGCCCACAGGTGCCCTGCCCAGGGACCTCACCACCTCTCCTCCCTCCACCACTGAGTCCTGGACCTGGGCAACTCATGGCCCCTTGGAAAGAACCGCATTTTAGTGCTTTCTAAGCATTCACCTCACTGAAGACTCCTTATTTGCACATTATTCTGTCTTCCGCCCTAATGTGAACTCCTCAAGGGATCTGACTGCTCGGCATCTAACCCAATGCCACGCACGGAGTAAGTGCTCAATAAATGTTGAATGGATAAAACAGAAGGTGGGGGAAAACCCCATCAGTTTGCTGGCTCACTTACACGTCCCATAAATGCATTTGAGTGGATACTCCAAGACTTGTGAAAGAGGAACGGTACGCCTCCGGGAAGCAGGAGGAACGACACAGATTAGATGATGGGTTAGAAGAAAAAAGAAATTTGATTTCGGAAAACTATTTTCTCCAGTGTGGGAGTTTGTTATAATGGAATCCTGCCTTGGACATCCCTTATTCGGCTTGTGGGTGCTGAGAACGGCAAAACGGGCAAAGGAGAAAGAGATTTAGAAATGGTAAAAATGATTTTCAAGTCCCACTGCCTCTTCCATTCACTGCCTCCACCTCCTCTTCCTATTCCTCCAGAATGATCTTCTCACCTCCTAATCTGATCACGCACCTTCCCTGCCCAAAACTGTCTCCATTCCCATCAACATAAAGCCTGACCCCTCGTGTAGCCTGCCTGCACAGCCCCTAGGGGCCTTGATACGAATATCCCCCAGCTTCACTTCTATCCCCTCTCGCCATCCCCCAGGCTCTGGGCTACAACCCCCAGACCACCTGTGGTTTTCCTTACCCATCCTGCTCTTCTGTTCTTTATGACGTTTGCGTGGTGCTTACTTCCTCCACTTGGGGAATGCCCTTCGATGCCTAGTAATTCCTATTCATCCTTCAGAAGTCAACTGCTTCCCTACCCCACCATCTTATTCACCTCGCACAGCATCATATTGATGGAGCTCAGCCATTGTTTCCGCAGCCATCTTTCTAGTTACCGCCTCTCCCACTCTGGGGTGGCTTCCGTTACTCTTAAGGCCAATACACGTTCCAGTTTACAGCCAGCCTAGTGTTCATCCACAGTGAGCTTTATAATCTCCTAAAAATATAAAAGCTGAACCACATGGAGGAAGTTAGGAGCTGGTTGCCGAGGGATAGTGGGCTCCATGCCCCTGGCTCTCAGACCCGTGATCTCGGGCTGTCTAAGAGGTTGATTCATCTCAGGGTGTAGCTCTGACAGGGGCGAAGGATCTGACAGCCTCCTGTGGACCCTCCTATGTGGCAATAGTTTACCGCTTACCTGGGGTGTTTCCCACCCTATTTTAACTTTTCTGCTCAGCCTAAGAAATCTCCCCCTTTGTTTTGTTATCTCAGAAAATAAGGGCAGGTTGTTATGCTTGTTCTTAGCAACTAGATGGAAGCAGCCCACACATATGAAATAGGAATTAAACGCTAGAACTAGGATTCAATTGCCAAGGAATCATGGGCTGAGGAAGAAGTCTGAGAGGGGCGCCCCAAGCTCCCAATAGGCCAGCAGTGTCCTAGGGCATCCACCGCCCACTATGGGCTTTCTTCTTGCTCTGTCGGGATTCATTTGTGGGCTTCCTATCTTTCTGCTCAGCCAAGCCCTCTGAGAACAGAGGATGACGTTCATCTTTGCATCCCTAGGACCCAGCACTGGAGCTGGCTCAGAGCACAGTACCCCAGCACTGGCATACAATGAGAAAGTTATTTCCATTTCAATTCTCTTACAATCCATTGAGTTTAGTCAAAGCAGAAACGTCTCTGCTTACTGATGGTATGTTTTTAAATCTCTTTTTTGCTTTTCCTCCCTTTTAAGCAGGCTTCAGCAGACACAGCATCTACCTAAGTGATTAACTTCTTTTGTTTTGCTTATTCTTAGTTTCATGGTTAACTTCTGTTGGAGGCAAGGCAAGTGGAAGTGACATCAAACTTCTTTTGAAAAAGATAATGTATTTAAACTGAAAATGAGTCTACTTGTAAAAAAATGTTAAGTAAAAAAATAACACCAGGAGAAGCAGATGTGGCAAAAATCATGATGGTGGTATACAAATGATGGATGTTTGGAAAACGGTGGCATACAGCTAATGCTCGGTAATTGTTAATTTAATGGATAAATGGACCTCTCTCACATCTCCCCTCTTCTTTTGACTTCTCTAACTTCCACGCCAGATCTGGCTCTGTCTCTAGTTTGTATGACGACAATGATCTCCTATTCTGAGCTCTATTCCTGCCTCTAGCCTCTGCTCAGCTCCCCCATGCGCAAGCCTCACCTACTCACAAATGTTCCATGGCTCCTTCTTGCTTATAAAGCCTTGACTTCAGGCATTCAAGATCCTTGATAACCTTGCTCAAATCTATTTTCCAAACGCATCAGCCCAAGCTCCTCTGCATAAACTGTGTAGGTACTTGTTATTCCTACAATATGCTTGGTATCTTCTTGGCCTGAAGACTCTAAGTGGAAAACCCTCAGATTCCTACTCATCTTTTAAGACCCATTCCAACTCTCCTCCCTCCATGAAGCCCTCTTTGTTCATTCCATCCGGGGGTGATCTGCCTCTTCTCTGAGCTCTTACAGCACTTTGCTGTATGTGTACATTATATTTAAGGTATCCGTTCAGTGTTTTCCTAAGTGCCCTGTTTTCTCTTTCGGATTGCAGGCTCTCAGAAGGCAAGAGCCAGTTCTTAGGCATCTTTCTGCCCCGCCCTCTTTTTGTTGACTGAATACCTTACCGACTGAAATTAATAAATAAATGGGGATATCTGGGAATATGCTGAAGTAAGGAAATGCAGAAAATCAGCGCACTGCTTACTCCACTGAGTAAATGCAAACTCAGCAGAAGGGAAAGCTCACTAGGAATTTGTATGTGGCAATTCAGCCAATTTGTCTAAATCTGCCTCCTTTAAAAAAATGATATGTAATAATATTAAAAATAATTTTTCCAATGAACATTATTTATTCAATATAATCTAGTCCAAATCTTTCCATTTTAGAGGCAAGAAAATTGAGATAACACTATGAATATAATATATGGACATATATAAACTTATATATGACCAGCCCAGAGTTCACACTGCAAATATGCACAGGGAAAAATGGCCCGTTGGTTCTTTGCAGAATGTGTTTCAAATCGCAGAGGAATCACACCCTTTAAAATTCCCTTAACCTAGATACAGCCATAAACAATAAGAGCTGTATTTGTACTACTCGGCCTGCTCCTCTGGGTCTGATATTGTTGGCTGTTTATAGGAACACTGGGCTCATTACGCTCACCATTCCTTCCAGGTGGAGTGATATTATCACGGAACACATTTCAAAGAAAATCCTTGTATAATAGCTGCCTCTGACCTTTAATTGTTGCTTTGTTTCATACCAGATGCCTCATCAGGAAAACAGCGATCCTGAAATGGCAGAGGTAACATTAAGTAACATTCGTATGTCAAGAACTATTCAGCAAAAAACACACAAGACAAAAAAAAAGAGATTATCCTGTGACTGACTATTGGACTTAGTGAAATTTTACTGACATGATTTCCCAGAGAGATGGGTGCCTTTTACAAGGAAACACCAGTAATAAAGCCTACAGCCCTGAGCTGGAGGAAAAGTTTTCCTTCCTGACCCTCATCTGGTGAGAATTCCCTTTCGCTCCACTTTATACCAACAGAATTGAGGGGACCCACTCTCAGGCACAGCGTTTAGGTTACGTGTTGACAAATTCTCTCAGTAACCAAAGGCTGTGAAGGATGACATATGAGATCAGAATCCTTTTGCAGGGTGCTACCCAGACAGATGCTAAACAGGGCATCTTGCTCCATAGTCATGGGACTCAGCAGTGCAGGGTAAGATGGAGAACAGATTTGGGTTGCTCTGGGGTCAACAGTGGTAATATGGTCCAGTAGGTGGCACTAGACCTGGTGAAATCTATAAACACTGCAGCAATGCTGGCTTGGCTTCAGAATGACCTCAAACTTTAAGGAAATATAATTTTAGGAATTTTATTTATTCTTCTGCGGTCCTCAAGCTTGGGGTTAAGCCAAGGTTAGGCTGGGCCTCTGAGGATGCTGATGGAAAAATGGAGTCCATGGATTTCATCTGGTCCTGCCTCCAAACTTCGTCTATAGAGTCAGACTGTAATGGCATTGATCATATGCATTCTTGGAGCTGCCATTCAGTGAGTTTTCAGTGATGATTAAACAATCCATTCAAATTGGGAGAAAATGCACTTGATCTTTTTATAGTTGAACCACTTAATGAATCAGCACTTGAGGAAGAGACGGACCTCATAATTAAAGCAAAGCTGTCAAGACTAAATATTTTGTTCTTACAAAAGAGTATAATTTCTATAATTCTTAGCTGTTAATACATTTAATGTTAGTCACTCCTTAAAAAGACTTGAGATTAGTCTTTCAAGATACACTTTGGTTCTTGCTCACTTATCCCTTGCACATAAAATAAAAGAGGAATAAAAACATGAGCCTTATTCACTTGGTAGATAGAGGTAAATGCGTTTTCTGGACAAATTCTGTACATGAATTTGCAAGGTTTCCTGGTAGAAAGACCCAACTCTGTTATTCTTTATTATTATTCACTCCTAGTACCATCTTTAATCTCTGTTCCATTTTCTCTGGATAGTCTCATCACTGACATTATAAAAATAAATCAAGAGAGTTGAAATGTATATGCATCAAGGGAGGGACCAAAGAGCTAATAGAGATAATTTGGAAATCACTTCTACCAATACAAATATTGTACACAATTTTTTAAGTAATTGTAGTTTATTGGTGGTCATTTCTTGGTGCCAGGGAAAACATCAAAAGGAGGTCCTGCTAACAACATTATAAATCAACTATACTCTAATAAAAATTAAAAAATAAAAAAGAAGATTCTGGTAAATTTCCATACCCTTCCTGACTCTGTTCAAGCTTTTGTCTTTTAAAAATAATCCCCATTTCTTCTCTGGCCATTTCCAATACCTTGTTTGTTAAAAGCCTCAATTAGCCAACGATGTAGGCTAGGGAATTTGGAGATAGAAAGGACCACGGAAATAGCTGGGCTAGAATTTCCCCGAAGTTGTTTTCTGTGGATCTCTAATCCTGAGAGAGATTCTATGAGGAAAAAAAGAAAAGAAAAAAAGAGAGATTTGGTGCAATATATTTGGGGGAAGCTGGCTATTATATCCTCTTTTTAGACATTCACAAACCCTTTAGCCTATTAAAGGCTGTGAAGTTTTTCAGTAAAGAAACCTTTTAAACATTTTTACCCCAGCATTTTGTAAAACTGTCTGGTCACTGAATCTTTTGAAGACTACCTCTTGCATAGCACAGGGAGATCAGCTCGGTGCTTTGTGACCACCTAGAGGGGTGGGATAGAGAGGGTGGGAGGGAAACACAAGAGGGAGGAGATATGGGGATATATGTATATGTATAGCTGATTCACTTCGTTATACAGCAGAAACTAACATACCATTGTAAAGCAGTTATACTCCAATAAAGATGTTAAAAAAAAAAAAAAAAAAGACTACCTCTTGCCATTTTTCAGAATGATCATCCTGCAGAGCAGACCTGAGGAATCGGGGGTGGGGGGATGCCAAGTCCCCCATTTCAAGGAAGAAGAAACTGAGCACAATTCACCCCTTTTCCACCTAAACCACGTTGACCCACGAGAACTTTGGGTGAGTATGGACAATAGGATTCGAAGCTGAAGAGGACTTAGTCTAGCTTCATTAAAAAAAAAAAAAGAAAAACAAAAAAAAAATTAAAAAAACCTTGAACTCTAGGAAGTTTACTTGATTTACGCAAAGTCACGAATGAAGCAGTGTCCGTGTCTAGAATCTAGAATTTCCTCACTTCCGCTTTCTCCTTCCCCCATCAAAAAGTGCTCTTTTCGCTACATGAGGACATTTTTCTTAAATTATCATACCTTGCATTTTGCTTTATCTTAGGGTGAATCTTTTTTCTTAGTGCAGCAGAAACCCTTTTCACAAAACACCTAACTTGCTTCCCAGCTTAATGGACCCTCTTCATCCTCTCTGGAGAAACAGCTAGGCTGCCCATGGCACAAGGAACGCTCATACTATCAAGCTACTTTAGAGCTTTTCTAGACTCTTCCTCAAATCTATTTATGTCAGTCTAACGTGGCATTACGATTACTTAGTTCAATTAAGTATTACAAAGAGTGTTGAACTATGAGTGCAGAAAAGCCATTTCTCTAAAATCTCTTCAAAAAAGAGTTTAAAGAAATTGTTTCTCTTTCAATTTAGAAAGCTTTGCGAAGGTTGACAAGACAAAGTGTTGTTAAAAATTGCTGCCAAAGTAGTTGTGGGTGAGACAAGTGTAAATCATGGAAAAAATAATGACAGCTTAGAAGGATGCTGCGTTCAGATGGTTTTGCACATCCCAACCTAAAGAAAACCGAAACCAGAATTTGTAGGTAATACGTCATGAATGTGGCTCATGCAGGAAAGACGGCTTGGAACTTCAATCAACAGATTCATTTAAAAAAAGGCCTTGATGCCTCATGAAAGGTTAGTGAATCAATAACCATTTACATGTTTTAAGTCAAAACTAAATGGTTTTTTTTCATATGATATCACTTGTATGTGGAATCTAAAATATGACACAAATGAACTTATCTACAAAACAGAAACAGACAGATATAGAGAACAGACTTATGGTTGCCAAGGCGGAGAGGGAGTGGGAGAGGGATGGATTGGGAGTTTAGGATTAGCAGGTGCAAACTATTATATATAAAATGGGTAAACAACAAGGTCCTACTGTATAACACAGGAAACTATATTCAAAATTCTATTATAAACCATAATGGAAAAGAATATGAAAAAGAATGTGTGTGTGTATATACACACACACACACACACACACACATATAACTGAATCACTTTGCTGTATAGCAGAAATTAACACAACATTGTAAATCAACTATGCTTCAATAAAAGAAATTTAAACAAACAAACAAAAAACCCCACAAAGGAATTCAATTTATATTGGAGTCACCAGGAAGACTTCTCAGAAGTGACGCTTAAACTGAGAGCTGTAGGATAAGTAGGGACAAACTCAGCAAAGAAGCAAGGGAAAAGATGTGCAAAGGCTGTTTGGCAGGAGGGAGCATGGCAAGTCCAAGGAATTGAAAGAAAGCCAAAGTGGCTGGAAGACAGAGAGTGGAGGAGGTAGCACAATGGGATATGAGACTATAATAGGGTAATTTATGCAATTATATTCAGAGTTAGTTACTTTGGCCTCTAAAGCAAAACTACGGTGTAGACTATAGCAGTAAAATAAATGACAAAGTGTGTAGTATGTTCTTCTCTCATCCCAGATTAAGTTGCTTTTCATACTTTGTACTCTGATTCTGGTCCAGCTACTTTTGCTTTCTCTTATATACCTGGCCTCCATGCCTGCACCTTGCATATCAGCTGTTGTTTTCAGTGTTTTACTTTTTTTTTTTTTTTAACATCTTTATTGGAGTATAATTGCTCAAACCTAAATGTTTGAGGGCAGCGTTTTTAAATGACTCTTTGCTTTATCTAGCCTTGTAAAATAGGTGACTACCAGTATAAACAAATCAAACAGTTTAGAGGGATTGTTATTATGCGTCTAGGCATTAAAAAAATACTTATTTAAAGTGCTAGGAAACCGCCACATTCCTGTGTGGCAGGTTAAAATTTCGAATTGCTCTGTGTTGTATTTTCTCTCTCTTGATTCCCTGGCTCCTCTGACCATTAAAACTAGGCGAGGGTGAAGCTAATGGGCCCAGGGTAGGAAGGACAGAAGGGGACACAGAGAAAGCAGGAATGAAAACGTCCTCAGCTCAGAAGGGGTCATTAGGAATGTCTTGACTGGACACTGAGGGGACCAGACATAGGAGGGAGAAAAGCCAGACACAGGAGAGTCTACAACGCTTAGAGTACAGTTTACAAAATAAATCCGAGAGGAGAGAGCTTGAAGGGTGATTCTACGGAAGTGTTTTCTTACTGGGAAAGCCAGAGATAGCAGAGATAAAAGATCTTATTGGGACACCAGAGAGTTTAAAAGGTGACAGAATGAGAGACCAGAGTTTCTTTTTTTTTTTTTTTTCAATTCAATAGCATTTATTGGGCACTGTAAGATGCAAGAAAAGGCCCTCATGATTAAATGTTGATTAAGACATAGCCCAAGCACTCAAGACAGATTAACATTTAAATGACTAATAGCAATAGCATAGAACAGATATTGTATTCGCCATTTGATAGATGGAGCTCCAGTCTCCAAGGGATAGATGTCTAAGTGGTGATGTCCAGTGGCTGGAAAGAAGTGCCTGATTTCCAAAAGAGACATCGTGATTTAATACAGTTGCTCAAAATATAGCTTAGGAATCAATTCTAGCAAAGGTTCTTTCCCAAAGAGAAAATGTAAAGCAAAAAGAACAGTATGCTAAAGGTGGAGCCCAGAAGCAGATTCTTGAAATCTGAGACCAGAGTTTCTGATCCTTTACTGACAGTAAAAAAAAATAGAGTTTACTTCTTGATCCAGTATATAAAAAAAAGAAATACAGCAAATGTTCTCTTCTAGTTGACCCTATCCTGTTGGATCCCATGTAATTTAAAAATGCTGGCTGTGAACACAATTATTTCTTGACCTACAGCTTAGAAAACAGTGTGTAAAAAAAGACCAGTGTGAAGTCAGGCAGTGTGGTGTCTCCAGCTCTGTTCTTCTTTCTCGAGATTGTTTTGGTTCTTCGGGGTCTTTTGTGTTTCCAGACAGATTTGGAAAGCAGGCTCACCTCTCACCCTATCAACCCCTAGGGTCGAAACCTGCATGGGCTCAGGTGAGACAGGCCTGGGAGCGTCACAGATCTCTGCCTGCATCCCACGCTTGGAAAGATGGCAAGCCTACTAGGGAGGCCTAGTAGGTTTGATTTACGCTGGGATTGGTGAGGGTCCAGGGCTGACTCGGTGGACGGGTGACCTCAGAGAGCCCCTCCCTCCCTAGCCCGGGGGAGGAAGGAACAGTGCCGAGTAGTTGCAGAAGTGCTGAAAGGACCAGAGGCCCGAGGTGCGGGCGGGGAGGACACAGGTGCTCCCACTTCATGACCAGAGGCTGCGGTGCGGACCACAGGTGTTACCAACACTTGATAGCACGGAGGCCCCGAGGGCCGGGGAGAAGACGCCAAGGAGGAGGAGGAGGAGGCAGCCCCGCGTGGGACGCTGCGTAAGCCTCCCCGCGTGAAGAAAGAACACCTCATTCGACCAAATCTCTCTCTAAAAGAGAGAACCTCACGCAGCGTGACTGTTAACTTTCACGGCACAAGTATCCCAAGTTCTCCATTTGGACTGGAGCCGGAGGTCTCAAAGGTAAGCTTAATTTACTTGCAGCAAAGAAGAAAAAGTTACGTTCCTGCACACGTGATGTGTAAGGGCAGATTTTAAACCTGATATACCTGCGTGAAAGAATTTTGGGTGTATGAAAGCCACACGTAGTTCCTACTGTTTTTTTTATTTATTATTTTTTTAAAAATTTTTAAGTTCCTACTGTTTTTTAACGCTTAACTCGGTGCCAGTGTTCTAGACACTGTACTGAACATTGAGTCAGACATAATTCCCTGTTCGTTTGGCTCACGGGCAAAATGAGAACACAATATACAAAGAGTGTGATGGGAAACAGGTTAGATGCGTGGTTATGAATGTGACATAATTAGGAAGTACGAATAAAAAATCTCCTGACGTGTTATTTAGGGGTAACTTACATGGGACGAAAGCTGTGCCCTCCTAAGTCATTGATTAAACATCTCACAAGGAGTGTATAACTATCGAATTTTGCTCTTAACTCTGGCTGTGATTCAGGATCGTCAGCGGCACCCTTGAGAAAAGATTGCGGGCCCCCCACTCGTGAAAACCTGGGGTTTGGCCTGGCCGTCTGTTTTTTCAGAATGTTCCCTTGGCGATTCTGCTGTGCTGCTCCCATTGGTAGCCACTGCCATGGAAGGTGGTTTTTTTTAAGAGAGTCTCTATTTATGCCTGATTATTCTTTTATGTGGCATTCGTAAGAGGGGAGGAAACATTTAGGCTATCTCACAAATATGATTTCTCAGTGAGAAAATATCCTTAAACAGAATGTTATCATGTAGCATCCAATTTTGCATTAATTAGCATACACTTTTAATAAACTTTGTGAAAAGTAACTTACAAAAATGTGTTTGAAGCGTCATGCTAGGGACAGCGTATTCCTAAATCTTGAACAATAAATTTTGTCTGAGGCGAAGGTCTGGATATTTTAGTTTTTAAGATGCTTGAGCCACAGTCACGGGTGCCTCACTGATTTTGTTCTTCATAGTTCGGGTGGCAAGGTGTGTGTGTTGAGGAAATTCTAGCTTGAGTTGCTGAAATCAGTAGATGCAAAGCATACTATCTAAAAATAGGTGGTGGTGTTTGGTTAGAATATGGACTTTTAAGTTAGAAATGAACTTCTGTCTGCTTGGAAAAATCTCAGTAACAGTGATAATTCTATACTCAAGACCACCTGGCTGCTTGTTTATTGCGACGATAGCCTTTTGCTATACAAGGCAAAGGGCAGCGGTAAAAGTTCTGGCTTAAACAGCTGAAAGCAATTGCTGAAGATCTTTCCTAAGTGAGGTGTTCTTTTTTTCTCATGTCATTAAAACTTTTATTGTGATAGAATACATATATCATAAAATTTACCATCTTGAACATTTTTTAAGTACACAGTTTAGTAGTGTTTGGTATTTACATTGTTGTGAAACAGACCTCCAGAACCTTTTCATCTGGCAGCACTGAAACTCTATAGCAGTTCGACAACTCCCCCTTGCCCCTCCCCCAAGCCCCCTCCCCTCAACCTCCATTCTGTTCTCTTATTTATAAATTTGACTACTTTAGATGCCTCGTGTAAGTGGAATCATACAGTATTTGTCTTTTTATGGCCGGCTTATTTCACTTAGTATAAGGTCCTCAAGGTTCATCCATTTAGTAGCATGTGACTGAAATTTTCGACTGCAGGCAAGAAAGACTTTTGAAGTCATAGCTTCCAGGTTTTTAACGCCTAAGTTTTCTCAGTCAGGACCTGAGACCACATAAACCAAATGGCTGGATGGAAGTTGAGGTTTAGTCCTTGACTAGTCATAAGTTCATCTGTACTTTCGTATTAAATTCATGTCATGGGTTACATCACCTTGATGGACCATTAACTGCAACTTGTATTCTCAGGCTGAGTTTTAAAAGGGACCAGCTGTCTAGAGGTGACACCTAATGAACCCTGGATGCTAGTTGGCTCTTACTGACCATGGATCTTTTCTTCCTGCTTTTGATTTCTTTTTATTAGTGATAATTACTTCTATTTCACTGGGAGAGTGGTTGAATAAAAAAAGAAAACACTTGGAACTGCAAAACTTTATAGGTTTCTCTTTCTCTTGGTTCTTCCAAGTAGACAGTGTTAATCGTGGGTAAATTCCTTGAACAGCAAGGACCATACGTCTCCATTTTTGCCGCCTCTTTGGTGTACGGCACACAGAAGGTGTTCACTTATTGACTGCCTGCCTGAGACACCTTCTGTGTATATTCACTTTTCTATTTACCTAGAATGCTGGAAAACTCTATGAGAAGTATATAGCCCATACATGATTTTCTCTTGCCTAGATATCTAACTATGGTATGTTCAAGTGGTTTTGAGTTTTCTAGAAGAAATACTTTTTCCTCCTATTTTTAAGCCAAGTTAAGTTCAAGGCTTATATTGACAAACTTCAGCTTTCTTGATCCAGCATTATTTCTAATGGGTTTAATGAGAGGTTCTTGAGAATGCCCTTCTGGTGGGCAAGGAACAGGAAGAAGTCATTTGCTATTCTTTCACAGTTAAGAACTTTTTACAGATTACCTAGTATTCCTAGCTAATATTAAGGAATCATTAAAATATCTGTCCAATGAGAATGTGCATTATCATGTCATTATTCAAATCGTAAAGAGTCCCCAGGGCAGTAATTGGAAGATGTTATCTGTTATCAGCAGGACAGCTTTCTCTCCATACCCCCGTTTTCAAAGAAGTGAAAATGTAATGCATTTGCTGGCAGTTTCGAGGTTGGTATGATCCACCACAAGTGATTTTAAAACAAGGCACGCAGAGTTGGGTTTGGCTTTAAAAAAGAAAGTCAAGAAGTTCCAGACCAAAAATTTCATCCATTAAAACCTGCTGTTTCCTATCAGCCAAAATTCAAATTGGATAACAACTTAGAACAAAACACAACCTTTGGGTAAGTGACCTCAGGTGGACTAAGGTTTTTACTGCCTTCTTAGTGGACTCTAGAGCAATGAAAACTCTATAAATAACTCCTTAGAATAAGGCAAAATTGGTGATTAGAAATCACTGCCATCTGCTAGCGCCTGCCGCCTTGGCAGCATCTGGGGGCCGTCAATGATGAAGAGGGATCCATTGCCAGCCTCAATGAAGTGATTCACCTCTTCTCCCGGATAGAAATAAAGGATTGAGAAGGGATGCCTCATTTTCTAAATATATGAAAATATTGAAGAAAATTAGAATAGGAATCTTTCTGATGTCATCAGTAGTGTCTAAAAACCGTGAATGCTAACAAAAGCCTGGGTGGAGGTGGGAGAATTTCTGTAAAACCTGCGAGGATGATTGCTTGCTGGGAATTAGAAGGAGTCAAGAGTTCTAATCCTGATTTTGGTCCACGAATTGCTTGAGGATAAGACATTGAAACCCTCCCGAGTTTAATTTCTCCAGCTGTGAGCTGAGAAAGCCCTGGCTTAATTAGGCGAGTACAAATAGAGCAAATAGGTAAGTCCTACTAGAAAGTTCTGGATGGTAAATGCCTACCAGGTCAAATGGCTCTCTCTCTGAAGACAAAAGTTTACTGGGCACCTAGTTTTGAGTCCATTTGGGCCACATTCCTTGTTTTACATGAACTATGCAGGCCTCTAGGATGAAGGCTGGATGTTACACATGCCTGGTTTTTCTCAGCACAGTGGTTGGCTTACGGTACTCAGTGTTTGTGGAACTGAATCGATTTTGCATAAATTATCTCATACAAATTAGGGAAAAATTTTTTTCTGATGGTAGGTGAAGAGGATGATGGTAGTAATCATGCAAAGAAGGTCAAGATTGGATCCTTATGAAAAAGGATAGTATGACTGAATTTCGTTTCATTTTATTTTTGTATTTTAAAAAATTTTTATTGAAGTAGAGTTGATTTACAGTGTTGTGTTAATTTCTGCTGTACAGCAAAGTGATTCAGTTATACCTCTATATATTATTTTTCATATTCTTTTCCATTATGGTTTATCACAGGATATTAATACAGTTCCCTGTGCTATACAGTAGGACCTTGTTGTTTATCCATCCTATACATAATAGTTTGCATCCGCCAATCTCAAACTCCCAGCCCTTCCCTCCCTCACACCCCCTCCCCCTTGGCGACCACAAGTCTGTTCTCTATGTCTGTGAGTCTGTTTCTGTTTCGTACATAGGTTCATTTGTGTTATACTTTAGATTACACGTGTAAGTGATATCATATGGTACTGATGTTTGTCTTTCTCTTTCTGACTTACTTAGTATGATAATCTCCAGGTCCATCCATGTTGCTGCAAACGGCATTATTTCTGAATTTCCCTTCATTTTCTAAGGTGATCAGGAGAAATGTATTCCCCACACACTGTCAGTAGATGGATTCGAACTCAATAAGTAGGAAGTTGCTCACCTTCAAGATGTACAGTGACTAGAGGATTGCTCACGGTGGGGTATACGGTGACATGGCATGTGATAGCTCACTGAATCACCTGGCAAGGAAATGACATAAATTTTCAACCGTACAACACGGCAACCTAATGAGCTGAGTAATGGCTCCTCTGTGAAATATTTAGCCAGAACTGAAGTAAATCCTGATTCCTTTTACTGAATCATAGCACTTCCCTTGCCTCTTTGGCAGCCCAGCTGCAGAAGGAGAGGTTAATTGATAACGTCTACTTAGCTGCTCCAGGCTCAGCCTATGCCAGGGGTTGAAAATGTACTTAATGCCAAATTAGTATCTTTGTGTAAGGTCAATGGTAGTTTGTTCTCAAAGAGGACCTGGACCTGCCGTATCCGTATCACCTGGGACCTTGTTAAAGATGCAGATTCTCAGACCCCAGGCCTAGTGAATCAAGCCGTTTAAACAAGTGCTTCAGGTGATTCTGATACCTGCTGATGTTTTGAAACCCCTGATCTCTGATACTTAATACTCTGATGCACAACTAAGGCCCACTTTGATTCAGAAAATAAAATATTACATTCCATATGAACTTGGATATTGAAACTTCAACAAGCCAAAATTGAACTTCTTGTACTCCTAATAGCTCTAGCGCTTTACCTAATGTGGCCCATCTTTCAGGGTGGGGGGCAACTTCAGTTCACACCAGTCACTGTGGCCCGAGCACCTGCTTCATGTAAAGCTCAGCACTGGATGCCGAGGGGCTGTCGGGTGGCATGAAGGAATCAGACGAGCTCTTTCCTTCCAGGGTCTTACAATCAACTGGGGGTATTTTTTAATTTATTAAAAAATTTTTTATCTTACATTGGCGTATAGTTGATTTACAGTGTTGTTAGGTTCAGGTGTACAATAAAGTGATTCAGTTATACATATCCATATATCTATTTAAATGCATAAACACATGATATAAATATACAGCATCGCATAAGCTCCCTGGAGAAATGCAAAGCCAGGGAGGGGACAGGGGTTGAGCTCAAACAGAAACAGGTGGTGCTGTGGGATGCCGGTGAGCCCGGCCAAGCCAAGGCGAGCCCCCTTTCTGTGCCCTTGTTTCTTTGCTTCTAGAACAGTCTGAGGTGGGGCTAGAATTGGATTTGGAAAGGCCCCTTGCTGACTTGGAGGGGTTGGGAGTTGGGGGAAGCTGAGTCGGGGCAACTCTGTTATCTCTTCTGCTTCAACCAGAACAGCAACTTGTGTCTGTTTGTCTATCAGACCCCAGTGTAAGTTTTTGTTTGGAAACAAAAAGTTTCACAGCTGAAGACAAAGTAATCCCCAGACTCGGTGATGTCAGGTTTGTTCCAGCTCTGCAGTTCTGTGGCCTCTACTTCTCTATAAGGTTCTGGGGGGACTCAGTAGTAGGAAGAGGTACCCTGAATTATTTGAGGGAGATTGTTATGGAACTACAAGGTGAAATAATATTCCTGTCAAACACAGCTTCTGTTTATTACTCAAAGTGGGATATAAAAGTAGTGAATTCCTGAATTTTCCTTAAGAGGCATATAATTACTTTTTCTGTTTTCTATCCTGATTTAAGAACAGAGAATGACTTCTATGGCAGGACTGAAATACAGACCCTTTTGGACTTGGACCAAAATTTCAAAAGAGATCAAAATCTCAACTGAAGGAAGAAAAATTTCATAGAGTTCAAGTTCTCATTATTTCTCCTTAAACTAAATTCCCCTCTTCAGTTAGTCTATTCATGAATAATCAGTGACTGAAATTATGTTCCCTCCCTAATCCACTGCCATATGTCTTGCTAGCTTAAAACCATTATAATAAAGATGACATTTTTTCCTCAAGCAGAAACCAAGAGAGTAGTACGCAGTAAATGACAAATGGGAAATGCATAGCTAGTTTGGACTGGAAAACTTATGTTTTACTTTCATAGCAATTTACCAACTCCGTCTTAATTAAAAGCCCTTCCAACGCTCACTATGGCTTCTTTTAAAAGTTTTTTTTTTTTTTTTGGCTGCGCCGCATGGTATTCGGAATCTTAGTTCCCTGACCAGGGATTGAACCCGTGCCTCCCTGCAGTGTAAGTGGGGAGCCCTAACCGTTGGACCGCCAGGGGAGTCCCTAAAAAAGAATTTTAATAGTTTTATTAAACTATTAAACTGAGCGTAATAAGCTCAGCTATGACAATTATGTACAAGAATAACAGAATACTTAAAGCACACGGAATGAGCCGCAGTCAGAGGCCTTGGCAGCGAACCTCATAGAGACCTGGTAGAAAGATGCCAAGTCTCTGCACCAGAGCTCAGGGAAGAAGTAGCCCCCGTTAGGACCTAAGGAGGTGATCAAGAAGGTTAAAAAGGAACCAAGAAAATTGGAAAGGAAAAGAAACAAAGATGGAAACTGCTAGTTGCAGCTGAAAAAGGCATTTTAGAACCGAATCTCAAACAGAAGATGTGATTGACCCGTTCTTAGGAATGCTTTTGTAAGCTTGGAGAGTTTCAAAATCAACTAAGCCTTTGATTTTGAAAATAACGATCACAAGGGGGAAGAAAAGATAAGGAAAACAGAAGACCAGCCCAGAACGGGCTACTTCTGAAATACCAGTTACAGTTGGATGCAATATTTGTAAATTCTTTCTGTTGGGAGAATGTCATTTTTGAAGACATTTTGCTGCCTTTAGAAAGAAGAGTGAGCTCTGACAAGTCTGAGACCTTCGGTGAGAAGAAACGTCAATGAAAACAGAAGAGTCCCTGCTCTCTATTATAGCAAGATGCCCAACAGCCTATAGAAATGATGCTGCACCAAACCATATCTCCCTTGTTCAAGTGAGCTAATTAGAAACCCCAGAGATATCCGTAGACTTATAGCCAAACATCTGAGAGCTTGACTAGCTCCCCGTGCTGTCCACCATGGAATATGTTCAACTTGCTGGAAACTTGTCTGGTGCTAAATAGCCCAAGGACAGTGACGTTGCCTGAGAGACACCCACGGTCACGGCTGCACCAGCCAAATCTGCTTGTGCCCCCGTGCCTTCCCGGAGAACAGAGGAGCATATGGAACGTTCGGGATCCTTGACATCTGTCGAGAGTGGGCAAGCTGGCACATGCATTGCCAATCTGCACCGATGCTTGGGAGATGATAATTTCCATAGTGAGGGTCTGCTGCCCTCAGATAAGAACAGTTTTCAGATGGGGAAGGGGAGAAGCCACGAAACAGAAACAACTCTTGTTCTTCTCTCAGATCTACCCCAAGCTCTCATGGGTTAATCGATAGAACTTTGAGGGGAGAAAATCCTTACACCCTGCTTAGTTTGTCCTAAGCTTGAACATTCATTCACATGCTATAGAATATCATCATCACATTACTGTAAATAATAACAACATTTACTGAACTGCTGCTCAGAAACTCTTCCCTTTAACTTCTAAGAACTTGCACCGTGTGATATCCTCATGAGTGAAACTGAGACCTGTGGACCACTCTTCCATATCTACCTGTGTTCCTGACAAGTAAGGTATGAAAATAGCAGGGACCTCCCTGGTGGTCCGGTGGTTAGGACTCTGTGTTGCCACAGTAGGGGGCACGGGTTTGTTTCCTGGCTGGGGAACTAAGATCCCACAAGGCGTGCACGTGGCCAAAAAAGAAAAAAAAAAAAATGGCAGTGAGAATTAATTTTATTTAAAAAACTCGGAATTCTGACCTTTCTAGCATCGTCCTTTATCACTCTGAAAATCTTACCTTTTCTCCTAACTTGGACCAACATCTACAAAATGAAACAATACAAAACATACAGTTAATATGACTACGCTATGTAAGGAGATGGATGGTCCAATGAGGTTACCATGGTAGTTTCCGATTCAAAACTTGTCCAAACTTATCACTGTGTACGTTGAAACTCCAGAGTTATTCTTTCAACCTGTCTGCCAACAGTTTATTTATTGAGCAGGATACCCTGAAAGACTAAACGTCTGTTTCAGATGCCCTGTTTAAGTTCTTTATATATTCCAAATCATCAAATCCTATTAAGAATTCTACAGTGTAGGTATTATTAATGTCCCCCTTTTACAAATGAGGAAAGTGTGGCACAAAGAAACAGGATAATTTACCCCCAAGTAATACAGATTGTAAACGATGGGGGCCAGGAGACCAGTGAAGAAAGGCTGGCTCTGGGGTCTGTGTTTGTAACCACTAGGCAACACTGCCTCCCCCTAATCTAGGAGCTGATGCTTGCAGAGGGGTGAGAGGAACTAGTTGGTCACTGCAGTGGGGAGTGTGGATGCAGGAGAGGGTAGGATGGGTGGAAGAAGCATAGAAGCTGTTTCAAGTGCACTGTAGTGAACTGCCCAGAGAATGGCTGCAGTGCCCATTAGAGAGGCAGGGGTTTGCATTCGGGGCTGAAGGACTTGCAGACAGGGGGCAGCAGCATGCTGCCTTTGCACCAGTAGATAAGAACCAGAAGAAGCCGGAGGTCAGTCTAAGAGTGATGGCTGCGGTCCAAGGAGCCTAATATCTTTCTCCATCATTGTTATCTTTATGTCCTCATTTCTGGAACAGTCACCTAAATATTTTGCATCATATAATAGAGTAACGAGCGACACTAGTATTTATAAATGTGGACGTTCGTCAAGTCATTAGACATATACCTGGCCAATCTCAAGGGTCTGCCCCATTCACCTGTCATTTGCTACTAAATAAATGGTGGCATAAGTAAGAGAAGACTTGGGCTTTGACAGTCGTTGAGCATATTCTGGGTGGTTCGTAAAGCAGCATTATGTACGTAAGGATATGGAGTAAATACTCTGCTACAGTAAATAATAATCACACTAAACTTACATTGTGAGAATTGTGTATATGGGAAAGTCAGTACCTGGGGAGAAAGGGAAAATGTCGGATACCAACATCACAGTGAACAAATAACACATTCTCCCTCAGACTGAGGACATGGGATTGTGGTGGTAGCACGAATTGTGGGAAGAAGGTAAAAAAAGGAAATCAGGTTCAAGGAGCTTGCCTCCCCTCCCCCCCCACCTTTAAGCTGCCTTAAAGAGGAAGGAAACACTTTTACGGGTTTTCTCGTGTCTGACAAGGGGGAGAGGGTCTGGTAGAGAAGGAAGTGCTGGGATATTAACATTCTGAAGGATGGAGATGCTGCTGGCACGTCTGCGTTGTCCTGGTTCCTCTCAATCATCTCTGTTCAAGCTGAGCTGTGAGACATGCCTTACCTGTTATTACTGGGCTCTTGGACCGGCTGTGTGCTTTCTTGTTGTTGCTTAAATTTCATGTCTGTTGCTACGAAAATGAAGCACTCCTGAGGAAGATTTGAAATACACACGCTGGCTACAGGAGACCTTGGCACGCAGAATAATTCTCGTTTTGAGCGCATCTACGTCAAAGCAGTCACTTCACCTCTCTGAGCCTCAGTTTCTTTGAAATAAGCAATGCTCTGTTAGATGTTTTCCAGGCTCTCTGCAGCCTCGAAGAGTCAGTGGAAAGAGACTAAACAACCGGCCTAACACAGGCATTAAAGGGGGAAAAGTAATCAAATGACATTCAGGGACTGTATCTCAGAAGTTTTGATTCAGGAACTAGAGGTGCAGCCCGTTAGGCCATTAAATATGTTTCTGGAGCCCTTCCCCCACACATTTTCTCTGCTGAAAGCATGGTTTCTACCAGGGTTACGGTGGCTCCAGGGACTGGCATTCAGAGGGGGTGACAAGGGCAGTAAGGGAACGTGGAAGGAGGAGAACCAGCGGGTGTCTATTGAAACAGAAGGAGCAGTGATGGTGCCCTGAACTGCTGGTGGTGGAGGGCTGGAAAGGAAGGGGCGGATGGAAGGAAAATGGAGGAACCGAATTGAGGAGGAAGGCAGGGCTCAGAAAAGGAGTGGCAGGCAGCACTTGGGGTCCCAACCATTCAGCACAGGTGCTTACAGGTTTCCAAGAGTGAAGCACAGGCCAGCTATGCAAAGGGATGGAGGAAACATTCGGATAATCTAAGACATGCACAGCCCAGTGAGAGTTTGGCCAAGATAACACACATGCCGTGTCAAAGATTCCTGAACGTAGAGTTGATCCACTAGCAAGATTGCTGAAGGCCTTGCCCCTTCTCTGGTCCTCGGTTTCACAAGCATCTTGAGTAATTTTAATCTCCTTGGTAGGCACTTGGGAAAGACCTGCAATTCCCACATCTCACATCCTTAGCTTTGTTTGAAGGTTCCCCTTGGCAAATCTGTATCGCTTCCTTGGGAGTTATTAAGGGAACTCCATACCATCCACTGATGTTACCAAGTTTTCATGTTCAAGGGTAGCTCACTACAGTGCATCAGGGGCAGACTGGAGATTCCCGATGGGTTTAATTGGGAGTTAAGGCTGGAGAGTTAGGTTCAGGCCAGACTGGGAATGACTTTACGTTTTTAAGTTACTGGATTGATAAGGGGGAGCTACTGATGGTTTCTGCACAAGGGGTACCACAGTCATCGTACTGCTTTACCAAGTTAATATGGAGGCAGTGGAAAAATGGATCCATTAAAGTAGAGTTTTTGAGTCATGCTATCAAATAGGAACCTGCTGAAATGTACTTAGGCAGAACTAGTAGGATGGGATCGATCTGTCATGCTGGCTGCTCTCACCATTCCTCTGATGGGTTGGTTCTAAGCCAGGCTACCACTGAGTTCACTGAAATTGCAATGCATCACTTTCAAGTTTCTTTTTAAAAAAATTTTTATTGGAGTATAGTTGATTTACAATGTTGTGTTAGTTTCACGTGTACAGCAAAGTGAATCAGTTATTCATACACATATATCCACTCTTTTAGATTCTTTTCCCATATAGGTCATTACAGAGTATTGAGTAGAGTTCCCTGTGCTACACAGTAGGTCCTTATTAGTTACCTATTTTATATATAGTAGTGTGTATATGTCAATCCCAGTCTCCCAATTTATGCCTCCCCCGCTTTTCCCCTGGTAACCATGAGATTGTTTTCTACATCTTTAACTCTATTTTTGTTTTGTAAATAAGTCCATTTGTACCATTTTTTTAGATTCCACATATAAGTGATATCATATGATAGTTGTCCTTCTCTGCCTTACTTACTTCACTCAGTATGATAATCTCTAGGTCCATCCATGTTGCTGCAAATGGCATTATTTCATTCTTTTTTATGGCTGAGTAATAGTCCATTGTGTATATGTACCACATCTTTATCCATTCCTCTGTCCTTTATCCATTCCATTTAGGTTGCTTCCATGTCCTGGCTATTGTAAGTAGTGCTGCGATGAACATTGGGTTGCATGTATCTTTCTGAATTATCCGGATATATGCCCAGGAGTGGGATTGCTGGATCATATGGTAGCTCTATTTTTAGTTTTTTAAAGAGCCTCCATACTGTTCTCCATAGTGGCTGCACCAATTTACATTCCCACCAACAGTGTAGGAGGGTAACCCTTTTCTCCACACCCTCTCCATCATTTATTGTTTGTAGATTTTTTGATGATGGCCATTCTGACAGGTGTGAGGTGATACCTCACTGTAGTTTTGATTTGCATTTCTCTAATAATCAGTGATGTTGAGCATCTTTTCTTGTGCTTTTTGGCCATCTGTATGTCTTCTTTGGAGAAATGTCTATTTAGATCTTCCACTCATTTTTTGATTGGGTTGTTTGGGTTTTTTTTGTTATTGATCTGCACGAGCTGTTTGTATATTTTGGAGATTAATCCCTTGTCAGTTGCTTTGTTTGCAAATATTTTCTCCCATTCTGTAGGTTGTCTTTTTGTTTTGTTTATGGTTTCTTTTGCTGTGCAAAAGCTTTTGGGTTTAATTAGGTCCCATTTGTTTATTTTTGTTTTTATTTTCATTACTCTAGGAGGTGGGTCAAAAGATCTTGCTGTGATTTATGTCACAGAGTGTTCTGCCTATGTTTTCCTCTAAGAGTTTTATAGTGTCTGGCCTTACATTTAGGTCTTTAATCCATTTTGAGTTTATTTTTGTGTATGGTGTTAGGGAGTGTTCTAATTTCATTCTTTTACATGTAGCTGTCCAGTTTTCCCAGCACCACTTACTGAAGAGGCTGTCTTTTCTCCATTGTATATCCTTGCCTCCTTTGTCATGGATTAGTTGACTATAGGTGCGTGGGTTTATCTCTGGGCTTTCTAATCTGTTCCGTTGATCTATATTTCTGATTTTTGTGCCACAGTTTCAAGTTTCTACCTTCCTTCTGCCACCACCTGGCGTGACCAATTTAGGCACCATTTCTTTCCGAGGGTATACTGAGTGCTGCCTACTGCCATATACCTCACCCTTCAACTTTTCCTTGATAGCTATGAAATGAATGTTTGTGTTGTGTTATAATGTGTTGTGTTGTATTGGGCTTTCATTTAGAGCATGGCTCGCTCCACCCCACCCAAGGAGACATGTCAAAGTATCCACAAAGCAATGTCTATTGATGTAGGAGGTCTTGTTGACCAGACAGCAATCAATAGTCATGCCCTCTTTCAAGGATGAGATCACTTCTTGTCAATTGCTTCCCCTTCCCAACAGTTTTCCTGAATGGTGAGTGCTACATTCTGACTCATACAAGTAATTTTAGGCCAGTTTTCTACATTCCTCTGGCGAAAATGAAACTTTCAGTGCTGATAACTGCTAGAAAGGATTATTAATTTTTTGCCCGGCAACTACAGCCTTAACCATTAAAAATTCAACTTGTAAGTTTATAAAACTGTAGTTCTGCTACACTTACAGTCACTACGTGGTAAAAGGGATTATTTAATTTCCTAATATACTGATGCAATTTGGATTGATTCTATAGCTCAACAGGAGTAGAAAGCATTTTCAGGGAAGCATTCTTTTATGATCCACAAATGAAAGAAAATTAAACTAGGAACTCTGATATCTGCTGTCTTGTTCTAGCTTTGCCATTTCCAATCTGGGTAATATTGAGCAAGATCATTCAGTACTCTGAGACACAGTTTCCCCAGTTATATAATGGGAAGACTACTTCAGTGTAATGCAAGAGTTTGAGAAAAAAAAAAAAATGGAAGTGTGTGCACACATTGTTTCTCTGTGCACAGTGGAAACATCACCAGGAGAGAAACTTAGTGTCTGCAATTCCTACACGATTGAGAAAGCATGAGTTTAGAGCCAGAAGATACAGGTTTGAAGCTTGGGTCTATCCATTTCTATGAGTGTGCATTTGAGAATGTTATTAAAGTTGAATTTTTTTGCTTAAAAAAAAGGCAGGGGGTTAGTAGGAGAGGATTGTCGAGACGATCAAATAAAAATGTTTGCCAAACCACACAGTAAAGTGTAAAGTAATATGTCAATGTCTGAATAAATAGAACAGCTCAAGTACGCCTTTCTTAAGGGTCGTAAGTACGTGCAGCCGGTAAATTAAATAGCTCAGAGGCGACTACCTCCTTCCCTAGTTTCTGAGCCCGGCTATGGGGGTGAACAGTCCCAGTTCACTGGTCAGCATCAAAACAGTTCACCAGTAATTGGAGTTAACTGTAATAAAATCTACTTTGGACTTGATGAGGGTAGGTGACTGTGGTCCCTAGGAGGAGGTAATGCCCAGCAGAGAGTTGGATTCAAGGTTCTGGAGCTCAGAAGAGTTCTCTATTGAGAGATCTAGATTTGGAAATAAAGACATCTTGTTACTGGTTTTTTCTTCTCTTTGTTTTGCTACCTTTTGATTATACTCTACGATATCACCTAAAATCTGCTCTTGAGTTGTAAATGGGAGTTCAAAATACATCATCCCTGAGTAAAGTGGTCTGGTAGCATTTACCTTACATAAACCCGTTTTTGTTGTATTTCCATTTAGTGACAGATTCGTGGGATTTTTTTTTCTTTCACTTTTAAGATTCCAAAGAATGTGTCATCTTCAAATGCAGAAATTTTAGTTTGCACTACCTCTGTTAGTACCCCTAACAGTACTGTATCTATGCTGAGAAGTGCCCATCTATCTCTAACTTAGATGTGAAGGCTGAACACTGTTTTTAACCCTGAGCAAGTCACTTTCAGGCCCTGGCCTCTCCTGTTACAGCCCTGGCATTCCCGGAGTTGTCATAACTCAAATTTTAACGTGCTCTTTTAAGACTAATGTGTAAGGAAAAAATAATATTATGAAAATAACCTCTTTTGGTATAAGAAATTTAGCCAGAAAATCACACAGGCCAATAGGGCTCATACATTTAAAGACTTTCATACTCCAGGACATATGGATCTAAGTAAAATACAGTTTATTTTCAGAGCTACAAGTATAGAGAAGAGCAAAGCAATAAAGCTCAGATTGTTCTCCTGCATTAATTAGATTCAGGAAAAAAAAACAACCCAAGTAACTTGTGAATACAGTACTTTGATATCTTTAAGCTAAAGACCAAAGAAGAAAAAAAAAAACCCAGAAACTAAAACAAAAGAAATCCCACCTAGACAAATACTGTTTCAGTACATAGGTTTGTTTTTCTGCAGAGAGGTGGGACAGCAATTCGGAAAGATACTTTCTGTGTATTCGAGGATTGATCACATAAGTAAGCGTGCTGTGGCTGGAGGTGGCCGTGTTCCTCACTGTCACAGGAAATGCAAGAGCCAACACTGTTGCTGGATTGACATCCGAGATAACAGTGTAAAGCGGGGTTTCTCGACTTCAGCACTACTGACATTTTGGGTCAGATAATTCTTCGTTGTGAGGGGCTGTCCTGTGCTTTGTAGGATATTTAGCAGTAACTGTGGCTTCTGCTTAGTAGATGGGAGTAGTACCCACCCCCTCACCCCAGCTCTGACAGTCAGAATTGTCTGCAGACATTGCCAAATGTCCCTTGGGGGCAAAATCTCCCTGGTGGAGAACCACTGGTCTAAGCAAATGGTTTCTAATAGATGTAGATAGAGGTGTGTGTGTGTGCGTGTGCACGTGCACACGCATACACACACACACATTTCCTAGTTCTACTGAGAGGACTTGGAAGCAATGACACGACTGTAGCCACGAGTACCTCCAGCACCCACATCTTGGGTTCTAACTACCATTCTTGACTAAAAGGAATCAGGGCTCCTTGGGGAAATGGCTTCTCTGTGAAATCCAGTACTGGGGCTGGGAAAATATAAGATGTTCCTGGAACTTCTTGTTATGTCATAAAGTAAGGAAAAGCTCAAGAAACATTGGGAAATATCAAATGTCATAGGAGTTTACTTGAAGGTGCTCCCTCTGACCAAATCTGGGGCAGAAAAATTTGAGCAGCAAAACGAATAGAATTGAATAAAATAAGTATATACAGTCCATGCTAAATGAGAGCTCTTTTTTTACAGTAGACTATCAACTAATGAATCTAGAAATGATGATGATTCTATCATTAGAAGATCACATAGGCTGGTTAATAACTGATTCAGGCAAGAATAATTAATAGATGCTAAAAGCAGGGGGCGAGAGTAGATGAGTAACAGTGTATTTACATCTTAAAATTTTGGGGAAAACCAATGGCCAGATTGAAGGGCATATTATTCTTGTATAAATGCCTTTATTGAAAGATTGAAAGAACTCTAAATTATGGTACATTCCATATTCAAATGAGCATATATAATTATACTTATCAGCATCAGTGCCTAGAAAAATAAATATTTGAATGAATGATATACCCCATTAAGTATGATAAATGGCTGTTACGTCAGTGTAAGAATCATAAATGTGCTATTGTGACATAGGAGGAAAGCAGCCAGTTGCAATTTTCTTAGCCTAAATAAATGTTTATTACATCATCAGAGAAGTTTTAAATGTTAGGCCTTCAGCTATGCATATGATTTAGCGTTTTGATGCTGAAAAAAACCATTTCTACTAGTGAGATAAGGAAGGCAAAATTGAATTGTTCTTTTACATTCATTGTCTTTTAATATGAAGTCCACTGGAGTAAACTGATGGGATACCAGCCGGTGAATTTGTTAAGGAAGGCAAATTGTAACAGGTACATGGTACATTAGGTCATTAAACAGTATGAATTCATTTTTAAAATGTTAGAATCGTTTAGGTTTGTACTTGTACGCCAGTAAAAAAGTTTCTCCCCATTAGGATATTTTTCACAAAGCTGAGATAATCTGACTTGCAAACCAGTTACATACAGAAGACAACCTTGGAGATAGACCTGCTTAGGGATTTTCCCCTCCTACATGGCCTCCCCCCACCCACCCCTGCCATTGGTGGTTTCTCTACATCCTCACTAAGCAGCTCACGGTCCTCTGTGTGAAGTTTTTGGACCTCCCCTCCCTCCCACCCCATCTACATCACCATTTTCCCTGCTTCTTCATGGCATGCATCTGTACCGTCTTCTATTTGTATTTGTGTCCAGCACAGCAACTGGCTCCCAAGAGGTTTTTTGAGCTTATCTGACGATAAGGACGTAATACAGTTTTTCATTGTTAAGAAGCTAGGCATCCAGTTTTTGGAATGAGACCTTTTGACAACTCCCTGGGCAGTTAAGTTGTTGAGCATTTCTCCTTGGAGGAGCATTTGAACACAGAGGCATATTCCTCACATCAGTCATATGCTCAAAGTCCATTGTGCTCCTTAAAAATATTCTTAAAGAGGCAGGAAAGGAGGTTGGAGTTAAGTGCTCTAATTTATTATTTTCAACAAAAATGAATAGAGAAGTAAAGGGATACATGAATAATACTTAATAATGATGATGATAATAGTTGGCTTGTATATGGACCTTACTACCATCTGAAGCCATAGTTGGCTTGTATATGGACCTTACTACCATCTGAAGCCATAGTTGGCTTGTATATGGACCTTACTACCATCTGAAGCCATAGTTGGCTTGTATATGGACCTTACTACCATCTGAAGCCATAGTTGGCTTGTATATGGACCTTACTACCATCTGAAGCCATAGTTGGCTTGTATATGGACCTTACTACCATCTCAAGCCATAGTTGGCTTGTATATGGACCTTACTACCATCTGAAGCCATAGTTGGCTTGTATATGGACCTTACTACCATCTGAAGCCATAGTTGGCTTGTATATGGACCTTACTACCATCTGAAGCCATAGTTGGCTTGTATATGGACCTTACTACCATCTCAAGCCATAGTTGGCTTGTATATGGACCTTACTACCATCTGAAGCCATAGTTGGCTTGTATATGGACCTTACTACCATCTGAAGCCATAGTTGGCTTGTATATGGACCTTACTACCATCTCAAGCCATAGTTGGCTTGTATATGGACCTTACTACCATCTGATGCCATAGTTGGCTTGTATATGGACCTTACTACCATCTCAAGCCATAGTTGGCTTGTATATGGACCTTACTACCATCTCAAGCCATAGTTGGCTTGTATATGGACCTTACTACCATCTGATGCCATAGTTGGCTTGTATATGGACCTTACTACCATCTCAAGCCATAGTTGGCTTGTATATGGATCTTACTACCATCTGAAGCCATAGTTGGCTTGTATATGGACCTTACTACCATCTGAAGCCATAGTTGGCTTGTATATGGAACCATGCATCATTCAGGCATGGTTCCAAGTCCTTCAGATACATTAGCTTATGGAACCTTGAGGACAATACTGTGGAGTAGGTACAATGATCCCCCCACTTTCAGATGAAGAAATAGAGCCACGAAAAGGTTAAATAATTTGTTCAAGGTAAGAAAGCTGGTAAATCTTGGAAACAGGGCCAAATACAAGGGGCTGGTGCCAGAGTGTGGGCCCTCACCCACCCACTCTTCTCCATCTATGCCTTACGATTTCCATGTACAATTTTCTTTTCTTGTTCTTTTGGATGATTTCATTTACAATTAAAAAAAATTTTTGTTATGAATATTTAATTTTATTAACACATTTTGTATGTTAACATGTATTCTATTTTTGAGATAAATATTAATGTAATAATTACATAAGGAATCTTATTTTAGCGGTCCACTTTGTTATTTTTTATTGAAGTATAGTTGATTTTCAATGTTAGTTTCAGATGTACAGCAAAGTGATTCAGTTATACGTATCTATTCTTTTTCAGATTCTTTTCCCATATAGGTTATTACAAAATATTGAATACAGTTCCCTGTGATATATAGCAGGTCCTTATTGGTTATGTATTTTATATATAGTAGTGTGTATATGTTAATCCCAAACTCCTAATTTATCCCTCCCCCCCTTTCCCATTTGGTAACCATAAGTTTGTTTTCTATGTCTGTGGGTCTATTTCTGTTTTGTAAATAAGTTCATTTGTATCATTTTTTTTTTAGATTCCACATATAAGCAATATCATATGATATCTGTTTTTCTCTGTCTGACTTCACTTAGTATGATAATCGCTAGTTCCATCCATGTTGCGGCAAATGGCATTATTTCATTCTTTTTTATGGCTAAGTAGTATTCCCTTGTATATATGTACCACATTTTCTTTATCCATTCCTCTGCTGATGGACATTTAGTTTGCTTCTATGTCTTGGCTATTGTAAATAGTGCTGCAATGAACATTGTGGTGCATGTATCTTTTCAAATTATGGTTCTCTCTAGATATATGTCCAGGAGTGGGATTGTAGGATCATATGGTAGCTCTATTTTCAGTTTTTTCATTTTTAGATGGAAGGAACTTAAGAGTAAAGTAAGGTTGCTTACCTAATCTAATCACTCCCTAAGCCAAGACTTTGAAATCTGAAGCATATTCTTCCCGTGGATTTGCAAGTGAATTTGAATAAGTTGGCAAAGCAAATCCCACTGTTCTGACCGTTCCAGCGATGGCTTTGGGTCACTGTGTCTGTGTCAGAAGAGAGGAGACCCCGCGGGGCCGAGGTGTGTGGTTCATCTAAGTCGAAGCTACATTTGTGGTTTTCTGCCTTTGTGCAAACACTCATGGCAACACTGGGAAGTGCTCTCCTAACCGCATCTAGTCCAATGATGACATTCAGAGGCCATGAGGGACCCCTCTGCCTGTCACTTGGAGGTCACCTCCAGACCTACCCAGGCTCTGGTGTGTGCTGAGAAATGAGTCCATTGATTGCTCCTTGGGGGCAGATGAATCCATCTAAACATTTTCTATGCTTATGATATGTGTATTTTAGCAGAAGAAGGAGTAATATAGACTAAATTTATTTCTCTCTGCTGAACTTTAAATTCTCTGCTGTGGATTTTTATCGCCTCCTTGGAACAAAGGTCCCTTAGTGTGTTTGTCAAAGTTTTCTGCAAAGCGGGTGTACAGCTGTGGGTAAGGGTGACTCAACCAGGACCTGGGTTCTTTGCACCATGGCTCTCTTAGTGAATTCTCTGCCTGTGCTATTCCTTCTGCCAGCAACACGTCCCCTTCCTTTTCCTTAGCAGCCCTCTTGACTTAAACTTACCCCTTCCTCCAGGAAGCCCTCCCTTCTCTGGCACCTAAAGTCTGGGTTAGCGACCCTTCCTATATCTCCCTGTGCTTGAATATACTATCCTGCAATGACCTGTTTTCTCATCTATGCTCACTCCCCTAATAATGCCAATACTGATACGGACGCTAGTACCAATACTAATAATCGTGCTAATAGTAAAACAAGTACTAAGCCAATAGTTAACAGCTAACATGTATGCTTTTCTTCCCAGCACCAGCAGAGTCTGGCATATATAAGTTCTCTATAAATATTAGCAAGATGAAAGAGGGATCCCAGTTCAGACATGTGTTTAAGTCTGGGACTACGTCCTGAAGTCTTAAAAGTCAAAATTGTTTATTGCTTTTCTTAATATAGAAGCAATGTTTATACACTACAGAAAAACTAGAAAAGGCTGTGAAGCAGAACCAAACATTAAAAAATTTATAATTCCACCATGCATAGGCAATCATTGTTAGCACGCATTATGTTTTTCTACACTTTCATTCAGGTTTTGCAAGTTCCCTTTCCCAATATTGGCTATCCTGACCGTCTTTGCATGATAACAGAAAGGTGGTCTGCAACATCATACATATGTCTGAATATCTTTATATTGTACAGTGATATTTTTCGTCAACCTCTATTGTTAAATATTTAGGTAATTCGTAACATGTTTTGCTTTAATAAACGACAGTGTAAGGAACATTCTGTAGATAAGTATTTGTGTATGTTCTTTTTCTTAGAATGAATTCTCCACACATGGAATTATTGCACCAAAGTATATACGAACATTTCTAGAGTTGGTAATCTCATAAGATGAACTGGCAGGTCACTCTATGGAAAGGTGACGAGTGCCGGGCTGCAATGAACTGGGTATTATCTGAAAATATAACAACTAGAAAAGCAAAGTTTGTCAATTCAATGTGTGGGGAAAAGTTCTTTTATTAACTTACTATTTGATTTTTAATGAGGAGGATATTTTATACGCTTTGTGGGCCAGCTAAGCCTCATCTTTTGTGACCTGTCTGCTGTGAGCGCTTTCTTATTTTTGTATCAACTTGTAGGAAGCTCTATGTTAATGATGACAATAACAGCTACAACTTGTCAAGTAGCTACTGTGCCTGGCATTGGGCTGAGCCCACTGCTATCAAATACGCAGCAAATATTTTCCCAGGCGGTTTGCATTTTAAAATACTTTACTAATGGAATCATCACTCCTATTTCTCGAGGCGGTTTTGGGAGCAGTCTGTTTTAGAAGTCCGCATTAGTTCATTTTTAGCATTTAACGTCTTGAGTGGGGGACAGACGCGCAGAGCCTGTGTAGGCTGCCCCTGAGTCTGTGCGGCTCTGAGACCCTCCTCCATTAGAAAGACCCCCGCCTGACGGGGTGTCCACATGGTCACTCCCCCAGATGCTCTGGCCTGGGACTCTTGGTGGTGATGTCAGAATTAGGTCCCTGGGACTCAGCAGGGATCCCTCTGTGCCCCCTGCCTCCTCTTTCCACCAACTCCTAAGAGGCAGAACCATGAGAGTAGGCGTGATGAGGTGACAATGACACCGTTGTCCAGTGACCCTGAAAGGTGGGGTCATAACAGTCCAGGGAGCTCTTGGACATTTATCCAAGCACCTGTGGGAAACCACACAGCGCTAGGGTTAAGGAAGAATAGGAATGACCCATTGGCCCTTGAAACATCCTGAAACAGATGCATCCCTTTTGTGGGTTTGGGAGTTGTCTACCTTGTTGTCATGGTTACGTGAAAGCTGGTCTAAAATGGCCCTAAGGTAGCTTCTGAGCAGCGCCTAAGTACTGTCTCCACCGTTTTCTCTACTGCCCGCCCTTTCTCTCCCCTAAGAAGGCCCGAAGGACACAGCATCATTCTGGGTGCAGAGGCTGTGCCTTGCTGAAGGTGGGGCAGCCCCGCTAAATGCTCCCCACTCCACCTGTCCGCTCTGCCAAGGCCTGGCTTGTTGGCAAACATGCTGTCACCCCCCCCTTCAGCCTCTGGCTGGTATCTATGTGGTCGTTCTCGCCTTCCCCTGCATGGAGAGGTGAGATGTAAGCTTTGGGTGTGGGAGCTGGCGTCGAAATAGGCCAAAGTGGTCTTTCCGTTGACTTTGGCTCTGACCCTTTAGGCTGATGGAACTCGGAGAAGGAGCCCTTCATGCAGTCCTGCCCTGGCCCCCGACTTTGGGTCTGGGAACGAGATGTTGTTGGCTTCCTGTCTGTGCACCTGCCTTCCTCGGGTACTGGAGGTGAGGTGCAGAGCCAGACAATGGCCAGGTAGTGGTTTTCAGATCTGGATATGATTCCTAATGAATTGGGATGCTTGTTAAAATCTAGATTCCTGGGCCCTGATCCCCTCTGACTCAGTAGGACAAGGTAGGGCCTGGGAGTCTGTGCTTGTAATTAATTCATTATGCCCAAGGTAATTCTAACCCAGCCCACCTGGCAGGACTGCAGGAAGCAGTCACTGGTCTCGGCCAAAACAATCTAAAGGTGCATCCCTTTCAATGTGCTCCTTCCCACAAATCTCAATAGCAGCTCAGTGTTACTTTTGGATAGAGGATTATTTTTCAAAAGACAAAGTAATTATGGCAATAATTAATCCCACTTAAAGAAGATGGCTTTTTGCAAATAGAGCATCCAGGGAGGCACTGGGGTCACATTTTGCTGTCTGCATCATCTTGGCCTTGATTGATGCATCTCCTCTTCCAGCAATGGCAAGATGGGTGCATCTGCCGGCCTCCAGCCTGCGTGCCCTCAGGAGAACGGCCGATTTCTGGGTCTCTGCATGTTCCCTCCTACCCTGCTGCTTGACCTGACCCCTGACCTGCACCTCTCCTGTGACGACGACTGCTGCGGCAGATGCTGGCCACCACAGGCCTGGTCACAGAAGTAGAAAGGCCATGTGAGAGTGTCCAGAATGTACTTAAACAGCCCAGTAACGCTCCTGCCCAACTTGCCCACATGGGGGGCTCTAAAGAGCTCTGGCCATTTGGGAAGGGCCACTTGAAGGGCGCTGGGCAGACAGGAGTTGTCACAGCAGCTTGCGGTGGATAGATGCGTGAACGGGTACAGCCCAAATCAAAGATGTCCTGACATCCGGTCTCCCACAGAGTATGGGGTCCAAAAATCCTCTTGGGCACTTTTTTCCCCTCTGGAGATCTAGCCAATAACAACAAAAAGTGCCTCGTGGGCATCTTCTGAAGCTCAGTGGCAGACAGGAACAATACCCCCCCCCCACAACACTCCCCCACCTCCGCCACAAGGTTTGTGCCAGAAGGAAGATGTGGAGTCAGCCTCTAAGATGGACCATGCAGACGTGCCCTCGGGAGGAGCTCAGGGCCTGCTCGCCAGCAGAAGGAACATCTCCACCTCCTGGGAACCCTGAGGGGCTCAAGGGGCGTGGCTGACCATGAGGTCAACATACAGGATGTGACAAAGGCAGCGGGGATGGAGCCACCTTGGGAGGAGGCTGGTTTCATCGCTGCTCAGAGCATCTCGCAGATAACGACTGAATCAGAGGCATGACTGAAACATGAAAGGAGCAGTCGCCTTAGAATTGGCTTCTCCTCTCCCTGAACTGTCATTCCATACGCACTTGCCCACTTGATGCTAGGCACTGACCGGCCAGAAGTAGAAAACACTTAAGCCAGTTGCTGTCTAGGTCATTAGAAAAACAAGATTCAGTTTTGAGAACACGCACCTGTGCTGTGTGGAAGCCAGGTAGGGTGAGCTGGGCTCAGCCGGGTTCCTACTGGAGGGACATCTAAAGGGCAGACGGGCGAGGGGGATGGGGGGAGGGGACAGGGGTTAGGGGTTCAGCTTGCTGTCCAAGGGGGCTCTGCAACTTACAGATGGTGAACGGGAAGACATTTGACCTTGGGAGTTGGGCTGCGTTCAAGGTGGTGGATCGCTGCAGGGTGCGTTGCACTTGGGAATTCATTCACTTATGCAACTGATGCTGTAGGACTCAGGTCTCCCAGCTTCAGAGGCTGGACTCTTCCCACTTTACACCTCTGCCTCTTGCTACTCAGTAAGACACTCATTGAACTTGGAGTTGAGGATAAAATGAGAGGAAAAGACAGATGGCCTCTGCCTTCTTGTAGCTTCCCGTCCAGTGAGGCAAATGGACATGAATGAAATAGTGACCAAATACATGCATTGGGGTCAGACGCTCTAGTCACAATTCAAGTGGCAGAAATGGAGTGTTCTCTGTTGTTCCATATCTGAACTCCATTTGTTCTCAAGACTCCATTTCTTTTTTTTTTTTTTTTAGAGATTGGAGTTTATTTATTTATTTTATTTATTTATTTTTGGCTGTGTTGGGTCTTCGTTTCTGTGCGAGGGCTTTCTCTAGTTGTGGCAAGCGGGGGCCACTCTTCACCGCGGTGCGCGGGCATCTCACTATCGTGGCCTCTCTTGTTGCGGAGCACAGGCTCCAGACGCGCAGGCTCAGTAGTTGTGGCTCGTGGGTCTAGTTGCTCTGCGGCATGTGGGATCTTCCCAGACCAGGGCTCGAACCCGTGTCCCCTGCATTGGCAGGCAGATTCTCAACCACTGCGCCACCAGGGAAGCCCCAAGACCCCATTTCTGCTAAGAAGTTGAAGGAGTCTTTTTCATAACGTTTTGGGTAATTTCACAGTCAATTTGAAAATCAAGTTGGACTGATTCAGAGTTTCAACTCATTGTCCAGAATTGATCCTCCCAGTCTTCCTCTCTGGGCTTGAACCCAGGAGCAGAGAAGGCAGCCAGAAGGAGCAGAGAAGCACAGCCCTGGGCGGGGGCCTGCTTCTTCTGGCTGCTTGTTCTCTTTCTGGAAGCCTGGCCCTCCTGGTCATTGGCCACCGGCCTTGATCACAGCCTGCTCGCTCACCTTGTGTCCAGTCCCCTCTTGGTGTGAACTCTCCCTCTCACACCCTTACTGGTTTGGGACCTGATCTGTTCAGATCAGAATTGAGGGACATGGGGAGGCGCTCAGGCTAAAAGGAGAGGACCTGGTACAGTGCCTCCCAGTGGCCACAGTTGTATAGAAAAGCTGGCAGACTCATCGAACTGATAGTCTTTTCAGAAGAGATGGTATCTTCCTGCAGAATATTCCAAAACAGTCTCCCATAGACACTCTGGTATGAGGACAACAGCTTGCTGAGTCCCGGGTCAGTCAGGGTCTTTAAAAGTAGTCAAGTGAGCTCTTAAACACTAACTTATTGATCTGATCTTTGAGTTGCCCCAGGCAGGGAGCAGTCGCGTGGAAAGACAAGTCTCTCTGCGAGGATCTGCTAACTAAGTGTTACTTTTATTTAGTGACTTTGCCTAGTCACTAAAAACAAAACTCCATTTACTGAAAAAAAAAAAATATTGACAAAGTACAGGCACTGCCATTACAGTTTCTTCATTTTGATTAGTGACCATACACGTGACACTGTAAGAGGAGATTGCAGTTGTGTGAATTTCCCTAAGGGTGTTGGGCCTGAACAGAACGCTTTCAAGGCCTATACACAGTAAACAAGCCAGGAGGCTCGTGGAAAGAGGAGGCCTCTTTAAACATGTATTGAATGAATGAGTCTTCAGTGACTCATTCATTCAATACATGTTTAAATGTCCAGGGGTATCTACCCTCATGCATCGCCTGGGGTGACTCAAAGATCAGATCAATAAGTTAGTGTTTAAGAGCCCACTTGACTACTTTTAAAGACCCTGACTGACCCGGGACCCAGCAAGCTGTTGCCTTCATACCAGAGTGTCTATGGGAGACTGTTTTGGAATATTGTGCAGGAAGATACCATCTGTTTTGAAAAGACTATCGATTGGTGTAAATTGGTGCAGCCACTATGCAAAGCAGTGTGGAGGTTCCTCAAAAAACTAAAAATAGAACTGCCATATGATCCAGCAATTCCACGTCTGGGTATCTACCCCAAGGAAACAAAAGCACTAATTCGAAAAGATATACACAGCATTCTTTACGATAGCCAAGATGTGGAAGCAACCTAAGTTTCCATCTATAGATGAATGGACCAAGAAGCTGTGGCTCTATATATGTGTATGTGTGTATGTTATATATATATACATGCAATGGAAGACGACTCAGCCATTTAAAAAATGAAATCTTGCCATTTGCAACAACATGGATGGATCTAGAGGGGAGAGTATGCTAAATGAAATAAGTCAGACAGAGAAAGACAAGCACTGTATGATCTCACTTATACATGGAATCTAAAAAACAAAATGAAAACAGACTTATAGAGACAGAGAACAACAGGTGGTTACCAGAGGGGATGTGGGAGGAGGGCAAAATAGGTGAAGGGGATTAAGAGGTCCAAACCTCAGATCATTAAGCCACAGGGATGTAATATACAGTATGGTCAGTAGTACTATCAATACTAGTAATACTATCAATATAATAACTTTGTATGGGGGCAGGTGGTTCCTAGACTGATTGTGGTGATCATTCCATAATGTATGCAAATATCAAATCACTATGTAGTACACCTGGAACTAACATAATATTGTATGTCGACTGTATTTCTATTAAAATATCTAGGGATATCTACTACATGTGGGTGTAGATGGATCAATCGATAGAATCAATCTAGGCATGATAGAGAATGGGTAGTCTCTGCCTTCCGAAAACTTTCAGACCTATTGGTGACATAAAATTACACATAGAGTGAAAATTTTCAGAATTAAGAGTTAAACCAGACAGTAGTGCAAAAACCCCTCGTGCTCTCTGTGTTATGATTTAATGCCAAGTAAAGCATCTCGGGGAAGGGACAGATGGATGCAGGTGCAGCCAGGGCAGGTCCTAAGTGGGGCTGTGCAGAGGGGATAAAATTGGATAACAGCGAAGAGAAGGTGTCCATGGAGCGCTAGCTAGATCAGTCTGCCTGGAGGGAGGGGGTCCTTTTAGAAAGAGCATGGGGCACCCAATGAGGAATCCAAAGCACAGTTCTGAATCCCAACCCTGTTCGTTCCTGAGAGCTGTGTACCTTTGCCCAAGGGACTTGACCTTGCTAAGCCTCAGATATTCTTAATCTTTGAAAATGGAATAAAAATACCTAAAAGAGTTACTGTAATGGCTCTAAGAAAGAATACTTACTCACTGGGCATATAGCAGGCCATCAGTAAACACTATTTCCCTTTTCTGTCCAGTAACTCCCCTACATACGAACGAGTTCCATTCCAAGAGTGTGTGCTTGTTAAGTCCAACAAAGTTAGCCTAGGTACCCAACTAACACAGTTGGCTATGTAGTACTGTACTGTAATAGGTTTATAATACTTTTCACACAAATAATACGTAAATAAAAAACACCAAAAAATAAAACATTTAAAATCTTACAGTACAGTACCTTGAAAAGTACAGTAGTACAGTATAACAGCTGGCATACAGGGGCTGGTATGCACATTCGCATCTTTGAAAGTTCGCAGCTTGAAGGTTCGTATGTAGGGGACTTACTGTATAGAGCTTTGTAACACACAGACCCCGTCTACAGGGACTACCCACTTTGATCCTCACCGCAACCTTGTGAGATGGATAAAGCAGGTATAGATATCCTCCTTCTCCAGGTCCTGGGAGATTTCTTCCATTCTTCCTCAGGGAAGTAGAAATGGAACAGTGCTCCATGGTTAGCTTCTAAATAGAAAATTCTACACTACAGTATTTTGGGAAGGTTAATCTGGTAGTGGTGGGCAAATTGGGTTGAAAAATAACTTATTCAGGTGTGCCTCAAAGCAAGTGTTTTGGGTGCTGCTGCTGTTTACAGGGGTGTCAGGTTACTATGCCCAAGGATGGGCTGATGACACAAGTTGACACAGTTTCATCATCACCAACAAGACAGGTGCAGCCGTCCACTTGCTGTCCTGTCTACCTCTTCTTTGCAAAGCAATGATGATCATGAGAACAGCAATGCGAATGGCTAATAGCTCCTGGGTCTGAGTCCCAACAGTGGGTCAGAACTGTGTGTAGATGGTAAGACATTGCAGGTGAGGGCTGTTATGATCAGAGAGGTTTGATAACTTGTCTGGGGTCACACAGCTAGTGCTAGAATACAGATTTGAAGCTGCTCTCCTTCCAAAGTCCAAGCTTGTTCCACTCTGCCTTCAGGGTTTGAGAGGTTGTCTTTTCCCAAGGGAAAGCAAATATTCTGTTCATACAAATCCTGTATAAGAGTCAAATCCCCGATCCTGGCTTCACTCATTGCTTCTAATAAAAGACTTAGCCCATAATACACAGCTCTCTCCTTGCAGCCATCCTGGGGTCATCCTCTAGAGGTCAAGCCACCATCTTTCAGTCCTACCTTGTTATGGGGCTACAGACTGAATCCCTCACACTTGCTAGGTGCCCCCAACCCACTCTCCTCTTGCCAGTCCAATCTCCACACAGACTTCGCTCTGTTTAAGCTGTGATCACATCCTGATGTGAACCAATTCCCGAACCTTCACCATAACCAAGGTCGGCACGACCCTGCCTGTCTCAGCTCCCCTCTGTTTCCTCCTTGTTCTGTGGTCTCCCCTCAGTGCTCCAATGACATACCAATTCTAGGTTTTCCCTACAGATCATGTCATTTCTGGCTGGAGCTGAGCTTTTCCCTTCCCTGTATCTTGGCCTTTCCATGTGCCTAGTTCTTCTTAGTTGGTCTAGCATTGGAAAAGGAAGAGGTTCTCCCCTTGTTCAGGATAGGTACTCCACTCCCAACAAGCATCTCCATAATTCCATAGGCATTTTGCCATGATTTCCCTAGCAACACTATTACAATCATCTGGGTATATTCTTGCCTATTAGACTGTGAATGGCTTGAGCAAAGGCCCTGGGGTCTGTCTGATCACACTTGCAGGATTTCTGGTCTACAGTAGGACTCTAAATATGACGTTTGAATGAGTGCATGAATGGACGAAATGCTGTTGAATAGCCTTCGAGAAAAGTTCCAGCCCTCCAACAGCCACAAAACTATTCACAATTTGGAGACCCACGTAGGGTAATGTGACAACTGTCAGCATAGCCAAGAGCAAAGAATCAGGAGTGATGACCCACCACTCAGAAGTCCTAATCCTCATGTTGAAAGCCAATGAACGTGGATGGAGAGAGACAGTGATCTTGTGTGGGCATTTCAAGTCAGCTCTGACACACAAGCTGCCTGCCTCAGCTCTTATTAAAAACCAGTTTGTAGGGGATTCATGGAGAGAGCACATGGAGTGCTTATGAGGCAGAGAGAGAATGAGCTGTGAATGGAGGCTAAACGTGGGTACCCCCAGGAGAAGCCAGCTTCGGAATACGTGGAGGAGGTGGAGGGGTTGCTCTAGATCACATGAATTTACACATGCTTTCAAGTTACTATCCTGCATGTACTGCAACTCCGCTGCTTATAGGATATAACTCGTATGTCTAGAATTTAGCCCCCTGATACTTTGTGGTTTTTTCTTTTAATTGAAGTATAGTTGATTTACAATGTAGTGTTTCAGGTGTACAGCAAAGTGATTCAGTTATACATATATATGCATATATATCTTTTTTTCAGATTCTTTTCCCCTATAGGTTATTACAAAATATTGAGTATAGTTCTCTGTGCTGTACTATCTATTTTGCATAGCCCCTCCCCCTAATACTTTGACCTCTCTGAGGTACAAAGTAACCAAAATGGGTATATCAAAATTTATGTCCCTTCCTCATAGGAAGGCCCTGCAGGCGCTACTCACAGCCAATTTTTCTTTCTTTACATGCAGTTCTAGGAAGGGATAGGCTTGTATTACAGTGGTTAAGCGTGAAGGCTTTGGAGCCAGGCTGCATGGATTCTAATTTGGCTCTGACATTTATTATCTGAGTCACCAGAAACACAGTATTTATACTCTCTGAGCCTCAGTTTCTTGAACTGAACAGTGGGGATAATAATAGACCATAACTGACGGGGCTGTCGTGAGGATGAAAGCGCTGGGCGGACACTGGCTGTTATTATGAGGTGTGGTTATTTAGTTTCCAAGCTCGGAATGGATTAGAAACAGCAGATGGGCTGGTGCTACAGAGGCTGGTGTGCTGAGAGCCGCGTCAGCTGAGCTCCTGGCAGCAACACAGGCGTCAGAACATAAACACAAATATAAAAAGCCTGGTACTTTGGGGCTGTTGACCCAGTAACTTGAAACAATAAAAAATGCGCTGTCCTCTTGCATCTTTCAGTCTGACCAGGGAGCTGACATTAAACAGCTGAACCTATCATGTCATCTATGATGGGGATTTGAGGGAAAATAAAGCAGCGCGTGGGGGGGAGGTCAGAGAAAGCCTCTCTGGGGAGGAGCCTGGGCTGAGACCCACATGCTGGGGAGCGACCCATGTGGAAATGTGGGGAAGAGTACTGCTGGGAGAGGGGACAGCAGGGGCCAGGCCAGGAGCCTGGGTGTGCTTGGTGGGTGGCCGACACTGGAATGAAAGCTCCCCAAGGCCGGCCTGCTGTATTCACTGCTGTACCCCAGGTACCTAGAAGGATGCTGGGCGGATACTATTTGCTCAATTAATGTGCTGGAATGAAGAATGAATGCAGGGAGATCCGTGTAGCTGCAGCATTGGAAGCAAGAGAGCCGGAGGAAGTGGTCGGCAGGACAGTGGGGTCCTGACCAGGCCCTGGCCCTGTGGCCTAAGGTGAGCAGTCAGATGTCACTCTGAGATCTATGGGAGGCCCCTCAGGGCTTGGAGCAAGTGGATGATGTGAGATGACTCACTTTAAAAGCATCATGCTGGCTGCCAGGTGAGGATATACTACAGGGGACAGAGTGGAAATGGAGAGACCAGGTAGCAGGGTAATCCAGGCTGGAGGTGATGGGCTGGAACCTGGACAGTGAAGGCAGAGGTGGCAATCAGTGGTCAGGTTCTGGGTGTCCACTGTGTTCATGACTGTATAACTGGAAGAAGTGGGGAACTGGAGGACGAGGTAACCAGCAGGAAGGGAGGAGAGGGGTAAAATGTGACCACTGAATATTACTGAGACTTGTGCAGCAATGAACTAGATCCACAGACAGAGACAGGAATAGACATTTAAAACATGGTGTGGAGCATACAGTTCAGAAAGACAAACACCTGTGGCACAATCCCATTTATGTATATTTAAAATTAACCCTCAGACCTCATGTATCTTATAGGGATGCATACATACATACGTGTATATCTAAGGATAGACATCAAGGTCTTTTGAGCTGATGCCTACTAGAGGAAGAAGAATGGAAATTTTCCATTTTCAAAAAAGTGGAATAACAATCAAACAAAAGAGCCTGTGCCAGGCCAGTGGTGGTAACGTGCCATGAATCAAGAAACATGCCAAACTCAAGAGAGTAAAGGATCTTGGCTCCTGAGGCTCAAACACAAATAACACCCTCAGCCTCCAATGACCAATTTTTCTATAAACGTGTATAATTTAGAAAACCTTTTTCCTTTTGTGGTCCCTAGTCTCCAGGATGGTCCTCAGCCATCACTGATTCCTGATGTTTGCGTGTTTAGTCCTTTCTCACATGAAACAGGGTTGACCTGTGAACCAGTGGGATGTTACAGAGGTTCCTTGGCCGTGCGGGACTTTGAGCCTGGGTCATCAGTGACGTTTTGGCTTGTGCCCTGCTCTCGGTCACTTGCTGTTGGGGGAGCAGCTCTGTGGAGAGGTCCACGTGGCCGGGAACTGAGGCCTCCTGCCAACAACCAGAGTAGACTTGCCGGGCACGTGAGTGAACCATCTCTGAATGGTTCCAAGGGGGGCTGGAGGTTTATGGGAGACTTACCCCTCTGGCCATATCTTCGGTGCCACCTCATGAGAGTCTCTGAGCCAGAACATGTGAACACAGTTGACTCTTGACCAACACGGGTTTGAACTGCGTGCGTCCACTCATCAGTGGATTTTTTTCAATAGCAAATACTACAGCAAGTACTGCCCGATCTGCGGTTGGTTGGATCCAAGGATGTGGGACCACGGATACAGAGGGCTGACTGTATGTTATAGTGGATTTTCAACTGGGGGCAGAGGGTCTGCGCCCCTAACCCCCTGCATTGTTCAAGAGTCAACTGTAAACCACTCCCAGAATTCCTGGCTCACAGAAACTGTGTGGATAATAAATGGTTATTGTTTTAAGTTGCTAAGTTTTGGGGTAATTTGTTCCACAATGATAGATTAAATGGGGCCCCATTTAAGTCAGTACTTTGAACTCTGCCCCAGAACTGCCTTCCTGAGAGGTGCTGGGGCCTAAGAGCATTGCTCGGTTTGGGATTGATTCCTCACCTATCGGTAAAGGTGCTAAATGCAATAACTTACGTCAGGATAAGTAACCACCTGGTTCAGGTAAAATCAAGTCCTATAAAATCAGCCCTTGCAAAATCAAGTGCTGGCACTGCAGGCAGGCTTAGCTGCATCTTTAAACAGACCAATTAGTCCTAAGGTTACATGGTTGTTTTCATTAAAGCTCCCTTTTCTTCATCATCCAGACTTCTGAAAAAGCATCACCTTGCTTGGAAACCTCTCCTGTTTGTTCTCTTTACAGAGTTTTTAAAGACAGATGTGCAGTACACATAATAAACAGATGAACTGAAATGAGTGAAATGACTTGTATTTCCTGACTTTTAGTAAGTACTTAAAAATTTCCCACAGGCGAGAAGGGGGGCAGAGAATGGCATGTGACAGGTCCTTTAGGCTGTTAAGGAACTTGACAGGAGCAAATGAACACCTTAGTGCATCACGGAGGAGAAAGCCAAGGTGATGAAGCCAGTATAGCATTTTCTTCCCTGTTGGAAGCGATGTCTGCTAGTTTACCACAATACTTTAAATGTACAGTAAACACAAAACTGTAATGATTAAATTCTGGTAAATCAGAAGACCAGGATGTGAATGGAACATGTAACCTGGGGCAAACACATTTACCTCTGACGGAGTTCAGAATTGGCCAGTAATCTATGATTTGCACTTGCCAGACGGGGTACATGGTGCAGGACACCAGGCTCAAAATGGATGTGGAACCAGTTGAGACAGGAGAGAAACGTGTCCTGGCCTCTGGCGTGAGCTCAGGGATGTGTCACTTCTCCCATGGGGCCACTCGGCCTAAACTGAGATGCTGGAGAGGGCCCTGGGGACACAGCCACGGCTGAGCAGAGGAGGAAGGGGTCTTGATGACAAACAGAACAGGCCGGAGGAAAAAAGGGCCGAGACCAGAGGTTCATCCCCAGAATCTGAGACAGAGAATTCCAGAAAGGGCAGAGGGCAAAACTGTAAGTTCAGAAGCCTGGAAGAGTCTTGGGATTCAGAGAGAAAGAGAAATGTCTTTTTTATGCAAGAGAGGAGTCGTCTGGGGTCACCCCATCTGCTGAACGCTAACAGAAGTGAATACTGACAGCCTTCGCTGAGTAGCCAGGCCCTGTGCCCAGCGATGTGTACACACGGTCCTAACAACGATCCTCGTGTTATTATCCTTCCTGAATGAAGAAACTGCGGCCCAAAGAGAGGCTAAATCACTTGGCCGAGGCCTCGGAACTAAAAGTGCTGGTGGCAGAAGGCAGGCATCTGATCGCGGGCCGAGCTCTCCATCTCTGCATGAGATGACTTCCTCCCCGGGAGGGCGACACTGCAGGGTAGCAGACGTGTCACGCCGGTTCCGGAGACTGAAGAGATGACCTGGGGAAATCTCATTCAGATTCGGAAGCGAGTTCTCGGAAGGATGAACACATCTATTAGATCTGAATCTGTGACAACCACATTTGCCTTAGGAGAGGGCTTATCTTTGTCCCTTTATATCTTAGTCTCACATTCATCCTGAACAGGATGAAGGGAATAGAACATGATGGGGTGTAGGTGCCCCTTCATGGAACCAAGCCAGTCTGTAGCCAGAGTCAAGACCAGAAACCTTTATCTGTTCTGGGCTTTTTTTTTTCCCCCCTTGAGGGCAGAAATTTATTTTATACAGTACCTAATACATAGTAGATCCTTAATATTTCTTGAATTGAAGTCATTTGTTTTCACAATTCTTATGGAAAATTCTTTGGTTTGTTCACACCGTGAAGAGAATTAATTGTGTTCCTGTACCTAATATACCCTCTAGGGATTAGATATGGGGGTTGTGGTTTGGATAGAATTTGGGAGATGGGGCGCCTGGTGAGGAGGGAGTCAGCTTAAGGATGAGAATCAGGACCAGTAACATTTTAAGGCTTTTTCTACTGAAACTCTCTCTTGATGCAGCTATTAAAAGTAAGCAAGGAGTGGTTTCATTTTCAGCTTTTTTCACCGTTCACTTTCAAAGGCAATTTGTTCCCATTTTCTTTCTTGCTCTCCATTCAGTTTCCTATTTCACATCTCTTTTCTGGTTATTTAGTTTTCTGGGATCAATCTTCTGTCTTAATTTCACTGAGTCCTATGGTCTCCCCCCCACTTCTGAAGCTGTTCGCCTGTCATTTTCCAAGGGTCAAAGAGGTTAAATTGATCAATATATATTTTAGGAGGAAGGAAAAAAGGAAAAAAAAAACTTTACTTGGATATTTAAAAGTTTGGCTTCATAGAATGCCAGGCTTCATTCACGTAATGATGAAACACTATTTTGATTTTGGCATCGTCAGAGAGCTTACTCATGTCAAGGTTTCAAAAGCGATAAACTATAAAGATAGAGGGTTATCTACTGTGAAAGAGATTTTTTTTTTTTCTGGTGTGAGAAAAAGAACACTGCTGCCAGGAAATAGTCTGGGTCTCACAGAGGATCACTCCCTTTGTGAGTGTGAAAATCAGTAGGACTGGTCAACCTTAGAAAAGAGGAATTAGCTCAGGGACTGCAAACCGTACCTAAGAAAAACAGGCATTAGAAATAAATCCAAATTCCATTAATGTAACCCACATCCCAATTTTCTTCTTTCTGAATGATTCCAACTATTTACTACAATACAGCAAGTAAAGTGACATTGTACACTTTATACATATGTTTATATACATAAGCTTATATGTGCAGCTCTTATCTCCAAGGTATCACAGTCCTTGGAGTTAGGTCTCTGTTGTGGGTAAATCGTGTCCCTTTCAAAATCATATGTTGAAGTCCTAACCCCCAGTACCTCAGGAGATGACTTTTTTTGGAGATAGGGTCTTTTTTAAAAAATTGAAGTATAGTTGATTTACAATGTTGTATTAGTTTCAGGTGTACAGCAAAGTGACTCAGTAATACATACATATTTATCTTTTTTTTTTCATATTCTTTTCCGTCATAGGTCATTATAGAGTATTGAGTAGAGTTCCCTGTGCTATACAGTAGGTCCTTGTTGGTTATCTATTTTATATATAGTAGTATGTATTTGTCAGTCCCAGCCTCCTAGTTTATCCCTTCCGTCCTCCCACTTTGGTAACCATGAGTTTTTTTTTTTTTCTATGTCTGTGGGTCTATTTCTGTTTTGTATATATGTTCATTTGTATCATTTTTTTTAGATTCCACATATAAGTGATATCATATGATATTTGTCTTTCTCTGTCTGGCTTTCTTCACTTAGTATGATAATCGCTAGGTCAATCCGTGTTGCTGCAAATGGCATTATTTCATTCTTTTTAATGGCTGAGTAATATTCCATTGTGTATATATACCACATCTTCTTTATCCATTCATCAGTTAAGGACACTTCAGTTGCTTCCATGTCTTGGCTATTGTAAATAGTAGTGCAATGAACATTGGGGTGCATGTATCTTTTTATGGTTTTCTCCAGATATATGCCCAGGAGTGGGATTGCAGGATCATATGGTAGCTCTGTTTTTAGTTTTTTAAGGAACTTCCATACTGTTCTCTAGTGGTTGTACCAATTTACATTCCCACCAACAGTGTAGGAGGGTTTCTTTGTCTCCACACCTTCTCTAGCATTTATTATTCGTAGACTTTTTGATGATGGCCATTCTGACCAGTGTGAGGTGGTACTTCATCATAGTTTTGATGTGCATTTCTCTAATAATTAGCAATGTTGAACATCTTTTCATGTGCCTATTGGCCATCTGTAAGAATCACCTTGTCATTGAGAGGGTCCCTGGTGTGCTTCTACCTTGCACCTTTGTGGTGACCAGAGGGACCCACCAAGCCTTCTGCCTAGGCACCGAGGGATTGGAACCTGTCCACAGTATTCCCAGAGGAAACAGTGAAAGTGGCTCTCATTCTAACAGTTGAGTTTGGTTGCATTTAACAAACAATGGGGTGCCCTTTTATCATATTTGTTTTCTTTTCAAAAACTCTTTGAATTCTTTACATCTGGGGTATAAATCTCAGAGGCAGCAGAGCCATTGAAAGCCAGGCTCTGGGGCCATAGAACCTGGGTCTGAACCTCACATGCCATTAACTAACCTCTCTGTGCTTTTCAGTTTCCCTGTCTCGAAAATGGGAATAATAAGAATATTTACGTCGTCAGATTGATGCAGATATTAAGAGAGTTAATACATGTAAAATCTTTCACAGTGCCTGGTGGTGAGCTCAGAAACATTACCTATTAGAATATCTCCAGTTGTACCTAATAATGTGATTGAGGAAGAAAATAGGACTTACCAGCCAAAGTATGAACCACCTGATAAGATAGAAGCAAACTTGAAGAAAAAACATATACTACTCTTTGACCTCTTCATGTCTCATAGTTTGGGAATATATAATAATATTTAAAAGATAGTTTGGTTTGGAGCAGGATGTAGGGCTTGGAAGTATCCCTGAGCAGTATGGTTGGTTCTAACATTTCAGTAGAAATAAAAAAGGTGAACGTGAAGGTCAAAGTAAATTTTTCGAAGAGAAAAGAACCACCACCAAGAATTCTTAAACATACTTGCTCAATACCTTTCCTGTAAAAGAAAGATAAGAGCATCTTCTTATGGGATTTCAAGAGTTAATATCTTCCGTAAAGCAATGGTTTCAAATAATGAGGTGTCCTTCCAATTTAATGAAAACATTAACATACAGTTCCAATAATAGATACCCAAGATAATCTTAGACTACATATTTAGAATCTCTGTGGATGAAAATTATTAGATAAGCCAAGCCCAGGGATGATGCTCTTGGCCACCTCGTCTTCTAGGAAACTGCGTCTCAAAACTTTGATCTTAATGATGCCGAGCAATGGTTTTGATTCTGGTAGAAAGCTACAGCAGGTGTACTTAATAGCAACATTTGTCTGATTAGGGATTTCATGGCTTAGATTACTTTACTCCCTTGTTTGTTTCTTAAATCTTTTAGTTGCACAAATAATTTTAAAAGCATGAAAAATAATGAGCTTCTCCCATAAAAGCGTCCTTATTCTCCATTGCTGTCTCAGATGGCAGGGCCACTGTGACTTTGCTCTGACCCATGGACGGCCCAGCCTGTCAATATGGGGGGTAGTTACGAGGCAAGAAGACTGTGGTTTGGTGCATTTGTTCTCTGTGCTTTATATTAGTTATTGAACCAGATCGCTCCAGGGCCTTGACTAATGTGTCAATGGTATGGTTTCCATAGCAACAGGGATCAATTTTTTAAAAATCAACATCTGTATAGCATAGGGAACTCTACTCAATATTCTGTAATGGCCTATACGGGAAAAGAATCTGAAAAAGAATGGATATATGTATATGTACAACTGAATCACTTTGCTGTACACCTGAAACTAACACAACACTGTAAATCAACTATACTCCAATATAAGATAAAAAGTTAAAAAATCAACAGCTTCCCTATAAAGCCAAACATTAAGAAATTAAGTTATCTCCCAAGCCAATTCAAAATAGATTTGATCAACTATAAATATGCTTTATTACCTGGTCAAGTTATTTACATTATTATATCAGTAAAAAGATTTTTCTGCGAATTTTCCAAATCTAAAACACATAAACGACAACAACGAATCTTAAACGCAGAGTATTTCCTCTGAAGAAAACTATCAAGTATTACAATAATTTGGTCTCTGATGAAAACCTTTTTGGAAAGGTATCATTTTCTTTGTGGACTCAAGTTACTCATAATTAAAGGTTCTGACTTGTTGCTAATAAAGGATACCAGAAATGATCTGAGTCACTGCTAAAATTAACACCGAATTTTGATTGAACGAAAGAACTAATCACATTTGTCTCATTTCATTTAAACCCGGACATGATGCTTTGGAACGTCCTACCTTAATTTGAAGATGTATTTATAAGATGTTTCCACTAAGTTCTTGATATTGTTAGGGGGCAGCCTTATATGATGAATGGGATATAGCTCCTTGCTTGATTCCTTGGGTGGATCTCCAACAATAGAGAAGGTAGGCTGGAGGGTGGGCCGCTTGGGCCGCCATGCTCCACTCCGCCCACTTCCTAAACCCACCATTTTTTCCCATGATAACCACTACATTCCAGTCTATACACTTTGGGTTGGGTATAGACTAGTCCCCCCTCCGCTCCCCCCTCCGCTCCCCCCACTGCTGTTAGGGTTTCACAGAATTCTTTCTTTGTGCTTCACACATGGCTGTCTACATTGCCTGGCTATGTCTACAGCCTGGCTTTTCAAGCTCTGCAGATGAGTGGATCTAGTTAGTCTGGCATTGTTTTTTTTTTTTTTTTTTTTTTACAGGGGAATAGCCAAGCATCAACGCCTACATTGGTCAAAGTATAGAAGGAAAAAATAACACATTCGTTAAGGAACAGTTAAAAGTGGCTCTAAGGAAAGACAGTTTCAAGGAAAAGGTTAAGAAAAAGAAGCACTGACAGTCCTAGGGTCTGGAATCCTTAGGCATGGGACCATTCAGCATCATTTCCTGGCTCTGTGCCAGTCATCTGTCTGTCTGCCTTCAGGTTTATTCTTTGCCCTTCCTCTGCTCTGCATCATGGGGCTATTTGCAAACCCCATGTCAGCCTCCTGTACAGTTGGCTTGAGTTAGGTTGAGTGGCTGGGAAGCTTGGTGGGAAAATGAAGGGAGAAGCCAGGGTATTTCTCCCTCTCTCTGCTGCAGTTACCTCAGTGGTTGTAGGAGTGATGCAGCTGTGGCTTTGGGTCCTAGTTACACAGCTTTTCCCCTGTATCTCCACCCCCCAGCTCCAGGGTGGTGTAGGTTTCCTGCTGCTACTCTGTTTTTCAGCTCTTGCCACCATCTTTGTAACTAATTCCCTATATGAAATTACCTCTATTGAATCACGTGGCATGGGTTCTGTTTTCCTCACAGGACTATGGCTGTTATAGCTCCATTATCTTACTCTAGATAATTTTACTGGTCAGAACAACTTTTCTTTATTAAACAACACTTTTTTTCCTACATAGGACATCATCATCTCTGAGTTAATGTTGAATTGAGTTGAGTGTGTGTGGTTGACTCAATATAATATATAATTGATTGTATTGAATATCACATAGATAAAACATTTGGCATAAGTACCAGTTTATTCTTTGTTCTTAAAAAGAAATCTGCTATTTTCTATCTTTCTAAGAAGATCATTTTAAGATGGGTGAGGTGTTAGTAACTATTAGACTAAATAGTACTATAAATCACATTGGAAAAAAATGTGTCTTACCGAAGACCACCTGTCTACACTTTTTGTGGTCCACATGATATTTTGTTTCTTTAAGGAAAACAAATTCATTTACTTAACTCCTAAAACACAGATGGTATATGCTAGGAAAAGCATCAGAAGAGATGCAGCTTTACAACAATATCAGAGAAGTGAATTTCACATTACACAAAGATTTTCCATGCCACCAATCAAATATCTCCATGTTCAGGAACAGGCTGACCAAGGTGCTTTGCCTATTAGATTTACCACTCAATGTACAATTGCTTGAGCATCCCTACAAACCTTACAGGGCTAGTTAATAAACCTAACAGGACAGGAACTCTGAAAAAGAGGCACAAGCCAATATTTCATCATTTGTGGAAAGTCATGGCACGATTTAAATTTACATTCTGGAGATAACTGCTCTTATCCTTCAAAGCTGCGGTCAGTCGGCGCCTCCTCAGGGAATCAAATCCTCTCTGTTACAGTCAAGTCTCACAGACCCCGCCTGCCCTCAGCTGCATATCACACTTAAGTCCACACGTGTTTGCTGAATTATTAGAAGCATCTCTCTCTCCCACTGCATAGAAAGCCACGTGAGGGCAGGAACCGTTTCTAATGTTGCTTATTTTTATTTTCCTAGTGGATAGCACATCATCAATACTTAATGCAAGCCGAGTGAATGAGTAAAGAATAGACATAGAACTTCTCAAGCTGAGGAAGTAGCCATGGCACTGGAACTGGCCCCAATTTCTGTGTGAAGTGATTCTTCTGACCTCTGCTTGCATTTGTCCTAGTCTGAGGCAAATTCACTTGGCCAATTATTTCATCCCTACCAGCCCTCAAAAGGGACTGTTTGTTCATGGTGTGTTTCTAATTGTAGTATTATAAAACAGAGGATTTTGATAGGTCGACATTTTAAAAGAAAAGTATAGATATATCAAGGTGAATGAATTACATGGGATGACAGTAATCCAAGTTCAAGGAACGGAAAGACTGAAGGGGGAATCCAACATGGAAGAAAAGGTGAGAAAGTTTTCCTTAAACTGCAGCACAGGAAGCAAACTGTCAATCAAGTAAGAAGTTACCATATCTGCCCTTCGTATTGAAAAAAAAAAGCATTTTTGGGTTAGCAGACCCTAGACAGCAAATGAAGAAAGCTCATCTTATTTCTACGTGTGTAGCCTATGCTGTAGGACTAATGTCATTTGTCTAGAGCTTATTCAAGCATTAATACTCTAATTAGAATAAAATAAGTGAATTAGAATGTGATGGCCAGTAGTTTTCTCAAAGTGGTTTTTAATTTCAGCACTCAAAAGCGTCATAATACACACATAGACAAATACATACATAAAGATATTTCTGAGGGAGGAAATCACTATAATAGAGTAGAAATGGACATCTAATAAGTTGGTATTTTACAAGTCTCAAATGGTTGAGTTTTAAATTTTGGTGGAAAATGTGTCTTTTGATGAATGTATTAGAAAACTTTTGGAGAGGAGTTATCCAAGTATCTTGAAATTGGTATACGGGTTCTTCATTTTCATTTTTCTTTTGTTTACTGATTTATTGTTTGGTCTAACTCTCTGACTTTAATTTTAAATGTATCCACTAAAATCTTTGGTAATTCCAAAACCTCTTTGGTTTACAAAGAAGAAACCGATTGACCGAATTAACTGAATTGACCGATTAACTGAATGTTAATCGAATTAACTGATTGACCGATTAACTGAATGTTCATTTTCTTGGAGATTTAGGTTATTAGAATTATCGAGATATTTTATGGGAAATGCAAGACGGTAGAAAAACATATGGAAATTGCTCTACTAGAGGGAAGTGGTTCCCAATGGCATTTTACATTCTTGTTAGTGATTCGTTGGTTTTTAAGATGCTCCATCTGTAGAGCATCTGACCAAAGTCAACTAACCTTGAACTCAGATCAGACCTTCTTGGGAAGAAAAAAAAAAATTTCCCCTTTCAGAGATGACTTTTACTGCTTTTTTTTTTTTTAATTTCCTTTAAACTCCTTGGCTCTTCAATACGTTGTATCAAATCATGGTGCTCTGGCATTGTGACCAAGCCTATATACAGCCTCGGAGCAGGTTTTCCGATTGGTGCAAAGGCTGTTCTGAGTTAACATCACACCACTGACCGGTTTCCCTTGTGATACTCATTAACCAGTTACCTGAATGGAGATACCTGGGTGGCTTCTGACCATGGCAAGGGGTTGGTTTTCCTCGAGTGAACTGGCCAACTCTTATCCTCAACCTGCAGCCTTGACCCCACTAGCCTTGTGTTTCAACGGACTGAGCCAGGCGAGAGGTGACACAAAAGGGCGTGCTGAGATTAGAAGCAAAACCATTGCAAATGTTCACAGAGAAGAGGATAAATTAATATTAATCCCTTAACACATACTCATTTATCAAACTTCAGTGATATCGTCTTACATAAAGAAAGATGGTGATTGGGTGAATAATTTTATCTTTAAGTGTATGAACAATTTTGGAGGATGCTGAGCAATTTTCTTTATTGCCACAGAACTATAAGCAACAGAATAAAATTACAGGTAAGAGAGAGTTTACAATAAGTAAATAAGCACTTGGAATCTCTTTAAACCATTCGAGACAGATGGTGACATGTTGCTCTCTTGATGTCTGGGGCCATTTGCCTACTTAACCATGGAAGGGTTCGTCTATGTATACTACTGTGTTCCCACCAAAGTTAGGTTCTATGGTCAGCCCTTAGGAGACTAAAGGTCTTCTCCAAGTCTATTAGTTGTAAACCAAATATACAGCATAGAAAATAAGCTAATTCTTTAAAAAATTAAAAGTCATAAGAAATTGCTTTAGCTCAGATTTTTGAGTAAACAATCCTTTAAACTTCCTTAACTCCTGCAATGGTATGTCCAAGAGTTCTACTCTAAATTTTCCAAATGGAAATATTTAAACCATTGAAATATGGATGCTTAAATGATGATAGTAAGATATCTGATATTTCAGTCACACACACTAAGCTTTTATGTCATTGTGACTCTGGCACAGAGCTTCCAAAACTCTTGGAATTTCCTAAGTGATGAGAGCAATAAAGGTGTCTTTTGTTATGTTAATAAGGTGCCTTTTGGACTGCACCTAAGGATGGGGGCTGGTTGGCAGGAAAACCAGTCAAGACATGAGAGGGTTGGAACTTACAGTCCCACTTCCTGACCTCTGGGGAAGGGAGAAAGCTGAGGTTGAGTTCAGTCACCAATGGCCAATGTTTTAAGCAATTGTGCCTATGTAATGAAGCCCCAATAAGACCCCAGAAGGACGGGGTTTGGAGAGCTTCAGGGTTGGTGAGCACAGGGAGATGTGGGGAGGCGTGCCTGGAGAGGGCATGGAAGCTCTGTGCCTCATACCTTGCCCGTCTGTCACTTCATGTAGCCATTGGTGGGTATCCTTTTGTATCCTTTGTAATAAATCAGCAATCTAGTGAGTAAACTGGCTTCCTGAGTTCTGTGAGCCTCTGACAAATTAACTGCACCCAAGGAGGGGCTGTGGGAACCTCTGATTTATAATCTGGTCAGAAATGTAGGTGACAACCTGGATTTGAGATTGGCATCTGAAGTGGGGGAGGGAGGGTGGCAGTCTTGAAGGACTGAGCCCTTAACCTGTGTGGTCTGACTCTATCTCCAGATAGACAGTGTCAGAATTAAGTTAAACTGTAGGACCCTGACTTGGGGATTGAGAATTGCTCAATGGTATAGGGAAACAGCCATCCCCCGACCGCTTGGAATTGGGTTCAGAACCCTTTTTAGTTATCTCTTTGGGATTCTCATAAGCTAGGCTCTAGTAAGATGGAAAAAAAAAAAAAAAATGGCTGAGGGGACTCTATGGCTTAGATGAAGTTATTTCATCCAAGACTTTTTGCTTGGGACTTTTTATTTCCACCCCTGTCAGATTGTACTGAAGAAGGAAAACTATTTTCAACATTATTATTATGAGAAGACACTTCATCTCTTGACCTTAACATTAGGTACATGTTTATTTTGTTTTTCTCAATATACGAAGGCTATAGGCAGTGGTTTATGCCTTGCGAATGCATAGGTATTTTATTTTAAGGAAGGAAATGGTCAAATGTCGAAAACATAAAAGGATCAAACATAGTTTAGAATAAAGCTATCTTCCTAAAAAGATACTATCTTAGAAACACTTCCTTTCTTATTGTACATTAGAACCATGTTTATATGATGCCACTCAAGGGACGGGAATAAAAGGCCCTGTAGGGCACAGTCTCTGCTCAAAAGCCTCTGATACCAAACTGTCAAAACATGATATTTGATGTTAAGTGGTGTGAACAGGTTTTATTTTAACTGACACATTGGAAGTTGAGTAATAGGATGAGTGAAAGATCAGTGAATGTACTTCAATGAAAGTTGAACAATATTCTAATAAGTAAAATAAGAAAACTATTTCACACTAGACAGTTCAGTCACACTTAATGATTTTAAAGCAAAAAGTTATTTGACTTATGTCCCTAGTGCCACAGCCTTGTGTTCAAATAAATGGAAAGTCTCAGAATTGTTTACGAGAAACATGTGAAAGAACTGTTTGAGATAATGATAAATACAAGATAAGGAAATTCTCAAAGGGTCTATAAATTGCTAAAGGGTTGAGGTACTTCTGCCCAAGGTAGAGTCACAAGGGATCAGATTTATCTCCTGCCTGAAACAACCAAAAACACTGGACAAAATATATGAAACAACAGTTTTCAAAGCACTAGACATCAGGCAATGAAAACCAGTGATTCCTGAGAGATGGGAAAGAAATGAGGAAAACCTGTCGATTTCACTCACTTATTCCAAAGAGAGTTTCCAGGCTACGGCACAGGGAGGGGAAAATCCAGGCAGAGCCCAGCTGAGCTGACTGCGTGAGTGTAGGAGACCAAAGTCCAAGGAGACCAGGGCAGATGGAGTTCTCAGGACAGAGTACCCAAGAGAAGAGAGCTATACAGAGAGAATCCCAGAGAGGTGCAGAGGGTCTGACCAGCAAATGCATGTGAAGAAACTACCCAAGTCTGGGGGAAAGCACATCTGAAAAGATGAGCAAACAACATGTGGTGCTCATTCAGAGCCGAGACTAGCACTTGTCCTTACCAGGCAGATTGGAACAGTTCAGAATTCATGGGACACTGGGTGGAGTCCTTAGGAAGGTCTTAACTTCAGTAGTGGGAAGAACTAGCTAGTGCTGCTCTGGACCCATCTTACAAATCATGAAAGCACGACTCAAAAAAAAAAAATCAAGCTGTTTCCAAGTGATTTATTTATATCACAGAACAAAGCTCAAGAATCTCTTTTAGAAATACAAAAATATCCAGCACTCAACAAGGTAAAATTCACAGTGTCTAGTAACCAATCAAGAAGATCAGTAGAGACACTGAAGATATAAAAGGGCCCCAAACTGAATAGAGAGAAAATTAATATGTGTGAGATGAAAAATACACTGGATGGGATGAATGGAAGACTAGATATTGCAGAAGGAAAGATGAGTGGATTTCGAGACACAGAAATAGAAACTATCTGAAATGAAATAGAGAAAAAAGAATCCCTCAAAGACAAAAGAGCATTGGTGAGCTGGGACTATGTTAAGCAGCCTAATATTTGTGTAGTTGGAGCCCCTGAAGGGGTTACTGAAGAAATAATGGCTGAAATTTGGTGAAAATTATTAAATCTACTAATCTAAGAAGCGCAATGAATTCCAAACATGAGAAATATGAGGAAAACTACACCAAGGCATAATCTAACTGTACAGAGCTGGTAACAAAGGGGAAATCTTAAAAGCAGCCAAAGAAAGAGGATGTTGTTTACAGAGGAAGAAAGATAAGAATGGCAGATTTCTCACAGAAGCAATGTAACCAAAAAGATCTATCTTTAAAGTACGTAAAGAAGAAAAAGTCCTATCAACCTAGAAATCTATACCTGGGGAAAATATCTCTCAAAAGCGAAGGTGAAATAAAGATGTTTCACTCTGAAGGAACTGCTCTAACATCTCATTTCTTTTCTTTTCCAGAAAGTGCAAATCGTTAGAGGTCTACTGAATAGGCAGAATAATGGCCCCCAAAGATGGCTATGTCCTAATCTCCAGAATCTGTGAATAGGATACAGTCAGTTCAGGCTGCTATAACAAGTACCACAGACTGTGAAGCTTAAACAACAAACATTTATTTCTCAGTTTTAGAGAATGGAAGTCTGAGATCAGGGTGCCGGGGTGGTCGGGTTCTGTGAGAGCAGACTGTCCGCTCACCCTTGTACCCTCACATGGTGGAAGGACAGCTGGAGAGCTCTGTGGGGTCTCCCGTATGAGGGCACTAATCCCACCCTGAAGGGCTCCACTCTCATGATTTAGGCACCTCCCAAAGGCCCTGCCTCCTAATACCATCACCTTGGGGGTTAGGATTTCAACATATGAATTCTGAAGGGAAAACAAACATTCAGTCCATAAGGTAGCTTATGTGGCAAAAGGGACTTTGCAGGAGTGATTGAGATAAAAATCTTGAAATCAGGAGATTATCCTAATTAGGTAGGTCAAAGGTAATTATAGGGGTCCTTATAGGTGAGAGGAAAACAGGGGAGTCAGAGCCAGAGACTGATTTGAAGATGAAGGAGGGGCCATGAGCCAAGGAATGTTTTTTTGTTGGGGGGGGGTCTCCAGAAGCTGAAAAAGGAAGGGAAACCTCTCCCCTAGAGCCTCCAGAAGGAATACAGCCCTGCCAACACCTTGACTTTAGCCCAGTGACACCCATTTTGGACTCCTGGCTTCCAGAAATGTAGGCTAACAAATGTGTGCTGTTTTAAGCCCCTACGTTGGTGGTAATTTGTTATAGCAGCAATAGGAATTTAATATACTCACGTTCAGGGGATGACATTTGTGTTCTCATTGACCAAGGAGGTCGATTTTACACGTGTCAGATATTTTCAAAACTTTACCTATTTGTTGATGACCACACTGATAATTCCTTTGTTTGGTTAACCTTGAAAATGTATTCAACATTTTTCTGCTTCAAAAGTATTTTAGACATTGGTTACTTGAAAATTTAAAAATTCTGATTGCAAATCAACTATACTTCAACTAAAAAAAAAACAATGTTGTGTTAATTTCTGCTGTACAGCAAAGTGATTGTTATATATATATATATATATATTCTTTTTTATATTCTTTTCTATTATGGTTTATCACAGGCTATTGAACACAGTTCCCTGTGGATACAGTAGGACCTTGTTTATCCACTCTATATATAATAGTTTGCATCTTCTAACCCCAAATTCCCACTCCATCCCTCTCCCAAGCCCCCAGCTTGGCAACCACAAGTCTGTTCTCTATGTCTGTGAGTCTGTTTTGTAGATAAATTCGTGTCATATTTTTAGATTCCATATATAAGAGGTATCAGATGGTATGTCTTTCTCTGACTTACTTCATTTAGTATGATAATCTCTAGATCCACCCATGTTGCTGCAAATGGCATTATTTCATTCTTTTTTATGGCTGAGAAGTATTCCATTGTATATATGCACCACATAAAACTTCTGGTTGTTAAAACTTTGCCGTTGGAAGCAAAGCACTTAGATCTATAGTTCTCTCCCTGAAGAATGTCTTTCTTATGGTCCTAGCCATTCATCTCTCTTTTATAGTAAATCATGCAGAACCCAGTATGGGAATCTCAGAGTCTGTATTTGATGGGACTACATTCTCCAGTGGGGTCATTTTTACTTTTTTCCCCATTTCATATTTTTTTAAACAACAATAAGAAAGAGAGTGGGGAATGTCTGGTGTTGTAGCTGGGACTTCAGTGCTACTGTTAAGAGAAAATGCAATTTGAGGGAGGCAAAAAAAAAAAAAAAGCTACAGAATGAACAAGAAGTAGTCTCCTAACCAAGTCAAGTACTTAGCATCGGCCAACAAAACACATGAAGATTGAGAAAGGGAAGTTAAGAGAGTTCACAATTTGAGAAACAGAAAGTCTAAGACAGTTTAATCCTGGTTTTATTGAAGTATAGTTAATTTACAATGTGGCACGTGTACAGCAAAGTGATTCAGTTACCTATCTCTCTATACATATCTATATATACATATATATTTTTCAGATTCTTTTCCATCATAGGCTATTACAAGATATTGAATGTAGTTCCCTGTGCTATACAGTAGGTCCTAGTTGTTTACCTGTTTCATATATAGTAGTGTGTATTTGTTAATCCCAAATTCCTAATTTATCCCTCCTTCCCCCGCTTCCCCTTTGGTAACCGTAAGTTTGTTTTCTATGTCTGGTGAGTCTATTTCTGTTTTGTATATAAGTTCATTTGTATCTTTTTTGTAGGTTCCACATATAAGTGATATCATATGATATTTGTCTTTCTTTGTCTGACTTAGTATGACAGTCTCTAGGTCCATCCATGTTGCTGTAGTTGAAGCCTGTTGAGGAAAAAAGCGTTTGTAGGTTCTGTGGAATTTGAGGATATGGAGTTATAAATAAGGATATTTTCTATAGCATCTTTTCTCTCCCCTGTATGGCCTCCAAGCATTGAGAGGAAGGTTTTGAGTGACAGCTTCTCAGGAGGCAACATGTTCCTTTTTAAAAAAGCCCCCAGGGGCTTCCCTGGTGGCGCAGTGGTTGAGAATCTGCCTGCCAGTGCAGGGGACACGGGTTCGAGCCCTGGTCTGGGAAGATCCCACATGCCGCGGAGCAACTGGGCCCGTGAGCCACAACTACTGAGCCTGCGCGTCTGGAGCCTGTGCTCTGCAACAAGAGAGGCCGCGATAGTGAGAGGCCCGCGCACCGCGATGAAGAGTGGCCCCCGCTTGCCACAACTAGAGAAAGCCCTCGCACAGAAACGAAGACCCAACACAGCCAAAAAATTAAAAAAAAAAAAAAAAAAAAGCCCCCAGTTAGCACTGTCCTCCTGTTTGCTGTAGTCGTTGGTACCAGACTCTTCCTAAGCAAGTCCTCTGTTTAGATGTTTGAGGCACTTCTGAGATGGACTCAGTTATAACATCTGAAGGAACACTGTCAGACCTCTTATTCTTATAGCTTGATCTTTCTGCTCGAGCATGAACCCAAAAAAGCCAGGGATGACCTTTGGTATTTTTTCTTCTTTTGTCCACCAGTAGTTTAGTTCAACCTACTAGTTGGAGGTTTCTTTCAAACATGGAAGAAATTTCAGCACCAAATTATATCCTCACTCAATGAACTCAACTCTTCCTTGACAGCTTTAAATGAGTAGCCAGTCTTTAACAGGTGAACTTCTGTATCTTCATAATCTCCTCAGGGTTTTTGGTTTTTTTTTCTTTTCAAGGGGCAGAAACATTTTCCTCTCTCAATATTGTAAGACACAATTTAACATGAGAAGAATCTTGAAACAACTGCATGTAGTGTTTTTCTTAGATCCTTATGTTGACCTGAAACTTCTAAACCCTTCTCTAAACTTTTTCATCCAGTTTTTCTCCAAACACATTAGACTCCCTTTTGCTCTAGACCAGAGTTCTCCATCAGAAACAATATGTTAGCCACAAATGTAAGTGAAAATTCTAGTAGCTTCATTAAAAAACAGAGGTGCAATTAATTTTAGGAATATATTTAAAACAATCTATCAAAAAGTATTATTCTTTTTACATGTAATCAGTATAAAATTAGTAAGGGATTATCGTCCATTTTCTCTTTTTATACTGAGGCTTGAGATCCAGTGTGCATTTTATGTCAGTGGCACATTTCAGTTCAGATGAGCCTCATTCCAAACGCTCAACAGCCGCTCTTGAGAAGTGGTTCAGGTGTTAAAGCACATGGCGCTAATTTCTCTCGCTTCACAGCCCCCCAGGAAAGTCCTCCCCTGAGAATTACTTCATTTCCAGTGTCTTGAGTTTTCCATTGGATTCTTTTTGTCTTCCTTTAAACTGCACAGGCCTTCCTGAAAGCCCTTGGCTTGCATGTAACTGCTTTGGGTGCAATTGATCAATTTTCTGTTCCCCATAAGCTCTGTGAGTAAAACCTAGGTCTCTTCACTGCCTTAGACGTTGCTGATAACTCTCTCCTTCCCTCCTGGGGTGCTTTCACAGCTGCCTGCTCATTCCCTCTTTTCTTCGCCTTTGCAGATTCATCCCAATAGAGGGAGGTGGGTACAGGCAGTGGTTCTCCAACCTGAGCACCTCAGAGCCCCCAGAGGACATGTTAACATACTGCTGGGCCCACTTCCAGAGCTGCAGATTCCAGAGATCTGGGGTGAAGCTGGAGATCTGCATTTCTAATAAGTCCCCAGGTGGTGCTGTTGGTCTGGGAACCCTGCTTGGAGATCCCCTAAGTGTCAGTCCTTGGCCCTCTGGCCTTTCCCCCAGGAGGTGCCTCCCCTGCAGCCACACTCCCTTTTCTGGCCCACAGAGCCCCAAGGTGGGCTGTGCTTCAGGGCCACCTGGCATCAGCCTGAGTCAGTCCTGGCCAAGGGTAAAGGCACTTTCTCTGGCCAGTGATGGGTTCTGGCAAATGAGATGCGGGGGATGGCGGAGCTTCTAGGAACTTTTCATGCTTTGTAAAAGGGACCCAAGACAGGCTGGTTATTTTCCTGCTTCTGGACATTGTTGCCTAGCTGCATCCCTTAGGGCTAGAGTCAGCATGCTGGGCCCCTGAGGGCAACGGCCGAAGAGGTCAAGCTTGCACTGACTACAGACACAGAGAGGAGAGATGGAAGGGAGCAGGTTATGAAGGATGTCACACAGCCACCGGAAGAAACCGTCCTGGGGCCTCCCTCCCGTGCTGTGTGCGGCAGTAAGTATACACTTTGTTTAGGCCACTTTTAACTTCGTGCAGGAAACCTCCTGACACTCCATCTGAGGGCTTTCATCTCTTCCCTCTCTAATCGCTATGTCTGGTTGGTGATTTCCTGAAGTCCGCTCTCAACTCCACTTCTTCCTCGACTGAATTCTCTCTCCCCTCCCTGCCTTTCTTCCTCTGCCAAAGATGAGGGGAGGCCAGTCCCTAACACTTTGGGGGCTTAGAACAGGAACACAAATGGAGGGTCCTCGCGCGTCTCTCTTCCCACACCTGGATGCGTCCCATGCGGGAGTGGGATGCATGTGGGCACCTGCGTGTGAGTCCAGCCTCTGCCCTAACTCCCCACCCCCTGGCCATCCCCGTCAGAGGATTGAGGACCCCGGTGCCTGGTCAGCCACAGGAGGGCGACCTCGGGAAGAGCTAGGCAGGGATTGGAAGTCGGCTCAGGGACGCTTGATTGGGAACTGCAGCTTCGCAGGTACGAGGAGCGTGGTCTACAGGTGGGGCGATGGGAAGCATGGACTTCAGGGAGCCCACAGACACCTCATGCTGCTGTGGGGGGCATGGCCAGAGGAAGGCCACAGTGGGCCCTCTAATCCAGGGCGCCCGGGGCAGTGGCCCCAGCTGCTCAGGTGTCAGAAATGGATGAAGGATGCCGATGTGATGTGATTGAGCCGATTCTTGGACTCTTTGAGTCACATCCAGTAAAGGCTTCCGCGGCTGCATAGGAATGTGTCACATCTAACGCTTTGATCCTGCTTTGGAACATGATAGTACCCTAGCATATTGATTTTGTGAAAAGATCTGGGAATTTTTGTTTGAGGTTTTATATTTTATTGTACTATGTACAATCAGGCATTTAAACCTTAGTGGTAAGAGTTTCCCTATTGTATTATTTCTGATACCCTTATTCCTTCTTTTTCCTTGGATGCATTTGCTGAAATAAATTCTCTAGTTATTTTTTCAGAAAGGACCTCATTTAGTAAACTTTATTCAAAACACTCTGTTTTCCCACATTAAATTTGAGTATGAACTAGATACAAACTACTATTCATTTTCCCTCTGCACTTGGGAAGGTTGGCCCCAGGCGTGCTGGCACACAGCATTACTGATGACAAGTCTGGCCCACCTCGTCCTCACTCCCTTGTAATTAATCTGTGTCCACCCCTCCCTCTGCCTGGAAGATGTTATACGTGCATAAGTTGATTTATATCTGAATATTCTGGAGGTGAACCATGCTGTGCCCTTCAGCTCAGGGAAATTTTCTTTAAAGTCACTCACTATTTTCTCTCCTCCAGTTTCTGCTCTTCTAAAACTCCTATTAGACAGATGTTTAAGATTTGGCTCTATTTTCAATTCTTACGTGTCCTGACTCATCCCATTCTATCCATCCCTGCATTTGTTTACGTGATATTTTAGAGCTTCCTTCCAGAGTATTCATTCTTTGAGTCGGTTTCATTCTGCTCTCCAGACTTTAAGCTGAGACTGTATATTTGTTGTTTGGTCATATGGTTAATTCCCAGACATTTAAAAAATAGTAGCTTGTTCTATTTTTATTAAATATTATTGAATATTTGAGGAGGAGGATTATGTTATTTTTATATTTATTTTCAAGTTGCCTTAGTTTTCTATTGACACTGTTTCCTGGGAGTGAGTTCTTCACTTTGTTGAATTTGATGTTTCTCTTTGAAGTGTTTTCTTTCAAAGTTTGATGATTCTTGGCTTTCTCTTCACACTTATGGTCAAGGACAGGACTGAAGTCTGAATTGCCTCAGCTGAAATAAGAAACCCTATTAATTTTTCTATTAATGTGCGTTCTGAGCTCAGCAGTCTGTCTTCTGTCATTGTGGGGAGGGCAGGATGGGTGAGAGGCATTTCTCCTTACCTGCAGCAAAGCCTAGGGGCCCCTCCTATTGGAGTCCCCACCTCCAAATACACCCTCAGTGCTCTACCCTGGGGGCCGACACCAGCCTCACTGGTCCCATTTCATTCCCCCAGGTTCTTGTCTGCTTCCCTTAAAGAAAAACCAGCAGAAGAGCTTTCACTTAGGTCAAACTATAGTTCTTGAGCCATTTAGTCTGGAGGAGAGAGTCACAGCTGCCTGGGCTCACAGGTGCATGAGGGTGAGGTGCCCTACTTACCTTGCTCTTCCCAAGGCCATCTCTTAATTACTCATCTGCCCCAGGGCCCTTTCTAGTGCCTGATACAGTGTGCCTCTAGCTCTCTAGTGGGATTTTTTAAGGAAACTTTATTCTTGAAGGTCCATTCTCTTCTGTGTATTTTAGGCTGTGATGTTTTGTTTTGACTTGAGATATTATTGACATGCAACATTGTGTAAGTTCAAGGTGTACAGTGTGTTGATTTGATCCACTTACACATTGCAAGATGATTACCACCTTGGTGTTCATTAATGCCTCTCTCACATCAGAGGATGATCATTTCTTTTTCGTGGTGAGAATATTTAAGATCTGGTTCCTTAGCAATTCTGGCATATAATACAGTATGCTTGACTAAAATCAGGATTCTGTGCGTTAGATCTCCAGGACCTATTTGTCTTCTGGTTGCAATGTTTTCCGTTTGACCCTCTCCCTAATTTGGGCTGTGGTTTTATCCTCCGTTTGATTCCATCTTTTTTATGAGTTCTCTCCTGATGGCTACCTTCATCTTTTTCAGTGTAGTTATGGGTTATTTTTTTGTTTCCATCACCAGTATCTCATTATATGGCCTTACTGCTCACTGATGCTATAGGTATATCCTTCTCTATGAGTGTTAGCACCACTCCAGTTCACCACCTACAATAATATTATGAAATATGGCAGCCACTGGCCACACAAGGCCATTGAGCACTTGACTTTGAACCGAGAAAAAGGACTGTGAAATATCTACTGAAAATTTTAATCTAAATTATAGTTTGAAATTGTAATATTTTGGATGTACTGGTTTAAATTGAATACAGTCTCAAAATTAATGTCACTGGTTTCTTTGTTCTCTTACAATATGGCTACTAGAAAATGTAAAATTTCATGTGTGGCTCATTGTATTTCCATCGGACAATGCTACTCACATTGCTGCAAGAGTCATTCCTTAGATAAAATTAGGAGGAGAAGGTCAAGATATAAATGGAGATGTAGACTACGCATCCACCCCCAAATCTCATCAAAGACACAAAAGAGTGAGAGAAATTATGCTCCTAAAATTGGCAGTGTGGGTGGAAAGGAGAGGTCAGGCCAGAGGCACCATATTCTTCAGTAGAACCTATGTGATTTAGGGATCAATTTATTATGAGTACAGAGCTCAGGAAAAAATTCAATGTTTCAAGCTGGGGACGATGGTCAGTCATAGTCCTGTCGATCATGTGAATCGGGATGTCATACAGGAAGAAAGGAGAGCAGACGTGTCAGTGAAGGTAGGAAAATAATGAGTTTGATTTCAGATTCGTGGTGTGTGAGGTGTCCCTGGGCATCCACATGTCCCCACAGACAGATGACAGCATGAGCTATGCTAGGAGCATGTGGCTAGGGGTAAACATGGGGGTCATCAGTACAGTGGATGAAATCACCCGGGGCACATACCCCAGTGCTGGCGCTTTGGGAAACCTACCAGGTAAGTGTGGTCTGATGAGGAAGAGCCTTGAAGGAAAAGGGACTATTAGCCAAAGGAACCTTGACCAACTTATATACTCTGACACCTAGCATAGCAAAGGTACAAGACAGGCCTCAGGTGGACACTTGTGTAACTTAACTTACTCTCAAAGTGTTAACAGTAGCTTTCGATACACTTAGTGTTTCAGCAGTTACTAGAGCATGACGTACGTTTTAACCAGTGGAAGCTATTATCAGTCAAGGGATTTCAGGAGGTGGTACATAAATATAAGAAGAAAGTACAAACCTGTGGGCAAAGGGAGTTTGGCGTGGAAATAAGGGAGTCTCACCTTGGTACACTCTACTTGGGATGAATTAATCTTGCTTCTATTCCTTCAGGTTTATAATGATTCTATTAAGAGAATTAACTGGCTGTGGTAGGAAATGTAACCAAATTTAGGTTAACTCCTAATCTAAAGCAGCACAAGGTGGTTTTAAATCCTAAGTACTTGGCCAAAGGGAGATTCCTGTTGTTTTTAATGCTAAAGTAATAGAATTGAAACATGGAGGGAAAAAACCCACAACTCTGTAAACACCCTGAGGCACGGATTTTCTTTATTTCTTTTCTGTGGCCTAAATTCAGAACACAAAATGCTGAATGACACCAAAAAGCAGATAATCACTGTCAAATATTTTTGAGCTAGGGCATAGAGTCAATATGGGAACTTCAACTAATTCTCAAATTGAAGTCTATCTAGAATATTCTGGAGGACTTGAATGAAAAACTTGACCTTGTTTGTAGCATTTTGAAAAATACTAGCCAGAAGGAGTTCATGCGGAGTTCAAAACATAGTCTGTGGTCTGGGGACTATATAAAGACCATGGCGTGAGATTTCTGTTAAGTTGCCCAAGCATCTATCTTTGGAATAATGACTTCTGGCATTCAAGAAGAGGAGATTTGAGTATGTGGCTTTACCATTGATTGGAACAACCTATCTTCTGGATATTGGAGTAGATTCTGATCAAATTATGAAATAATACATTAAAAGGCACCAGCATGGCGTTGTAGAAGAAGAACAGATTTAAAGCTCATCAATTCAACATGCTTGTGTGGTGTGCAATGTTCTAAATAATGCTCTAAATGATCTGGGATGAAAAAGACAAAATCCCTGCCTGCTTGGAGTTTATATTCCAGTTGCCAGATACAGGTAAATATTTAAACAAACAACTATTTAAATAATTTCAAGTAAGTGCTCAGAAGGAAACAAAAATGGGATAGAGAGTGATGGGGTGGTGGGGAACCACTGTGGCGAATGTGGTTAGGAAAGGGGTTGGAAAAGGACAGTACAGGCAGAGGGAACAGCAGCTGTAAAGGGGGAAAGCCCAGAAGCAGGAGAAGCTTGTTATGTTCAAGAGGGAGAAGGAAGGCCAGGGTGGCTGGGATTCCATGGGGCTGGCTGGGTAGGGTAGTGGTGGAAGATGAGGATAGGGAAGTAGCATCCTATAGTCAGGTAAGAGACTTGGATTTATTCTACTTGTCGGGGGAAACCTTTGGCAGGTTACAATCAGAGAACTGTTGTGGTCTGACTCACCTTGAAACAAAATCACTCCAGTTGCTTGGTGGAGCATGGACCAGTGGAGGTGAGTGGGAAGTTATGAAGCTCTTGCCATGGATTAAAGGAAGAGAGACGGTAGTTTCAACTGTGGTTGCATCAGGGGAGATGGTACAAAGGAGTTGCTTCAGAAAGAGTGTGGGAGCAAAAGCTGATCAAAGGGGTTTGTGGAAAGTTAGCGCAGGAAAGAAATCCAAGATGGTGCCCAAGATTTTGGCCTGAGGAACTGATATATGGGGGTGACATCTCCTGAAACGAGGAAGACTGGGGAGAAGTAGGTTTGAGGCAGGTGAGGATTCTGTTTTGGACCTCTGACATTTGAGATGCGTATTAGGTATTCAAGTGGAGATGCCAGGCTGGCAGTTGAATAAATGAGTGTGAAGGCGAGAGGGAAGTCTGGGCTGGGGATGCAGACCCGGGTGACCTCAGCATTGCTGTCCGCAGTCCTGGGGCTGGGTGAGATCATCGAGGGGCAGAGGAGAAGGCAGTCAGGACAAGAGCTCCCCGGGGCCTTCTGACATTCCAAGGTCCAGGAGAGGATGAGAGAGCAAGAGTTTCTGAAGGAAGCGGAAGGGAAACCAGGCAGCACGGGGCCTAGAGAAGACAGTGGTTTGAGAAAGGACTAGTCAGCTGGTTCAAACTGCTGACCGACTAAGATGCAGAGAAGACTGACCACGGGACCTGGTAAGGCATAGGTCAGTGGTGACATCACAAGAATTAAGAGACTGTGGTCCTAGTTCTGTCAGTAGCTAGGCAGAAGTTTCTGAAGATTTTCCCTAAAGTGGGGATTATGGTGCTAAATATAATGCCTTGCTTATAGGGTCAAAGGAGAAAATAATATACTTTTTGAAATTTTCTAGTTTGCAAAGATCTACACTTGTGGTTAGTTGTGACCTTCTATTTATACAGAACTAAGATCATAGCCTGAAATAAATGCTATTAGTTTAGGAGCTTAGGCTATGTCAGTAACTTGGCATTTTATTCCTTTGCCAAAGAGATGTTATCAATGAGTTGATATTTCTGTGTATGTGAAAGTGCCTCTTGGCATCCACAGAGCAATGTGCCAGCCACATTCGTGGAGGGCATTCAAGTAATGCTGGTTTGCCTGCCTTCCTCAAAGCAGTTACTGGGTGTCAGTTACGTGCCAGGCACTGCGGTAGGTATGCAGAGAACCAGCAGTGAATGAGAAATAGACCCTGAACATAGCAGCTCTGGTAACTTTAACCACTGCACGTATTCATCCTGTTGCTGGGTTTGACTTAGAGCAGTGGTGTCCGACCAGCAGTGTCAGCGGCACCCTGGAACTTATTAGATATGCAAATTGTAGGGCCCCAGCCTAGACCTACTGAGTCAGAAACTGAATCAGCAGTCCATGTTGGAACAAGCCCTGCAGGTGATCCTGATGCACGCTCAACTTTGAGAATCACTGGCAAGGACGGAGGCAGTCTATCACCCTGGAAATCCCCCCATCATCTAAGCTCCATCTGAAAATGACAGTATCTAAGGAGAAGACATCACATACAGTCTGCCCTCCATGTCTGGGGGTTCCGCATTGATGGATTCAACCAACCGCAGGTCAAAAGTATTCTTAAAAAAAAATTTCAGAAAGTTCCAAAAAGCAAAACTTGAATTTGCCACGTGCCAGCAACTATTTACATAGCACTTAGGTTGTATTAGGTATTACAAGTAATCTAGAGATGACTTAAAGTACATGAGAGGAGGTGTGTAGGTTCTATGCAAATACTGTGCCATTTTATATACGGGACTTGAGCATCCATGGATTTTGGTATCCACTGGGGTCCTGGACCCAATCCCCCACGGCTACTGAGGGACGACTATACAGAGGTTAATGGTGGTGTTTGTCACTCTCCGTTCCGTTTCTGAAACCCGTCCTTGGTTATTTTGGCTTAAGGCATATTTGAGTCTACTTTTGGCTTCAGACTATGTGAAGCTATTTAAAAGTTGGGGGGGGGTTATTTATTTCCATTATGTAAGTAAGACTGTTGAGCGCTTCTGAGAAAATCACCCAACTGTACAGATTGGTCCCAGTATAAATGTATAGCTCTCAGCTGCATTGGGCACCAGATGCCAGGTGGAGGCCCACGTCTTCCTTGTCACTGCTCCCTCGTGTTCTCCCGGTAGCTGTTCTGAACGTTCTTTCTGCCTACTTGTTAATCATTCCCAACAATCAATCTTACCTCTTACTCTTTATTTTCAGGTAAAATAACTTACTGGAAAATTTTCCTGACACTAGTCCCGAAAATGTACCTAACTCCATCACATCTTTCCTCCTTTGATCATGCTTAGAGGAAGGAGCTACAAGTTCACCAGGCTCCCATCGTCGCCTCCTCTTCTTTTCTATCTTAAGCCCTTCACTCTCTATCAGTATCTTTCCATCAGCAGTTAATCATGGTTAAGAGGCTCTTTCATCTTAAAAGGAAAAGCTGAATCTTGTCTCAATTTCATATCACTTTCAAGCTGTTGATCTCAATCTTTTATTTTGTGCAGCAAAATTTCCAGTACGTGTCTGTCTTGTTCTCTTTATAATCCCATCAACCAGCATGTCGTTTGTCTCAGGGCAGTCAGTTAACTAACATTGGATGAATAAAATGGCTGAATGTACACCTTAAAGAAAACTTGAAAATACAGAAAGTTAACAAAAAATGTGTATCAAGCATCATCTCTTTACCTAGAGAAAAGCATCATGGAAGTTTTAAATAGCAAGCATCTTTATATTCCTGGTCCTCAAAAGACAAATAATTGTCTTATGAAGCTTTAGAAAGAGCACAATAATGTTTGCAGGATGATTTAGAACTGGCAGTCAATTATTTGTGCAAATGTTACCTAGAAAAAGCAGAGATAATTGAAATTCAAGGGAAATACCTTTTCTTACTACTTTAAATCATCCTACTCCATCAAACCTCTGTTGGAACAGCTCACAAGTGATACCATAGAAAGGAGCTTTTTAATTTCTCCTTCTTCCTGCCCAAATTTATGGAGAGAATAATCATAACAACAAACAACTAGTGATAAAACAACTGATTTTTTGGGGAAGAGCATTGTTCCTCTAACTTCTTTCTAAAAGACATCCACTGCAGGTGTTAACAGGCTGATGAGACAAAAAGGAGAAAGAGGTAACTAATGAAAGAAAAGCATTGAGAAGACAGGAGTCTATTCTGAAAGAGAAATACTAATTTCCCTAACAATATTCAAAGAAAATGATGATTATGCATTGTGTTGCTCTGCAAGTGTTTAGAGGAAAAATTATGAAGATTAAGGTGGTTTCTCTCTCCAGGTCGAAATACTTGAATTTACATATACCAAACTTTACAGTACCCTAATATTATGGAGCTCTATTAGAAATCTCACTGATTGTCAGTTGGCCAATCAACACATCCAATAATTCTTTAAATTAGTCTTTAGTCATTTCTTCTTGAAGATTAAATGGCAGAGAAGCACAGGGAGGTCTCCTATTTATATAGTGACCATTGGTTTTTGCAAAATATCCTGCACATTCTTCTCCACATGTTACACCACTGACACACTCCAACTTTAGGAAGATAATATAAGGGTGCATGCTCTCCAAAAAATATGTATAGAAAGAAGAGAGTGGCCCAGGACCTAATTTATAAAAGATACCTGGAATCAAGTAAAGATACCCATATTCACAGAAAAGGTGGACCATGGCCCAAGTACAGAATTTTCAGAATGTCCTTTAAAAAAATTCTAACAAAGAAATCAGCACAGATGAAGCTCTTTGGGTTTTTACTTTAGCTGTGAATAGCCACAAAACTATGAAAAACTCAAAATTATTGCCCTTAATAAGAGTGCCAACTCTTCCACGTCTGTCAGCTTGCCGCTAAGGAGGCTCTATCCGAAGCTGGTGTTCATTTAATGTTTTAATGTGCCTCATCTAAAGGGCCTTTTACGTATAGATTATGTAAAGGAAGACTCTAGGATTAAATGTCTTTGATAAAACTAAGATCCCATATGCCGTGCAGTGTGACCAAAAAACAAACAAACAAAAAAAAGAGGCCTTCTTGTCTGTCTTGTCTGCACTAAGATGGAAGGCACATGCAGAGAAGCTAGCAGATTTGTTGTGTTAGGGTGTGGACGTTTAATCAGTGCTTAATAATAACGGTAAGTTTGATTAATGCTTGTCATTGTAGGTAGAGCAACAGAACATAGTTTTTCAGAGCAGGATAAAGCAAACATATCACAAAAGTGAAAATGCAGAATTTAAGATGAGTTGAATTCTATTGTACTCAAGCAATTTATCCCTCCCTTATTTCATATAAAAATTAATTTCACTAACTGATCAGAGATTTCATTTTAAATCTCATAGAGAACATATGAGATGATTTGTTTGCATTTTTCAAACACTGGGGCTCTAGGAAAATAGGGTAACTTAAAAAAGAGATTTCATCCTAGGTTTCTTATTGCTACATAACTTGATCCTAATGGCTCCAATAACTATAAAAAGTCCTCCAAAGAAAGAATGCCTTCGTAATGAACATACTTTGTACTCAGGTATAACTGTTAAATGCTGTATTACAACATATGTCATTGCTACAAATCATAGCGAATATGTATTGCAAACATATGGGAGGTGAGGGAGAAATACTGGACTAATAAAACAAGTGATGTACCTTTTAGGGAATTTTTTAAAAAGTGGAAACAAAGATGGAAATAAACATCTTGACCTGTTATGAGGCTGCAAAACAGTCATAGTTTTTACTCTCAGTTAACCCTCAGTTACAAAATCTAGAACCTACAGACTGGAAGAAAATATTTGCAAACCATGTGACTGACAAGGGATGGATTTCCCAAATATACAAACAGCTTATACAGCTCAATATCAAAAAAACAAAGAAACCAATCAAAAAATGGGCAGAAGATCTAAATAGACATTTCCCCAAAGAAGACATACAGATGGCCAGGAGGAACATGAAAAGATGCTCAACATTGCTAATTATTAGAGAAATGCAAGTCAAAACTACAAATAGAACCAATGATATTTTATTAAGTCATATTAGAGGTATCTTAGGATTACTATTAACATTAAAGATAAGCATAAGAAATTTTTTTCTCCTAATGTAACTAAAACCCACTTTATTTTTAATATCTTTATTAGAGTATAATTGCTTTACAATGGTGTGTAATTTTCTGCTTTATAACAAACTGAATCAGTTATACATATACATATGTCCCCATATCTCTTCCCTCTTGCATCTCCTTCCCTCTCACCCTCTCTATCCCACCCCTCTAGGTGGTCACAAAGCACCGAGCTGATCTCCCTGTGCTACGTGGCTGCTTCCCACTAGCTATTTTACATTTGGTAGTGTATATATGTCCATGCCACTCTCTCACTTTGCCACAGCTTACCCTTCCCCTCCCTGTGTCCTCAAGTCCATTCTCTAGTAGGTCTGCATCTTTATTCCTGTCTTGCCCCTAGGTTCTTCTGACCATTTTTTTTTCTTTTTTAGATTCCATATATATGTGTTACCATACGGTATTTGTTTTTCTCTTTCTGATTCACTTCACTCTGTATGACAGTCTCTAGGTCCATCCACCTCACTACAAATAACTCAGTTTCGTTCCTTTTTATGGCTGAGTAATATTCCATTGTATATATGTGCCACATCTTCTTTATCCGTTCATCTGTCGATGGACACTTAGGTTGCTTCCATGTCCTGGCTATTGTAAATAGAGCTGCAATGAACATTTTGGTACATGACTCTTTTTGAACTATGGTTTTCTCAGGGTATATGCCCAGTAGTGGGATTGCTGGGTCGTATGGTAGTTCTATTTTTAGTTTTTTAAGGACCCTCCATACTGTTCTCCATAGTGGCTGTATCAATTTACATTCCCACCAACAGTGCAAGAGGGTTCCCTTTCCTCCACACCCTCTCCAGCATTTATTGTTTGTAGATTTTTTGATGATGGCCATTCTGACCAGTGTGAGATGATATCTCATTGTAGTTTTGATTTGCATTTCTATAATGATTAATGATGTTGAGCATTCTTTCATGTGTTTGTTGGCAATCTGTATATCTTCTTTGGAGAAATGTCTATTTAAGTCTTCTGCCCATTTTTGTATTGGGTTGTTTGTTTTTTTGATACTGAGCTGCATGAGTTGCTTGTATGTTATGGCGATTAATCCTTTGTCAGTTGCTTCATTTGCAAATATTTTCTCCCATTCTGAGGGCTGTCTTTTCGTCTTGTTTATGGTTTCCTTTGCTGTGCAAAAGCTTTTAAGTTTCATTAGGTCCCATTTGTTTATTTTTGTTTTTATTTCCATTTCTCTAGGAGGTGGGTCAAAAAGGATCTTGCTGTGATGTCATAGAGTGTTCTGCCTATGTTTTCCTCTAAGAGTTTGATAGTGTCTGGCCTTACACTTAGGTCTTTAATCTATTTTGAGTTTATTTTTGTGTATGGTGTTAGGGAGTGTTCTAATTTCATTCTTTTACATGTAACTGTCCAGTTTTCCCAGCACCACTTATTGAAGAGGCTGTCTTTTCTCCACTTTATATTCTTGCCTCCTTTATCAAAGATAAGGTGACCATATGTGCGTGGGTTTATCTCTGGGCTTTCTATCCTGTTCCATTGATCTATATTTCTGTTTTGGTGCCACTACCATACTGTCTTTTTTTTTTTTTAAACATCTTTATTGGAGTATAATTGCTGCTTTATAACAAAGTGAATCAGTTATACATATACATATGTTCCCATATCTCTTCCCTCTTGCATCTCCCTCCCTCCCACCCTCCCTATCCCACCCCTCTAGGTGGTCACAAAGCACCGAGTTGATCTCCCTGTGCTATGCGGCTGCTTCCCACTAGCTATCTATTTTACATTTCGTAGTGTATATATGTCCATGACACTCTCTCACCCTGTCACATCTCACCCCTCCCCCTCCCCATATCCTCAAGTCCATTCTCTAGTAGGTCTGTGTCTTTATTCCCGTCTTGCCACTAGGTTCTTCATGACCTTTTTTTTTTTTTCCTTAGATTCCATATATATGTGTTAGCATACTGTATTTGTTTTTCTCTTTCTGACTTACTTCACTCTGTATGACAGACTCTAACTCCATCCACCTCATTACAAATACCTCCATTTCATTTCTTTTTATGGCTGAGTAATATACCATACTATCTTGATTACTGTAGCTTTGTAGTATAGTCTTAAGTCAGGGAGCCTGATTCCTCCAGCTTGGTTTTTCTTTCTCAAGATTGCTTTGGCTATTCGGGGTCTTTTGTGTTTCCATACAAATTGTGAAATTTTTTGTTCTAGTTCTGTGAAAAATGCCATTGGTAGTTTGATAGGGATTGCACTGAATCTGTAGATTGCTTTGGGTAGTAGAGTCATTTTCACAATGTTGATTTTTCCAATCCAAGAACATGGTATATCTCTCCATCTATTTGTATCATCTTTAATTTCTTTCATCAGTGTCTTATAATTTTCTGCATACAGGTCTTTTGTCTCCTTAGGTAGGTTTATTCCTAGATATTTTATTCTTTTTGTTGCAATGGTAAATGGGAGTGTTTCCTTAATTTCACTTTCAGATTTTTCATCATTAGTGTATAGGAATGCAAGAGATTTCTGTGCATTAATTTTGTATCCTGCTACTTTACCAAATTCATTGATTAGCTCTAGGAGTTTTCTGGTAGCATCTTTAGGATTCTCTATGTATAGTATCATGTCATCTGCAAACAGTGACAGCTTTACTTCTTTTCCAATTTGAATTCCTTTTATTTCTTTTTCTTCTCTGATTGCTGTAGCTAAAACTTCCAAAACTATGTTGAATAATAGCAGTGAGAGTGGGCAACCTTGTCTTGTTCCTGATCTTAGTGGAAATGGTTTCAGTTTTTCACCATTGAGGACGATGTTGGCTGTGGGTTTGTAAACCCACTTTAATATTAAGTGGGATTCAGGAAGTGAGCATAAGCCTGCTCCCTTGCTCTGAGGACACCAAAGAAGCCCTACACCCTGGGGCCTATGTGGTCTGCTTCTGGCCAAGGTTCCAGTCCAGCTGTGGTATGTTTACTTCCTGAAGCCAGGAATGCTGGAATACAGGCCTAAGGAACAATCAAGCATTGAGACAGCTGTATTAACCTTTGATTCCACAACTGCCCCCACCAGCACCCCACATCTGTCCCAAAGAACCAGCATCCCCACCCGCCTCTTTCAGTAGCTAGAGCATAACCTTGAGGTCACGTTTCCCTACCTAGATTTCAATTGTTAGCACTGACCCAGAATAGGAACCAGACTCTGGGCCTCTACATTAATTAGGTTTGGAGCTACAAAAGGATAACAAGAAAAAGGACAACTGATGGAAGCAAAGTCTTTTGCTGCAGGCTTGTCATGTCTAACAGTTAATTTAAAAAAATCTCAACAAATCACTGCCCAGGAAGACTTCATTTTGACAGTATTATCATCTGGCTTTTTATTCAAATTAAGAAATCAAATATTTATTGAACACCTACTATCTACAAAGCACTTTTCAAGATTCTGTAAGGGACACAGGGAAATATAATAAAAGATCCAGGCTTTAAGCTGCCTATATCTAATTAGAAAAAACAACGTTCAGTAAAAGAGACTAGGCAAAGCAAATAGAGAATTACCTGGTTTTTCTTGCCTGCATTATTCAGGGCTCTCCAGGGAATGGAACCAATAAGGAGTGAATCGGCTCATGTGATTGTGGGGGATGACAAGTCCCAAATCTGCAGAAGAGGCCAGCAGGCTGGAGACCCAGGGAATGTTACAGCTTAGGTTTGAAAGCAGTCTGGAGGCAGAATTCCCTCTTCCTCTGGGGACCTCCAGCTTTTTTCTCTTAAGGACTTCAACTGATTAGACGAGGCCCACCCACACCATGGAGGGTAATCTGCTCTAATGTCAACTGACTTAACTGTTAATCTCATCTAAAGAATGTGTTCACAGCATCGTTTAGGCTGGGGTTTGACCAAATACCTAGACACCATCACCTAGGCAAGTTGACATATCAAATTAACTATTACATTGCCCTTTGCAGAAAACAGTCAATAAATTTGTTTTTAATGAGGCTGTAAGATTTTTCTAGAGCCAATAACAAATAATAAGCTACCAGTTTTTTCACTCCTGGAAGCTGCAGTTCATCTCAGGAAGAGCTCTGTTACCTTGTGCCCCTTTTACTGGGGATCAAATAGCCTGGTTTGGGAATTGATCCTTCTTTTGGGAGAGGGAGTGATGGTGCAAGAGCTTATGTGGCCCTGGCTCAGGTGTCAGGAGCTACTGGCTTCCCTGGTTGGCCTGTGGCTTCCTGAGTGAGCATCCCATGGGGAACATGCTTCTGGCTTTACAGCATTTCCTTCTGCCAGAGTTGTTAGCTGACCAACTCTGAGCTTTGGCCAAATTGCCTGCCAATTTTTTTTTTTTTCTCTATTTTAGGTAATTTTGTTCTTTCTGAAACCTGACAAAATGAATCTAGGCTGGAAAATTTCAAGGAAGGCCCAGAGTCCATAGGAGAAGGTAGAAGATAATGTATTAGGATCTTTCAAGTCAGGACTTTTAAATGTTTTCTGAAAAACTTTTCAGTTTCCTAAGGGGAGCTTCAGATTTCAATATCCTTCAACCAAAAAGACCTCACTATAGGAGGAGAGAAAAAGGCCAGCCTCTCCTATAATACATCAGGGGTTTGTCTCTCCCAGCACAGCCACTGAATGCTTTTCTTTTTTATGGGGCTAACTGTCCTAGGGCTTCTGCTTTCATTTAAAAGTGAGATATAAAGAACTTACTATGAAGCAGGTAAATGAGAGCATGACACTGAATAAATTCAATGTCAAAAGGCCTACTGTAGAAAAGGGGCTTTACGTGGTTGAACAGAGAAGAGGTCCATATGAGATTCATATGGTGGGGTAAGATTTTAAAATTTGTAAATAAAAAATATAAAAGCAATACAATACATACAATGGAATATGGCCTTAAAAAGGAAGGAAATCCTGTCACATTCTACAACATGCATGAACCTTGAGGACATTATGCTAAGTAAAATAAACTGGTCACAAAAAGACAAATATTGTCTGATTGCACTTGTATGAGGTGACTCAAGTAGTCAACTCCAGAGACAGAAAGTAGAATGGTCATTGCTGGGGAATGGGGAGTTAGTGTTTAATGGGTATGGAGTTTCAGTTTTGCAAAGTGAAAAAGTTCTGGAGATCCGTTACACAACAATGTGAATGTACTCAATGCTTATGAACTGTACACTTAATGGTTAAAATGGTAAAGTTTATATTTATATATATTTTATCACAATGAAAAAATACATTGTAGAAAATGTAGAGAATTGACAAAATGAAATAAGCATCACCCATAATTCTTACCACCCTCTCACATCACTGTTACACTTCCCTTTTGGTGTTTTCTTCTCTATGCATGTTTTTATATATTATTTATTTTCTTCATGGTACTGTGAGGTCTTTAAATCTTTTAAAACTAGACCTATAGTATCAGAAAATTGCTTTGTTCATTTCATTTAATTGAAGGATAACTGACATACAACATGCCATTAGTTTCAGGTGTACAACACAGTGATTCAACATTTGTATACGTTGTGAAATGATCACCACAATAAGTTTAGTTACTATCTGTCACCAAGTTACAAAAAATTATTTTTCTTGTAATGAGAGCAACTTTCAAATTTGCAGTAAAGTATTATCATTGACCCTACTCATCATGCTGTATGTTACATCCACATGACTTACTTATTTATAACTGGAAGGTTGTTCCCTTTATTTCCCTTCACCCATTTTGTCCATCTGCAAACTCCCTTCCCCTCTGGCAACCACCATTCTGTTCTCTGTAGCTGTGAGTTTTGTTTAGTTTGTTTGTTTTGTCTTTTAGATTCCACTACACACATAAGTGAAACCATATGGTATTTGTCTTTCTCTGTCTGACTTACTTCACTTAGCATGATACCCTCAGGGTCCATCTATGTTGTTGCAAAGGCAAGATTTCATTCCTTTTTTATTGCTGAGTAGTATTCCATTGGGTATATATACCATACCTTCTTTATCCATTCATCCATCAGTGGACACATAGGTTGTTTCTATACCTTAGCTACTGTAAATAATGCTGCAATGAATACAGGGTGCATGTATCTTTTTGAATTAGTGTTTTTATTTTCTTTGGATAAATACCCAGAAATAGAATTGCTGGATCATAAGGTAGTTCCATTTTTAAATTTTTTTAGGACCTTCCATATAATTTTCTATAGTGGCTGCACCAATTTACATTCCCACCAACAGTGTCTAGGGTTCCCTTTGCCCCATATCCCTGCCAACACTTGTTACTTCTAGTCCTTTTGATAGCCATTCTGACAGCTATGATGTAATATCTCACTGTGATTTGTATTTGTATTTGTATTTCCCTTATGATTAGTGATGTTGAACATCTTTTCACGTGCCTGTTGGCCATCTGTATGTCTTTGGAAAAATATTCAGATCCTCTGCCAATTTTTAAATCAAATTATTATTTTTTGTTATTAAGCTATACAAATTCTTTATATATTTTGGATATTAACCCCTTATTAGATACGTGATTTGCAAATTTCTTCTCCCATTCAGTAGGTTGCCTTTTTATTTTTGTTGATATTTTCCTTTGCTGTGCAGAAGCCTTTTAGTTTGATGAAGTCTCATTAGTGTATTTTTGTTTTTGTTGCTTTTCTCACCTTTGAGGTCAGATAAAAAAATATTGCTAAGTGTGATGTCAAGGAACTTACTGCCTATGTCTTCTAGGAGTTTTAGAGTTTCTAGTCTTACAGTCAAGTCTTTAATGCATTTTGAGTTAACTTTTGTGTATTGGGTAAGATAGTGGTCCAGTTTCATTCTTTTAAATGTAGCCGTCCAGTTTTCCCAGCATGGCTTATTGAAGAGACTGTTTTTTCCCATTGTACATTCTTGCTTCCTGTGTCATAAATTAATTGGTCATATATGTGTGGGCTTATTTCTGGGCTCTCCATTCTGTTCCACTGATTTATGTGTCTGTTTTTATGCCAGTACCATACTGTTTGGATTACTGTAGCTTTGGAATATAATTTGAAAACTGGGAGCATGATGTGTCCAGCTTTGTTCTTGCATCTCAAGACTGCTTTGGCTACTTGGGGATCTTTGGTGGTTCCATACAAATTTTAGAATTGTTTGTTCTATTTCTGTGAAAAATGCCATTGGAATTTTGATGGAAATTGCTTTGAATCTGTAGCCTGCTTGAGGTAATATGGACATTTTTACAATATTAAGTCTTCCAATCCATGAGGATGGTCTATCTTTCCATTTATTTGTCTTCAATTTCTTTCATCAATGTCTTATAATTTTCAGAGTACAGGTCTTTCACCTCAGTTAAGTTTATTCCTAGGTATCTCATTCTTTTTAATGCATTGTAAATGGAGTGCTTTCTTAATTTCTCTTTATGATAGTTCATTGTTAGTGTATAAATGTTGCAAATGACAGGATTTCCTTTTGTATGGCTGAATGATATTCCATTGTGTGTGTGTGTGTGTATCACATTTTCTTTATCCGTTCATCTGTCAGTGGGCACTTAGGTTGCTTCCATGTCTTGGCTATTGTAAATAATGCGTCAGTGAACATAGGGATACAGATACAGTTTTGACATAGTGATTTTGTTTGCTTTGGAAAAATACTCAGAAGTTGAATTGCTGGATTACATGGTATTTCTACTTATAATTGTTTGAGGAACCTCCATACTATTTTTAATAATGGCTACACCAATTTTCATTCCCACCAAAAGTGCACAGGGGTTCCCTTTCTCCACATCCTTCCTAGCATTTACAATTTTTTGTCTTTTGATAGTAGCTATTTTAACAGGTGTGAGGTGATGTCTCATTGTGGTTTTGATTTGTACTTTCCTGATGATTACTGCTGTTGAGCATCTTTTCATGTGCCTGTTGGACATCTGTGTCTTTTTTGGAAAACTGTCTATTCAGATCTTTTCCCCATTTTTTAATTGAATTGTTTGCTTTTTCTTTTTTTTTGCTATTGAGTATTAAGAGTTATTTATATATTTTTTATATTAACTTCTTACCAAATATATGATATGCAAACATTTTCTCCCTTTCCATAGGTTGTCTTTTCATTTTGTTGGAGGTTTCTTTGGCTGCACAGAAGCTATTTATTTTTTTTGCAGTTCCACTTGTTTATTTTTTGCTTTTGTTGCCTTTGATTTTGGTGTCAAATCCAAAATATCATTGCCAAGACTGATGTGTCTAAGAGCTTATCCCTTATATATTTTTTCTAGGAGCTATATCGTTTTGGGTTTCAGGTTTTATGGTTCAAGTCCTTAACCCATTTTGATGATTTTGAGTACCATGTAAGATAGTGGTCCAGTTTCATTCTTTTGCATGTTGCTGTCCAGTTTTCCCAACACCATTTATTGAAGATGCTAAATTGTTTTCTTAGGATAATTTCTTTTAATGGAATCATTGAGTCAAAGGCATGAGTCTATTCTTAGCTTTTAATGTTTGATTAAAATTGCTTTTCAAGAGATCTGTATTAAATAATAATGCTATCAGCAACACATTAGAAGTGCTATTATCATCATGACCTAATCTCTGATGAAATATTAAAATATGTTAATTTAATAGAAAAAACCTTGCCTCTCATAATTTAAGCTGACATTAAATCATAGTCATGTCTCTATGACTCTTTAGTAGTTACCTCTTTTCTCTTTAAAAGTGTATTAACACACATCTACTGATACTTCTATATAGCTTTTTATTAATGGTTTTCATTTTATTTACTTTAAAGCCATATCAAAATTTTAAAATGTTATGCAATCAATTGTATTGATTCTTTTATGGTTTCTTTTATTGTTCCAAAGCTTAAAAGTTCTTCCCATTCTAGAACTTTTTAAAGACCATTTCCTTCTTTTCCCTCTAGCTTTCTAATGGTTGGATTTTGCAGTCAGCTACTCTTCCATTTGGAATTTTCTGGGGTGTATAGGCCAGATTTTGACTGGCAGTGAGGTGGAGGAGGAGGAGGCCATAAAAACTAGGGGAAAAGCACAACAACATTTTAGAAGTAGAATTAAATGAAGAGTATGCGAGAAGTGCAAGTATAATCCACTTGTCTGAGTGAAGTCGTTGCATTGAGTCATGATGATATAATGAGGGGTAGAAACAGCAAGAAAGGAGAAGAAACTGATGCAGCATGGTCTACCCACAGGTGATACACGCTGCCTCAATGGGTCTTGGCTAATTGCGGGGTCGGAGGACACGGGAGCAATGGCCCAACTTTTACCAGGAACATCAGCTAGAAAAGAAAGACTTTGCCAAATTCGAGATATCAGGTTTTGGAGCAGTGCTCGATCAGCAGGAAGTACTTATGGGCTAACTAATAATTTCTGTCCAAAATGAGGTGGGATTTTCATCTTTGCCAATGGTAATTTTGTTCAGTGTGATTTAGATTGTGTTTGCAAAAGGAAGGATGTTTTTCTAATTTCTAGCAGAAATAATTAAGCTTTGCACTAGCTGTGCAGGTGTGACTGCCACATATCTTTCTTATTCCTCTCTGGAAAGAAAAAAAATTATTCAATTTTCATTGTACTGTTCTTTCTCTAGGGTCCAGATAATATATCCATATGCTCACTGCCACCCATTTTCAGAGGTTACTTTTTAAAGACAAGATCCTAGTTTGTTTTTATGTAGATTCCTATTTTAAAAGGATTCTCAAATAACAAATGCACTGGAAACAGCAGAACTTCAAAATACAAGAAAATTAAAAATTAGAAATGCCCGCCTACAAAAGGTCCATATTTCTGGCCAGGCAGAATGCAGAGTATTTGTCCCTAAGGGGGAAAATGTACTTTATTTATTAAATCAGAACACCTTTTAAAAAGACTTGGATCATAGTTATATTTGGAGAAGGCTTGGTTTTCCTCCCCAGTTTCTCCTCTGTCACCTTTTGTGATATGACTCAAAGCCAGCAAGGACGTAGACACACTAGCATAACTCAGACATGGCTGAGATGACAACCTACGGCGGAGTCATATACAACAGGAGGCGGCAGGGCTTTGGCCTGGGGGTGTTAAAAGGTAACGAAAGAATTTAGGGACCATAAGGGAAGGAAAGGAAGGAAGAGTTCCTGGGGAATGTTCTGTGCTCATTGCAAAGTGGTGGCTTCTCCTGCTCCAGAAGGTCCAGTAGCTAAGGGCAGGGGCCTCAAAACAGCTTAGAGAAGAGCTGGCAACGTAAGGGAAGCTCACCCCAAATCTCCAGTGCCCTTCAGTTCTGTATGGCTTGGAATAAAATGCTTGAAATATAAAATAGAGAGCTGATTGACTATTGTCTGGTTGTCCCATGATGGACTGGACTGGGTTATAGAGAATTTGTGGGGTACTGAACCACATAGATATGTAGGGTATAGTGTCGGGTTATATTTTGTAGGACTTTCCTTGATCGTTTTAATCCAATGATTCTTGCCTCCTCTGATCTCTTAAAACACATACTTTTCATCGCTAGTACCATATGACAACTCTTTTGCAATTATCTTGACAGTTGTTTATTGTTAGTATGTTGTTGGCTACCGTGTAACTTTTCATGATGGGTATTGATATAGGAAATACTTAGGCTTTTAGAGCAAGACAGACCTGTGACGTAGGGCTGGCAATTTACCTCCTCTGAACATCAGTGGGTCAGGCACGTCTCGGGGATGTGGTGAGGTTTCGATGAGATGGTCTAAAGTAGTTCTTACTCCCTATGTGCCTGACACACAGTAGGCCCTTCAGACATGTATTGCATTTATATCCATCTTTTCCCTCATCATTATGCCTTTTCTTCCCAGCTGATTGGAAAGCAGCCTATTTTGTACTTTTCAGTATATTCTACAGCAGACTAGCACAGTGCCTTACAGAGTTTAGGTGATTAATAGTTACTTATTAATTCAGTTTGAGAATATGATGGAAAAGTAAAGGATAAAATGAGAAGCCTCAATTGCTTGCATTTTAAGAGATTTGTTAGAAATTTTTTCTTAAAGGTAGTTTTCTACAGTTATTAAACTTTAATATGATAACTTGGAAGAGTAAAATGGAATCACTCATGTTCGTATCTAAAGAGTTACGATCACCCATCAGAAACAGGTTCCTATAAAATTTACTTACAGAAAACATTAGCGAAATCAAAGGAATACAGATATATATTTGTCTTTTAAGAAGAAAACCCTGCTCTGTGTGACACCATGGATGAATCTGGAGAACATCATGTTAAATAAAATAAACCAGTTACAGAAGAATAAACATGGCATGATTCTACTTATATGAGGTCTCTAAAATAGTCAAACTCACAGAAACAGAGAGTAGAATGGTAGTTGCCAGGGGCCGGGGTGCAGGGAAAATGGGGAGTTTCTGTTCAAGGAGTACAAAGTTTCAATTATGCTAGATGATTAAGTTCAAGAGATCTGTATAATATTATATCTGTAGTTAACAGTATTGTGCAGTTAAAAGTGCATTAAGTGTAGGTCTCATGTTAATTGTTCTTACCCACAAAAAAAGAAAAGAATATTTGTTACTTAGATTTATTTTTGCCTTATTTGAGATTTCAGAGCAAAGTTATGAGCACATCTGTTTCTTACTCATTAATCTCATATTTGCGAGAGTTTAGGGGATATTCAGCAGGAAAAGGCAAAAGCTACCTTGAATTAATAATCTCACTGGCTGCCATTTCTTGAATTAACTTTATACCAAGTACTCATTTAATCTCACAGCAGTCCCAGAAGGACAGGGATACTTGTTTGTTCGAACAGGACGCTAAACTCAGTATTTCCAAAATAAAACTCATTTTCCTGATGCACTCAGCACCGTATCAATCTCTGCTGTTAGATGAGGCAGCTCAGACCGACAAAGGATGTGTCACTTGCCAAGTTCCCGCTAGCTGGTTACGGGGGGTTGAAAATATATGTTCCACTAAGTCATGTGCAAAGTGAGCTGTCTCTGGAGTACTAGAGTTTACCTGAGACATATTTAGGTTTAAAAAAATGCTTTGGGTCCTCTACTGAAAGTAAATACCAGAATAAACCTGTAGAAGAACATAAACTGAGTAAAGAATGATTGACACCACAATGTGAGATTATGGTGTTTCTCACACCCCACCCTCCTGCCGAGAACAAAAATATAAATTCCAGCCCCACCCACAGTCTTCCATTGTGAGTGAAGCATTTGCAAAACTTATCAGGATGGGGAAATAAATCATTAGCCTGCTCTAAAGTCTGTGTTATTTTCTGAAGAGATACCAGTATGTGCAGGAAGCTTACAGCTGGGCAGGTTTCCAGCAAACAGCCCCTAGAATGATAGCAGGTAACACTGAAATGCTACCACCGGAGCCCGGAACTTGGACTTGAGGGGGAGAGATGAAAAGACTGGTAATTTGGAATTCTAAATGGAAAGAAAGGCACAGACAGCCCTATTTGGTCAGAAGTAATGGAAAGAAGAGAAGAGAAGTCTCCTGTGAACAGACAGAAGAAAATAAGCACCCTCACCAAATGGGAAAGCTTGGGAACCTTCTCCAGTTGGTAGTCTTTTTTTTTTTTTTTTTTTTAAATAAATTTATTTATTTATTTATTTATTTTTGGCTGTGTTGGGTCTTCGTTTCTGTGCGAGGGCTTTCTCCAGTTGTGGCGAGTGGGGGCCACTCTTCATCGCAGTGCACGGGCCTCTCACTCTCGCGGCCTCTCCGTTGCCGAGTACAGGCTCCAGACGCGCAAGCTCAGCAGTTATGGCTCAGGGCTTAGTTGCCCCGCAGCATGTGGGATCTTCCCAGACCAGGGCTCGAACCCATGTCCCCTGCATTGGCAGGCAGATTCTCAACCACTGCGCCACCAGTGAAGCCCCGGTAGTCTTTTGAAAGAACAAAAATCAGAAAATCATAAGAGAAAATGCTGCAGTGTCTCAGCCATCTTCCTTGTGATTTTCACCTTGCTTTTGTGATGCATTTATTGATATAAAAAAATCAGGGCTTCCCTGGTGGCACAGTGGTTGAGAATCTGCCTGCCAATGCAGGGGACACGGGTTCAAGCCCTGGTCTGGGAGGATCCCACATGCCACGGAGCAACTAGGCCTGTGAGCCACAACTACTGAGCCTGCGCGTCTGGAGCTTGTGCTCTGCAACAACAGAGGCCGTAACAGTGAGAGGCCCGCGCACCGCGATGAAGAGTGGCCCCCGCTTGCCGCAACTAGAGAAAGCCCTTGCACAGAAACGAAGACCCAGCACAGCCAAAAATAAATAAATAAATAAATAAATAAATAAAAAATCAACGCCACCTAGACGTCATTTATGCTTCTTAACTAACTGGGTTTATTTAGGTCGTTTTTTTGACTCTCTAGGCACCATGCTCTCAGGTGTGCAGAACTGAAAAGATGCGGCATTGAAAATTCACTTTGCAATGTTACTGTGTAATGGGAGATGTTTGGGCAAGATCTCAGAGAATGCCAGTCCTGGTACCACCTAACATACAAACAAAAAGAGGAGTCCTTAATTCCCGGGCCCTTTGTGTCTGTTGAAGCTTTAATGCTCATCCTCTTCCCCATTTACGAGTTTTCTTATGTTCCGTTATGGGCTGAATTGTGTCCCTTCAAATTTCATATGTGGAAGTCCTAAGCCCCCAGGTATTGCAGACTATGACTGTATTTGGAAACAGGGCCTTTAAGTACATTATGAAGTTTAAAATAAGGTCCTATGGGTGGGACCTAATCCAACATGACTGGGGCCCTTATAAGAAGAGGAGATTAGGACATAGACATGTACAGAGGGGTGACCACGTGAGGACACAGGGAGAAGACAGCCATCTGCAGGCCCAGGAGAAGAGGCCCCAGGAGAAACTGACACCTTGATCTTGAACTTCCAGCCTCCAAAACTGTGGGGAAAATTTACGTCCTTTAAACCACCCAAACTAATATGCCTTCTAAGCGCAGGTACCTATCACCCCCCCTCCCCCCCAATCAGGATGCTTTTTTCTCAACATCCCCTGAGATCTCATCAGTCAATCACCCGAGTGTCACCTGGACCTGACTGTTCAAATAGAAATCGCAGGTCCCCACTTAGCTCCTGGCTGCAGTTCCCTGTATTTTAGACGCGGGCGAGATTTGTTTCTTGTGTCCATCACTAGCATGAGCTCGGCCAGCACTCTAAGCTCAGTGCTGTGTCTAAAAGAACTTCTTGTGCGACGAGACAGGTCTACTCTCACCGCTTTCATCCGGTCACCCCGGCTTCAGACTCTAGAGCCATCTTTAGTTTTTTCTCTGGTTGCTTCTCACAGTTGAGTAGTCCTCACCTACCTTCGCTGTGGCTTCCTTTTCCTTTCTTTGGCATTCTCTCTGCGTGGCAGGTCCTGTCTCATTTTCCCTAGGCCAGTCTACAGCAAACCCCTACCCAGATTCCCGCTGCCAGCCTCGCGCACGTTGCACTCGGCCCAGAGTAATCTTCCTGCTACTAATCCACTTCGGCCTTTGAGCCTTTCTCCAGCCCAGGAGCCCCGGATTCCTGCCCACTCTTCCCCACGTGTGTCCTTCATTCTAATCAAACGGGTTTATGTACTGATCGGAGTGTGGCTGTTCAGGCAGCGAGTTGTGACTGTCCTGTGTCTGCCTCACTGTTTTTGTTCAAGCCATTTTCCTGCTGGGAAATTCCTGCCATTAGTAAATGAATCTTACCCATGCTTCAAAGGCAATTTCAGATCTAATTCCTGCGCGAACGCTTATTCAGAGACACCAGCTGAATGAACCACCTCCTTGAGTTTCTGTAACATATCCAGTTTCCCTTTCTTGATTAGCAAGTACCTCTGAGCCAAATGTGATGACCACCCCGACAGCCATCTCTTAGGCCACTGTCACACTCCCCTCTGTCTCCTCTCAGTGGGGTTTATGCTATTTCTTTTAGTCCAATTTTAAACTCTCTTTGGAATACATACTTTTCTGACAGGAGGCCTCAGATGCACAAGGCCTGGATCATAGTAAGGTTTCAATAGATAGCAACTATTAATTATAAGCTATTAATAATTATATAGTAATTATAACAATAATAGATTGTAATAGATTCCATATCAATACACATTAATATAATTGATATAAAACACAATATAATTATATAATATATAATTATATATAACTCGTATGTAATATATATTTATTATAAGCAGATGAGAAGTTATGCCAATTATAGCCCATGACACTCATGTTGTCATTAAAAAGATCACTTTTCATTATCAGTTATGTTTTTGGGGTATATAACTTTCTTATCCTACTTTACTCCTTAAAGGCTGGGGCTTTTGTCTTATGCTTTTTTTTTTTTTTTGCACAGAACAATGCTTGGCATAAAATAAGTAATCGGTAGACGTTCTCTGTTCACTGGCAATAAATCTAGCACCTCTTAAGAAGACTCGCATGTTTTCACAGATAAACCGATGAATCTGGAGGAAGAGCTTACAGTTCTTACTGTATGAACAGTATACTTTGTTCATAATTGCAGAAACATCTGCTTTTGGGGTCTTAGGGAGCTTTTTTTTTTTTCCTTTACATTTTTACAAGCTTGAAAAATAGCTGTGCTCCATAAATATCCCAGGATGAGTCATTAGCTTAACCAAACAGCTGCTGACTCATTAGCCAAATGCTCTTCCCTTGAAGTCACACACGTAAACGAATTTGCTCCTGTGCCTCCCTCCTTCCTTCCTCCAGGAGCCAGAAAAGTGATGCAGAGATATTTTTCTGGCATATGACAGAGGGCCAGACCTGTTTTTGACATAGGGAAGTCTAGTCTAAACTTCATGAAGTCGCAGGAATCCATCCGAGTTCAAGTTAAGAAGCTGTTTGTAGCCGCTTTGCTGCTTTCTCACACACACAGTCTCCCATTCCCATCTCTCCCCGCACCCTCCTCCTGTTCAATCCAGCATACCAGTTCTCCCATCTGGGGCACCAGGCTCGTCTTTGTTCTTTTTTTCCTCCTGTCACTATCACCTGCCTATTATGCAGGTAACGTTTTGTGTCAAGAACCACTGACAACATTTATTTCAATAAGTACAAGGGAACGACAAGTATTTTTGTAAATTCTTCTGTTAAGATGGATCCACTTCTGCAATTAGTAGCTCTCAGCTATTTGGACTGTTCAACTTATTCTGAATGATAAATACAAAGCAATCATTTGCAATTTCTATCTCAACTACTGTCAACTTTCTGCAATGACCTGGGTTTAAGAAATTTAACTTCACAATAGTTCTTTATCACAAATTCATTTATGGCAATGGATATTTGGTTCACATTACTCTCTCCCATGTAAGAGAGGTGATTTATACTGTTACTTTCCTTAAAAATGGTGGACATCATCAGTAGTTCCTTCTTCTGGAAGACAATGTGCCTAAATGTTTTGGAAAAGGCCAGAGGAGAACAAAACTTTAATTTCTAGAGAGACCAAATGAGAGGAAATAGATACGGTTCTCTGGAGTTTCCATCTGTAGAATAGCTATTCTCAACAGGATTCCAATCTGACGTGGATTTTTTCCAGCAGAGGACATCTCAAACACCCAGAGCTGACATTTAGCTGGTGTGCATTCAGTATGACTATACGTTGTTGAAATTACCAGTTCTTTTTTTTTAAATATAGATTTTTTAAAAAATTACTGAAGTATGGTTGATTTACAATGTTGTGTTACTTTCTACTGTACAGCAAAGGACTCAGTTATACATATATATTCTTTTTCATATTCTTTTCCGTTATGATTTGTCACAGAATATTGAATATAGTTCCCTGTGCTATACAGTAGGACCTTGTTGTTTATCCATCCTATATACAGTAGTGTGCCTCTGCTAATCCCAAACTCCCATTCCTTCTCTCTCCTACCCCGTTGGCAACCACAAACAAGTCTGTTCTCTGTACCTATGAGTCTGTTTTTGTTTCATAGATATGTTGATTTGTATCGTATTTTAGATTCCACATATAAGTGATATCATATGGTATTTGTCTTTCTCTCTTTGACTTACTTCACTTAGTATGATAATCTTTAGGCCCAACCATGTTGCTGCAAATGGCATTATTTCGTTCTTTTTTATGGCTGAGTAATATTCCAGTGTGTGTGTGTGTGTGTGTGTGTGTGTGTGTGTGTGTGTGTGTGTACACATGCTACATCTTCTTTATCCATTCATCTGTCGATGGACATTTAGGTTGTTTCTATGTCTTGGCTATTGTAAATAGTGCTGCTATGAACATAGGGGTGCATGTATCTTTTCAAATTATAGTTTTGTCTGTGTATATGCCCAGTAGTGGGATTGCTGGATCATATGGCAACTCTATTTTTAGTTTTTTGAGGAACCTCCATACTGTTTTCTGTAGTGGCTGCACCAATTTACATTCCCATCAACAGGAAATCACCAGTTGTTAACATCACTTTGATACTAAAGGCCTGGCTCCCCCATCTTTCCACTGTGACATCCTGCCTCCCACAAAAATGCCTTATAATTTAGTAACTAACGAGTTAATACTGATTATGAGAGGCTCCAGCTAGGCAGAGATATTCTGGTTGGTTACTGGTTAACTATTTTGAGTATCTCCTGCAAAAAGCATTTGTTTTCAGGTAGACCGGGTATTAGTTATTTTCTGGGAAGCAATCTGAATGTGCTGGCTTTGGGAATGAGGGCATCTCCCTCCCTAGGGTTTATTTTCCTCATCTGTGAAATGGTGGGGTGCCTTGGCTTAGCTTTCAGACTGGGTTCCGGAGTTGCCTCGGGGGATTCAGCTGATGCCAGGAATCTGGGCCCCACTTCAAGCAGAGACTCCTTTTTATCTGGCCTATTCATTGGGGTGCACTCGACCTTTTGTGTTTGCAGAAAGAATTTTTGAAAAATTAGATTTTGCTGCTTAAAAAAAGGTTGAAAACCACTGACTTGAACGCTAATTCTTTCATCCTATTTTAAAATTCTAAAATTCAATTATAATCATAATTATTTTAAAAACTCTATAATAATAGCAAGTTCTTATATTGACCTCTGCCAGGTCTTGTTCCAAGTGCTTTGCGTATTTAAACTCAGTCTATAGAACAACACTAGGTGCTAGTGTTTTAATTATCCTTTAAGTATTAAAGTTTAAAAAGTGCGTTCAGATACATTTATTTTCACTTTTATAATTTCCTTAGATACATTTGAGGTCATAATTTATTCAAAGGTAATAACCCTACAATGACTATTTAATGGAATCGAAATCATAATATTTGTCCTGCCTTGACATACTTTGTATATGGAAGACTATGGAAAAATGCACTTCTTTGTGATTATTTCTAAAAATGACAAATTGAAGAGAAACTAGATGTTTCTCTACATCATAGAATACTCCTCTCCCCGGATGGCACATCCAGTCATGTGGTTCCACAATAAACAGGATAAATCTAGCCTAATAAGACAGTGCCTGCAGAAAAATCCTCTTATTCCTTGCAATTTCTATATGCCTAAAAAAATGTTCATTAAAAAGTTCCTACTTAATTGGTTTACCTTCTTAGATTTGTTCCCTCTATTTTTAATGATTTAAAGCATTAAAAAAAAAAAAAGATGTCTTGTTTGGAAAACCCTTAGCCGAGCAGCTCTTTTGTGAAGTGGGGAAGTCTGGTGGCCCAACTGGCTCCTTTGAACTGAAATTATAAGATCTGTATTTTTAAGGCATAGATCTGTTAGCTTTTCTCTTCCTTTTTTTTCCCCAAAAATTGACATAAAAGCTACCTATTTTAATTAGGTCTCATTGTTAGTAAGTGGTACAACCTGTACAAATAAACTGAACTATAAATACTGGCATTGATAAATGTACAAATATTTAAAAAACAATTAAACTTTCTTTGTAATAACTCTCAAGATTATTTAGCTGACACAGGTCCCTTGAAGACTTGTAAGACCTATTTGGAAAAGGTGTGAGAGAGTGTACGCACCCTGTAATTACAAGAGAATCCAGCAATATTAAATCTGCCCCAATGTAGGCAGCGGTATCCAGTTTTTAATTTTGCTCAGAACTGTTAGGAGAAAATCAAGTCAGTTTTGTGATTGGGTTGCTATAGGAAGGCCTTGCCCCTGACAGAAATGTACAAGCCCATTCCATTTGTTTGCATTTCTGCCAAGGATTTATCTTCAGAAGCAAGTAGATGAAGAGATAAAGCTTGCTTGTACAAAGCCCACACACCTGGGACCCACTCAGTATAGCAGTGATGTAAGTGGGAATAAGATGGGAACCAACAGTGCAGGGGAAAGAGAAAAGGGGTTTGGGAATAAAATAAGATGAGGCTTCCTTTGCATAATGCAGAGGACTCTGAGGAAAGAAGGGAGAAAAAAGAATAAATTTTTATTCACTGATTCAATTTCAGAATATGCGTTTTGAAAGAAAGTCATCAGCTTTAATCAGTTGCTTTCTTACAGAGCTTTGCCCATACTTGTGTGACAAAATCATCAGTCATTTAATGATAGTGTAATTAGTGAAACCATAGAGATTTCCTTTTCTTTCGTCCTTTCAGGAAAGATCAGAAGGGGAGGTAGGGGGACTTCCCTGGTGGCGGAGTGGTTAAGAATCCACCTGCCAATGCAGGGGACACGGGTTCGAGCCCTGGTCTGGGAAGATCCCACATGCCGCAGAGCAACTAAGCTCGTGAGCCACAACTAATGAGCCTGCGCTCTAAAGCCCGCAAGCCACAACTACTGAAGCCCGCGTGCCACAACTACTGAAGCCTGCGTGCCTAGAGCCCGTGCTCCGCAGCAAGAGAAGCCACCACGATGAGAAGCCCATGCACTGCAACGAAGAGTAGCCCCCGCTCGCCACAATGAAGACCCAACGCAGCCATAAATAAATAAATAAATAAATTTTAAAAAAAAGGGGAGGTAGGGTAAGGAAGGGGTAGGAATACAATGAGAGCCATATTTTATGAAAGTGACATGTTTTGCATTTGAATTTTTTTTCCTGCTGGAGTTTCAAATAGATTATAAGAAGGAAAGGAAACACTGAAAATCAGCCAAACAAGGTGAGATTCCAATGGTTCAGTTGGGGGTGCTGAGTTGAGCTAGGTCTTTCATGGCAACTCCTTAGAGATACAGAAGGGAATTAATCCAGTCTCCCTTCTCTGGGGATCACTGACTGAGCTCCCCAAACTCAAGGAGCACTGACTGCACTGAATCTACTCAAAAGCTTGTCATGGTGAGATGTTGAAAAGAAATAATTCTAGGCTTTTCTAGCACAAACAGTGCTTCCTCTTGAATCGCACAAAAGATGGGAGACAGGCAGTAGGGAACAAAACGTTTGTCTAAAAGCCTGGCGTGCGTAAGGAAGCGTTTCCCTAAAATACTGTTTCTGCTTTGGTTTGGCAAGAATGTGGGGAGTGGAGTAAAAAGCTCAGGGGGGAGCCATACAGACAAGTTTCAGTAGTGAGACTGTCTTTTTTGAGTCGGTCCCTTCAGTGGTCCTGTTTCTTCCCCATTTGCTGTGGCCACCCCTCTCCCTGTGGTCCACCCCTCCCTGCCAAGCTCTGGGTGGTCAAGTGAGGCACTGGTGGAGAGTAGAGGGTGGGAGGACGGACAGAGGGTGGGTCTGTCTGGCGTGCTTCCTCCCAGCATCCGTGTGTCAGCAGTGGTCCCTCGAGGATGGCAGCTCCAGTGCTCTCAGGCTCCGGAAACACTCTTTCTTCCTTGCTTCCATCCCTTCACGCCTAGGGTGGGGACCACTTCCCACTGTGCTGATTTCTGGGTAATTCAGCCTCTCTGGTTGCTTTCTGTTAACCTGCCCACTGCTCTGTAAACAGCTGCTGCTTTAAATTCTCTTTTCAACCCTTTGAAGCGAGGTCTCTCTGCAATGGGATGCTGACCGATACGGTAAGAGTAAAAATATCTCCAACCTGACAGAAACCCTGGCGAGCTGCAATTTCTAGTTGCCAAAAGCCAGATGATGGCCACCACATGGAGAGGAGCAAAGCATTTACTGTTTATAAAAACCTCAAGACAAATAGGCTATAGAAATTCTAGGCACAATTTCAAAGCCAAAAAGATCTGAAGAAATAAATCAAAGTCAACTAGGATTAATTATATTAATCATGCACTTTTATGATCACCTGAACTACCTGCTGTGAAATTATATATTCCAAAGAGACTTCAAGAATTGTTCGAAACTAAATAATGTGAACTATCTAGAATAGTTTATTAAAATATAAGTAAGTCAAATGCATGATTCAAAGTATAGCTTATATAATACTTAGATTCTAATATTCTAAATGAAAAAAAAAGTGATTTGTTGCTTGAATATTAGAAAGTTCACATCATAGTAAAAGGCACTGGAACATAGCAGTCTGCTTATTCTGCATCTGACATATAAATGATTATCTCATTATCACAGATTAAGGATTTATAGACTATGTCCAATACTCTTTGCGAAATGTACCATCAAGTAACTGCTCACAAGAACTTTATGCCCTTAAAAAAGACAAAAATATAATCTTAGAAACTGTAAAAAGATTTTCATGGCTTTGGATTTTTAAGTTTTGACCTTATTCTTTTTGTAGGTCGTGGGTGGCTTTATGGGTTAATTACTACTTTCAATCTTAGCCAAAAAATGGAGAAACGATAGGGTTAGTTACTTACTATGCTTTTGTTGCTTGGAATTCAGCTGATTTTAATTGAACTGAAGATGTCACCAAAAGACTGTCACTAAGCTAAAGGGCTCAGGCTTTCAGCAAAATGTCTCTTCCAAGAGGTTGTGATGAATTTGCGTATTGTCCGTATAACTTCAGAAAAGGAAGGTGAAACAAACACATGCTTTTGTTGCTATTTATCTCATTAGCCTTTGGTAGTTTGATCTGAGCTGTCCTTTCCAATCCCCAAGAGACCGTTGCCTTAACAGCACTGCCCCCTAGTGGTTGCTTGCTTTGGTGCAGCGTGAGTAAAGAAAAAAATTCCAAGATTTTCAATATATATACAGTATTTATCAGTGCATTGCTGTATGAGTGTGTAAGATATCTTTCTGTGAGTTGGCTAGACATTTCTGTCCTGGTAAAAAATTAAAGCATGCTAAATTTTCATACTTTTTTTCATAAATGAGTAAAAATAGAAGTTAAGATACCATTAAATTATTTCTGATTTAATAAACAGAGACACAAATTACCTAATAGTTTTCGTTGCCTATTATGTCAAGTATGTAAAAAAGTCATTAAAATTGAAGTATGAGCAAACGTTAAGTCAGTACCTATTCTGACATTTTATAGTACATTTATTCATTTAATGTCTAACTTCGGGGACAACAGTAAAGATGGAAGAGAGGATGGAAAGGATTTAAAGATTTCACGTCTAATTTGATTTTGTGTTACATTTTAATCAAGAAAATTATTTTAAATTAAGTTCTCATGAGCTATAGGAATGCTATTTGGAGGCTTAAGGACATAGTAAATTTTAAACCAAGGCTTTCTACTAGTATAGAGATAATAATTATGTATGTATATAGCTGATAAAACTGAGATAGTAAGTTTTCAGTTTATTTAAAAATTAAAAATTTCAGGAGGAACTAATTATACATCATTGTTTTGCATAGGGCAGTTCACATACCACTGGTAATAAATTACTTTAGGCAATGCAAAGTTTTATAAGTTTTTAATTGTTATACATTTATTTTTATGAGCAACAGTGAGAATATAACTGAGAAACCAAATCTGTGATTTCATCGATATTAATATTCATGACTACCTCTACGTGAATTATAATCTCAGGCACATACATTTGTGGTAAATTTGACTCTCGTTAAAATGGATTAGAAGTATGAATTACAGTGATTCCAAAAGCCTGGATTTTGCTATTTCCGTTCTGGTGCCATGTAACATGTTCCTTTGTTCAAGGTATTTCCTGTAAGCTGTAGTTACAACTAGAGCAAGACTGTCCAAATAGAAATATAATATTAGCCATAAACATAATTTTATTTTACCTTTTATACACTTATTTTAACCATCGATGTACTTTTAAATTTTATAATGACATTTAAAAAAGGAAGAGAATTAGCTGAAATTCATTTTAATGATATAATTTTTAAAAATCTAACATATGCAAATATTATTTTAGCTTGTAGTCAATAATAAATATTATTGAAGTAGTTTACATTCTTTTTTTCATACTAAGTTTTTGCGATATATCTGGTGTGTATTTTACATTTAAAGCGCATCTCCATTTGGCTTCGGCACATTTCAAATGCTCGATGGCTCCACAGAACTAGTACTGAATAGCAATGTCATCAGATTAAGGTTCAGTTTCTGGCAAAAATATCCCATAGGTGGTGGGGTATACCTCCATCCAGAAGCACATGCCTAATGGCTTTTTGGTGATATCGGCAGTCAGTGATTACCATTGTCTGAATCTGATGATTCATTAAAGGTTGTAAAATGGTGGCATTGAAATTTTAAAATTCCTTCTTCATTTATTAGATGAAATACTTCTATGAAAAGAAACATCTCATCTACTACTTGGTTACTTGGAATAGTCTGTATAGAGAAAGCAGGATAAATATTTGATCTCTCCCCTTTATTTTTTATTTGTAATTTTTTAAATCGAAGTATAGTTGATTTACAATGTTGTGTTAATTTCTGTACAGCAAAGTGATTCAATTATACATATATATATATTCTTTTTCATATTGTTTTCCATTATGGTTTATCACAGGATATTAAATACAGTCCCCTGTGCTATACAGTAGGACCTTGTTGTTTACCCATCCTATATACTAGTTTGCATCTGCTAGCCCCAAACTCCCATTCCATCCCTCCTCCATCCTCCCTGATCGCTCCTCTTTGCTAGTTTGTAATGATTTTGGTTTCCCTGAATTTTCAAGGATGGTCAGTAGTATTTTATTTTCATAGTTATCATTAGGAATACACGAAGTTTAGCACACTTGACGTGTTTCAACTTATTGCAGTTACTGTGTTTATTATTGTTTAAGTTTTCTCACCTTTGGCTGCTGGGAGCTTCTTTAACTTAATATCAGCATTCTGATATCATCGAAGCTGCCTTTGATATTCTGATATCATCTTATATATTTCCTGCCACAGACCTGTAATCAGCTGTTTCTTCAAGGAGCACTTGATTCCTTTTAGTAGAAAATGGTATGTGGAGACCATGATCTCAGTGTGTGAGATCGAGCATTTGTTTCTAAGTCTTTTCAGAGGACAAAGCTAGGAATTATTTAGTTTAATAAAATACTTGTTATTCAAATTCAGTAGTAGAGGATTTTATTTTTTGCCGTGTACTTTCCTTATGTCAAATATTCAGGTTTTCAATGATATAATTACTCATTTGCTTTTATCCATAATACACACACATGGTCTCAGAATAAATATTAAGATACCACCAAGAAAATGATGAAAATATCAGTTTAAGTTTCTCTGTAGTTGTTTTTGCCCTTATGGTAACATTCCACTTAGGACAACAGTCAAGTCTCTGTTTCAGAGACACTTGGAAGGGTACTCCTGGTGTTGTTATGCCACCTGCTGGACATAAGGCTCAGCTGTCACATTTTGATGTTTAGAGACTGCTTTACGTTAAATTTAATTTTATAATTATGTAAATTTTTATATGACTCTAAAGTCAAATTTAGAAAACAAATCTAGTTTTTATTCTTATCCCCTCTTCCCCTCTGTCCTATTTCCTACCTCTACCTTTTGGTTACTATTTTATTTTTAAAGGCTCTGATTTTTATCCTTTCATTAATGTTAATGTTTACTTATATATGTATTAATTTTACATATGCACCCAGATCATATATATTTTTATCCCCTTCCTCTTTATTAGACAAGTGTTAGTGTAATTTTCAGACTTTCCTTCATCTGAAAAAATTACATGTATTATTCCAAGTGGAGAAAAGTATACATATATAAAATATACATAAATAATATATCAATATATTAACCTGGAGTGTTGGATTTTGCCTTGTTAAGTAATCTGAAAATCCTTTCTAAGAAATTGGTGAATTAAGCCCTTTTACATTTATTAATAGGATCTAAATGTTTGACATGTTAAAAGATCTTAAAAAATTTAAGATCTGAGCAAAAATTGATTCAAAAGGGCAGTGCCAAACTGGAAATTTTTAATAGCTCCACTGACGGAAGCCTGGGGAGAAAGTTACAGAGAAAAGGTGGAAGCGAAGTAAGGAAATTACTGATCAGCTGCAGCTTAAAGCCCAGTTGGCTCTTTGTGATGGGTTGTCCTTAGGTCTTAATTTTGTAACCTGGAAGCATTTACTGTCTTAGGTTTTGGTTTGCTTACACAGGGTTCTGTGGCATCAGGGCATGAGTCTAATGGCCTCCTTGTTTAATTAATTTAACAGGCATCAGTTTTGTCACATTAATGTTATGTATATTTCCATATATATAATATATACACGCACCCCTAATCTTATTGCTTTACATTCCTATTCTTTCACTGGATGGTCTTTACCAGTCTGATCCATGAACTGTTTGTTACTAAGCCATGGCATATGTACAGAAAGCAAAAGAACACATTTAGAAATGTTTAGGCAATCTGCCGTAAAGTCCAAGCATATGACTGTGTATTTTACAAAAATAGCGGTTTGCCATTGTTCGGGGGGGGGGGGGAAACAAAAAACAAAAAGCAAACAAACAAACAAAACTACTGGTCCTTCCCGACCAATAGTTTGAGAAGTACTGGTCTACAGTGTTTGCTTGCTCTCTCCCTTTTGCATATCTTTTTGTATTTAGAAAGGTTTGTGTTTCTTTGTTCTGATGTCTTCTTATTAATATTTTGACATGAGCTAATATGGTGTATGAACTTACTAACATCTGTGTATGATACCTTTAATCCCCCTTTTACTACTTCCTCCTAACACCCTACTATGAACGAAATTGACATTAGCTAGTGACCCCTTCTTCTCCCTGTTTCCCATTCCCCAGAATCTACTTTCAACGAGTACCTTTTTGCTCCCCATTGATACCTGTGAGACAATCAGAGGGCTTTCCTCTACGTCTCATATCCTCTTTCTCATCTACCCTCCATCCTTTGGCCATTTCCTCTTACACCCTCTCCCTTAGAACCTACAGGGACTCCAATTTATACAAACAAATACACTGTATTTAGTGCTTACTACCACTACTACTGTTGATGTCTCTTCCATCATTTTGGTTGTCTGAAGCTTGTTCTCCAGTAAATTTCCCAGGAAAGACTCATAGGAACTATACTCTGGGTTCTTACGTGGGCATAAACAATTGTGACCATTACATTTAAAGATCAGTGTAGCTGGATATAAACTCCTTAGCTCAGGTTTGCTTTCCTTGTATTTCTTAAACGTTACCCTGTTGTCCTCTGGCATAAAGCACTGCTATTGCCAAATCTGATGACAGTCTCATTTTCTTTCTTTATAAGGGCTATTAATCTTTAAATTTGGCACCAGAAAGAATTTTTTCTTTTTATTTAAAGATCAGTAGTTTTACTAGACTATGTTTAGGTGCAGGCCATTCTGGGTCAATTTTGCCAGGTATGTCCTTTCAATATGTAGTGCAAGTATTTTTTTTAATTTCAGAAAAATATTCTTGAATTATAATTGATAATATATGTTCTCTTTCATTACACTGATTCTCTTTTTTAGGTACTTCTATGATACTAGATCTCCTTTCCTGTTGTCTATATCTTTTTTACATATATGTATATATATAAGTATGTATATATATTTTATCTTTTTATTTAAAAGATAGTCATTCTTTCCCATTCTATTTTTCTTAAAGCATTTTTCTGTGGTGTTCATTCACGGCTTTGGTTGTTCTAATTTAGTCTGAGATTTTAAAGTGAATTTTTCTTTCTTCTCTAGTAGTTTCCCAAATTTTATAGACTTGCTTTTCAAGTCTGTGTTTTCTCTAATTAGCATCTTCTTGAGTTTTTTAAATTTGGGGTTATGCTGTTCTTTCAAGGCTTCTATCATTTATTTCCCTTTTATTTAGCTTGATATGAATTATTAGACTGTCATTTTTGGGTCGGCCTGTCTTGCCAGCATGCGTTTCATGTCTGTAGGGACATTATTGTGTTTCACAGGTCCATTTTCCCTTATGGCTTTGACCGCAATTGTTTTCTGTACTAACGTTTAACTGGCATGAGTTTTCTTTACTCTTAGGAGGGAAGGTGGGATCAGGAGAGTGCCCTGGCTTCACAGCTCTAGCCCCCCGCATCTGTCTTGGGAAGCGTTCACAATGACAGCCTCACAGTGTCTGGTAGCTACCCTTTCCCCCTCCCCAACTTTTATCTAGATCTTCTCTTTCTCTTGTCTCCTTTGCCCCTATTGTCTCTTTCCTGCTCAATACGGATTCCATCCCCAGCATTTTCTCGTCAGTGCGGGGCTTTGTCTCAGAGGGGACGTTGGTTACGTCTGTTATGGGTCTCTGTTGAGGGTCCATGGGGCCCAGGCTGCCCCAGCACCACCCACAGTGGTGCTCTGTGTTCACCCACAAACTGGAGCCAACAAGACTCTACAGGCTCCTGGGGCCACAGGAGGCCTTTCTGCCTCCTTCTTTCTGTTTCCTGTAACACGCATATCTTAACATCACCAGTCATTGATTCCAACCCACACATATACCGGGGGTTCACAGGGATATGTTTTCCCACCACTTGACTGTAGATGTGGCCTGTGAGGTTTTGCTTTTGCTCTCCTAGTTGCTCTGTTTGTATGGGGTGATTTGGGGAGTTCAAAAATGATGCCAGCTTGCTGCCATTTTCCAGATTACCGTTAAAAAGACTAAAAGTTTGGATGCTTCTGTTTTACTTGGTTAGTGAGCATCTCTCTGCCTCTGTCTACGGTAACAGTCTTTCTGATGCGCTACATTGTTTCATCGTCCTGGTCCCATCATCAGCCACGCATGTTAACACTCGAATCTTCAGCAGTGAAATCTCCGCAGTTCGGGGATCTGTTGATGTCATTTCACACTGCCAGGACCCTATCTAATGCCTCCCTCTCCAGTCTGGGAAGAATCCCACTGCGGTCCTGAGTGTCCTGGGCGCTGACACTGAGGCCAGTAGAACACGGGTCGCCCTTCGGAAGTGCCCCTTCGTGATCACCGGCCCTTGGGACAGTAGGAAACACCTCTTCTTCCTTTCCTCCCCGCAACAGGGTATTAGCAATGATTCCTTTTTTTTTTTTAAATTGAAGTATAGTTGATTTATAATGTTGTGTTAATTTCTGCTGTACAGCAAAGTGACTCAGTTATATATATACATACATTCTTTTTCACATTCTTTTCCATTATGGTTTATCTCAGGATATTGAATCTAGTTCTCTGTGCTATACAGTAGGACTTTGTTGTTTATCTATTTTACATATAATAGTTTGCATCTGCTAATCCCAAACTCCCAATCCTTCCCTCTCCCACCCCCCTCCCCCTTGGCAACCAGAAGTCTAGTCTCTATTGTCTGTGATTCTGTTTCTGTTTCATAGATAGGTTCATTTGTGTCATATTTTAGATTCCACAAATAAGTGATATCATATGATATTTGTCTTTGTCTTTCTGACTGACTTCACTTAGTATAATAATCTCTAGTTGCATCCATGTTGCTGCAAATGGCATTATTTCATTTTTTATGGCTGAGTAATATTCCTTTGTATATATATTGCCACATCTTCTTTATCCATTCATCTGTCAATGGACATTTAGGTTGTTTCCATGTCTTGGCTATGGTGAATAGTGCTGCTATGAACATAGAGGTGCATGTATCTTTTAGAATTATAGTTTTGTCTGGATATATGCTGAGGAGTGGGATTGCTGGATCATATGGCAACTCTATTTTTAGTTTTCTGAGGAACCTGCATACTGTTTTCCACAGTGGCTGCACCAACTTACATTCTCACCAACAGTGTATGAGGGTTCCCTTTTCTCCACGTTTGTTATTTGTAGACTTTTTTTTTTGTGATATGGTTTATTTTAATAAAAAATACAGCTGAACATTTATCACAAATTATATGAAACTATACACAATGACATTCTCTCTGCATCGTAACCAACACTGATGTGTGTAACTTGAATTTTTAGATGGATTATTTATAATCCTTTAAAGTGCAATTTATTTAAGGGTTTAAGCAAATCATAGGATAAAGGATCTTTCTAATAAATGAGTAACATTAAAAAGATGATATATTTGGATAAATCTTTCAAAAATCAGAACTCATTTTGCCAAATGTACTTGTGTTGTAATAATAACACCCTCCCCTGGCAAACCCCAAACTTGACTTAATTGCTGAGGATTAAGAAGATCCTCTAAAGAGCTTTTCTTTTTTTAAAAAATTAATTAATTAATTAATTAATTTATGGCTGTGTTGGGTCTTCGTTTCTGTGCGAGGGCTTTCTCTAGTTGTGGCAAGCGGGGGCCACTCTTCATCGCGGTGCACGGGCCTCTCACTATCATGGCCTCTCTTGTTGCAGAGCACAGGCTCCAGACGTGCAGGCTCAGTAGTTGTGGCTCACGGGCCCAGCTGCTCCGCGGCATGTGGGATCTTCCCAGACCAGGGCTCGAACCTGTGTCCCCTGCATTAGCAGGCAGACTCTCAACCACTGCACCACCAGGGAAGCCCCTAAAGAGCTTTTTCTGATGTTAACATTTTTTTGTCTGTTCGATACATACTAACTAAAGTGAACTAAGAGTCTAGAGTAGTTCCTTTAGCAGCCCTGAGTTCTATAACCACAGTGGAGTTCCTGTTTGAACTTAAGAGACTGTTATGAACTTTCTCCGTTCTATTTGAGGGGAAAATGAAGAACTCAGTTGCTTCTCTGACTCTCAGCGGCGTAACTGTGCTTTGGGCTACAGTGTTAATGTCTAGGATGAAATTAAGGTAGTAAAAATGGGAGTTATCTAAGAAATAACCAGAAAATGCTTTAGAATAGAAAATGAACTATGAGAGGAACATTTCTAGGAGCTGTCTGACAGGATAGGAGGGATTGCAACACAAAGGCCATTCACTGCTGTGACTGTATATTGTCATTGTTTTTGTTTTTTGTCCATTTCCTTCTGTTGGTGGAAATAATTGATTCCAATATGCTGCTGCCACCAAAAGATGACCATTAGAGGATGAACAAGATTCCTTTTCAACAGTAACAAAGGAGCAAAATATTTCTTAAGGCAGCAATGCTAGCCTGACTTTACTCTACTTGAAGATTATTTCCCTCTTGAAAAGCCTCTTACACGAGCATCTGCAAAGTCGTATGTTGCTGTACTGGCTCAGCAATTATTCATCCAGAAAGAGGGTACTTTAGGGGTTGGAGGTGGAAGGAAAAAAAGAACTTTTCCCTCCAAGTGTACACACAAAGCTTTAGCCAATCTTAGGAGCGCTATGATCACAGGTTTTCGCTTTCCTCAAAGTTCCTTTTTGGAAATTCTGGATGGAGGTGAGTAAGGCCCCTTGGCTCACGCCATTCACAGCCTGGGGCAGAAGCTGTGTGGGTGCCTCTGTGCTCTCAGGAGGCAAGAGAGCTGCTGGTGGCGGAGAAGGAGGTGGAGGAGGAGGAGGAGGTAATGCGGGCATCCCTGCTGTGGAGGGTGGAGTCGGTGATGACGGGGATGTGAGAGGTGAGCTGGCCCTAGATTCTGCTGAATTACTGGAGTTGCTGTATTTTGCTGAATGCTCTTCACTATTTTCAACAGCAGATTGTTTTGACTTCTTTCAAACTATAATCTTCCTCTATTTTCTTTCTTCTTCAGATCCATGGTGAGACTGAGGTCTCATCAGTCTTTGATGCTGGTGGACCTGTTTCTGTTCGTCAATTAGCCTCTTTTCTATACATTCTTTGGCAATGCTCGATGCCTCTTTTAACTTTGTGGGGATCTTAAACTGTGGCTTTTCGGAAGTAGTTAGCAGAACATCACTGAATAATGGCATCTGTAAGAGCCAGGAAATGGTGGACCTGCCATCTTTACAGGCTTCACAAGACAGTGTAGACTCCAACATGGCCACCACAGCCATAGACAGTGCAGGAGAGAAGGAGTCTATAGGCACCGAGTCTGGCGGTCGTCATCTCATACAGTAAGTGGCCAAAGCAGTGGACGTCCACACTCTCCAATGTATTGATTTTCCTGAATTGTGAGAAATAAGATCAGTAGAAAGAAGGAAGGCCCAACAAGGAATTCTCAAGGTCCAGCAGCCGGCAAGTGTCCCCTTCCAGCAACACATTGGAAGCATGAAGATGCCCATAAGGGAATCCCTTGTCAAGGAGAAACTTTAGTACCGCTAATATTTGTTGCCCGTATGTTTTTATTTGCTGGAGTTCACGGCCTTGAATCTTCTTAGGGTTGCAGTAGTACCTTAGGAATGGGTCTTTTGGTTTTGCCTTGTAGATCAGGTCCTTCAAAGTTCCTTTTTCATTAAACATTCTAATTAGCAATGCTGAGGATTTGTTAGCTGTGGCAAAGGTAACATGATAGATGTAAGGGTGCAAACAGGACGGCAGAAGTTTGATTAGACACTGAAAATCTTTATCTGACAGATACTTGTCAGGACCGAGGTCAGCCCAGCTTAACACTAGCTGCTCCTTTGGCTGATTTTTAATCTTCATCAAGAAATATTTCTTCCTTATCCTCCAACCTATGTATTTCAATGGTTCCGCCATCTCCCACTTTGGTTCTGATTGGAAGAACATGGAAACCTGTTGTAAGGCAATCTCAGTATAGTCTGCAGAATAGTTGTTTGGATCTAAAAGCTTCTTAACCAGCTCACAATTAGACAAGATATGATTTGTGGTGATAATGTTGAGATAGTTCTGAAGACCTTTCTGCCTCCCAGCTATGAATTCATGATCCATGTTACCGATCAGTTTTGTCGGAGGAAGAGGTAGACTTAGGCCTGCAGTCTGCAAGCTGTTGTTCAGCAAATCAAAGTCACTGTATCTCCTAACAATCTGCCAACTATTTTCTACAGAAATTCCTCTTTGTACTCAAATGATATATTCCACGTGGGACTGCAGGCTCTGGCTCGCCTCGATGGCTGCTGTCAGCGGCACCGTGTTGTCCAGCAGGACCTTGCTGGCCGGTGGCTTCTCCATGAAGGCCATCCCGGAATGCCCATTCACCACCAACGCCTCGGGACCAGGGGCAGGTCCAGAGGCACCGACTCCCATCACCTGCCGGGATCCGCCGCCACTGCCCAGACTTTTTAATGATGGCCATTCTAGCTGGTCTGAGGTGATATCTCATTCTAATTTTGATTTGCATTTCTCTAATAATTAGCAATGTTGAGCATCTTTTCATGTGCCTATTGGCCATCTGTATTTCTTCTTTGGAGAAATGTCCATTTAGGTCTTCTGCCCATTTTTCTATTGGATTGTTTGCTTTTTATGCTGTTGAATTGTATGAGCTGTTTGTGTATTTTGGAGATTAAGCCCTTGTTGGTTGCATCGGTTGCAAATATTTTCTCCCATTCTGTAGGTTGTCTTTTCATTTAGTTTATGGTTTCCTTTGGTGTTAGCACTGATTCTTAATGAGGGTGGTAGAGGATGAGGCTTAGAGAAGTGTGACGCCAGTGGGAAGATAGAAAGATGAGGGAAATACACTGGAAGCATTCAGTAGTTGGACAGAAAGCTTCCCAAGGGATGATTAGACATCTGTTAGGGTTGTGTTTGGAGTCTCTACTCTGGGTGGTGGAGAGAGAGAGGATGCCCTAAGAATTAGCCCTGGGTCCAGACGCCTTGGGCAGAGAAATGGGAAGAGAATGACTCTTAAGAGAGAGAAAAAAAAAGAAAGAAAGACAGTAGCCCAAGGATCTAATTTCTCTGGGGGTCCATTTTCTTCTTGTTCAGGCAGCTTAACATAGGAAGCAGATTTATCTTCAAGGCATTTAAAGTTATCCCTGCTTAATGTTCAGCTTAGAAACTCTTTCAACTTGAAACAGAAAATCTTTCATTTTATAGATAGAGATTGACACAAACAGGCATCCAATGGGAACGTTTGAAAGACATGGCATTTTGTGTGAAAGTGTTTCTATCAAAGACAAACTGATGGTATCAAATCTGTTGCTGTTTTAATAGAGGAGAGAAGAAGAGAGGCAGAGAGGTTGGAGAGAGGGATGTCATAGATACGGAGAAAATTCCCAACAGGAGGACAGGGACCAGCCAGCAGACACTGGAAGGGGTCATTAGCTCTGCCAGTTTCATCAATGCTTTCATCTTCATTTGTTCACAGTTAAAGGGTGTGTGGGTGCATTCACGTGCTGTGTGGGTGCATCCGTGTTCTGTGTGGGTGCGTCCGTGTTCTGTGTGGGTGCATCTGTGTTCGGTGTGGGTGCCGGTGCTGACACAGCCTCAGGCTCTGGGAAGGAAGTCCAGCAAGGACTGGGTAACAGGGTCTAAAGGTGGAGAAGTTCAAAGAACTGACAGCCTGATTGGAGTCCCAGTGGATGATTTAAGAGCTTAAAAGCATTGAATATTCAGGATGAATTTTGAGGAATCCACAGAAATTCCAGGGAATTTAACTTAAGGCCATATCATAATTAAAGAATTCTTATATATGGTTTAAGCTGTATGGTTCAAGTAAGTAGACTTGTCTGCCTTAAGCAAGATTTGTCACGTTGACTTCAGAGAGAGGGGCAGCTTTCTATTTCTGAGCCACTTATGTGTTCTCTGTTTCAGATGCTGTTTCTTTCATCATTGAAGAAGGATCAATGGACTTGAGGTAATTGCAACTCTATTTTCCTCTCTATGGTATTAATATTTTTTGAAACTTTTTGTCTTGTTTCCTGGGTATCATGGATGGAGCAGGTAGGTTAATACCAAAAAGCTAGGAGGACTTCCCTCCTCCTCCTCCTCAGTAACCCCCTTTTCCCTTCTAGCCTTGTTAGCCTGTTCTTCACAGAAGGTAAGGTGAATATTCTCCAGTCCTGCCCTCAGCCAATGTTAATGTTCTGTTGTTCACCCTGAAATATACATCAGTTAGACTACCAGAATACTCACTGATCTGTACTGTGAAAAAAACAAAAAAAGGTAAACTATATGAATCAGAAAAGGAAAAAGAGTGAGTCACTAAAAGGAAGGTGTTTCTGGTCTATTAATTTTGGCTACACAGTATAAAACAACCAGCGTGTGAAAGATTTTCAGCTTTCATCAAAATAACCTACATAAAATCACTAAGAGATCAAGCTGGAAATAATGGGGCATATTTTTGAAGTTAAAATGTTAGCGTTGAGCTTGGATAAATGGAAGGTGGCCGTGATCTCTGGCGGTGCATTAACCTTTTGCCTCAGGCATTTCTTTCTATATTATGGTTCCAAAAAAGTCAAGAGCCTGCTCAACAGACTCTCTGGGTCCCTAACTGCCCAAGCAATTGGGTGTGTGTGTGTGTGTATGTGCGCACGCGCACACGTGCTTGTTGTTGGGTGGGGTGTGCTGGATTGGGGAGGCGTAGTGGGAAGCTGGCAGTTGGCTTTGAAATATAGACAGACATTCCCTACAACCTTAATCCTTCCCTCCTTTGGAATATCTGCGGTTCACAGGCTCCATTCTTCCCACCTTGCTCCTCCATCGTGACTTACTGTTCTTAGCGTCTTTGTCATTCAATCAGGATTTCTCTAGAGCAGATACCAGACCCTTTAGTGGCACTCAGTGGATCCCAGGGTAGATTTTGTCTGTTAGAAACATTATGCATATTTTAGTCCCCTAGTCAAATACAAACGAAACAGGAGGGAGTGATGGAAACTTATAGAAACTTAGGAGCCCGACGGCTTCCTTTTGTACACTGGCTTGTCAAACATTTGAACCTCTATCATCATGTCTGTTTACTTAAACCTACTAAGTCTAAAACTGGATTCAGGTTTTTCCTCTAAACATTCATTCTTCTGAATTATGTTTTGGTGATACCATATTCCACAACCCCTCAGTTTTCCTGGGTTTTTTCCCCATGTGTTTACTTGATTCAGTCATTTATTCAACAAATACCTACTCCATTCTCATTCTGTGAGTCAAGATACTGGGTACTCTGGGTGGGGCAGTGAACATCGGCATGTTCTCAAGACTTTACGATGCAGCAGACTTCTGTTTGCCTACTCTCTCCCTTCTGTCCACGCCTCCATGACTATCAGTGTATCTTTGTGCCTCGTTTCTTCCTTCTCATCCCTGCTTAGCCATTCGGACAGGGATCCCCCTCCATCATGCCTGGTCCACAGCAATCCACTGCTCACTGTCTTCTCTAAAACTCAGAGCATCCATAATCCAGTTCCTAATATCTGACCTGTTCCAGTAGTTCTCAACCCTAGTCGTGCATCAAGTTCTATTGGTAATTTTACTTGGTTATTTGTTTGCAACACATATGTCCAGGAAGCACCTGGAAAGTAGGTGAGTCAGTAAAGTTCCCCTTGGAGCTGATGCGGAGCCAGGTTGGAAAAGACTTACTCTCTTACTTGTCACCTACCTAAACCTTCACCTTGTGCAGGCTAAACAGATCTATAATCACCATTCTTCAAAAATGTCACACACACCCCTGCCTCTGGTTCTTCATTCTACTCTGAAGCTAATGTTTCTCCCCTTATCAGAGCCCTAAATTCTCGCTCCAAGTCCTAATGGCAAATGCCATGCCATATTCATCTTTGACTTTCCCAATAATTAAGAATTATTTATTGAATGTGAAGGGTGGCAGAATATGCCACCCTAAAATATGCCTCATTGGTGTAAGGCTAATTTCGAGCTAAAAATGCAAATGCAGGGAAAGGTCTTCTCTGAATTCCCCGACATACAGATCCGCCCAAAGGAACTTAACTCTCATCCATCCCTTCCTGGGAGTTTCATCACCCAGGGAAGACTGACTCTTAACAAACGAGAGGACACTAGAAGTCCCCATCACAGCCAGACAAGCTCTGTCACAACCATCACGTCTCCCATCTACCCTTCCAAGGCCCTATCCATCTTTCCTAAAAATCATTCACTCTCCTTGAAGTGGCCTACATCCCCCTTCCACTTCCGCTATTAAGACAGTATGGTATATAAATGCTCAAATCTCACATCTCTTTTGGGTATTCACTTTTTTCCCCCCGGGGATGCCCCCATGGATATAACATTAAAAGTTATTGCATTTGTGCTCTATTTACAATAGCCAGGACGTGGAAGCAACCTAAGTGTCCATCAACAGATGAATGGATAAAGAAGATGTGGCACATGTATACAGTGGAAGATTACTCAGCCAGAAAAAGAAAGGAAATTGAGTTATTTGTAGTGAGGTAGGTGGACCTAGAGTCTGTCATACAGAGTGAAGTAAGTCAGAAAGAGAAAGACAAATACTGTATGCTAACACATATATATGGAATCTTAAAAAAAAAAAAAAAAAAAAAGTCATGAAGAACCTAGGGGCAAGATGAGAATAAAGACACAAACCTAGTAGAGAATGGACTTGAGGATATGGGGAGGGGGAAGGGTAAGCTGGGATGAAGTGAGAGAGAGGCATGGACATATATACACTACCAAACGTAAAATAGATAGCTAGTGGGAAGCAGCCACATAGCACAGGGAGATCAGCTCGGCGCTTTGTGACCACCTAGAGAGGCAGGATAGGGAGGGTGGGAGGGAGGCAGACACAAGAGGGAAGAGATATGGGGAAATATGTATATGTATAACTGATTCACTTTGTTATAAAGCAGAAACTAACACACCATTGTAAAGCAATTATACTCCAGTAAAGATGTTTAAAAAAAAAAAAAAAAAAGTTAGTGCATTTGTATACTTTTTCTCCTGTTAGTCTGTGTTGTTAGTTTATTTCATAGACCCAGCTATTGAACCTGGGAGAGTAGAGGGAAAGTTTTCCTTGCCTACACATGCATGACTCAGCTTCAATCCCCCCCCTCATATTTAAGTCTTCATACTTCAGGTTTTAAGTCTTCAGCAGCCTCTTTTTAAAAAAAAATTTCTATTTTATTTTATTTTTTAATAAATTTATTTATTTTTGGCTGAATTGGGTCTTCGTTGCTGTGCGCGGGCTTCTCTCTAGTTGTGTCGAGCAGGGGCTACTCTTTGTTGGGGTGCACGGGTTTCTCACTGCAGTGTCTTCTCTTGTTGCGGAGCACGGGCTCTAGGTGCATGGGCTTCAGTAGTTGTGGCTTAAATGCTCCATGGCATGTGGAATCTTCCTGGACCAGGCCTCGAACCCATGTCTCCTGCATTGGCAGGCGGATTCTTAACCACTGCGCCACCAGGGAAGTCCAAAATTTTTATTTTATATTGGGGTACAGTTGATTAACAATGTTGTGTTAGTTTCAGATTACAGCAAAGTGATTCAGTTATACATATACATGTCTCTATTCTTCAAATTCTCTTCCCATTTAGGTTATTACAGAATATTGAGCAGAGTTCCATGTGCCATACAGTAGGTCCTTGTTGGTTATCTATTTTATATATAGCAGCGTGTATATGTTAATCCCAACCTCATAATTTATCCCTCCCCCCAACCTTTCCCCTTTGGTAACCATACATTTGTTTTCTAAGTCTGTGCGTCTGCTTCTGTTTTGTAAATAAGTTCATTTGTATCTTTTTAAGATTTCACATAAGCGATATCATATGACATTTGTCTTTCTCTGACTTACTTCAGTTAGTATGATGATCTCCAGGTCCATCCATATTGCTGCAAATGGCATTATTTCATTCTTTTTTATGGCTGAGTAATATTCCATTGTATACATACACCCCATCTTCTTTATCCATTCCTCTGTTGATGGACATTTAGGTTGCTTCCACGTCTTGGCTACTCTAAGTAGGCTGCAGTGAACACTGGGATGCATGTATCCTTTCGAACCATGGTCTTCTCCAGATATATGCCCAGGAGTGGGATTGCTGGATCATATGTTAGCTCTGTTTTTAGTTTTTTAAGGAACCTCCATATTGTTCTCTGTAGTGGCTGTACTGATTTACATTCCTGCCAACAGTGTAGGAGAGTTCCCTTTTCTCCACACCCTCTCCAGCATTTATTGTTTGTAGATTGTTTTGATGATGGCCATTCTGACTGGTGTGAGGTGATATTGCATTTTAGTTCTGATTTGATATTTCTCTAATAATTAGTGATGTTGAGCATCTTTTCATGTGCCTCTTGGCCATCTGTATGTCTTCTTTGGAGAAATGTCTATTTAGGTCTTCTTCCCATTTTTTGATTGGGTTGCTTGTTTTCGTTTTGATATTGAGCTGCATGAGCTGTTTGTAGATTTTGAAGATTAATCCCGTTGGTTGGATCATTTGCAAATATTTTCTCCCATCCTGTGGGTTGTGTTTTAGTTTTGTTTATGGTTTCCTTTGCTGTGCAAAAGCTTTTCAGTTTAATTATGTCCCACTTGTTTATTTTTATTTCCATTACTCTAGGAGATGGATCAAAAGGGACATTGCTGTGATTTATGTCAAAGAATGTTCTTCCTATGTTTTCATCTAAGACTTTTACATATTTGCTATAGAGTCTGTTATGTGGCAGCTGCATGGTGGTTTGGAGGGGAGGATGGCAGCCCGCAGCCTCCAGCCCCCCACTGCGCTCCTGCCCCTCTCCCCCCACCATTTCACCACATTCTTCTCAGTCTCTCTTCCTTCTCCTGCCAGAGTTAATTTTTCTGAAACAATTGTATCATGACAGGACTCACCCCCACCCCCACCCCTGAAGAAGCCTGTGATGGTGCCCAGTGATTACAGATAAAGAACAATTCCAAGGTGATGCCCAAGGCCTCTTAAAATCTGGATCCCATCTTTTGTTTCAGTATCATCTCTGTCATTTCTTCACAAGCAAAAGATGCTCCCATTATTTAGGTACTGCTCTCAGAATGCACTTTGCTTCTGTCACATCCATATGCCCTTATGGTACTGCTCCTTTTAGAACGCCTTGCCCCCTTTCTTCATCTGGAGAAACCTCACTCACCTTAGGGCTGGTTCACATGTAATCTCTGAACAATGCCTTCCCTGAGCTTCTAGACAGAAGACAATTATTCACTCCTCTCTGCATCTGTAGTCCTTTGTACTTACCTCTTATTGACTGTGTTGGCATTCCTGTGTGCCTCGGTCTTTTCTGCTAGATCGCGAGAGCCTAGAGGCCAAGAAATGCATTGATTCCACAGATTGTTTTGAATAGTATGAACATTTTAACAACATTAATTCTTTCAATCCATGAGCACACATTTGTTTTTGTCTTCAAGTTCTTGCATCAAGATCTTATAAGTTTCCGTGTACAGGTCTTCTACCTCCTTGGTTAAATTAATTCTTAGGTAAATGTAAATGGCATTGTATCCTTACTTTCTTACTAGTGTACAGAAATGCAACACATTTTTGTACACTGATTTTGTATCCTGCAATGTTACTGAATTTATTAGTTCTAACAGACTTTTGATAGAGTCTTTAGGGTTTTTTATACGTATTTATTTTTTCTATTGAAATTCATTCTATTTAATTCTTAAATATAGTTTTGTAATACATTAATTGCCCTAGACTATTTATTCTAGAGATTCCATTCCAACCCTATATGTATTGGGGTTTTTTTGCCTAATTGTTCTGGCTAGGACTTACAAACTATGTTAAATATAAGTGATGAGAGTGGGCATCCTTGTCTTTTCCTGATGTTAGAGAAAAATCTTTCAGCTTTTTTCACTGTTAGGATATTAGCTGTGTGCTTATCATATGTGGCCTTTATTATGTTCATGTATGTTCCCTCTATACCCACTGTGTTGAGAGTTTTTATCATAAATGGACATTGAATTGTGTCAAATGCTTTTTTTGTCTCTGTTGAAATGATCATATGATTTTTATCTTTCATTCTGTTAATGTGGTGTATCACATTGATTAATTTGCAGATGTTGACCCATCCTTGCATTCCTGGAATAAATCCCACTTGATCACAGTGTATGACCCTTTTAATGTAGTTTTTTTTTTTTTTTTTTACTAGTAAATACACCTTTTGTTATTTATTTGTTTATTTATTTTTAAACATCTTTATTGGAGTATAATTGCTTTACATTGTTGTGTTAGTTTCTGCTGTATAACAAAGTGAATCAGCTATACGTATACATATATCCCCATATCCCCTCCCTCCCTCTTGCATCTCCCTCCCACGGCTCTAGGTGGTCACAAAGCACTGAGCTAGTCTCCTTGTGCTATGCAGCTGCTTCCCACTAGCTAGCTATTTTACATTTGGTAGTGTATATATGCTCATACCACTCTCTCACTTCGTCCCAGCTTACCCTTCCCCCTCCCTGTGTCCTCAAGTCCATTCTCTACGCCTGCATCTTTATTCCTGTCCTGCCCCGAGGTTCTTCAGAACCATTTTTTTTTTAGATTGCATATATATATGTGTTAGCATACAGTATTTGTTTTTCTATCTCTGACTTACTTCACTCTGTATGACAGACTCTAGATCCATCCACCTCACTACAAATAACTCAATTTCGTTTCCTTTTATGGCTGAGTAATATTCCATTGTATATATGTGCCACATCTTCTTTATCCATTCATCTGTTGATGGACACTTAGGTCGCTTCCATGTCCTGGCTATTGTAAATAGTGCTGCAATGAACATTGTGGGACATGACTCTTTTTGAATTATGGTTTTCTCAGGGTATATGCCCAGTAGTGGGATTGCTGGGTCGTATGGTAGTTCTATTTCTAGTTTTTTAAGAAACCTCCATACTGTTCTCCACAGTGGCTGTATCAATTTGCATTCCCACCAACAGTGCAAGAGGGTTCCCTTTTCTCCACACCCTCTCCAGCATTTATTGTTTGTAGATTTTTGGTTGATGGCCATTCTGATTGGTGTGAGGTGATACTTCATTGTAGTATTGATTTGCATTTCTCTAATGATTAGTGATGTTGAGCATCCTTTCATGTGTTTGTTGGCAATCTGTATATCTTCTTTGGAGAAATGTCTATTTAGGTCTTCTGCCCATTTTTGGATTGGGTTGTTTGTTTTTTTGATATTGAGCTGCATGAGCTCCTTGTATATTTTGGAGATTAATCCTTTGTCAGTTGCTTTGTTTGCAAATATTTTCTCCCATTCTGAGGGTTGTCTTTTAATCTTGTTTATCATTTCCTTTGCTGTACAAAAGCTTTTAAGTTTCATTAGGTCCCATTTGTTTATTTTTGTTTTTATTTCCATTTCTCTAGGAGGTGGGTCAAAGAGGATCTTGCTGTGATTTATGTCATAGAGTGTTCTGCCTATGTTTTCCTCTAAGAGTTTGATAGTGTCTGGCCTTACATTTAGGTCTTTAATCCATTTTGAGTTTATTTTTGTGTATGGTGTTAGGAAGTGTTCTAACTTCATTCTCTTACATGTAGTTGTCCAGTTTTCCCAGCACCACTTATTGAAGAGGTTTTCTTTTCTCCATTGTGTATTCTTGCCTCCTTTATCAAAAATAAGGTGACCATATATGGGTGGGTTTATCTCTGGGCTTTCTATCCTGTTCCATTGATCTATATTTCTGTTTTGGTGCCACTACCATACTGTCTTGATTACTGTAGCTTTCTAGTATAGTCTGAAGTCAGGGAGCCTGAGTCCTCCAGCTCCGTTTTTCTTCTCAAGATTGCTTTGGCTATTCAGGGTCTTTTGTGTTTCCATACAAATTGTGAAATGTTTTGTTCTAGTTCTGTGAAAAATGCCATTGGTAGTTTGATAGGGATTGCACTGAATCTGTAGATTGCTTTGGGTAGTAGAGTCATTTTCACAATGTTGATTCTTCCAATCCAAGAACATGGTATATCTCTCCATCTGTTTGTGTCATCTTTAATTTCTTTCATCAGTGTCTTATAGTTTTCTGCATACAGGTCTTTTGTCTCCTTAGGTCGGTTTATTCCTAGATATTTTATTCTTTTTGTTGCAGTGGTAAATGGGAGTGTTTCCTTAATTTCTCTTTCAGATTTTTCATCATTAGAGTATAGGAATGCAAGAGATTTCTGTGAATTAATTTTGTATCCTGCTACTTTACCAAAGTCATTGATTAGCTCTAGTAGTTTTCTGGTAGCATCTTTAGGATTCTCTTTGTATAGTATCATGTCATCTGCAAACAGTGACAGTTTTACTTCTTCTTTTCCAATTTTGATTCCCTTTATTTCTTTTCTTCTCTGATTGCTGTGGATAAAACTTCCAAAACTATGTTGAATAATAGTGGTGGGAGTGGGCAACCTTGTCTTATTCCTGATCTTAGTGGAAATGGTTTCAGTTTTTCACCATTGAGAACGATGTTGGCTGTGGGTTTGTCATATGTGGCCTGTATTATGTTGAGGTAAGTTCTCTCTTTGCCTATTTTCTGGAGAGTTTTTTTAATCATGAATGGGTGTTGAATTTTGTCAAAAGCTTTTTCTGTGAGATTATCATATGGGTTTTATCCTTCAATTTGTTAATATGGTGTATCACATTGATTGATTTGCATATATTGAAGAATCCTTGCATTCCTGGGATAAACCCCATTTGATCATGGTTTATGATCCGTTTAATGTGATGTTGGATTTTGTTTGCTAGTATTTTGTTGAGGACTTTTGCATCTATGTTCATCAGTGATATTGGCCTGTAGTTTTTTTTGTGTGTGACATCTTTGTCTGGTTTTGGTATCATGGTGATGGTGGCCTCGTAGAATGAGTTTGGGAGTGTTCCTCCCTCTGCTATATTTTGGAAGAGTTTGAGAAGGATAGGTGTTAGCTCTTCTCTAAATGTTTGGTAGAATTTGCCTGTGCAGCCATCTGGTCCTGGATTTTTGTTTGTTGGAAGATTTTTAATCACAGGTTCAATTTCAGTGCTTGTGATTGGTCTCTTCATATTTTCTATTTCTTCCTGGTTCAGTCTTGGAAGGTTGTGCTTTTCTAAGAATTTGTCCATTTTTTCCAGATTGTCCATTTTATTGGCATATAGTTGCTTGTGGTAATCTCTCATGATCCCTTCTTTTTCTGCAGTATCAGTTGTTACTTCATTTTCATTTCTAATTCTGTTGATTTGAGTCTTCTCCCTTTTTCTCTTGATGAGTCTGGCTAAAGTTTTATCAATTTTGTTTATTTTCTCAAAAAACCAGCTCTTAGTTTTATTGATCTTTGCTATTGTTGCCTTCATTTCTTTTTCATTTATTTCTGATCTGATCTTTATGATTTCTTTCCTTCTGCTAACTTTGGGGTTTTTTTGTTCTTCTTTCTCTAATTGCTTTAGGTGTATGGTTAGGTTGTTTATTTAAGATGTTTCTTGTCTCTTGAGGTAGGATTGTATTGTTATAAAATTCCCTCTTGGACCTGCTTTTGCTGCATCCCATGGGTTTTGGGCCGTCGTGTTTACCTAGAAACAAATTTTTGTTTCCTCTTTGATTTCTTTAGTGATCTCCTGGTTATTAAGTAGTGTATTGTTTAGCCTCCATGTGTTTGTATTTTTTACATTTTTTTTCCTGTAATTGATATCTAGTCTCATAGTATTGTGGTCGGAAAAGATACTTGATGTGTTTTCAATTTTCTTAAATTTACCAAGGGTTGGTTTGTAACTCAAGATATGATCTATCCTGGAGAATGTTCCATGAGCACTTGAGAAGAAAGTGTATTCTGTTGTTTTTGGATGGAATGTCCTATAAATATCAATTAAGTCCACCTTGTTTAATTTACCGTTTAAAGCTTGTGTTTCCTTATTTATTTTGATTATGGTTGATCTGTCCATTGGTGAAAGTGGGGTATTAAAGTTCCCTACTATTATCATGTTACTGTCAATTTCCCCGTTTATGGCTGTCAGCATTTGCCTTATGTATTGAGGTGCTCTTATGTTGGGTGCATAAATATTTACAATTGTTGTATCTTCTTCTTGGATCGATCCCTTGATCATTATGTAGTGTCCTTCTTTGTCTCTTGTAATAGTCTCTATTTTAAAGTCTACTTTGTCTGATATGAGAATTGCTAGTCCAGCTTTCTTTTGATTTCCATTTGCATGGAATATCTTTTTCCATCCTTTCACTTTCAGTCCGTATGTGCCCCTAGGTCTGAAGTGGGTTTCTTGTAGACAGCATATATACAGGTCTTGTTTTTGTATCCATTTAGCCAGTCTATGTTTTTGGTTGGAACATTTAGTCCATTTACATTTAAGGTACTTATCAATATGTATGTCCCTATTCCCATTTTCTTAATTGTTTTGGGTTTTTTATTGTAGGTCTTTTCCTTCTTGTGTTTCCTGCCTAGAGAAGTTCCTTTAGCATTTGTTGTAAAGCTGGTTTGGTGGTGCTGAATTCTCTTAGCTTTTGGTTGTCTGTTAAGGTTTTAATTTCTCTGTTGAATCTGAATGAGATCCCTGTTGGGTAGAGTAATCTTGGTTTTAGGTTTTTCCCTTTCATCACTTTAAATATGTCCTGCCACTCCCTTCTGGCTTGCAGAGTTTCTGCTGAAACATCAGCTGTTAAGCTTATGGGGATTCCCTTGTATGTTATTTTTTGCTTTTCCCTAGCTGCTTTTAATATGTTTTCTTTGTATTTAATTTTTGCTAGTTTGATTGATAATGTGTCTTGGCGTGTTTCTCCTTGGATTTATCCTGTATGGGACTCTCTGTGCTTCCTGGACTTATTTCCTTTCCCATATTAGAGGAGTTTTCAACTATAATCTCTTCAAATATTTCCTCAGTCCCATTTTTTTCCTCTTCTTTTTCTGGGACCCCTATAATTCGAATGTTGGTGTGTTTAATGTTGTCCCAGAGGTCTCTGAGGCTGTCCTCAATTCTTTTCATTCTTTTTTCTTTATTCTGCTCTGCAGTAGTTATTTCCACTATTTTATCTTCCAGGTCACTTCTCTGTTCTTCTTCCTCAGTTATTCTGCTATTGATCCCTTCTAGTGGATTGTTAATTTCATTTGTGTTGTTCATCATTGTTTGTTGGCTCTGTAGTTCTTCTAGGTCCTTGTTAAATGTTTCTTGTATTTTCTCCATTCTATTTCCTAAGATTTTGGATCATCTTTACTATCATTACTCTGAATTCTTTTTCAGGTAGACTGCCTATTTCTTCTTCATTTGTTTGGTCTGGTGGGTTTTTACCTTGCTCCTTTATCTGCTGTGTATCTGTCTGTCATTTTGCTTAACTTACTGTGTTTGGGGTCTTCTTATCACTGGCTGCAGGTTTGTAGTTCCTGTTCTTTTTGTGTCTGCCCCCAATGGGTAAGGTTGGTTCAGTGGGTTGTGTAGGCTTCCTGGTGGAGGGGACTGGTGCCTGTGTTCTGGTGGATGAGGCTGCACCTTGTCTTTGTGGTGGGGCAGGACCATGTCTGGTGGTGTGTTTTGGGGTGTCTGTGAACTTATGATTTTAGGCAGCCTCTCTGCTAATGGGTGGGGTTGTGTTCCTGTGTTGCTAGTTGTGTGGCATGGGGTGTCCAGCACTGTAGCTTGCTGCTCGTTGAGTGGAGCTGGGTCTTAGCGTTGAGACGGAGATCTCTGGGAGAGCTGTTGCTGACTAATATTATGTGGGGCTGGGAGGTGTCCTCTGGTCATGTCCTGAACTCAGCTCTCCCACCTCAGAGGCTCAGGCCTGACACCTGGCCGGAGCACCAAGACCCTGTCAGCCACACAGCTCAGAAGAAAAGGGAGGAAAATAAATAAATAAAATTTAAAAAATAAAGTTATTAAAATAAAGAAGTAATTAAAAAACAAGAGAGCAACCAAGCCAATAAACAAATCCACCAATGATAAGCATTAAAAAGTAAACTAAGATAAACATAAAAATCAGAAACTAGTCTGTCGCATACAGCAAACCCCAAGCCTATAGTTGCTCCCAAAGTCCACCGCCTCAATTTTGGGATGATTCGTTGTCTATTCAGGAATTCCACAGATGCAGGGTACATCAAGTTTATTGTGGAGATTTAATCCATTGCTCTTGAGGCTGCATGGAGAAATTTCCCTTTCTGTTCTTTGTTCGCACAGCTCCTGGGATTCAGCTTTGGATTGGCCCCTCCTCTGCGTGTAGGTCGCCTGAGGGCGTCTGTTCCCGCCCAGACAGGACGGGGTTAAAGGAGTGGCTGATTAGGGGTCTCTGTCTCACTCAGCTGGGGGAAGGGAGGGGTACAGAAGGAAGGGTGAGCCTGCAGCAGCAGAGGCCCACGTGACGTTGCAACAGCCTGGGGCGTGCCGTGTGTTCTCCTGGGGAAGTTGTCCCTGGGTCACAGGACCCTGGGCAGTGGCGGGCTGCACTGGCTCCCAGGAGGGGAGGTGTGGATAGTGACCTGTGCTTGCCCATAGGATTCTTGGTGGCTGCAGCAGCAGCGTTAGTGTTTAATGCCCATCTCTGGTGTCCACGCTGATAGTCGCAGCTTGCGCCCGTCTCTGAAGCTCGTTTAGGCAGTGCTCTGAATCTCCTCTCCTCATGCACCCCAAAACAATGGTCTCTTGCATCTTAGGCAGGTCCAGACTTCCTTCTGGCTAGTTCTGGTGCACTAGCCCCCTTCAGGCTGTGTTCATGCAGCCAACCCCAGTCCTCTCCCTGGGATCCGACCTCTGAAGCCTGAGCCTCTGCTCCCAGCCCCCACCTGCCCTGGCGGGTGAGCAGACAAGCCTCCTGGGGTGGTGAGTGCTGGTCGGCACCCGTCCTCTGTGCAGAAATCTCTCTGCTTTGCCTTCTGCACCCCTGTGTCTGCGCTCTCCTCTGTGGCCCCGAAGCTTCCCCCCTCTGCCACCCGCAGTCTCCGCCCGCGAAGGGGCTTCCTAGTGTGTGGAAACCTTTCCTCCTTCACAGCTCCCTCCCACTGGTGCAGGTCCTGTCCCTATTCTTTTGTCTCTGTTTTTTCTTTTTTCTTTTGCCCTACCCAGGTACGTGGGGAGTTTCTTGCCTTTTGGGAGGTCTGAGGTCTTCTGTCAGCATTCAGTAGGTGTTCTGTAGGAGGTGGTCCACATGTAGATGTATTTCTGATGTATTTGTGGGGAGCAAGGTGATGTCCACGTCTTACTCGTCTGCCATCTTGAAGGTCCTCTTAATGTATTGTTGAATTCAATTTGCTAGTATTTTGTTGAGGATTTTTGCATCTATATTCATCAGGGATATTGGCCTATAATTTGTGTGTGTGTGTGTGGGTGGTATTTGTGTGTGGCATCCTTGTTTGATTTTGGTATCAGGGTAATTCTGACCTTGTAAAATGAGGGCAAGTCATTTTTAAAAAGTCATTTTAAAACCTTGTTTGGAAGTGTTCCCTCTTCTGTTTTTTGGGGAAGAGTTTGTGAAGAATTGATACTAATTCTTTAAATATTTAGTAGAATTTACCTGTGTGGCTGCCTGGTCCTGGATTTTGGTTTGTTGGGAGGTTTTTGATTATTGATTCAATCTCCTTACTGGTAATTGGTCTGTTCAGATTTTCTATTTCTTTGTAGAAATTGAAAATGTATTTAATACAGCTAACCTACTGAACATCGTAGCTTAGCCTAGCCTACCTTAAACATGCTCACACCACTTACATTCGCCTACAGTTGGGCAAAATCATCTAACCCATAGTCTATTTTAAAATAAAGTGTAATTTATTGAGATTCTACTGAAAGTGAAAAACAATGGTTGTTAAGTGCACTGGTTGTTTACCCTGTGATTACATGGTTGACTGTAGCTTGCTGCTGCTGTCCAGCACCACAAGAGAGAATCATACAGAAGATTTACATTCAGATTTGAAGTATAGTTTCTACTAAATGCATGTCACTTTTGCACCATCATAATTCAGGGACTATCTGTACATTTCTAGAAATTTATCGATTTCTTCTAAGTTGTTAGTGTATACTTGTTTATAGTAAAATTGTTCATAGTCTCCTTGATCTTTTGTATTTCTGTGGTAATCAGCTGTAATGTCTCCTCTTTGATTTCTGATTTTGAGTCCTCTCTTTTTTTCCTTGGTGATACCAGCTAAAGGTTTGTCAATTTTGTTTCTTTTCTTAGAAAAAACAAGTGACTTAGTTTCATTGATCAGTTTTAGTCTCTATTTCATTTAATTCCACTCTGAACTTTGTCATTTTCTCTCTGTGTACTAACACCGGATGTCATTTCTTCTTCTCTTTTGAGTTCTTGAGGTGTAAAGTGAGGTGGTTTATTTGGGATGTTTCTTGCTTCTTGATGTAGGCATTTATCATTGTGAAATTCCCTCTTCCCAACTGCTTTTGCTTCCCTCTTCGAACTTTTCCCATAAGTTTTGTTATCTTGTATTTTTACTTGCCTCAAGGTATATTTTGATCTGTTTTTTGACCCATTGATTGGTCAGTAACATGTTGTGTAATCTCCACATATTTGTGACTTTTCAGTTGTATTCTCCTAATTGATTTCTAGTTTCATACTGTTATGGATGGAAAATATGCTTGATATGATTTCACCCTTCTTAAATTTCATAAGACTTGTTTTAACATATGGCCAATTGTGACGAATGTCCCATGTATGCTTGAGAAGATTGTGTATTCTGTTGCTTTTTTAGATGGTATGTTCTGGACATGTCTGTTAAGGTCACTGATGTAGTTAACACCAGACTTAATTAATGTCATTTAAGGCGGATATTTCCTTACTGATTCTCTGGGATGATCTATCCACTGATTAACATCCCTACTCTGATTGTATTGCTGTCTATTTCTCCCCTTAGGTCTGTTAATATTTGCTTTATATAATTAGGTGCTCCTCTTTTGGGTGCATAAATATTTACAAATGTTAAATTCTCTTGTTGGACTGACCACTTTATCAATATATAATGACCTTCTCGATTCCTTATTACAGTCTTTGTCTAGAAGTCTATTTTGTTTGATCTAAGTACAACTACTCCAGCTTTCTTTTGGTTTCCATTTGCATGGATTATCTTTTTCCGTCCCTTCACTTACATTCTGCATGTGCCCTTACATCTGAAGTGAGTCTCTTTTAGACAGGATAGAGATGTGTCTTGTTTTTTATAATCCATTCAGCCACTCTCTGTCTTTGGATTGGAGCATTTAATCCATTTACATTTAAGTATTCATAGGTATGTACTTATTGCCATTAAAGTTTTCTTTTTTTTTTTTCTGGCTGTGTTGAAATTCCTTTGTTCCTTATCTTGCTCTCTTCTTTTGTAACTTGATGATTTTCTATAGTGTTATGCATAGATGCCTTTATATTTTGTGTATCTACCGAAAATTTTTGCTTAGTGTTCACCATGAGGCTGACATAAAATAGACTGTTATAAGTTGATGACAGCTTAAGTTTGAATGCATTCTAAAGCTTTACATTTTTGCCCCACACCCCATGTTTTGTGTTTTTGATGTCACCATTTACGTTGTTTGTCTATCTTGTGTATCCATTAACAAATTATTGTAATTACAGTTGTTTTTACCTTTTCTGCCTTTTAACCTTCATACTAGATTTATAAATGATTAACCAATCACCTTTATACATCATTAGAGTATTCTGAATTTTACTATATATTTACCTTTACCAGTGAAATTTATACTGTCATATGTTTTGTTACTAATTAGAGCCCTTTACTATCAGTAAAGAAGTCCTTTTCACATTTCTAGTAAGGCTGCTCTAGTGGTGATGAACTCCTTCAGCTTTTGCTTGTTAGGAAAACTCTTTATCTGTCCTTCAAATCGAAGGAAAACTTTGGTGGGTAGAGTATTCTTGATTGGCAGTTTTTTTTCCTTTCAGCACTTTGAATATATCATACTACTCCCTTCTGGCCTGCAATGTTTCACCTGAGAAAACTGCTAATAGTCTTGTAGGGGTTCCCTTGTACAAAATGAGTTGTTTTTCTCTTCCTGCTTTTAAGATTCTCTAATTATAAAGTGTCTTGAAATGATTGTCTTTGGTTTATCTCATTGAAACTCCCAGGGCTTCCTGGATCTGAATGACTGTTTCCTTTCCCAGGTTAGGGACGTTGTCAGTCATTATTTCTTCAAATAAATTTTCTGCCCCTTTCTCTTCTTCTGGACTCCTCTAGAGCACTTTTCAGTTGTTACTATATTCTTCAGCTCTGTGACTTCTATTTGTGCTTTCTTATATTTTTCATTTCTTTGTTGAAATTCTCACTTTGTTCATCCATTCTTTGCATGAGCTCTGCGAGCATCTTTATGACTATTATATTGACTCTTTATTAAGTAAATCACTTATCTCCATTTCATGAAGGATTTTTCCCTGAGGTTTAATCTTGTTCTTCCATTTGGAACGTATTCCTCTGTTTCTTTATTTTGTTTGACTCTTGTTGGTTTCTATGCATTAGCTAAAACTGCCACCTCTCCCAGTTTTGAAGGAGTGACCTCATGTAGGGGATGAAACTTATCATTCAACCCTGCCCCAGCTCTTGGTTTTCTCTCAAACCTTCGTGATTGTTCAAGTAGCCTACTGGATTTTTAAAGGTTCCCTACTTTAGGGCATGCCATGATCAACCAACGTTCCAAAGGTGAGGAGTTCAATAAACACTTAGATTTAGGCTGACTGGAAGCCATACCCTTAAGCAACAGCTTAAAGTATGCAAATATACCTTTTTCAGGGGAAGACTGGCAGACGGGTGTTTCTGTCTGCTCTCTCTACACTGAGCCCTGGGGTGATAGTTAAGAACTGTTTTTTTTTTTTTTTCTTTGCTACCATCACATTGAACTTGTGAACACAAGCCCTGCTGGTCACTGAGCCAGGATAACAAGAACTATGGCCTCTGGGTGGCACACACAAGAGCCAGTGTGCCTGACATGTACACAAGGCTCCTTTCTTGGATACACTGATAACCTGAGGTCAGGGAGGGCGCAAAGATGGCCTATGCCTTTCTCCTCTGGCTAGGATTGTAATTGGCCCCTTCCTGTGTGTTTAATTACAAGCCTGCCCCTTGGGCCACAGCTATGAAAATAAGCTAATAAGCCTCTTTCACAGAAAGACTGGGGTGTGTTTCAGTCTGCTCTCTCCGTGCTGTGCCTTGGGTGGGGTAGCCAATTAAGAACTTGTTCTCCGTTTGTAACAGTCCTGCAGGGCCTGTGAGTGAAAGCTCACTGGCCACCAGAACCTGGCAATATAGTGGTGTCCCCTGGTCAGCAGCCACAAGCTTCAGGGTGCCAGTGAAATATCCAACCTCCTTTCTGAGAGGTGCTGACAAGCTGGGGCAAGGAAGGGTGCAAAATGGTACCTGCTGGCCTCCTCTGTGAAGAATATTTCACAGGCCCCTGGATGAGTGTTAAATTACATGCCTGCCCCTCAGGCTGAAGCTTTAGGATAAGGAAATAAGCCTCTTTCACAGAAAGACGGGGCACTTTTCACTTGGCTGCGTCTTCTCTGGGACCTGGAGAGGTGAACCTGTACCAGCCCTTGAAGAGCTATTTCTCACTTCACTATAGACTTGTGGGTCTTGTGGATGAAGCCTCAGTGCCTTTCAAAGTTCGATGTATTGGGGCTCATCTCTCAGGTGCAGCTCTTAAATGTTGGGGCACCCAATGTGGGGTTCAAACCCTTCCCTCTTTAGGGAAAAGCTCAAGGTTATGAGTTCCCTCTTGATTAGGAGTTGCCGTGCGTGGGGTTTATGGCCTCTCCTATGTGCTTCGACATTTTTTTCCCTCCAATGTGTAAGAGTCACTCAGCTAAGTTTCTGGGCGTTTTTTCAGAGGAAATTGTTCGGTATGTAGATTCAGGGTTCTGTGGGAGCAGGTGAGTTTAGGATCTTCCTATGACCATCTTGAACTGGAATTTCCTCTCTGTTCCCTCCTCCGTGAAATGCAGGTATGGCAATGTTTAACTCTAAAAAAAACCAAGGTGATTGTATTGAAATAGGGCTGTGCTGAGGAATAAATAGGATACAGCATATCACTGGGCTTGTGTTAAGCACTCAATAGAACAAACCATTATATTACCACCTGTCTTCATCATTGTGAGTTAGATACTCTGTGTTTCTGTATTGGTTTGCTCTCCTGTCCTTATGTGGTGACGTCTCTCAAGGATTTACATGCTTATTGCATAAGCCACACGGACACTAGTCAACATTCACGTAGGCTGAATTTTTTTGAGGTTATTCCCTATCTTTAGTTTTAGATTGTCTTAAGTTTGGTATTCTATTATGGTTTTCCCTTTTCTGGCAATGCAAGCTAAGAAGTCAAATTTTCCAAATTTTACTTCCTTAACTATCAATCACATAAACCATTTTAAAAAATGGAGTTAGAGCAAACACCCACCAGGATTCGTTAGTAACTATCTGGGCAGCCCACCCATTAGGATTTTTTAGTAGAATTTTATGACATAGAAACAACAATGTTACTTTGTCCAGCTACTCTGGCAAATGAAAATATCAAGTTGTCATCCCTTTACAAAATCACACACCTAGCTGTAAGTTTTCAAGTACAGTTACATAAACAAAGACACCTATGGTTACAAGGTGTTTGTATGTTCTTAGTTTTTATCTTTAAATCCAAGCAACAAAGACTCCATGCAGAAAGCTGAAGAGGTTTTCATCATGCTAGAGGTATTTTCAGAGTCAAGGTTTTCAAAAAGACAGGTAAACTGTTGGATAGAAATAGCTTCTGAAGATATATCACATCTGTCCAAAAATGAAAATCATTTTTCATGTCCAGCATTTTCTAACTTTCACAGAACAAAACAATGCAGAAAGTGTTTTATTCTCATACTGTGAAAGACGGACAAACCAAAACCAATGATGCAGAAAAATAATGATCTCCATTTCTCTACAATTACCATAGCTTTTTATTCAAGTAGCACAAGTGCTCAATATGTTGCTTTTAGGGGGTTATATTTTTCTGACTTTTGAACCAATGCGCAAAAGGGAAACAAGGTTATTCAAAGGCAAAAGTAGAAGAACAAATACTGATGAAGCCTTGATACAGGAAATAGGAAGGGAGTGATATCTACCAGTTTTCTTTTGACTTATGCCTCTTTCCCTGAATGAGTGGGTGCAGGTGGCCAGGTTTTTGCTTTACTGTCTGGCATTATCAATCCTTTGTGGACAGTATTAACCAAACATTCCTTGAGATCCCATTATTATTTCTGTATTTCAGCTGATGTTGGGACAACCACCATGGCAGCACCAAACATTTGCTTAGTCATTACATATTCACTCATTCAACAAATTAATGACAAAATTGTTAAAATAAGGAGAGTACCAGGCATAAGACTGGGGATAAGAGTGGAGGAGACCATCACGTGCCCATGGCAGGATGGCGTTTTCTCTTCCCTTTGTTACTTTGTTTCCCTTCCTCTCCTTATTCTATTGGGAATGGAAATTTTTAGCATAATAACCCATGGCAGTTATGGTATGAGTGTGATTAAAGAATGACAGTGTCTCTTGGCAGGAATGTAAATTGGTTCAGCCATTATGGAAAACAGTAAGGTGGTCCCTCAAATAATTAAAAATAGCATGATCTAGCAATCCCACTCCTGGGTATATATCTGAAGGAAGTGAAATCACTGTCTTGAAGCACTATCTGCACCCCCACATGCACTGCAGCATTATTTACAGTAGCCAAGACATAGAAACAACCTGAGTGTCCCGAACCAGATGAATGGATAAAGAGACAGTGGTATAAATATATATACATAATGGAATATTATTCAGCCATCAAAAGGAGGAAAAAATCCTACCTTTTGTAACAACATGGAGGGACCTCAAGACCATTTTACTGAATGAAATAAGTGAGATTATACAACATTTTTCATTCTCTAACTTATGTGTGGAATCTAAAGAAGTTGAACTCATAGAAATAGAGAGTAGAATGGAGGTTGCCAGGGGCTGGGAAATGGGGAGATGCTGGCCAAAGGGTACAGACTGTCAGTTGTACCCTGGAGATGTAATGTACAGCATGGTGACTATAGTTAATAATACTGTATTGTATACTTGAAAGCTACCCCAAGAGTAAATGTTCTAACCACACACACATATGCACATGGTAACAAAGTGAGGTGATGTATATATTAACTAACCTTCATCATCTTGCAATATATATGTGTATCAAATCATCATGCTGTACACTTTAAACCTACACAACGTTAATTTACAGCTCATTACAGCTGAGGGAAAAAAAGAATGACAGTGTCCATCCTCACCCTCCCAGGAACAAGAACCACTGGGTGAATGAGTCCCTTCGCCAGGCCACAAGGAGCAGCAGTGAGATGGGCTGGGTTATGGTGGGGGGAGAACAGGGCAGTGGAAAAGAAGAGCAGCACGCCAAGGGACAAAAGGATTTCTGGACCACCCTATCTGACTGACTCGTTAAAGACTAAAGATGTAGAAAAGGCAAACAATGATTTGCAGCACATCCTAGAATTTGTATTTGTGTGTGTTTGTAATCAGCATGGAGCTGTGAGCACAGAGTGGTTAGTACTCTGAGTTATCAACAAGGAGGACGATTATGCTGTTTTCCATAATGGGCTCTACCTGCAGGCCCTTCCAGATGTCTCAGGACACATTGCAGTGTTACATATCATCTCTCTAATTTTTCCACTGAGATGAAAATTTGTTACCTCCTGAGCATACACAAAACAATGTGGAAATCATAATAAAATTAAGAATCATTAGGGCACTTCTATTAATTACCAAACGTTGAAGCCATGCTAGATAGTATTAGGTTTCTACAATAGTAGACAACCCATCCTCTGCTTGCATTTGGTTCTTTGGTAGTCCAGATTCAGATGCTTACTAGCTTAATGCTCTTCTACAACTACTCTCCAAATTTAAGGTCACCTCTTGTTCCAAGACAGATGCTAGGGTGCCAGCCATCAGGGTCAGAAGAAGGAGGTTAAAGGGACAAATCTTCCAGGCACGTCAGTTCTTTTTGAAGAGCCATGTAAACTTCAATACTACCTTTTCACTACCATCTCATTAGCCAGGACTGATTTAAATGGCCACATCTTTTTTTTTTTTAACCTTTATTGGAGTATAATTGCTTTACAATGGTGTGTTAGTTTCTGCTTTATAACAAACTGAATCAGCTATGTGTATACATATATATCCCCATATCCCCTCCCTCTTGCGTCTCCCTCCCACCCTCCCTATCCCACCCCTCTAGATGGTCACAAAGCACCGAGCTGATCTCCCTGTGCTATGCGGCTGCTTCCCACTAGCTATCTATTTTACATTTGGTAGTGTATATATGTCCATGCCACTCTCTCACTTCGTCCCAGCTTACCCTTCCCCCTCCCCATGTCCTCAAGTCCATTCTCTACATCTGTGTCTTTATTCCTATTCCTGTCCTGCCCCTAGGTTCTTTGGAGCCATTTTTTTTTTTCTTTTTTTAGACTCCATATATATGTGTTAGCATACGGTATCTATTTTTCTCTTTCTGACTTACTTCACTCTGTATTACAGTCTCTAGGTCCATCCACCTCACTACAAACAACGAACTCAATTTCGTTTCTTTTTATGTAAATGGCCACATCTTGGTGTACTGCCGGCTGGGAAATGTGGTCTTTCAGTCACTCACATTGCTACTCCAACTAAAACTGGAGTTCTGATACTAAGAGAAAGGGAAGAATATATATTGGGTAAACAACTCACGAAAAACTATGTATGTCCTAAGAGTTAAAGTTACCATGTGAATGATATATTCACTTGAGTATGCTGTAATGTACAATTCTGGAAAACTCTGGCTGTTAGAAAGGCAGTAGTGGGCTTCCCTGGTGGTGCAGTAGTTAAGAATCTGCCTGACAATGCAGGGGACACGGGTTCGAGCCCTGGTCTGGGAGGATCCCACATGCTGCGGAGCAACTAAGCCCATGCACCACAACTACTGAAGCCCACGCGCCACAACGAAGACCCAATGCAGCCAAAAACAAATAAATAAAAGAAAGGCAGGAGTAATTTTCTTTCTCTTCCCCCAGTGCAAGTGTGTTCACAGGCTCCTAAGCAGAGTTTCCTTATAAGAATAGGAATCATACAATTGGGTAGACGTATGAGAAGGCAAGCGAGCATGGTACCAGTTCAAGGTTCATACCTTTTCCTGTCCCCTTATTTTATTAATTAGCTCAAACATCTACTGAGCACCTATTATGTCATAGGTCCTCTGCTAGTCATAAAGATGATGAAAAAATCTCTACCATCCCAAAGCTCTCCATCTAGTGGGAAAAACGTCTGGTGCACATGATGACCACCTTTCCATACATGCTACAAGAGAGGAGAGGTCATGAAGGGAGAGAAGGGGCAAAGGATGAGCAGTCAGTCTTGTCTGGGGGAGAGAGAAGCCCTTCACGGAAGAGGTGATGTGGGGGAAAAGGCAGTTCAGGAACTTTCTAGACTGTCCAGGTGGGGGAGGTTGTATATTCCAGATAGAAAACAGCCTGAAAATTGTTTGAGACAGACAGACTGCAGGAGGTGATGGGGGAGAGGACCGAGGCACAAGCACCCCCAGAGCTATGACATTTGTGACCACCTCTGTTTCCTACCCTGGCATCTCAAGCCCATGCCCAACACAACTGCTGCTGCTACCTGCCAAAGTTTCACTTGCCGTCCTTCCTCCAACACTGCCTCTATCGGACTTAAGTAACCACCCAGGTGAAAGGGTTAAGTCTCAGCCTTCACTCCCCGCCGTCCATCCCACCCACCCCGCCCTTAGATCTCCTCCACCAGCCCAAGGAGTGGATTTTTGGAAATGTACATCTGCTGATTATACTCCCGTCTATAGGAAACCAACACTTCAGTAGATACCCCCAGCCCCAAGGCAAAGTTCAGACTCCTAGTGCAGCACTGAACTTCACTGTTCCCTCTGCCTACCTGCCCAGTCTCCTCTCTGACGTGGCCACAGACAAAAGCAAGACCTTGGCTCCTGTGCGATCCCGGCCACTGTCTTACAGCACAAAGGGCTGCGCTCGGGAGTGACACACGTCACTTCCCAGGTTCCACTGGCCAGAACTCATGCTTTTGGCCACACCAAATTGCAAGGGAGGCTGGAACTGCAGTCGGGCTGTGGCAGCAGAGAAAGCCAATTTTGTTGAGCAGTCTGCCATGGAGCTCCTGAACTGCTCTTGTTTGTTTTATAGCTTTGTCCTTTTACTTCTCATGCTCTAAATTTTGTTTGACTATCTTATTAACAAATCAATCACTTCCACTGCATGATTGCAATAGCTTCTCAATGTTCTGTATGAGCAATTTTAAATTCTAATCTCTAATTCTAATAATGTTTTTTTTAAAAATTCTTTTTCCATCGGGGTCCTTTATTTGGAATGTTCATTTTAGCTTGTCTCTGGTGCCGTTGGTTTTCCTTAAGCAATGATTGCCCACACTTGCTTACTGTGTATCAGATATTGATTCTACTGACATAGAGGTAAGCATTTACCTACAGCAATCACATTGAATATATACGACACTTCTCTAAGGTAGGTCCTGTTACTTCCCCATTATGCGAATGAGGAAACAGGCACAGAGTGTTACTTGCCCAACTAAGTTAGCTGGATCCAAATCCAGATAATCCGACCGTAGAATTGTATGGTAGACTACTTTTCAAATGAGTAGTGCATTTTGGATATCTGTGCATGGTTAAAAATGAAGTTGACAAATATTTTCTTTGCTTGTAGCAAAACAAACCACAATGTTCATTTCTAATACGTTCTCCTCAAACATTTATCTCTCGCCTGTGCAGCTTTCCCCTAATTCATGGAGAAACTGAAGCCATCAGATGAGTGCAAACTTCCACCCCATCTCTACACAATCCTTCTAATAATCGTAAAATTAAGAAACACTAAATTCCTTAAAACATGATCAATTTGTGGCTTCACTTGATGGTGAGCATTAAATATTTCAATGTAAATTTAACAAATCTACTCGGTATTGCCTGAGTAATCTAGTCTCTGAATTTAACGCACCGAAAAACTATTTCAATGGGCAGAGTTATAAACAGTAGATTTCTATAGTCCTAAACCAGCAAGATGAATTTAGATCTGTTTCTTATAAGCATATTCGTGTATCCCTAAACTGACATGATGGTTTTAGACCTTTAAAAGACTCTGAAAATAAATACATGGTGAAAATTTTGGAGATATGTTTGTTCTGGGAGATACTCAGCTCAATAGCTCAATTTTACGGACAATTCCAGCCCTTCTGTCCTTCGAAACAAATAACAAAAATAGTAATTAATTATAGTGTGATCATGAGACTAAGCCTGATCTAACAAACAGTGTGTCCTCATTTTCTGGCACAGAGAAGACCCTCAAGAAGCATATCTGATCGGTTCTGCCTCACCCTTTCCCTGCCCAGGTGGGTGTCCGAGCCAGCCTGGACGAGGCTCTCAGTTCTCCCAAGACGGTGCTGGCTGACGGTGGCTTTGATCATTTAGAGTATACGGCCCTGCTTTAATCAGTGACACAGAACACTGGCCCCAGGCCCTTGCCAGAGAAGTGGGCCTTTGAACTATGTGCTGCTCACCTTTTATTGAAGCCCTTGACAGAAATATTGAAGGGGGGGTTTAAAGGACCCAAGATCAATGCATTCCTGACTGTGACCCTTTCATGGATCAAAAGCTCAGAAGTCTCTCCCTAGAAAAATAGAGAAACACACATCAAATGGTGTGTTTCACCATTTCAGCCTTTCAGAGGCTTGAGTACTCTCTGAAGCACGTACTGACCTGACCCTAGAGAGAGAAGCCAGTCCACGATGACAAAAAGAGGCTTCCATTTTTGCCAATTGTAATCCATTGGTAGTGCCGGCCAAGAGCACTGTTTTAAATGAACCTGAACCCCATTTGGCCTTTGCACAAAAGAGCTCTATGACCTCACTCACACTGTGTGTGGGTGAGGAAAGTGCCAGGCCAGGTGCTGGGCTGTGTTTTTGGCATCCTTGTCCTGGCAATTAAGGTAGACTACCAACAAACTAATATACAGTTTTCCTTTTGGCTTTAAGAATATCAGCTTAATGTAAGTAATTATTCAGGGCCTTAAAGTCCACCTACATTGATACTAATTTTTATTTATATCCTTATTGATCCACTGATAACTACCCTTACAGGCCACTCCGCATCCTTTGCAAAACAAAGCAGGATATATATAGAAACAAACAAGTAATATTTTCTGTGTCAGTATTTTAAATCCTCCATGAAACACAAACTCTCCTCCTTTGGCTTCAGACAATTCATGAAGTTTACAACTTTAGGATTGAAGAGTAATAAACACATACTCTTAATAGATTTCTGTATATGTGGCGGCCATCAGGAGGGACGCCTCAAATGTCACACCCATCTTTGTAACACGTCCTCTTCTTCTGAATGTCTTATGCCCACGAGGCTCTATTGCTCAAACTGATTTTAAAGCACGTTTGTTTCAAAATGTGAAAACACGCTTACTGTATTGGGGAATGGTTTCTCTAGCTCTGGGTATAATGATAAGGCCAGTATACCAGAGTGTGATGTTTCTACCTGCAGAAAATCAGCACAGGAGGGAGAGGCAGGTGGACCTGGGATCAGTCCTGGCTCAGTCACCCACCATCTGTGTCCTCTCCAGAAAGTTACGGAGTCCATCTCTAAGGCTCAGCTTTCTTATACGGAACATAGGGATAAAGAGAGTATCCAACTCAGATTCACTGTGCGGAATACATGCCACATCTTATGTAAAGTGCATGGAGTATCCTAAACACTAAATAAATATACCCTCCCTTCACATTCCCAGCCCCTCATCACTCCAGCAATATTTACAGGTGATGTAGAGGAGGGTGAGAGCTTTCAGTCTTATTCACACCAAAAATCGCATTCCAGTAGTCAAAATAAAAGTGACCATATAACCTACATATATATAATGGAATATATATATACACAGCCATAAAAAAGAATGAAATAATGCCACCTGCAGCAACATGGATGGACCTAGAGATTATCATCATACTGAGTGAAGTAAGTCAGAGAAAGACAAATACCATATGATATTACTTACTTATATGTGGAATCTAAAACAGGACACAATTGGACTTATCTACAAAACAGAAACAGACTCACAGACGTAGAGATCAGACTTGTAGTTGCCAAGGGGTTGGGGAGGGATGGATTGGGAGTTTAGGGTTGGCAGATGCAAACTATTATACATAGGATGGATAAACCAACAAGGTCCTACTGTATAGCACAGGGAACTAGATTCACTCTCCTGTGATAAACCATAATGGAAAAGAATATGAAAAAGAATGTATACATAACTGACTCACTTTGCTGTACAGCAGAAATTAATACAACATTGTAAATCAACTATAGTTCAAGAAAATAAATCTAAGCAAATAAGTGAGCCACATGATCTGATAATAAAACAGAATAACTAACTGAAAGAAGGCCTGTGTGAAAATCTGGAAATATGTTCCATAAAATCACTGCTTCCTTTCCTAGCTCCTCCCTCCCATACATAGTGGGATAAAGAAAGTGGACAAAGGTAGGAACTTAGGGTGGGGACAGTGCCTGTTTTGTTCCCTGATGTGTCCCAAGTGTGAAGGTTAGCATCCTCTCATATGGATTTGGTGCTTCATAAATATTTGATATAGAGAACTGAATAGTGAGGAAGAAAATAGAATATCAAGTCCTAGAATGTTCCTATTTTCCTTGGAGTTCAGGGATGAAAATAACAATTTCTATCAGAAAACAGAAAAAAGTCTTTAAGTTTCCACCACAGAAAAGGTGCTTGATCTTTTTCATTTTCCTCAAGTACATGCAGAAAGCATCAGTGAACTGCCTCAGGAACCCCAGTGTAACAGGTTATAAATCCAGCATACAGAAGCCCTGCTAAAGTTGATGCCTCTTCCATTAGGAGGCCTCCGCCCTCTTCTGACACAGCCTGAATTTAAGTAAAAGGTGCAAAGGCTGAGACAAAGTAGTTCACCTGCATGATAACTGAACAAATTAGTTGATTTACAGTTTCATGTAAGTTTCACAAAAGACCCTGAATAGCCAAAGCAATCTTGAGAAAGAAAAACAGAGCTGGAGGAATCAGGCGCCCTGACTTCAGACTATACCACAAAGCTACAGTCATCAAAACAATATAGTACTGGCACAAAAACAGAAATATAGATCAGTGGGACAGGATAGAAAGCCCAGAAATGGTAAACCCACTCACCCTATGGTCAGTTAATCTATGACAAAGGAGGCAAGAATATACAATGGAGAAAAGACAGTCTCTTCAATAAGTGGTGCTGGGAAAATTGGACAGTTACATGTAAAAGAATGAAATTAGAACATTCTCTAACCCTGTACACAAAAATAAACTCAAAATGGATTAAAGACCTAAATGTAAGACTGGATACTCTAAAACCCCTAGAGGAAAACATAGGCAAGACACTCTTTGACATAAATCACAGCAATATCTTTTGGATTTGTCTCCTAGAGTGATGGAAATAAAAACAAAAATAAACAAATGGGACCTAATTTTGCTAGTTCCAAAATAAACAAATGGGACCTAATTTTGCTAGTTCCTACTGTTTGCTCTCCTGATGGGCGAAACAATATACAATGAAATCTACTTAAAGCATAATGTGCTACACAAGAAAGTTAGGTTAATGGGAGTAAATTGAAAATATTCTGCCAGATGAGCTAATGATTCAGTTTGCTTTTCAAAATAGACTAGCACCGAGCATCAATCTTACCACTCTCTTTAAGCATAGTCTGGACACCCAGCATCACTCACCTGCCACTGGTTAGACTGCAAAGTTTTGGGGGAAAATATCAGAGCATTCTGTTTTGATGGCTAGAATCTGATAAGCAATGGCTACTGTGGTAACCAAAAATACAGTGCTGCTCTGAATATGAAGAGAGATGATGGAAACAATAGAGAGAACTGTGAAGAATGGCTTGGACAGGTGATGCTCTATGGTTTATCGTGTCTTAGGTTGGGTTCCATGGAGACAGACTCAGAGATGGACATTTGAGAGCAGGATGCAGTGGCGGGTACACTGGGGAGAACCATCACTAAAGTAGCCATGGAAGAAGGATTGGGTGGAGGAAAATGCCGAGCTCTGGAGCTCAGATAGCCCTTCAGAATTGTCCCAGATTGAGGCAAGGGAGTTGAGCCTTTGTAGCGCCATCACTGACTAGTCCTTGGATGTGGGCTGCCCTGGGGAAGAAGCTTAACCTTGAGTGAGGCAGCTCCTTTCAACCAAATGCCTCAGAAGGGATGCACCTGAGAGCCATCAGCTGCCAACACGCCCAGCAGCGGGTGCAATAAATACTTTGGTCCTAAATGGGTGTCTGGATGGCCAATTACAGCAGCCACTGAAACTGGCAGGTTCAAATAACAATATATTGGGCTGGTCAAAAACTTCGTTTGGGTTTCTCCATATGATCTTATGGAAAAACCCGAACGGACTTTTTGGCCAACCCTATATTTAAGTGAGCGTAACTGACTCATGATTTGCACAGAAAGGACATTTAGTAAATATTTGTTGAATGGGTGAATGAGTAGTTATTATGAGGGAAGAATGATAAGCATTGGATTTAAACTTCATCAGAAGGGATGTAAAATGAGGCTACAGGAAAATACAGAATCCACTCAGAAACCAGGAAAAGCTCCAGCTCAGATATCTGTAATGTACTTTGCCATTTGACTGAATTATTAAAATTATTCAGATTCTGCATTTAGTAAGCCTTGGGGAGAAGGTAGAGAGAAAAGTTCCAAAAAGGAACTTGGGGAATCAAGTTACCACAAGTGAGGGTACCCCTCCCCCCCTTTCACTGTAAAATAGCGATTATTCCACTACATAAGAGTTTGACAGAAAACTTCACATCTTTAAAAAACAAATAATTAGTCTTGTGTGAAGCAGCAGAGAGAAATGAAAAGCATCACTGATCAACTCCTCCCCAAATTAATGACTCTTCCTGCTTGGAGCCCTTTCAACTAATGTAATCATCATCTAAAGCTCTTTGTGAAGGTCATTTCTGGGCACAGCCTATGCTGCTGTCTAATGGTCCAGCACCCTTTTCTCTGAGTGTTTAGACCTGCTCACCTTGCAGCCAGCAATTTAATCACAAAGACACTTTCCCAACATTATGCATTCCTACATTAGATGATGTCCTTTACTCAACATCCACATTTAAAAAAAGAGATATATAAATTAGATGTTGCAATGAATCCGTTTTATCCCGTGACTTCTATGGTGATTTCAAAAACACTTCACCTTTTATTTTCAGTTGCCTTCAAACTAGGTTTTCTTAGCCCATAAGCATTTCTGCCCCCCAAGATTTATCTGATTAAAGACTTAAAGATAACTTATCAAATATCTTTAAACTATCACGATACTGTAACAAAAATGCATAAATCCAATGTGCTAACTATAAATTTTTACTATGACTCACTGATCTGTTCCTGTTAAGATGAAATCATTTTTGTACGGATCCCAAATGATCCTGCCATCTCTACCTACTTTATTTTTAAATTTTTTTTAAAAGTTCAGAGATATTTATTTCATACTTTTTTAAAAAAAATCTTTATTGGAGTATAATTGCTTTACAATGGTGTGTTAGTTTCTGCTTTATAACAAAGTGAGTCAGTTATACATATACATATGTCCCCATATCTCTTCCCTCTTGCGTCTCCCTCCCTCCCACCCTCCCTATCCCACCCCTCTAGGTGGTCACAAGCACCGAGCTGATCTCCCTGTGCTATGCGGCTGCTTCCCACTAGCTATCTATTTTACCTTTGGTAGTGTATATATGTCCATGCCACTCTCTCACGTTGTCCCAGCTTAATACCTACTTTAAAAGAATCCTGATAGAGCAAGTAAACTGACAAATTTTTTTAAAAAAACATACTTAAAAATAAATATTTAAATATATTTAGGACAACTGATTTTTTATGCCAAAGAGCAAGTTTTCTCTTAAACTGCTTTTAATTTTTATTAGGTAAATGTGCATTTTCCAGATCAGCCTGTTTGACTCTTCAGTTCAATGTATTTGGGGAAGAATATTCTGTCTAGGGACTTCCCTGGTGGCACAGTAGATAGGACCCTGCACTCCCAATGCAGGGGGCCTGGGTTCAATCCCAGGTCAGGGAACTAGATCCCACATGCATGTCGCAACTAACAGTTCCCATGCCACAACTAAGGAGCCCATGTGCTGCAACTGGGGAGATGGCAAGCCGCACCTAAGGAGCCCGGGAGCCACAACTAAGGAGCCTGCTTGCCACACCAAATAAATAAATAAATAAATAAATAAATAAATATTTTTTAAAAAAGGAGACATATCCTGACAAAGTAATTGAATTTCAAGGATGAAAGAAGTTAAAAAAAAAAAAAAAGAATATTCTGTTTACATAATACGAATGTAACTTTTTGGTCATCCTATGAATTAGTTTATATTAGCTTAGTTTAAGAGATTATCAGGTCTTTTCCAGGAGTTTTTGCTTTAACGGTAAGAATTATTAAACAAGATACCTCTATCTGGCAGAACTGACCAGTCAGCTGGGATCACGCCTATGCCTGTGCAGGGAATCTGGGACAGGAGACACACAGGCGACACACGTGCACACCTGCCACGTGTGCACGTGGGTCTCCCCCGAAGCTTGAAATTCCACCAACGGCAAATTATATACCCTTTCTGTAAAGATTAGTGCTTCTCATGGTCTCCCGTTAAAATATTCCTAAACGGGGTTATCAATAAGATGATGGGGGGCTTCCCTGGTGGCGCAGTGGTTGAGAATCCGCCTGCCAATGCAGGGGACACGGGTTGGAGCCCTGGTCTGGGAAGATCCCACATGCCACGGAGCAACTGGGCCCGTGAGCCACAATTACTGAGCCTGCGCATCTGGAGCCTGTGCTCCGCAACAAGAGAGGCCGTGATAGTGAGAGGCCCGCGCACCGTGATGAAGAGTGGCCCCCGCTTGCCACAACTAGAGAAAGCCCTCGCACAGAAACGAAGACCCAACACAGCCATAAAATAAAAAAAAAAAAAAAAAAAAAAAAAAAAATAAGATGATGGGGGGAAACAGAGGTGGAGGAATATGTCTTTTGTTGTGTTAGAGGGAAGAATTGCTAAATTTTGCCCAGATGTATGTCTGATGCATGAATCAGCCTGAAAAAAAATTCAGAATAATTCAAAAATAATAATGGAAAATTTAACATTTTATTTACTGACAGGCACTACCTAAGGCATAAATTTTTTTTTTTTTTTTAAAGCCAGGGATAAAAGATAAGAGTCAACACAGCACTGTGCCTTCATTAATGATTCTTCAGATGGCTTCCCTTTTCTACTAGCATCAGTAACCTTCACTTTACTTTCAAGTGTGAGAGTGACAGTCTTAAAATAGAACCATTCCTCTCTTGAAGCCATAAATGAAGTCACTGCTTGGCTAAACCTTGCTTTTAATCCAGCTTCCGTCTAAAGGAAGAAAAATAATCTGGATTCCTATTTTGAAATTTTGACCCATAATATAAATCAGGGCACAAACAACAGCACTAGTCTCTATTTGCGGTGAATGTCATGATGAGTCTGAATCATATTTTCAGGATTGAGTCCAATTGATATAGCTGTTCCTGTTTACTTAATGGAAGAACCTTTCTCCTGTTTTCAGATTTGCCCCAAGGCTTAGCTACAAGAATAATAATACTTGTTTTTAAAATGCTAATTCATTCACTCTACAGAGTACTCTTGGGTACTTGTTACATGCCGGGTCCCATGCTGGGGTGGGGGACCCTCAAATGAACGAGATGCAGTTCCTGTCCTCACCTGATGTGACCGCCACATGTTTTTAACTCTACTCAATGTTTTGTAATAACCTATAATGGAAAAGAATCTGAAAAAGAATATATATGTGTATAACTGAATCATTTTGCCGTACACTTGAAACTAACACAACATTGTAAATTAACTATATTTCAATAAAAAAAACACACAAAAAAATACGGACCTCAGATAAGCAAGTTTTTTGAAAAAAAAAATAAACTTTTTGACTCCTTCAAAACATGTTTTAGTTAGGTGATGATAAGAGATGTTTTTAAAAAGTTAATACCAACACTGGAATAAAAAATGGGATTCAAAGAAAATACAAGAATGCAAATGTACTCACCGAAAGGGGAAAAATAACAGTGATTACATGTCAAATATGGCTATAAGTTTCCTGAAAGCCATGGCAAAACTGTTCCCCATGATAGTCGTATAGCTTTCAGGAAAGCCTAAAACTTTTTCTAGATTAAGTATCAGCATCAGAGTCTCTCTCAGGTGAGGCGGGGGAGGGATGGAGTAGGAGTTTGGGGTTAGCAGATGCAAACTGGTATATATAGGATGGATAAACAACAAGGTCCTACTGTATAGCACAGGGAACTATATTCAATATCCTGTGATAAACTGTAATGGAAAAGAATATAAAAAATGTATATGTATAACTGAATCATTTGGCTGTCCAGCAGAAACTAACACAACATTGTAAATCAACTCTACTTCAATTAAAAAAAAAAAAGAAGTCTCTCAGCTTTAGGACTGGAAGGAAAAGTTGCAGTTGAGGCGGGAGCTTCAGAGGATGGAGCCCTGACCTCATGTCCTTGTGGAATCCCAGCTTCCCTGATGAGGCCTGGCAGACAGGGAGCACCACCGCTGGGCAGGATTCCAGTCTTTCTGAGTCGGATCAAGTGACCATTACCCCCCAGCAATGCCAATACTAAGGCTTTTCACTGGACACTGGCTTCCGTTTTCACTAAGGCAAGAAAAGGGACGTGTCAAATTCTCCTCTGTCTCCGAGGGCTTGTGCTCAGAAGCAGCAAGACCATTTGCGCTCACATGTCCTTGGCCAAAGCAACTCACGCGGCCACAGCTAACTAGAGGGGTCGGGGGAGTGCAGTTCTTTATGAACCACAAATGGGGAGACTAGACATATCTGGTGAAGAGCATCCTTGACGACCACACTCTGAAAGCCGTCCTTTGGGTAGGCGTCCTGAGCACAACCTCTTTTTCTCTGCAGAGTATCGCTATGTCTCATTAAAAGGCACCCAGGGTAGATCTGGAGGTGGGGACAACTTCTGTGGAGCATGGACTTGACCTGGGAGGGTGATGGGGCCTGATCTCAGGCTGTTGTCTCCAAGACTCAGAGGGCTGACCCAGGAGACAATAATCCAGGAGTGAAAAAGAAACCAGGCGGCATGAAGGGACCAGATGGAGAGAGAAAGACCTGGATGCTGGGCAACTCGGATAAAAGCAGGAACTTACCCGCCTACCTGCCTGCCTGCCAGCCACAACTGCCTCTTGTGCACTGACCAAGCTACAAGCACAATTCTGCGTTCTGGGGATTTAGAAGGAAATGAGACGGCTGGAGGGTGCACAGTAATTATAAAGGACACTGAGTCTGGAGTGTGTGCAGGGACACAGCGCTGACCCGGTCCAAGGTCAGGTGCGTGCACCCTTCATTTCCCCGAGCATTTCTTGCACACGTTGCATTTGATACCTGTGACAACTCAATGAGGTATCACTGTCATAACCATTCCACCAATGTGGCGACGGTCCTTCAGGGCATTAGGTAAAGCCACTGGCCCCCGATCACACAACTGATCCAAGACTCGGTTCTCTGACTCCAAAGTCCCCTTTCATCTTACTTTTAGACTGTGATGCTGCCATTCTCACCAGAACACAAACACCAAATGAAAAGTTTCCTGAGTGTAGCTCTTTACTTTCTAAGATTGGCATTTTGCACCTGAGTCCTATTTGCTGTGATTACAAATGTAAACAGAATGTTAATCTAACCATAGACACAGGACACTTCTTGGATTCTTTCCATGACCCTCAAGGAATTCCTCAAATTGACATTTTACATTGCCAAGCAGTTTTAGAAAACGGTTACTTTGCTTTGAAACAATCTCTTGCCAGGATACAAGTGGTCTTATCTCGAAAACAGCCCAACACAGATGCCTCAGGATGAGTGAATCTGAATCTGCTTCCTCGTGGTGGGAGGTGAGCCTTAAGGTCAAAATGGTGCCTGCTCTTCCCAGAAGAGCATTGACAACATTATGTCAAAAAGTGCTGTCGGGTTCTTGTGGCTACAATGGTGCTTCCATTTACCAAAGACAAAGGTGCTTCTTAAGTCAATTTCCCTTGACCTCTGCCATCCCCCCCCCGCCCCCCCCCCACACTAGTTAGGCTAAACTGAATTTAGTTTAAGCAGTGCTAGAAAAAGGCTTCTATAAACCATTGAAAACTATTCCAGGTGTTAGTGGTTCTTCTTGACTAAGAGAGTCGCACAAATGTCCCTCGCTCTTTCATTCTGAGGCATCCAGAGTCTCACGCGCCACTCTGAGCCTGAAGAAAAGAGGATTAAAAAGTGCTGCCTTAAGAAAATAACGAGGCTAAATTTTTCTTCTCTAGTTTAGGATGGTTTTTGCATTTTTCAGGGTAGAATGCTGAAACCTCAGAGTATACTGGGTCATAAATACACAGGGGTTGGGTGTTACCAGAGGATGTAAAAAAAAAGTACCAAAAGAGAACAGTTGAGAGAATAGAATCTTCTGAGTCTACAACACTTTCTAGAAGAATGAAGCTCGGATCCTAAACAATCATTTCTAGTTCTGGAGGTTAGAAAAAGCACCAGAAGATCAGCCCATACTCGATTAGCTAGACAGGTATCCATTTAGTAGTGCCTAAGTCCCTATCTCTGATTCTTCTGTGACTTTCTGGGTTACAAGAGAGACTCCTCAGGGAAACCATCTATCAGAAAGGGGATGCAAAAATCTGTTCCTTGGTCTCAGTCCTGCAATGTCTCACAAAATAAATGTATCAGTTGGCATTAGGTCCTGTGAGTCAGGCTGAGGGTTTTGGTACTTCCCAAGGTTCAGGAGCTACCTGTCGTTATTAAGATATGAATTCTAGGGGTGGTGGCTCAGCCCCCGGTGACACAGCCTGAATCAGCTGCTGCCCCAGCCACGTCCCCCGGCAACAGACGGCGCCTGCTTCCTGGAGCCCCCCTGCATCTGGGGCAGCCACGGTGCTGCTCTGGGGTTCAAAGTCAGACGACTACTGGACCAGTGCAATCAATCAGTGGCTAGCTAATGGGAGTCAGCATGCTTTTTTGGCGGAAAGTGTAGAGATTTTGGAAGTCTTTTACTATGTACTACCTGTAAGATTTGCCCGAGTCTCAGTTTCCCTGTTTAAAAATAGGAATAACGATCTACTGTACTAAGGTTAAATGAAATGGTATGCTTTACTATGTAGTCCAGAATCTGGAGCATAGTAAGTATTCAAAAAAAAATGTTCGTTCCCTCACATTCCCTCCCGTCTCCATAGGAGGAGGTAAGTTCTACAGCTCTTGTTCACATAGGACCACTTGCTATATAACATTTTCATTGATTTGAGGTCAATTTAGAATAGCATTGCTGCAAAAACAGAGCCGTAGCAAAAGAGAAGATAAAACATACCTCTGTTTACGGTGACTCGGGTCATGAGTCTCCAGCTCAGCAGCCCTGGGCAGAGCTTGAGGAATAAATGACCTTGAATCTGATTTACTTCACTAAGAGCTGAAATTTAAAACCATTCTTTGTGGTGCCTTCATGACGGTTTTGCTTAAATAGCACACAATGGCGATATCCTCCCTAAAGGGCCCTTGGTGAGCCAATCAGTTTCAGTCTCATCTACTTCAATAAAAATGAAAAAGAAAAACAAAACAAAACAAAAAAAACATTCCAAGCTGGAGAAGAATCAGGTATGCTTCTTTCCTAGAAACAGCTGTAAAGTGGACCTAAATAGAAAAATCTAGAAAGAAATGCAAGGCTGCTGTGAAGATGCTAAAAATTCCACTCATTCTTTCGCTGATGAGGTGCTATTAGTGCAAAAACTGTCTCAGGCATATGAATTTTTAATCACCAAAGGTCACCCAAAGCATGTAAATATACAGGGAACCATCTCTCTGTGTGGATATCTATCACACAGCTACCAATTACCTTTATTCGTGGTTCTATGCAAAGTGTAGTTTTAAGGAAAAATGAAAGCACGTGACAAATCATAAAATGAACATGCTGAGAACGGCATTGCTTTGGTTTGTTCCATGGGATGCCAGTCTCCTAACTTGCTTGGGCACTCTGATTGGCAGCAGATAAATAACCATCAGACCTTGGACAGTTTTCAAAATGCATGAACAGAACATACCATACCACGTGTTGAAATGATACATCATATCAAACTAAATAGGAACTTTCATGAGACTAATAGTGCTACCAGCAGGTGAAATCTATTAGCCTTTCATCCCTTTATCCTCATCACTCCTAGAATCAGCATATTGCTCTGTTTCAGAGAATGAGGTATTTGGTGTAATTATGATTTCCAGATTACTGATGTTTAACACTGAAGCACTGAACCCTTTCACTGGAGGCATCTGCCATGTCGAGTTTTCTTAAATGCACCCTGTGTTTCCCTGCCTCGTGAATTAGATGTGCTAATAAATGCCATCTAACCTCCTCTTAATGACTCAGTTATTCATGAGCAAATAGCTATGGAATTTTAGAGTAGGGAAGAAATTCAGAAATGATTCCGTTCCCCAAGCCCATCCCTATATTTTTTACTTGAACTTCAGAGATGCTGAGTGACTTGCTAATTAATGTCACGTAGGTAGATATTACAGGAGCTCACCCTAAAATCTAGGTTCCCTAATTCCAAATTTCGGGGCTCTTTCTCGTACACAGTAAATCCCAATTATATTGGATTTTTGCTACGTGCCCTTTCCCTTGCCTGTCATATTCTACCCTCAGGTTCACGTATACCTCACTCTCTCACCTCCTTCAGGGTTTGTCCTCAATTGTTACCTTTTCAGTAAGGTCCTCCCTGATGGCTCTATTTAAATTTGCAACCCTCTCTCTGTTCTCTGGCATTATTTTCACTTTTCTCTGATTTCTTTTTTGTCTACATCATTTGTCACATTCTAACCTTCTATATATGCAATCTACCTTATTTTATTTTATTGTCTTTCTCTTCTTATCACTAGAATGACATCTTTGTGAAGAAAAGGTATTTGTCTCTTTTGTTCATGACTGTATTCTATAACAATGTCTGGCCAATAATAGGTGCTCAGTGAATATTTGTCAAGTAAGTCACTAGTCTGAATGATTAAAACTTCACAGAAGTTTGATAACTGAATAAGTCTGGTGTTACAATGTTTGCAATATGGGGGTTTCTGAGTTATTATCTCTACTTGTTGGTGAAGAAGGTTAAGAAATTGTTAAAAAAAAAACAAATTATTTGTTAAGCAAAGTCCTATGGTTACAAAAAAAAGTAAAGTTGAGTTTTAGCTGGTTGATCTGTAGCATACAATTTCTTTTTAGATGATAGAATAAAATATATGTTGCATTTACAAATATACTTCCACCAAGCTACTGAAAGCACTGATGACTGTGCCATCAATGAAAATAAAATGATGACCTACTTAGGAAAATCCTCTATAAGTGCACCCAGTAGGTACACAGTGTTTCAGACCATTTTTGCCCCAAAATGTTCTTGCTTGTTTGGTAGGGAGGTCATATGGCTACTTTAAAGCTAGTTGATGGGAAATCAACAACAGTGTTTGTCAAATCACTATTTGTAAAAACCCTAGGGGTTGCTGGGTACTTTAAAGAATAATCTTCAATAAGGGACATAAAAGAGCTTTATAGCAGTGAGATTCAAAGGAGGATGAGTCTTTGAAAAATCTGTCTGAAAATAATGAAAAATATAATGGATTAAGTTAAGATGTACTTTGTGGTTTTATTGTAGGGGAGGATTGGAAGGAACTTAACTGTTTAACCGTAGGGAAATAAGTAAATTGCTGACTGGAAAATGGTGCTTCAGTTAAAATGGTAACTAAAAAGACCAGAGAGCAACTTAGAAAAATCCTATGAAATAATATTAAAATTCTCAGGACTTCCCTGGTGGTGCAGTGGTTAAGAATCCGCCTGCCAATGCAGGGGACACAGGTTTGATCCCTGGTCCAGGAAGATCCCACATGCCACGGAGCAACTAAGCCCGTGCGCCACAACTATTGAGCCTGGGCTCTAGAGCCCATGAGCCACAACTACTGAGCCCGCGTGCCACAACTGCTGAAGCCCACGCACCTAGAGCCCATGCTCTGCAACAAGAGAAGCCACCACAATGAAAAGCCCGCGCACTGCAATGAAGAGTAGCCCCTGCTTGCCTCAACTAGAGAAAGCCCATGTGCAGCAACGAAGACCCAACACAGCCAAAAATAAAAATAAATCAAATAAATTTTTTAAAATAATATTAAATTCTTTACATATTTGAAACCACATGTGGTGACTGCAGCCATGTAAAAATATGCATGTGGACAAACTTGAAGGTGACATTATGAATAATAAGCAAAGTGATTTCTTTTCTTCCTCTCCCAGCTTTGATACTTTATAACTAATAGAATAATTAATAATAAGAGAAATATATTGATTATGGAGCATAAGTGACAGCAGTTCCTAAGGTAACTAAGGAAAAATTGGTTCACGTGGAAGGCAATTACTGACATGTTTGGACTGACATTTGAAAGTGATTTCCCAAACTGTGTTCAGAATTTTCCAGATAATAATAGCTGTATTGCCCACACACAAAAGGGACATAAGACAAATGAACTTATCTATGAAACAGAAACAGATTCATAGACATAGAGAACAGACTTGTGGTTGGCAAGGGGGAGGGGGTGTGGGGGAAGGTTGGAGTGGGAGTTTGGAATTAGCAAATGCAAACTAGTATATATAGGATGGATAAACAACAGGTCCTACTGTTTAGCACAGGGAACTACATTCAATATCCTGTGATAAACCAGATTGAAAAGAAAATGAAAAAGAATATATATGAGTATGAGTATAACTCAATCACTTTGCTGTACACCAGAAACTAACACAACATTGTAAATCAACTCTACTTCAATTTAAAAAAAAGGAATGTGTCATTAAATGAGATTTTACCCCTATTGGAGATTCACGATACAACTATTAACTAAAGGCTCTGAAAATTTCTGTACTAAGATAAATGATTTAGTACACATTATTTTTCCCCTCAATCATTTGACCAAATGCCATTTTTTTTTTTTTCCTATTCTACCTCTGGATATCCTGAGAAGGACCACTTCCCCAGCACAGCTGGGGAAGTGCACATTAAGCACAGAGCTACCTAGGTTTTCCTCCAGTGAAGTTTCAAATACAAGAAAACAGAGAAGAAATCAAGGGAAAAAAAAAGAGAGAAGTGGCTGAGTAGTAGTTGGGTCTAGGTTGCTTTATCCTTGCAGGGGGTCTGAGAAAGACTGGCCTTACAGTTAATTGTTGGAGTCGGGAGGCAAAGAGGAAACTTCCCTCTGAAAAAAAGAGCCAAATAAAAACCCATCCATAGAGACCTTTTATAGCAGGGCTGAGGCAGTCAGTTCCAGAGGCAGATGATCATGTCACACAGTTGGGAGATGAGCCACTTGGAAGTCAACATCTTAGAGATTACAGAACAGAGTTAGGAGCTACAAAGAAGGTTCTGGAACCCATGCACTCCCATCATACTCTGTACTCATCACAATTAGAGCATTATCCATTTCTTAGGAATCACTGTAAGCTCCTCCCTTCCTCCCTTTCTCCCACCCACTGCCCCCTGTAAGCTTCTTGATGGCAGCAAGCATTATGGTCACTTTTGTATCCATAGTGGTGTTGAATAAATATACATTGAATGAACAATAGAAAGAGTGAATGAATGAATGTTCTTGTGCTCTACAGAATATTGGACCAGATGAACTCGTTATTTTTCCAACTGCAGCTCTTTAATAAAATAGTCCTTGGGCTTCCCTAGTGGCGCAGTGGTTAAGAATCCGCCTGCCAATTCAGGGGACACAGGTTCGAGCCCTGGTCCAGGAAGATCCCGCATGCCACAGAGCAACTAAGTCCATGCACCACAACTACTGAGCCTGCACTCTAGAGCCCACGAGCCGCAACTACTGAAGCCTGTGTGCCTAGAGCCCGTGCTCCGCAACCAGAGAAGCCACTGCAATGAGAAACCTGCGCACTGCAACAAAGAGTAGCCCCCGCTCGCCACAACTAGAGAAAGCCCACGCAGCAAAGAAGACCTAACGCAGCCAAAAATAAATAAATAAATATATATTTTTTAAAAGTCCCTAACGTTCCATATTTTCATCAGATTAGAAAGTACTAGAATAATTGTTCTTAACCTTTCCCTAATTTCTGCTTTGCTCGTTAGTTTAAAATTCATATTTATTACTGATTTCATAATGCATGACATTGTAGAACATGCAAACATTTCAGATAAAGCTAAATCACCTATCAACCATGATGCTGGAAACTGTGTAGTTGGTTTGGCATGCAAAATCGTTGTCTTTGAGGTCTTTCTATTTTAGGAAATATGGATTACTTACATTATTTTTTGTGGCTGCAGAGGATTCCATAAAATGGTTGTACTGTAAGTTAATTTTCCCCTACGGATGGACATTTAGGGGGTTAACACGATTTGCTATTATGGGAAATGTATTCTAGATGAGATTGAGAAATGAAATTGTTTTATCATAAATTTGAAATACTGCCAAATTGTCATCCCCAAAAAAGCCTCATTAAATTTACATTGCTGCCAGCAATGTAGAGCATATGCATTTTCTATACTTGTACCAAAATATTTTTATCGAATTAAATTTTTTCTAATAATTTGAGTGAAAAATGGTGCATTATTTTGCAGTTCTCAGATAACTGCTGAAGTTTAGCAAGTTTTTTATATAGAATTTGTCACTATATTTTCAGTTAATATATTTTGAATTATATTAAAAATACAAAAACCATGTCATCACTATAAATTATCCAGCCTTATTGCCTTATTGTAAGTAAGACTGAACCTTTAAACTCTTCACAAAAATACAATTATCTATTCATGTGGTGCTGAAAGATCACCAGTGCTCCAGGTTTTAGAATCTTCCTCACTGGGAGGCTGCAATCCTTCAATACGTTACAGAAAATTGGGTCACCTTTCTGGACAATTCTTACTTCAAGACAACATCACTTCTTCCACTTTCTAAGTGAATCTCCCCTCACTCACGTTACTGTCTCATGGATAGAGACTACGTGTCTACTTCCGCAGCCTTTAGGCCTAGCACAGAGCTTTGGTACACTGAGAACAAACCTATTACAGTTGTTATAGATTTAGCCATCTAGGCATAACAAAAACTTTCAAATGCTAGAAACCACATTCTCACGCTGCTTTTCCCTACCCTAAACTCTAATTCTACCATTGTTTGAAAAAAAATGGCCAAGCCTTCCTACGCTGTCAAGTAGCAAAATCATAAGTCGAAAAGACTACTATGATCAAAGGGTAAAAAATTATAAGTTGAATTATCTGATCATTATGGCACGTAAAAATCTTTTTTTTAATAGGCAGAGGTGAATGGGGGACTTCCCTGGTAGCGCAGTGGTTAAGAATCCACCTGCCAATGCAGGGGACATGGGTTCGAGCCCTGGTCCGGGAAGATCCTGCATGCCGTGGAGCAACTAAGCCCGTGCGCCACAACTACTGAGCCCGCGTGCCTAGAGCCCGTGCTTCGCAACAAAGAGAAGCCGCTGTAATGAGAAGCCTGCGCACCGCAACAAAGAGTAGCCCCCGCTCACTACAACTAGAGAAAGGCCGCACATAGCAACGAAGACCCAACACAGCCAATAAATAAATAAATAAATAAATAAATTAATTAATTAATTTAAAAAAAGTGAATGGTGTAGATAGTGATTGGGTATAAGAGAATAAGTGGAAACACAAAGGTATTAGTCAAGATATTTTAAATACACACAGACACACACACACACACATCCTGAATGGTATAATGCTGGGTATTTTTTGAACTAATAATTTTTGGAACAGGGATTATTAAGGTAAGAAAATTATTACAAAAGGAGAAACTTATAGTTCTTCATTTTTTCAAACTATATTTGTCCTGAACAATTCTATAATTTTTTAAAAATGGGTTTGCTTTTATTTAAATAAAAGATCATGGATAAGGAGAAAGCAAATTCCCATTGCACTGAAATTAATGTTTAGACTCTGTTTATGTTCTGTCAAAGTAACTTTTCAATGGCTAAGTATGAAAAAAATTTTCAATATATACCGCTCATTATTCACTGACTTGGTGAAAATAAATGAGATAGTTTCAGATTCAGGAAAACTTGTTTTAAGTACTTGAAGTATTTTTAAAGAACTATAGTTTACTTTAGCTCAATGAATAATATAACTTGAAATTCTTCCATCCTCTTTCACTTATAAACAACCTCCCTGAATTTCATAATCATGTGTGATAAAGCTTAAACTGAGAATCAGGAGACTGCCTTCAGATCTGGTCCCTGCCACTACACATCCATGCGACAATGGGCAATTCTTGTGATTATTTTTCTGAATTTTGGTGTCTTATTGAACAAAACAAGGGATTTATCTAGATTGAGGGATGCCAACTCCATTTCCTTGATTTGCCTTCCAACAGGGGAAAAAAAAAACAAACTAGAGATTTCACACAAAGACAAGTATTTCAAGTGCTTCCTGAAATCCTGGGTGATCTGGCAATGCGGGTCCATCAATCCTACATTTTAACCACCAGCTGGCGCTGAGGCACCACTGTCCACTCTGGGGCACAGACATCCCAGTTCACGTAGCGTCACCTGGCCTTCCTGATTTATTTTTATGCACTGTAGACCCTACACTCATTTGAAAGTTAAACTAAGGGCTGGAGGAAAGTCTAAAGAGCCTCCATGTTCTAAAATGCCAAAGGTTGAGGTCCCAAAGGACTTACTGGTGAGATATCAGTAAAGACTCGTGATCAATGGGTCCAAATTGACTCAGCATCTCACGTCTGCCTCTTCTCTCCCCTAGAGACTCAGCGCCTCTCTGAAGTACCTAGATAACAGTAACTGATGCACACTTCCTGAGTCGTTTTACAGATGCTAAAACCCCCACCAAATGGAAGAAATTAACTACTTGATGACCATGAGCATGTAGCCCCCAGACCTACTGGCACCTAAGGATTGATACTGTTAACCACTCTGTTACCTCACCATCAACCAATCAGAGAATTGTGCACCAGCTGATCACCTACCCTGCAACCCCTCTCCCACATCTTGCCTTTAAAAACGCTTTACTGAAACCCTTCAGGGAGTTCGGGGTTTTTGAGCACCAGCCACCCATTCTCCTTTTATTGGTGCCTTACAGTAAATGCTGCACTTTCTTTCACCATAACCTGGTGTCAGTAGATTGGCTTTACCGCGCATGAGTGAGCAGACCCAAGTTCGGTTTGTTAACACGCCTTTGATTTTGATTTTGTTCCTCACCTTCCTGGTACTTGATATTTCAGCCATCTTCTTTCTCTACAAGGCTGCTTTAATAGGTGCAGGGAGTCTGGGTTCTTTCTGGCTCATGCAGGCAGCTGGGGACCAATCCTGTCCAGCTCCCCACTTAGCCAAGGCTTCTACATACCCCAGCCTGTGATGATGCGCCAGCTCGCTGTCAAGCAGAGCCCCATGGTGAGGTGGCAGAGCCAGAGCTACACAGTTGCTGTTGTGCAGAGAAAGTTTGGAGCCTGTTTCTGGGATTCATTTTATGAAACTCCATTTTACATAAATCACACAGATGTCCAGAGAAATTAAATAATCTGCTTGGCTTCAAAGACAGACTTTGAAAAAAAGGTTTTTAAAAAAAAATCCTGACCGGAGGCAAAAGGAAAACTTGAACATTGAAGGCAGGATGGTGGCTTTGAAACAGGTGAAAAGTTAGGTATATAAAGGAATAGAATGTTGGGTAACAATGAAGAAGGAAGGTCCAGGAGCTGAAGAAATCCTCACCAATTGATAATTATGCGTTTATATCCACTTGAAGAAATTTATGTTATTTTTATTAGGTATTAATAGGGAGCTGTAAAATTCTGAACAGTTTTAGTTAGCACTTAAATAAGGAACAGTGACTTGAAGAAGCTTTAGAAACATTAAGTTTTCAGATAGAAATAGCCTTAATATATTTGAGATGAAATTCACAAGAAGGAACAGTACGTGTCTCTGTAAGTCTAGTAACTCTAGCCTCCACTCAAGGCATTTCTCTCAAGATCAAAGAAATATGTACTTGAATAACGTAAATCTAACTATTATTTTTTAGTAAGAAGCTACAGGGCCATTTAATATTTTCTATTCTCAGATTTTGAAGTATGTTGGCTCTTAGAAACCAGTTTTTAACTCCAGCTTCTATTAACAGGGCTTCTACTCCACCATTATTTCCTATTTATCATCCTATTGTGCCTACCTCACTCACTTTGGGTATTTTGAAATATGCCATATAACCAAATATCTAACCCTCAAAATTGTACCTATAGTCTCCAAAATGTAATTGGAACAGGCTGTTTCTGTTACCTGTACAAATTTCCACTTAGCTGTCTTACTCTATCGGACTAAGATTTTCTTTCTTTACAACTACAGAGAAAAGAATACCTATTAAATTACAGGTTATAAGGTATCTGAGTCAGTGTTAAAGATACTGAAATGTCAGTAAGTGAAAGAATATAAGTCAGATGCTTTGTTCTGAGGGTGTTTCATATTTTATGCTATTGAAAACAAAATGAATTAAAAATTTTCCAAGGGGCTTCCCTGGTGGCACAGTGGTTGAGAATCTGCCTGCCAATGCAGGGGACACGGGTTCGAGCCCTGGTCTGGGAAGATCCCACATGCCACGGAGCAACTAGGCCCGTGAGCCACAATTACTGAGCCTGCACGTCTGGAGCCTGTGCTCCGCAACAAGAGAGGCTGCGACAGTGAGAGGCCCGCGCATCGCGATGAAGAGTGGGCCCCGCTTGCCCCAACTAGAGAAAGCCCTCGCACAGAAACGAAGACCCAACACAGCCATAAATAAATAAATAAATAAATAAATAATCAATCAATCAATCAATCCAGGGATGGAAAGACACAAAAATTGATCATTTACAGAAAATAATATCTTAGATTAGGGGAGATAATAAACTTTCACATCACCAGGTTCTGGGTCATAGGAATGTTCCCGAAATAAAACTGTTGAGCTGAGAACAACAGGAAATTGCCACTTACATGCTTTAAAAAGCTTTCATGCTGCCACAAAGCCACCTACTCACTCGACATTGTATCGGTTGCTAATGGTTTCTGGCTAAGGATTTTCTTTGTCTTAATCACCGAGGGATCACCTCTTTCCAAATCGATCACAGCCCACTGGCTAATCTGGTTCTAAAGTGCAGTTCTCAGTCCTGTTTTGAAAATCCTTAAGCATACCATCAATCCAATTTCAGTGACAACTGATTCAATATTTACAACTCACGTCCACTACTTGGACAGATATTGCTGGAAAAACCCAAAGGTAACAATCATATGCCCTTTGGGAAAGATTATAATTTAGCTATTTATTTTTCAGTTAGGAAAAAACAGGCCAGATACCTTTAATGCTAGTAGCTCTCTATGACAGCTTTGAAAGATTTTTATTAAGCCGATTAGATACTACTGTACAAACCGAGTCCTTGGCAGGAGGTAACGCTAGAAGTAGCACAGCTGGTCCCCAATTCAGGCGTCTTTTAAAAGCAGATGTGTTAAAAGCCAAAGCAGGTACAAGGAGAATTTGAAAATGAGTCTCAGTGGAAAAGCACTGCATTTCGAAATGCAGCATCCTGGGTGAAGAAACTGAGTCCTGATGTGATTACAGAGACGGAAACATTGGCTGTGGTGGCTCCACCCCCAGACCTTATAGCTCATTCTATTCGAGTAGAATATTCCTCATTTCCCTACCAGCATTTCTCGCCCGAGAACCCTTAGAGAATACAGGGATGTGACCTCAGAGATTCTTTACCAAAAAACACACGAGTATTTGCATCACTGTGCATCTTTGTTCCATATACTTTTTCAAGATAAATTGAAGATGGTCACGTTGACGCAGAGCTCGTGTTTAGCTTGCTTTGCTCTCTCGATACAGATTACACATTTTAAGCCTCAGCTGGGTACCGTTCAGTCCACTATAATTTAACATTTTTTTCAGGAGGTGAAGTAGAGGGAAAAGGGATGTTGAAATTTCTCAGGCTTGAAAAGGAGAAGGAAAAAAATCCAGAATAGAATTCAGTACCAAAACAAATAAAGCTCAATAGAAGTATTCAGTAAAAGTGGCATTGTTTTCTCTTCAGTATCTTCTTATCTTTCAAACTCTAGCAACATTTTCTTCGTTAATATGGGCAAATTGGCATGAAACTTCTTTGGCATGATGGAATTCCCTTGAGAATTCTGTAACTTGTAAACCTGAGTTCTGTCACTTCATACGAAGAGATTCCATGTTGGACAGTATAACAAATTCTCTTTGCCTACTGACTTGTGAGAACTGATCATTGGCTGGCACTAAAATACTAGAAGGCAAAGTTGTACTTCAGAAGAAAGGAGAGATGACATATATACACTACCAAATGTAAAATAGATAGCTAGTGGGAAGCAGCTGCATAGCACAGGGAGATCAGCTCAGTGCTCTGTGACCACCTAGAGGGGTGGGATAGGGAGGGTGGGAGGGAGACTCAAGAGGGAGGGGATATGGGGATATATGTATACGTATAGCTGATTCACTTTGTTATAAAGCCTAAGCTAACACAACAATGTAAAGCAATTATACTCCAATAAAGATTAAAAAAAAAAAAAAAGAAGAAAGGAGGGAGGGTATAGAAAAAGAGCAACAAGGTGTCATTTGTAAAATTTCATATCCAACATGTCAGGGGATCTGAAACACCATTTTAGGGTCAATTTGAAAAGTATATTACTCCACTTGTGGCTACAGACATTTTATACTGTATATTATTAATATGAATATATGAATATGGAATCTATGCTAAGAAAAATGGTCAGCTTGTGGGAAAAAGAAGAGAGGGTGGTATCCAGTGTTTCAATTACTATCCATAGCCAGTTGGTCTAACTTTCATTTCTATGTATTATATGGAGACTTCACGTTAAAACTTCTTAGGCTTGGTTAAATCCACACTAGTTGATACCTATTGTATCACTGTATCACATCTGAACATGGCTTTTGGAAAGGCGGCAGCTCACCTCTTACCCAACTTTGCCTTTTGTTCTGAGTTGAGCCGTACTTTCTCTTTTGGGGGGGCTATGTGGCAAAAAGATAAGGCTTAAGAGACTTTGGATAGAGGGTTTTATTTTATTTTTAAAAATTATTTATTTTATTTATTTATTTTTGGCTGCGTTGGGTCTTTGTTGCTGCGCGCGGGCTTTCTCCAGTTGAGGCGAGCAGGGGCTACTCTTCGTTGTGGTGCGCGGGCTTCTCATTGCAGTGGCTTCTCGGGTTGTGGAGCACGGGCTCTAGGTGCATGAGCTTCAGTAGTTGTGGCTCGTGGGCTCTAGAGTGCAGGCTCAGTAGTTGTAGCACACGGGCTTAGTTGCTCCGCAGCATGTGGAATCTTCCCGGCCCAGGGCTTGAACCCATGTCCCCTGCATTGGCAGGCGGATTCTACACCACTGCACCACCAGGGAAGCCCCTGGATAGAGCTTTTAAATGCAGAGAACACAGACTGAATTTACCCTTTAGTTGGAGAGGGAAAGACACAGCTAGCATGTCCTTAAGTTTTTTTTTTTTGGTTTTTCTTTTGATAGTCTTTCAATGATAAATTTGCTGATAACTCCAGATACCTAATTAAGCAATGCAGGCATAATTCCCCATAGATCTAAAGAGTGATTTCTCACTGTGGATACCACAGCTACAAAGAAGCGAATTGATCCTACATCAGAGCAAGAGACTTGACAATACATTTCAACCAACATTAAACAATGATTCAAACATGTATTAACTCTAACTTATGATGCATTCGGTTGATTCTGGGGTTGATTCTGGCTATTGCCTCATGCCTTGATGACCACACCTCATATATGGCACTGAGGCTGGGGAACCTTAGTATGCTTCTTGACCTGAGTCTTTATCAAGGACTTACTACTTTCTCTGTCCTCTAGTATCACCTGATTTTTAGTTGGCTGTGCCAGCATCTCTGAGTTCCTGAATACCTGCTGGCTCACCACACTCCCTGTGGAGGATAGTCTGGTTATGGTTTGATACCAGGTTGCCCTGCTTGGGTTCTAAATATTTACTCGTTTATCACTTGGACTTCCGGATACTCAAATACTTGTGACTTATTTTTTTTAAAGTACTGGTTTTGAGCCATTCTTTCAGCCAGTGTTGATAACTTTTAGTAATTTATTTTCATATAGACTCACATAAACACACACCCTTAAAGGCATATGTGTGGGCCTTCCTTCTACAGGGCTTATGAATAATTCAGTCCATATTTCACAGCCAATAGCAGAAGCCTATAAGAGAGCAGTAACAGAGAGCAAGAATGAAAAAGCCTGAAGACAGTTCTAATTTTTATCTCCCTCCATTTCAAATCTCCCTCCCTCTATTTTATAAAGTAGGCTTATTTAAACTTTTCATTTCCTCATTCTCTTTAATAAGCTGTAAAATAGAGAAAAATAAATGAGTTTGAAAATAGAGAAAAAGAGTAGTTACGGGTCTGAAGAGTAGTTACGGGTCTAGATAGTTCACGAATAGTAACTAACGTTGAAACTAACTAACTAACTAACCAAGAAACAACACAGAAAATATTTTCGAAATGCTCTATAGGTTGTTTTTCCTTTTGGTAACTTACTTTTTCTCCCTTTTTCCTTCCCATCATTGAGGTTCGTTATCAGATACTGTAAACATGGGTGAGTCTTTTAACTTCTTAGAGTATGATCCTTCAAATGTAAAATGGTGATGGTGATAACACTAATTTACTTATCTGTTGAGATGGTTAAATACTATACAAAAGAAGCAATGACAAAACAATAAGAACCAATATTTGTAACCTGTACGCCATTTTACATGCATTTAGTATTTCAATTCTCATAGTATTAAGAGGATTATATGCAAAATCTCTTTGTATGTTGTCAAAAATATTAGTTATAATTATCAAAGATAGAGTACTTTTGAGCTAGTGCCATAAATTTACGTATTGAGGACATAATAAAATTTGGAAAAATGGCTTCCTTCATGTTAGCGCCTTTCCATCGACCTAGAGAAGAGCTTTGTATTCATGGACTCCCAACTGGGGCAAATGAGCACCAATTCCTGTCTTCTAAAGACATTTAAAATAATATGCCTTTCAGAAGAGCTATAGTGTAGTGGTCAAGAGTTCAGACTCTCTAGGTTCAAACACTCATTTACGACTAGCCAGCTGTGTTCCTTAACCTCTGTGTGCCTCAGTTTCCTCATCTATCAAATGGAGATAATAATATTATCTCATATGTGGCTGTGAGGATTATATAGGGTAGTGTAAGAGCTTAGACCAGTATGAGTAAACACACACTATCAGCTATTATAATTATAGTCACTGTAAAATATAGTTGGGTTTTATATATAGTCAACTAATCTTCCACAAAAGTGCCGAGAATACACAGTTGGGAAAGGATAGTCTTTTCAACAAAAGGTGTTGGGAAAACTGAATATCTACAAGTAACAGAATGAAACTGGACACTTAAACTATACACAAAAATAAATTCAAAATGGCTTAAGGACTTAAACATAAGACCTGAATCTATAAAACTCCTTGAAGAAATCACAGGGAAAAAGCTTCATGACTTTGATCTTGGATTTCATGGATATGACACCAAAAGCACAGGCTACAAAGACAAGTGGACTTTATCAAACTAAAACTTCTGCACAGTGAAAGAAACAATCAACAGAGTGAAAAGGCAACCTATGGAATGGGAGAAAATATTTGTAAATCATATATCTGATAAGAGGTAATTCTCCAAAATCTAACTCACATAACTCAATAACAACCAGCAACAAACAAACAACAACAAAAAAGCCCACCTAATAACTTGATTTTAAAATGGGCTAAGTACTTGAACAGACATTTCTCCAAAGAGCTGTTGGAGGAGACCATGGTGAGGACGTGACCACTAGTTGACTTGGGAACTGGACCTGGGTAATCAGAGGCTCCTTCCCACTCCCGGTCCTTGGAATGGACGTTCTGACCACTGTTCCCACACTAGGAGCCACTTCAAGGACACGGCTTTGAAAGACTAACATGTTACTGAGACCATCTAGACTGTACATGTGACTGAACCCCATTAAGGCCTCTAAATAAACTCCTAAAATTCTGGCTGGCGGGTGCGGAGGTCTACCAATCTTGAGGCCACCCCAAACAGGCCTCCTAAGTAAATTCCTTGCATATTAAAACTGCCACCTACTAATCTGGAGTGACCTGCCTTTCTTCCGTCACTCCTTGCCTCTGTGTATAGCGGACAGTGTTGACTTTCACCCAGGGAACTCCTGAGGTTTTACATCAACAAGAAAAACAAATGGTATATGGAAAAAAAATAATACTCATCATCACTAACCATCAGGGAAATGCAAATCAGAACTGCAGTGAGATATCACCTCCAACCTGGCAGGAGGGCTGTTATCCAAAAACAAAAGACAACAAGTATTGGTGGTGAGGATGTAGAGAAATTGGAACCTTTGCATATTGTTGGTGGGAATGTAAATTGGTGCAGCCACTGTGGAAACCAGTATGAAGGTTCCTCACAAGATTAAAATTGGAACTACTATATGATCCAGCAATTCCACTGCAGGGTATATATCTGAAAAAATTGAAATCAGGATCTTGAAGAGATGTTAGCACCCATATTCCCTGCAGCACTATTCACAATAGCCAAACAACTTAAATGCCTATCAACAGATGAATGGACAAAGAAAACGTGGTGAATACACACAGTGGAATCTGATTCAGTCTTAAAAAAGAAAGAAATTCTGCAATATGTGAATCGGATGGACTTTGAGGACATTATGCTAAGTGAAATAAGCCAGACACAGAAAGAAAAGTCTATGACATCACTTACATGAGGTTTAAAATAGTTCAATTTACAAAATCAAAGACTGGAATGGTGGTTACCAGGGGCTGGGGCGGGGAGAAGGAGAAATAAGGAGTTATAATCAAGAGGCATAAAGTTCCAGTTAAATAAGATGAATAAGGTCTAGAGAGCTGACGTACAGCATTGTACCTATTGTCAACAACAATGTACTGTATACTTAAAATTCATTAAGAGGCAAGATTTCATGTAAAGTGTTCTTATCACAATGAAATTAAAAAAATAAAGTAGGATTTTATGGTTGAAAAAATATAATGTATAAAATATAAATGGAGTCATATTCAGTTTTTCTATACAGTTCTCCAAACATTTTATCCATAACAAGGTCTAGGCATCCATTTCAGAGCAGAGAGATTTCTATCTTTACTCAAATAAAGAGAGAGGAAAAAAATGAAATACCCCATTTTCACAACGGGGTGAAAAACTAAGTGAGGCTATACGTATAGGTTCTTTTTTCTTTTCCTCCCATCACACATATCCTGACACGCCATAAACAACTGGAGTAACGTGACTCATTTCAGCCAAGAAATCACAGATTGGTAACACGCTGTGCTCAACAGCAGAATGTCTGGGAGATGATGTTCAAGAAGAAAATGTCTATTGTTTTGGAAACTGACATATGAATGTGGTGGTGTGCTACCTGGGCTTGAGGTTTCAACACTGCATTCTTTGTAGGCAAATTTTGACAACATAAGGAGCTGCTTAGCTCCTTGGGTCAAGGGGCAGCTTTCCTACTGTGGCTGAAAATACCTATGCATGTTTGCAGTGATCCGCCTCCCCCAGACCTGCTCCCTGGAGACCAGGTGTTAACAGTGCTACAGTTGTAAACCTTCGAGCTCCACACCTTCGCTTACGAGATTGAACCCAATTTCTTACTCCACAATATAGCAGCCTATAGAGGAACTTTGAAAGGAAATAAAGCAAAGCCTGAATAGACATGGGAGCTACATTTCCACTGTCCTTGGTGTCCTTGGTTCACACTCAGAAGCAGTATAGTAATAAGAGCAGCCAGAATAGGGACCAAATGTAGCCCCCAAAAGTTCCTCCAACTATAAAGAAGTCTGCCTTTATATAAAATCGTGGGGAGATGTCAGTGTAAAATATGTCCTATTTCCCTGTAGTTTGTTGAGTCAATGATGCATTTTAGGGAAGGAAATGGAGACATCCAATGGGCTTTGTTAGGATGCTTATCAATGTTCACCAGGATCATCACATGTTACACTGTATTTATTAATCCTCTTCTATCTGAAGGATGAAGGCCAATCCAGGCTTGTCATATCCGTCCTCAGAACACCTTTCACAGATGAACAATATAGGTGGGAAATATCCCTCCTCAGGCTACAGTTACAGAGGTCAAATTGTTACAGGATTAAGAAACATTCTCAATGTCAAAATGTGGCATCCTTGGGGAATCCCTGGCCAGGGGGTCTTGGTAATGGTCCATGTTTAGTTTGAGCAATGTTCTCTTACAATTGGCCTATTTCTAACTTGAGAGTGTCTTCTGTACTTTTGCTGACACTCCCAAAAGAAACATTCTCAGATTAGCAAAGCTATTATGACAAAATAGAACTAAAGAATAAGTAAAGGTGGGGCTATCCAGACCTTTCACTCATGGAACCGTCCTCTCTTAATAGTTCACCATTGCACCTAGACCATTAGCAACGGTGGACCCACTAGTTCCACTGCTGAGAGATTCTACTCATGGGAAAGATTTTTCCTCCCCTAGGTGCCTTCTACAAAGGATGGTGACCAATTGCTCTTCATCTCTTTTAGGGATTTAAACAATAATTTCTGACCATATTAAACAAGAGACAAAGAGGTTAACAATAAAGGTTTAAAGAAATCTCGTTTTGCGAATCTCTTTTAAAAGAAAATGCTGGAAATCTCAGGTTGATCTAACTGTGGCCTTGGGTAGAGGTGTTGAATGGCACAAACAAAAAGCTGATTTTTATAGAAAACAGTTTTCTTCATTCCATTGTCTTATATAAATGTCTTGATGAGACCTACATTTCTAACAATCATGTGTCCCTTTAAAGAAGAACAATAGAGGAAATAAATGTTCCTAAGATTGATGTACCAATTTTTTCAAAACAGGTTTGCCATTCTTCCTATAATACTAGAGTAGACAGTTTTGGGTTGGTGAATTTCATAAAGTATTATCGTAATCATTCAAGTCACTTGGAAAGGTTGCAAAAATCAAATGCCTTAAAAGTCCTAGTTACCATAAGTAATAGTCTCTTCTTCATTCCCCATAAAATGTAACTTATTTCACATTTGTGGTTTAATTAAAAACATCAAACTTTTCCAAATTCCTTTTAAATAATGTATTGCATGATATTTGCTGAAACTATGAAGTTTGTATCTGCAAGACTAGATTTCACAGGCAGTTTATTTTTCACCAAGATGAAGACAGCCTTCAGAGAGCTGTATTACAAGAGTTCTATGGTAGGCAGAATTCTAAAGATGGCCCCACGGTTATTCAGTCATTCAACAATCTAGGTGGTGCTGTAAAAAAAAAAGTAGGCAGCTGTAATTAAAATCCCAACTAGGGTGACCTTAGGCTATGAACATTATCATGTTGACTTGATCTAATCACACGAACCCTTTAAAAGGCAGAAGAGGTAGGCAGAAGGGGAAGTCAGAGAGACCAAAAGCACAAGAGGGGTTCGATGTGTCATTACTATTTTTGAAGATGGAGGGGCCACAAGTCAAGGAATGTAGTTAGCCTCCAGAAGCTGAGAAAACCACTGGCCAACAGCTAGCAAGGAAGCAGAAACCTCAGTCCTATAGCTGCAGGGAACGAAAATACGGCAACAACCTGAATGAGCCTGTAAGCAGATTCTCCCCCAGCGGAGTCAGATAAGAGCCCAGGCCAGGTGACACCTTGATTTCAACCGTGTGGTACCCTAAGCTGAGAAGCCAGCCGAGCTGCCTGGACTTCTGACCTACAGAACTCTGAGATAAATGGATGCTATTTTTTAAGCCACTAAGTTTGAGGTTATTTGTTATGCAGCTACAGAATACCAATACAGGTTCTGACACTCCTTTGATTATTAGTTAATCTATTTTAAAAATATGGTTCAAAGCAGCAATGCAGAAAACTTCTTTTAATTTTTAATAGTTTTTGGACTAAAACATCCCAATTCCCCCCAAAGATCGTCCTCATTGGCTAAAACAAATATCCTAAAATATTCAAAGCTTATGTATGATTAATAGTTAACAGTAGAACAGAGGGTAATTTTTCTCTTCTAAAAGATTCATTTGTAGCATTCAAATCATTTGGCATAAAATATAATATTTTACATTCCAACCACTAAAAAATATGTTTATATCTCTACCCACCAAAAATTTAGACTTTAACGTTTCTCTTGACCTTTTTCTTTGGAAGCAGAGGGAAGAGTAGAGCTCCTTATGTGATTTTTCATCACTATAGTAATATTTGCACATATTTAAGTTCTATTGGAAATATTTACTACAAATATAATTTCTATACCACTATCAGCAATACAATGAAATTTAATTAAAGGAAAGCATTTGCATAGTCACTCTGGCTGGACCTTCTGCAAATATAGAAGATGACAAACCTGGAATTACTCACCAACTGTCTGACATCAAAACAGAAATTTGTCAAGGCAGGAATGTATGAGTCATAACAGTATCTAATTCCGTGGTTCTTGGGCAGATTCCCCTCTGTAATCTGATGAAATTTGCACTTATTTATATTGAAACCCTCCAACGGACCATGACTTATATTTAGCTCAGTCATATAAAAGCTCCAGGGGGAGAACGTTCTTTATGTGGAAGATTTCAAAAGGATGATCAGTTTATATGTAACCTAGATCTTATTTTTTGCTGTTCATCTCTGAAGATCGTCTTGGAAAGACAGACACATTTTGTCTTTTATAATTCAACATCCTCAGCTTGATTTAGTAAGTTAGAGCAGCCAAGTACACAAAACTTTACAGACCAATACTCTGATTTATAATATCCACAGAAGCAATTTGTTTTTCCCTTTGTGTGTATCTTTCAAGGATACACCAGCGCACCAGGACTACCAAATCTCAGGAGAAATTTACTGAGAGAAAGAAAAAGCTGAGTCAGAAACTTGGTGGTGAGATTCTAAAGTATCTCAAGTGTTAGTAAATGAAAACTGAGTGTGTGTGTCGGGGGGAAATCAATACTAGTTTTGAACAGTCTTAACAGTGAATAACGAAGACTGGTAAATATCACAACTGTACATTTAAAAAGCATTTACAATTAGCACTGAATGTAAGCTAAGTAGTATAGATTATTTCTTCTACACTGTGTATTGAATGCAGGAACTGCAAAGATAATTACCAAGACACTAAATGAGCACCGTCAGTGACAGGGCAGAAAATCAGGATAAGTGAATAAAAAACGTGAAGAAATGCAAAGTTCATCTCTGGCAAACCAGAATTCTTTCAAAAAATTTAAAATCAAAGGACAGCACGTTTCTTACAAGAGGCAAAGGCAAAGTACATACGACAAGTGATATTCTTTTCCTTTCTTTTTTTGGTATTTCTTTTAGAGTCTACTAAAGTCTGATTTCTCCTTCCTACAGAGGCCTGTCACTTCACCTAACGACTGGTTTTGGGCCCATTCATAATTGGGTCACCCCACAGTGAAGGGGCTCAGTCTGAATGCTGTTTAGGGCCTCACATAAGTGTAACTTGCCATAGTAAAAAAGCATGAAGAATCTCTCCACATACCCCTATTTGGAACACTGCCATCAATCAGCACATTATTAAACAAGTAGACATCTCCTCAGATGGGCCAGTGTTGAGGTCCCCAGTCCTGACCTCAGGTTAAAATGAGGAGTGTCTCCAAGAAGGAATTCTGGTAATCTGCATGAGCACGAGGTGCTTGTTGAGTCTTACCGTTGGGAAGCTTCAGGAAATATTGCATGTTCCCAACTCCCTTCCCCACAAAGCAAACAAACAGCAACAAACATAAATATACATGAAATAAATATATCCATAAGAAATGAATGACTCAAGACAAGTTATGAAGACTGACCCAGATTGATTTCCCAAGTCCATGTTACATGTGCATCCCTGCTAAGGCATGGGTCTGTTCTCGTGGGCACAGCTATTCCAAGGCTAGCCATTCTCATCTTGTACTGACTTAATTGCTCTGCTCACTCAGGTTCCAGAGTCTCTCCTTATCATAAGGTCTTAGCCCCTTAATCACGCTCCACGGATACCTCTTCTAATCATCTCCTTCCTCCATGTGAAAAAAATATATATTAGTTTCATATGCATCCAAAATGAAGGGAAAAAAAGGAACTGATAACTCCTTGGTCTCTTTCAATAATTCCTGATCATTGGCTTTCAATGTTCAGAACTATCCACATTTTGAGTTTCTAGGAAACAGAGGTCAGATTGTAGCAAAGGCTACATAATTTTAAAAAACAATTTTTGTTGTCATAATCTTATCACCACATTTCCCTCCTACCATTTAATTAATATAAGGTGACGTTTCGGTAGTGTTTGGCCTCACTGGTGTGTCGGGCACACAAACTTGAGTTTGGTAACAATTTTAGTCCATCTGTATCAGATGTCTCAAGACATACACTACCCTGAGGAAAAAACCTTGGTCAATGACTTGCATCCAAATCAAGAACTGACTTGTTCTGTGGTGGGTGCATTTGCTCCCCACCTATCAAATGGCTTCTCCCATTACACTGCTGAGGTTTAAGGAGAAACAAAGCTTCTATTTGAATTAGAAGGAAACTGTCCAACCCAACTATCCCATGTTCATCTGAATAGATTATTAGAAAAACAAATAAAATGTGAAAATTGTGTATGGTATCATACCAAAGAGTACATACACACGCTGATCAGCCATTTTCAAGAAATATGTTAGTTCTTGAAGAAAAGTAATTGCTCAGATTTAGGAGGAAGAATCGAAACACTAATCTAAGCCATCAAAGCCCATTCTTGACATTTTAAAGTAATGAAATTCAAATCTGGCTTTTTATACTTATCTTGCACCATATTGATTCTAAATCACATGGCGTTTTTCACAGCATGACAAAGCATGAAGCGTGCAGTTTGCCAAATCTTTTTTTGGTCAGAAGTAGCATTTATCTTGAGTCGTGTCAGTCAAGCAATGCCCACTCACCCATGCAGTGTAATAATCTGAGCTAGATTTAGGAGGAATTTTAATAATTTTATTCTTTCTTCCCTTTCTTATAGGCAAACAAATCCTAGAGTGTAGGGGGACGGATAGAAACTGGAAATTATGACCTAATAAATTTGTGGTCTCTGCTAGGTCAATCCCATACCAAACCAGGGGAGAGCATGAGGGAAATTTTGGCTGTTAAGTACCAAGAATTATGGAAAATCTGAATAGTAGTTGCCAAGGTAGAAGCAGCAATAAAATGCCTTGAGATTGAAAAAGAGCTGACGTTTGTCACTGTCTCTAGAACAACACCCTGCTCAGAGTAAGGCACACCGTACAACCTGGTAACTACTTCCCTACACAGTTCTGTAAAATGCCTTTACCCTTTGCAAACCATTAGTCTGCATGTAACCTTTAATCTCATATCAGAATTAAAAACTTGATACCCGTGGGGATAGATGGTCGTGACGCACAGATGGCAGCCAATGCTTGGGCTCCGTTTAGCTGTGTGTCGCTGTTCTCACTCACACTGCCCTCATGCCAACTCTGTTCTGCCCCAATTCCAAAGTCACTCTTGGCTGGGTGGCTTTGGGTCTCCTCCTCCTATTTGGCCAACATACTCACTCATGCTGATTGTCACATCTGTGCTCCTGAAAGGATTCCCCTGGTCCAGCCTCCCATCATTTCCCTGTTCTTAAAATGATGGTCTTGCTTGGCCCAAATCTGATCCCCCTCTGGGCTTTAATTCCTAAGTCTGAGATTTTTTGTCCCAGGCCCCTTATGGAATTTCTTTTTTTTTTTTTTTTGGTAAACTGATAAGCATTCCAGCTCCATTCTGGGAGCTAAGACATCTTCTGCCTTAGACCCACTGATTTCTGCTAACCTATGATCTGACTGCCTAGCTCTTGTCACTTTGTCTTCAACATGCTACCCAAGAACAGACTTCCCAGATGTGCTCTGCCAGGTGGGCCATACTACTGAGTTCCAGGCCTGTACTCTCTTTTAGGATATCCTATTGTAATCATGGGTTTGGACTAGGTTTTGACTTTTCCCCCTGACTGTAGTGCTAATTGCCTCTGAGATCATCCATCTATCCATTCATCCATCCATCCATCCATCCATCCATCCATCCATTTTTTTCATTCTTACATATTAAGGGCTTACTTTATGCCAGACCCTATGCTTACTGCTGGAGAAACAATGCTTCCTAAGACAGACATTATCCCTGCACTAGCAGGAGAGACAGATAATTAAACAATTGCAATACAATGTGATAAGTGGTTCTCCACTCATCTTCCTGAGTAGGTAGGGTCAATGCCAAGTTCCCACATGCTCTTTATTGCCCTGTGAGCACAAAGCTATATCCTGCTGAGGCCAAACAGGCTAATATTTTCAGTTCTCTTATTGAGAAGTTTAGGGGGAAAATAATTTCAAGTCAGGAGAGCAAACATTAATATTATATGCATATTTATATAAGAACCCCCTAGATTTGCATGGAGTTTTACAATATGCAAATCCTTTTATTTACAGATCTTATTCGATCTTCAGAGCACACCTGTGAGGTACAGGCAGGATAGGCATTATTTTCATCCTCATTTTATAGAAAAGAAACTAAGGTTCCTAGAAGGTAAAATAGCTTTGATAAAGTTTAGAGCTGAAGCTAAAACAAGGTTTAATATTGCTAACATGAAATTCTATCCATTTTTAAAATAATTCAGTAGAAACTTGTACAGTTTCTAAAATCTTAGTAATGGCAGTTGGAGGTATTACTATCTATATTTTTAAACAGGTTAATGCTCACAGGATAGCCTTGTATGTCACCTGTTCTGGAAAAGTGAGAAAAGAGAATGCACACGGAACTCTAAAGTGTTGATCTATCCTCCATTAAATGTTTAGTACTTCAACCTGTGAACCCAAGTGGGGAGGTGGGAAGATGAAATAACTTGTCTTTGAAAGATGTGAGATCACCACCACACCCTCACAGAAACAGCAGGTAGCTCTTGAGACCTTTTCCAAAGAACACTTGGAGACGTTGATTCAGGCTGAAGCTGTACTAGGGCATCTTCCTCTCCATCACCCCTATTGGTGAAGACATACCCTTTTACCACCTGTTGCCATATTTAATTAGAGTCAGCAGAATGTATTGTTATATGTTGTTTGCTTCTTCTTTTCCATTTTTTCCCCTTCACATACCAATATTCATTTCTCCAAACAGCCTGCATTCTTGAAACTTCAGTTAAAAAAGTTTCCTTTCAGGGTCAGCCTCCTTCAATCCACAAGAGTCAGTAAAATTTTTAAGATGCTAAGCTACTAGGCAAAATTCAAAGGTGTTCCACACCATCATATTTTGGCTAATCCATTCTTCTGTATACTTTATTTCTGGAATGATGGTAAAAGTCTGGCAGTTGACATCACATAGTTGAAATATCGTTAAAATATGGAATTTTAAATTTTTATGTGGAATCTGTATCTGCAGATAAAACTTCAAGTGATTTTATGATGCCACGATTACTTTGAAGTAAGAATATTATAGAAATTTTAAAAGTCGTTTTATAACTCTTGAATTCTCTTAAGCAGAAAGCAACCTGACAACTATTGGGGTGAGGTCAAAGGGAAGTGTGATTGCCACCCTCCAACTTCTATGCCATTTGCCCTCAGGTGATTTTTGTCACTTGGTTTTGTAGAATGGAGAACATTCTCCTGATGGTTCTCACCTGCTCTCTGATCCTTCAGGTATAAATATCCATTCTCTGAAGAGTTTCTGAGTGGTACTATTAAGAAATTGTCCCCAAGGGAGCCCCATGAATGATACCAAACTCACGAGGGTGGGGAACCCAAATCTCTAATGATGTGGGTTATTTTAAAATTAAATTTTTTTTCTCAAGGCATTTAATCAAAAGCCTCCTCAGGATGGCAAAGTAAGCCATTGATCTGGTCTTTGAAGAGCGCATAGTTCTTCCACACTGAAAAGAATCCCTATTCTGTGTGGATTAGATTAGTTCATAGAACAGCTTCATGAAAATAACTATAGAAAATCAACAAGTATAAGTCATAACTATACAATAGTATACATAGAGAAACAAAAGAGATACATCATTCCTTTAGGAAGAGAAGCAAACACTGGTTCAAACATTAGCATAAATTTAATGAAGTGAAAACTCCCTGTAACTTTACTCTTTCTGTTTTCTCAACTATTACACTAAAAGTGTAAGAAGACCCAAACACACCCAAAATGATGACGCTAGATGATGATAACCTGAGTTGAGATTGTTCAGATTTGGTAACATTTAAAATTTAGCTCAAGTTTCAGCCACAATATCACATCCTTCATAATATCCCTTCTTTAATAACATCTGACTCAAAGAAAATGAACAGTATGTTCATTATCTGAGCACCATCTTTGGAAATGCATTCTCTTAGAGTGGTTAAAAGAAAATTCTCTTTTTATATTTAGGAAGCAGGCACCAAAACCTTGAATCAAATTGAGATCACATTTTATGATTTAAACACTCTTTCAATTAGTATTTATCCTGCAACATTATATTATGGGGTTTGGGAACAGAAAGTTGATAGGATATTTTCTGTTCTCAAGGAGTTTTTAGTGGGAAGTGGTATGTGTCAGCATATGTTCTGACAGCAAATAATTCTAAACGTCCCAGTGACAACAGAACGCAAGCTTATTTCTTGCTCACATGATATGACCAGAGGAGTTGCCAGGGGGGCTCTGGTTACTGCAGTCACTGAGGGCACAGGCTCACAAAGGTTTCATCTGGACACAGGTTTCCGAGTTCACCAGGGCAGTGGGAAGAGACTGGGGGCTGTACACTGGCTCCTGAAGTTTCTTCTCAGCAGTGACATGGCATCTCTGTACATAATTTTGGCCAAAGCAAGTCCTATAGTCACATCTAACTTTAAAGAGGACACGTGTGACTCTACCATGTGCTCAGAAGAAGAGTTAGTGATATCTGATAACCAGTACTAATGTTACAGCAGAATGATGAGACACAACCAGAATGTGTGGGCCACCCCAGTGTCCCTCACGCCATCAGAGAGTCCAGTGAAATGGGCCATCTCAAAGTTTTAAGAAAAACATCAGAATGCCCTGATTCGCTTAGAATTACATTGTCATAAAGAAGAGAGGTGGAGCGTACAGACGGATGCATCACCTTCACCCCGTGTTACCAGGGCTGATTCTCTAAATGTCAGTCAGAGATTGAGACAGGCTGGGACCTGGGACCCTTTTCTGCAGTGCTTGCACCTGGACAAACGTCCTCCCGAGCAACAAAATGCAAAGAAACTATAAGGGACTAAAAATAACTGAGCGCATGTGCAGCTGGGGCAAATTCTGGACAACATGATACAAAAAGACCAAAACAAAACAAAACAAAACAAAACAAAACCCCCAATTGCCACTTCTGAAGAGCCGGGAGCAAAAACAGGGTATTGCACATGCCCCCTGAACTCAACACCACCAAAGGGGTGGGCAGACGACCTAAGCCACCCCTCCGATCTGACCCCTGGACACATCCCTACACTCACTCCATATAAGGAACCAGCTCGCCCCAACTCGGCGAGCGAACAAGGGAACCTGTTACTTGTTTTCCCTCCCTCCTGTGGCTGCAGGAGCCCCAGTAAAGCTTTGCCTGAATTTCTTGACTGGCCTCTTATCAATTTCTATTGATTGGAGAAGGTCAAGAACCCTGTTCGGTATCAAGATGATGACTCTCACAGAGGCGGACCGTGCTCTGATAGAAGGTGTGTAAATACAGGGAAGATGGGAAAACAGAGGGTGGTCTTCACATTAAAGATAGATACATAGACACGTGGTATGTTGATCTGGGTCTGCTATGAAGCAGAGGCCAAAGATGAGATTAACTGTGCAAGAGATTTATGGAAGAGGGAGCTAAAGAAGGTGGGGAGGGTGTGTGGACCTCAAAGTAGGCCTGATGACTGAGGAAGGACAGAGGAAAGGGAGGAGGAGTCTTAGAGTGCAACGCATTTCTAAGAAGGGTTTGGGCAGGCTGATGGGAGGTCCACAAGCCAAAGCCACTCGCAGGAGGGTCCTCCCCTGTTCACTGGTTGGGCCTGTCTTCATGGTCCTGATGTGCTTAGTCACTGGCTGAAAGCAGCACAGGGGAAATAGGACTTGGCACAGCTGTGGTGGGAGAGACAACGTAGAGAGCTGGGCCCTCAGACAATGACGCACCTACAGTAAGAGAGGCTGTAAAAGGGAAGAACAAATCTGACTTCATACTGGATCTGTTACTTTTCCTTTAACCTTTGTATTCTATTGCTTTTGCTACAAGAATGTTGCCTATAGCCGGAAATATACAGAACAGCCCATTCTTAAGGCTCTGACCTTTAAAGGTACAACACTTTTCCATTCATATAGAGATTAAAAGTTGCAGAACAGAGAACAACATTTGTCTTGTTGGACGTTTACAGGAACATCATGACCTGACCTACGTGGACAGCTGCAAGAACAAAGGATTCTGATACCAAGAAGTCTGAAACAACCAACCACACCTCCTCCCCTTTGAGTACAAAAGAAGCCTGAATTCTAACTCGGGGAAGATGGTTCTTTGGGACGCTAGTCCACCATCTTCTCGGTCTGCTGGCTTTCCAAATAAAGTTGCTATTCCTTGTCCCAACAACTTGTCTCTCCATTTATTGACCTGTCATATGGTGACCAGTACAAGCTTGGACTCAGTAACAACGTGAATGGTGTGTTTTTAAGGCCACCACACTTGGTGCTCAGAGCTTGTCGATTCCAATATTAGCACTGGTCTTACTTGGAGAGTACAAAGGAAGTTAACAACTGGTGCACTCATAAGCAAACTTTAGAGGTTAAGGGATGTTAATTCATCATTGAAACCAAAGCACTGTCATCTGGGACTGCAATCTGAGTTCCTGTGTTGTCACGATGCACATAAACTTGGCTAAGGCAATCCTGCGTAAGAGGAAAGTCGCCTTTATTTATCTGAATATATAAGACGCAGAAGAGAGAGGATTCTGTATTTAATTTCAAGTACAAACCATTTCTCATTTAATTTCACCCACCTGAAACACCCTTATGGATCTAACAACTATGCAGTCTTTTAAGATCTAGCATCAGCATTCCAAAGCCCTGGTGCCCTTGATCTGATATTCTATAGGATTGATATTCTACAGAGATTTTCTATACCACAATCTAGTCCTTAGGTTCTACCTTGGTTTTCTCACTAACCGATTCTCATTTGGATTAAAAGGATAATATCTTTTTTTTTCTTTTTTAATGAGCATCGCTTTAGCTTTTATTTTATTTATTTAAAAAAAATTTTTGGCTGTGCCATGGCATGAGGGATCTTAGTTCCCCAATCAGGGATCGAACTCGAGGCCCCTTCATTGCAAGCATGGAGTCTTAACCACTAGACCACCAGGGAAGTCCCAAAAGGATAGTATCTTTCTATCCTTTTTTTAAAATTTGAGTGTAGTTACTTTACAATGTTGTGCTATTTTCTACTGTACAGCAAAGTGAATCAGTTATAGGTATACATATATCCCCACTTTTCTGGATTACAGGATAGTATCTGTCATATGTTACACTTTCCAATCAGCTTTTATAATAAAGCTATGATATGTTAATATATAATATAAATAATGCATATGCTAATATATACATAAATAAGATATAAGCGCACCCTCCATCCCCACATAAACATATTTCTCTTCTGATTTTTCCTATTTTGCATTTATCACTATCTGACATACTGTATATATTTACTCTCTTTTCATTTAATTGTTGTAAATGATTAAATGTAATCAATGTAATATAGACTCCAGGAGGGCAGGATTAGTTGTCTGTTTACTACCAGATCTCTAGGCTTGTAATTATGTTTCACTTAATAGGTGTTCAGTACATATTAACTGAATGAGTGAATTATATACTTTTGTGTTTTGGTATAAATTTTAAATTAGGTATATTAATGTTATGTATGTTTTTGCATGTATATCTATACTGTATGTATAATACACAGTGAGAAATGTTATGTATTTTTATATATGTTTACATTTTGAAGCTGTAACTTAAATCTTCTGATTTCCAGATATTTGAAATATCAACAATAACGCGGACTGATTTAGATGTTTAGGTTATTTGCAGGTACTGATAAACATGATGCACAAATATGTATTTTTTAAACATATATGATAAAATATACTTTACAATATACATTGTAGCCTAAGAATGTTTTTATTTTGTAGTGACTGTGTAATAACTAATGATGGAAATGAAGAGGAATCATTATTTAGAGAATCAAAGAGCCTGAATAGAGGGAAGTGGAAGAGCTGGTCTTTGATCTGTACTGCCATCTGCTGTGTGTTGGTAAAACAGCAACAATACGTGTCAAATGTCTAAAACCTGAGAGCTGGGAAGGACTTCAGAAATCATCCAAACCAACTTCTACAGGTACAGGTGAGAAAGAGGGACGTGAGAAATTAAGTGACTTGCACATTTGTTGTCTGTCTTGTTACCAGCAGAGCAGAATGTGGAGGAAGTGCTGTTTAGTGGCAAAAACACGCGTTCTATAATCAGATAGGCTTAGTTTAGCATTTTAGCTGCATGGCCTTAAGCAAGTTACTTAAGACTTTCTGAGTTTTATTGTCCTTTTGGGATGAATGATATTTACACTATATGATTTATATGAGAATTAAATGTGACTTCTTTCCTTCCTTCCTTCCTTCCTGCTGACTGAAAGAGATATTTCCATATAGATAACAAGGTTTATTTAATCCACAAAGAAGATAAAATAATCATAAACATATAGAACAACATAGCTTCTTAAATATCTGAAGCAAAAATAATAGGCATAAGGGATCAAAAATCATGTTGGGAGACTTTACTACATGCCCCCTCAGAAATCTACTTATTAAGTGATTTAAATTTTTTTTTTAAGTTGAGGATTGAAGTACTGTTTCTCAGACTTTAGTGACCACAAAAATCATCAGAAACGAGCCCTACATAAAATACTGGTGTTACTATAAGGTCGTAATCTTTATTCACATCTCTATTTAACCAAGATATACTTCTTTAGGAGCCCCTGATAGTTTGTAAAGAATGTATTTTTTATCAGAGATAACGCAAGCTAACGTGGGAGACGGACTACATGATAATTTTGGTCTATTTTAGGTATTTCAAAATTGTACTATTATAACATAATTCTGTAACTGTGAACATCAATATTTGACTTATTAGGATTTTTAGAAAAGGGGAAATACTTATCTAAAACCTAAAGGGTAAATATAATATATACACGTGTGTATGCATATTTTATATTTGAATATACATCTGTATATATATTCCTAAACCTGATTAAAATATTTCTTGAAAAAGCAAAATTATTGAGAAATCCTTGGTCCCTATGTGAATCTTTCCTTGGGATGATTTAAATATTAACACTTTCTCATAAGGAGATAATATACACATCAAAATGATAAACTGATAAATCTTATAATTGTTTACACTTCTCCTGGTCAGTTGTCCATTTGCTATTTAAAATGCTTTATAATTTAATGATGTGAAATACAGCTAATCAACTCTCAGACCACCCGGCACAACGTTCATTCCCATATCTCTCAAGAAATACACGCCAGCGTTCTTTCAGGAAAACGATGTGGTTATCATTCTAAGGCAGAAGTACCTCTAATAATAGTCCCATTATTTTAGTGATTCCTATTTCATAATGTATAACAATTACACTATTTTGAAATCCCCGACTACAAAAAAGTTCTCCTGTGACATTGTAATATGTCCAAAAGATGGGCTTGCTTGTCTGAGCCATCTTGAAGGAGAAGGGCAAGAGACAATGAGAGCCTTCTTGCCTGCAGGCTGTCATTATGATTTCTGAACTCTGTTCAAATATCCATTCATGTTACAGAGAGAATGTCAACTCTGTAATTCAAAATTCCCATTGTTCCTTAAGTATACTGCAGCCCCTACAGCTGTAGTACGAGAGAAGAGTTTTCGTCTGACTTAAGGTGGTATCTTTCTCTGCCATTGAAAAGTATTTCTTTACACAGAGGATAAAGAATGTGCTCACATATGTGTGTCTCAATTTCAATTATCTCGTAGTTCCTCCAGCTGCCTTCTAAGAACGGAGAGCATCTGCTGTGCCTGGCTGTGTTACACGCCCCAGTACAACGGGTGATGAATATTAAACAGGTAACATAGGTTCTGTGTAGACGTTCAGCGTCGTGGAGCAAAGACTCCAAATCTATGTTTTTCTGTAGACTTTTTCTTTAGAACAATTCTTTTGAGCCCAGATAGTTTAGAGGCACAAAGCAAGAAGCCCCTCCTGCATTTTTAGTTGAAATCTGACACCATTGGGAAGGTGAAACTTTTTTTCATAGATTGAGATTGACTTCTCTTAGATGTGATCTGCCCTAAATAGTCAGTGTATCAATCCTATTAGAAATCAACGTTCTTCATCTTCATCGTCATCATCATCATCATCATTTTCATCACTATTATCTTTATAGTTATTTATACTGCTATGAGTTACATGTCAGTGTTAATTAACTCAGTTAACCCTCTCAACCCCATGAGGCGAGTATTATTATTACATCGTGAGTTGACATGAGAAGAGACGAAGGCAGGGGAGTTTAAGTAAGTTGCATACAGTCAGAGTTAGAAACGCTCGAGTCAGAACTTGGGTTCTGGAGTGAGTCTGCTTGGATTCAGAATCTGGCTCCCCCAGGACAAACAGTGTGATGGCAGGGAGGTTTCTTAACTTCCCTGAAGCTCAGTTTGCTCTTCTGTAAAAACGGTGCACGATAATGGACCACGGAGGTTAAGATGGGATGGGGAACAGGGAGACTATGAACTGTAGAAAGAGGGAAGACTGGGCAAACTGGATGACATAATCTCGCATTACTATTCACCATTTTTTATATTTATGCTCTTACTTATAGATGTCTAAGTAACCCAGCTCTTAACCCATAACCAAATTACACAAATAAAAGCAGGGTTTGGCAAATGCCAGTTTCTGATGCAAAGTAGATTCGAAGGTAAAAATCTACACAAACCCTAGAAGACACAGCTGTTTATCTAAGAGGCAAATGGAATTAAGAGTTCACACTTTGGTAAGGAGAGAACGAAGATATTAAAATGTTCTGTCGTCACTAACATAGCACGTTCTTCCAGAAAGAAGATGAATTCATTTTAATCCTCCAACTTCACACTTTCAAATCAGGAAAGTCACCTTCAGGCAGTGCTATCTGAGGATAATGAAGGTGGAAAAAAAAAGAAAGAAGCAAATCTAAAAATTCTGACACAAGTGTTTTAATGCCTAACTCAAAGTGACCTTATTTTCATGTTAGCCGGAAACAAACTAAATAAGCAAAGCGGTTCTTTACACACTTAACAAACTAAGTAGACAGAAGTTCTAGAAACTTCCTATGAGTGATTTTCTTTCAACATCAGCTGCTCAATAAGAAATAGAAAAAAAAAAAAACCCAACTCTGTTGACACTGGGAGGAAACAACATTTAGATACTAACAATCTTTCTGTTTTGGAGCTCCTTAGTAGATGAGTCAATGAAAGTCAGATTATTTATAGCAAAGATTTTCTTAGTTCACAACTTAAACTCTGATAATTTAAACACCACAAACTACTAACCTAATAAGACTTTCTGGAGATAAAATGGAAACAAAAAGAATGCAACAAAGTCAATGTTTTCAACCAAAAGGTATAAGGTGATGGTGAAGGCATTGAAGAACAAATAAGTTCTTTCTAACTTACTTAATGAGCTGATATCCTTATTTATAGGAATAGATTATTTTGAAGAAAATAAATGAAATTCATCTTTTCCCCACAACCAATACTTTATAAAACTTGAAATACTTACTCATCAAGAGATATGCAAAGGAAGCAAAAGCAAAAATAAACAAATGGGACCTAATCAAACTTAAAAGCTTTTGCACAACAAAGGAAACCATTGATAAAATGAAAAGACAACCTACTAAATGGGAGAAAATATTTGTAAATGATATGACCGATAAGTGGTTAATAGCCAATGTATATAAACAGCTCAAACAACTCAACAGTAAAAACACAAAAACAACCCAATTAAAATATGGGCAGAAGACCTGAATAGAAAATTTTCCAAAGAAGATATTCAAATGGCCAACAGGTACATGAAAAGCTGCTCAACATCACACTGATCATCAGGGAAATGCAAATCAAAACCATGATGAGATATCATCTCACACCTGTCAGAATGGCTATCATCAAAAAGATCAAAAATAACAATGTTGGCAAGGATGCGGAGAAAAGGGAACCCTTGTACACTGTTGGTGGGAATGTAAGTGGTGTAGCCACTGTGGAAAACAGTATGGAGGTTTTTCAGAAAAAATAAAAACAGAACTACCATATGACCCAGAAATTCCACTTATCCATGTATCTGAAGAAAACAAAAATGCTAATTAAAAAAGTAACATGCACCCCAATGTTCACAGCAACATTATTTACAGTAGCCAAGATATGGAAGCAACCTAAGTGTCCATCAACAGATGAATGGATAAAGAAGCTATGGTGTGTGTGTGTACACAGACACACACACATATACACACACACACAATGGAATACTACTCAGCCATAAAAAGGAATGAAATCTCCCCATTTGCAACAATATGAATGGACTTGGAGGGCATTATGCTAATAAGTGAAATAAGTCAGAAAGAGAAAGCCAAATACTGTATGATAACATTTATATGTGGAATCTAAAAATTACAACAAACTAGTGAATATGACAAAAAAGAAAGAGATTCACAGATATAGACAATGAACTAGTGGTTACCAGTGGGGAGAGGGAAAGGGGGAAGGGGCAAGAAAGGGGTAAGAGATTAAGAGGTACAAACTACTATGTATAAAACAAGTAAGCTACAAGAATATACTGTACAACACAGGGAATATAGCCAATATTTTATAGTAACTATAAATGAAGTATAACCTTTTAAAATTGTGAATCACTATGTTGTACACCTGAAACTTACATAATATTGTACATCAACTGTACCTCAATTTAAAAAAAGAGATATGCATGCAGAAGATATGAGAATGCTTCATGTCAAAGAGCTTTGAACTAGAGGCCAATAGATGTGGATTCCAGATCTAGTTCTACTAACTGTCCAAACTAGGATAAGTTTATTCACCTCTCTGTGCATCAGTGACTTTTTTTTGGATCACGTTATTGGATGGACATATTATTTACGAGGTTCTTTCTACTTCTAATACTCTAGTTAGACACACTGTTTAATTATATGGTATCTCAGGGGTTGAAGGGGTTCAGCAAGCTTCTCTCACTTAAACTTTCATAAAAATGGCTGAAGGGAGGGAGAATCTGCTTCACAGAAATAAATATATTCTAAAGTCGCACCATTGTCAATTTTCTATAATTTCAGCATGACCTCCAGAAACTCATTTTAACATTAGCCTTAATTTTGGAAGGCCAATCAATTGCCAAAAAAAAAAAAAAGATGTTAATGTATGATTTAAAAATAGTTCAGCCACTTATATTATCATGCCAATGTCTTCTTGCCTAGGGCCCAAGGAGCTTTTTGGTTTTCGTTTTTAACATTTTATTTAAAGTATCAAATCATAGCTAATCTACGTTCACCAAGCTTAATCAATATCATAAACTCCTAACTGATCAAATACAACAAACAGTTTTCTGAAAACCTAATAGCAAGAAACTAATAGCAAGAAATCTTCAAATGTTTTAATATGATTGCTAATTCTAGACTTCTGAGCTATGACTGGGTCAACCTTTCTTTACTGTGTGAAAAGAAATAACTAGGAAAGAAATGAAAATACTTCCTTTTCCTTCCTTTAACACATATAACAAACTAAAAACCATTCAACCAAGTGGAACAGAAAATGACCTGAACCTCAAATCACTAGAAAAAATTTTAGCAACTACACTCCATTTTCTGTTCCACTCCAAGTGGAACAGAAAATGACCTGAATCTCAAATCACTAGAAAAAATTTTAGCAACTCCACTCCATTTGAAGGCACCCATACTTTTTTATGGCTACAATGAGATCGGAAAAATGGGACTGGGCTCCCAATTCCTTTGATTATTTCAGTCGCAGGTACACTATTCCCAAAATATAGACAGTAAATGGTGAGTGACAACAATCTCATTGAACAAAATCAGAGACAGCTTGTTTTGTCTGGCATGACTGGTCTGGGAAATGACGGCAAGCACAGAATGCTATTCAATGATCTAGAACATAAGTATTAATAACAGCATTAAGTAAGACAATAACAGATTCAATGTTGACATTTCTTTCCAACAGCAATAAGCCAAGCACTACTTCTCACCATCACAAACAACTTGTTCAGTTGTATTTAAATGCAACCTGAATTTGCAGTGCTTTACAAGAGACACGCTGATTATCCAGAAAAGAATGTAAAGATCAGAAAAAGATCAGAATCTATTGTCTGTAATCTAAGAATGGAGCTTATTGTCAGATCTGGACCTGAGACAGGAGATAGCAGGGCCCCAGGCTGAGCAGCTGGTACTTGTCTCCTGCTGGTACTTCAAGAGAAAGACAATGGCAGGAGCAGAGCTCTGCTGCAGTAAAAGATAAGGAGGCCACATTTTTCTTGGGGTCAAGGAGACCTCCCAGACCACACATGCACAGAAAAGATCCTCAGGGATCAGGGAAGGAAGGGGTCGCCAGCCCATAATACGTCCTGCCAACCTCCCAGAAACCCTCGTACTGGAATCCATCGTGGCTAAAAGGTGTGCATGCACATCAGGAAGGGCTCTGAGTCAGACCAGATATGGGCAACAAGCAAGATGATTGGCCAGAGGGAACCTGGAGAACTGCCCCCATATAAGCAATTTAAGCCATTCCAAAAGCATGCAGCTCAGTCCAAGCCTGCCCGTGCGTTCTTCCACACACACTTTGCTTCTAATAAACACTTTCCCCGTTTCACTACCTCCATCTCTTTGCTGAATTCTTTCTTCAAAGAGGACAAGGACCGAGGTCCTGTTTCAAGCCTGCTGGCCCTCATAGTCTAGGGGTTAGGATTCAGTGCCCTCACTGCCACAGCTTGGGTTCAATTCCTGGTCAGGGAAATAAGATCCTGATTCAAGTTGCTGCACCCCATGCCCACACCCCCCAAGATCAGACCCACTAGAGCTCTGGGGTTCCTTCCAGAGTTAACTCTCAATATCTCACCTTATGTCATCTCTTTCTTCTCCTTCCTTCTCCTCCTGTTCCTTCCCCATCACCACCCCCAATGCTAGTACATTCCTGAGACTCTTGTTTTCTGACGGCTCTGTCCTCTCCAGCGTGCCTGGAGCTGAGCTTCATGTTTTTAGTTCTCAGCTCAGTTTCCCCCACATATGCTGTCTTTCTTGTCTTGTTAGCATGACACCATATATCTTACTTTTTAGAAATTATGTGTCATGGAGAGAGCTCACTACAGTTGGTACATCTGACTGGATCTGGCATAAACTTTCTAGAACTGAAAGTTAATAAAGGTCTGATAAGAGCCTCATCTACCTCATCCATACCTTGTAAGTGTTGAAACTGTATTTTCATGCGTGGGCTTGACTTAAAATGAGGAATTAACCCAATGAAGGAGAGAAAAACAAAACAAGACACCCTAATGCGAAAGAGCTAAGTTTTGGAAAATGAAGGTTTGCATGTTGTATATGGTGGCATCATCACTAATGCTTTTTCCTTGATAGAAATACTTTGCCCTCTGCACTTCCATTAAGCTGTCTTCCCATTTGTTGTCTCTCACACACCCTATTTTCTTTCTTTCTTCATCGAGTTTACCGCTATTTGTTATTCTATAATAAGTGCCTGTTTGCTGGATGTTTGTTTCCTTTACAGACTGAAGGAGGCCACAAGGGCAGGAATTGATTCTGCTCAGAATAGGTCTCCAATAGATTCTGGTTCAATTAATTTATGAGTGGATCACCTTCATGCTATGCTATCCAAAGGGTCATGGTTAAAGAATCCGATTTTGTCCTTTGATTATTTTATCTTCTAAATGCGTTTAGTTAATGCAAAAATGTTAAGGAAATGGATTAAGTAAATAGGTTAAATATCCAATGATTTTTTTTAAATGACATTAATTTTATAGGCATTCAACTCTAAGTAGAGAAGAGCCATGTTTGAAATCAACATTCCCATTGGTGTTTACCTTCCTAAATCTTAAAGATGATGCTAGGAAAAGTAAACTATTTAGAAGTTTAAAGGTGCCAAGGCACTATGTAAATTTAAACTATCTATTAGGTCATTTCTGCATTTAGGCATTCTGTAAAAGTAAGCATGTGGTACTCAAGAGCTCTGAACCACAGAAGTGACAAGTCCACCTAATAGGAATTTAAACAGGCCATGTAAACCGGCAGATGCCAACACTCATGATAGAATATGGACTAGACACTGAGGGCAATGGTCTGACTGCTGTGAAAAATGTCACGAAGTTTTCAATGTTAGGAGTTTTCCTATTCATTGAAAAAACCAGATACTTCCCTAGGTGCCTTTTTAGTTTTCAAAGTTTAAGGTAAACCACATCTTTCCTCAGGGAAGTAAGTTATTTAAGGCTTAAGAGACTTGACAGAGTTACAATGGAATCTAATATCCTCACATATATGCTTCTAGAGAGGCTATTCCGTGTAACTAATAAATTGACACTGAAATATTAGAAGATTAAAGCACCTACAATCGAAAACTGAGGGAAGCAGGGCCAGCATTAGATCAGCTGATGTGACTCATAAAACTCTGCAGGACACATTTTCAAAGTTCCACCCACTTATATTTAAAAGATTCTCCCTCCCTTCACCCATTTTTATGAAAATTTAAGTGAGAGAAGCTTGCTGAACGCCTTCAACCCCTGAGATACCATATAATTAAACAGTGTGTCTAACTAGAGTATTAGAAGTAAAAAGAACCTCGTAAATAATATGTCCATCCAATACTGTGATCCAAAAAAACGTCGCTGATGCACAGAGAGGTGAATAAACTTATCCTAGTTTGGGCAGTTAGTAGAACTAGATCTGGAATCCACATCTATTGGCCCCTAGTTCAAAGCTTTTTAAATAAGTGGGTTCAATGAATAGCTGGCCCAGTTTAAGACAAGTGGCCATAAAGGGCACTCAGGATCTCCAGGGAGGGACATAACTCCCCATGACAACTCCAGTGAAACCAGGGTTGACAATCTCCAGTGCAGCTGAAAGTATAAATATGGAGTGAAGCAGTAGATGCTTCAGACACTGGATCTGATTAAAGCCTCAAAATCTCCAGTTTGCAGATGAAAAAACTGGTGCGGGGCTTCCCTGGTGGCGTAGTGGTTGAGAATCTGCCTGCCAATGCAGGGGACACGGGTTCGAGCCCTGGTCTGAGAAGATCCCACACGCCGCGGAGCCACTGGGCCCGTGAGCCACAGCTACTGAGCCTGCGCGTCTGGAGCCTGTGCTCCGCAACAAGAGAGGCCGCGATGGTGAGAGGCCCGCGCACCGCGATGAAGAGTGGCCCCCACTTGCCGCAGCTAGAGAAAGCCCTCGCACAGAAACGAAGACCCAACACAGCCAAAAAAAATAAATAAATAAATAAAGTGAAAAACTGAAGGAAAAAAAAAAGAAGTAGTGTTGTAGCCTACTTTAAAAAAAAAAAAGAAACAAAAAACTGGTGCACAAGGAGGTTATATAAACGTACATGGTAGCATGAGTGCCACAATATTACAAAACACCAATAGTCTGTCTCATTTACTTTGAAGTCACTTCACCTAACCTTGAAACTCAATAATGTTTCCTGGGTGGAAAAATGGAGGGTTTGAGCAAGGAAGGTGAAGATATGGATGAACACAAATAGATTTGTGTTTCCTTAAAACCTGAGAATTCTTAGGTAACACAGTTTGCCACGTCCAGATTTATGCCCTGTGATTTAGTCCCCATGTGGACCAGTTAGCAGTTCTCTACTTTCTGGCCACAGATCAGATTCATAAACTTTGACTGTTTTACAGACATGTTCTCCTGTTCATAAAGCTTAGGTGATGAGAGTGTGGTCTGATGATTCAGAGACCATCATTATTGCTGGAAGACCCCATATACGGACAAGGGCCAGTTAGAAACATCAATTTCCCATGTAAATTCAAGGCAAAGGAAGGTGGATGGGGCAGGGTTGAGCTCTGAGCCCCACGAGGCATATGCTCACCAACCATCCTCCATCAGTTTGTGGAGAGAAGGGAACTAGGAAAGAGCTGGTGGGAGGGGGTTTTTTGGAATTCTTCCCATGGATGTGAGCCAAGGGGCCACTTTCCGTTTTCATTTTTATTCCAGATCCAGGATTTAGTACTTGGTTCAGGTGAAAAAAATATCTTGCGTATACAGTAGAGTCATAGGAACAGAGGTAGATCTCCTGACCAGGGGAGAGAAAACAAGTAAAAAGAAAGCTGTGCTTCTGATCTTTACACATTGGAGACCTTACAAAATGCTCATCTATTTCCACATGAATGTGAGGTTAATTGAGTGTGTCTGTCCAACTTCAATGTGCATAAGAATCACTAGCCTGTTAACAATAAGATTTCAGAGACCCAATGCCAAAGTCTCTGATTCAGTAAATCCAGAGTGAAGCCAGGAATCTGTAATTTAAACAATTTCCCTGTAGTGAAACTTACACACTCTTGGAGAAAACAGTGGCCCAAACCACCCATTAACCAGCAGATGTACCTCTGAAAATAAATTTCTGTCATGGTTTTTAATTCAGGATACTAAAGTGTTTGTTCATCAAATTCTTCTCAGTTAAGAATGTTCAGAAATAAGTCAACAATAAAATTGGTATTATAAGCTGCCTAGGAGCCATTTCTTCTCCTTTTGCTGGGTAATTTCCACGTTTAAAGAAAATTTCAAGTTCGAGTTTGTTCTATTAAAAAGGCTTTATGACATTTTTTCAAAGAGTCACACTCCTATTTACCAAGAATGTGAAGTGAGGGAACAATTGATTCGAAGTTCTTCTTTATGCCCCAAATTAGACACTGTGTAGTGCTTTCCTCTGTGGAACAAGGATTTAATTTTAAATCCTATTTCACTGCGCCACACTGTTGCTCGTCATGAAATACCTTATTTTTGATAACGGGAGCTATCCAAAGTAAAAGATAAATTAAGGAAATGAACAGGAATTTTCTAGATGGTTGTTTGCCTCTGCAGGAGGGGAGGAGCCTAATTTCGATAAGCGCCAGCTAGCAAACCAGATGGTGTGGCGTGGACCAACCCTTCCCTTTGTACTTTTTGTAAATTTTCACTTGCCTGACTCTACAAAGCCCCAGCTTGCCCCCCACTCCCTACCACCTCATCCTCCCTTTAAAATGACCAGTCACCTTGGTACAAAGTGAGTTAGAGTTTGGTTCACACTGGATTCTTGTCCCTATTACAATAGTGTACTACTGAGTAAAATCTGTCCTTACCACTGCAGCCTCTGGCTTTGTTTGACACCAGGCACTGCACCGGATCTTTTACCCTCTAAAGACCCCTTTAGAGGGCCTCCGTTTTTGCAGAAGGGGGAAATGAGGCTCTGACAGGTATAGCTGGTGTCAGAACAAGATTCCAACTGAGACCTTCCCTCCCGAGCGTGTACTCTCTTTGGGGCTGGCTTCACTGCATGGGCAACTTGCACGGTTGCACAGGACCCCATGCTTGGAAGTGCCCCCTGCTTGGTCTAATGCTCTGCTGTAGCTGCCTTGAAATGCTTAATAACTTTTGAACACAGGGCTCTATATTTTCATTTTGCACTCGGCCCTGCAAATTATGTAGCTCACTTCATTTCCATGGCCTGCTTCAGCCTGGGAACCCCCAAACATTTCAGACTCGAAGCTAGAAATTCTGATAAAGTTCTACTAAGAAGGAATAAATGTACATATGATCCCCACTATAAATGAGGGGCAGAGCAGGAAGCTGCTCAGGGCAAAAATGCCTGGAATAGTCCACCTAAGTGTTGGTAAGGATTTATCACTAATAAAGATTTGATCTCCTGATAAATTCCGCTGTTTAAGTTTCTGGCCAAGTGACTTAGTTCTAATTTTATTTTGCTTCGTAATACTGGCTTTTAACATCTTCTGGTTACAATAGGGACAGAGCATTCCTACTAGGAGCTCATCTTTCTCTTTCTGTAAAAACAATGTACCTTTTTTTGATAATAAAAGTAAGGCATGTTTCTTGTGGAAAATATGAAGAAGAAAAAGAATCACCCATAATTAGCTAAGTGGAGAAAATATTTTGTTACATATCATTTTTTCTTAGGAATTGATATGTGTCTAGGTACACATTTTTATTTTTACTGATGTCTGTCTATTGATCGATCAACTAAGGGCTTGATCTATCATCTATCTACCTGGAATCACAGAATTTATGGTTTCTATTTGAATCCTGTGGTTTTCTTTTTTCATTTAATTTATTCTAAGGAGTTCCCTTATGGGGAAAAAGGATTCTTTACGAGAACCTGTTTAACAATCTATTGTTAAAAATTAGATTTGTTCTCTTTCTTTTTAAAAGTTGTTTTTATAATTGACTCTGAAGGCAAGGAGCAGCTATCAATTACATTCAGGATGGTTAACGGAGAACACGTTGCATACTCAAAACTGCACATTATAAGTCTATGAACCAGGAGGGTTTTCTGTACTTACAGGACATAAATTTAGAACAGATCATTCTATATTGTTCTATATATACCAGAAGAAAATTACTGAGGCAGACCAGGCTGTCTTGGTGCAAGTGAATGGTAGAATTAAATGGGTAAAAGAAAAAGGAGAGCGAAAATACTCGTTGCAGAATCTATCCAAATGTCAACCTCTTTAAATCAAGAAACTAATTATTTACTGCACAGACAACTCACCAAGGCAGAAAAAAAAATGTGGAGAGTCTTGGGGTTTATTTCCCCCAAGCAGTGATTATATGCATCAGCATCTGATTCACTTACATGTTAATTAGAGGCTTTATTTTCATTGAAGAATCTGCTTCCTCTGTTTAATTCAGCAAGACCAGCTTAAAAAGAACTTTGCTACTTAGGAAACCTTTATCCTCTCCTTATTTTTATTTTAACATCTTTATTGGAATACAATTGCTTTACAATGGCGTGTTAGTTTCTGCTGTATAACAAAATGAATCAGCTATACCTATACCTATATCCCCATATCTCCTCCCTCTTGCGTCTCCCTCCTATCCTCTCTTTAACAGGAGAAAACTTCTTTCACATTTAGGACAAGACTGTCAGTTAATACTTAGTCTAGATCTAGAGTTGTCAAGTTGTATTTTTATACCTCAATTTAATAACATATGGCGGTAGCTTGAGAGCAAAACTTTCTGTCAGTTTTCGTTTTACCAGCTTTACAAGGTTGTGCTCCTTTGATGCAGCTTTTAAATCACAGGGCTTTGTACTGGCAGCTCACCTTGTCTGATCTCAGTTCCTGCCCCAAATGAAAACAAAATGTGTTTTTCCACTTTAAACACAGAGGGATTTCCTTAGATAACTCAGAATATAATTACCTGCTCCAGTCAAACGATCAGAAGTTAAGTTCTGCACATTTCTCTGACCTGACACCTTCTTCTTTCCATGTTTCAAAGGTCTTTTTATTTTCCTTCTCTTTTGAATTCCCAATTATCTCTATTTTGCTCACTGTGGGAACTTCTTTTCAAAGTGATTATTGACTTTGCCATCACCTTGGTTTGATTGAATAATGTGAAACTTAAGCTGGGCAGAAATGCGAAGAGAAGGTCGTCACTTATTTGAAAGGTGTGCAGCAAAAACAGAAATGAGACTTTTCTGATAAACAAAGAAAACAAGGCAACAGTGAACAGGCTAGAGAAGAAACATAAAATGGCCTGAAAGAGTTAATCACGCCTAGTTTTATTTTAACTGTTACTAATCTGTAGTGTCTGTACCTAGATTTGTACTTCAGGAAGCTAACCTATCACTCCTTAACACTATGTGAATTACATCCTGCACTCCCTTGTAGCATTTGCATTTCAGAAAGAAGGTCGCAGGCCAATAACCTGGAGACAAACGGACCCGATTAGCGGGGCTGCCTGTAACCGTTTTGAAATAAGGCAGGAAGAAGAATGCAAGACCTTCATTACTTTGAGCCTTATGACCTACCATAGACCAGGGCTATATAACGTCTCTCAATTCCCCAGGGAGGGGGGCACAGTTCTTGAGGCACTAACCTGCTGTGTTTTCCCCTCTGCCTGGCAAAGGAATAAAGCCATCTCTCTTTCCCTCCAAATCTCTGTCTCCGTATTTCTGTTTGGCATTGGTGCACAGGGAGCCAAGATTTTTGGCATCAGGTGGAGATTGCAGAATGCTCAGCTCTGCTTCTCCTTGGTGGGGACTAGCTAAGCAATGGGAAAGTTTAGACCTGGGAACCAGTGCAAGGGTAGTGTGTGATACCACGTGGGTGGTGGGGGAGAAGAACCTGGGGAAGCCGCTGGATCAAACTGTAGAAAAAGAGGGCTGAGAAGGCATTCCAGAGAGCACTGCGTTTTGAAGTGTAGGCTGTCTGCCATTCACTACATCCGGTTTGAATTTAATCATTTCACAGCTTTCTCAGTCTTGGTCTCCTCAGAGCAAAGACCAAACAAGTATGAATAAAGCTGCTCTCTAAAGTGCTAAATAAAAGTGACATTCTTACTAATTAACTTAGTTAACTAAGTTAACCTATAACTTAATCCTTCACTTACTAAAAGCATTGAGTGCTATAAATTTTCCTGTAAATACTGCTTTAAATGCTTCCCAACTTTTGATGTGTATTGCTTTCATTTTCATCCCATTCAAAATATTCTAAAATTTCCACTGTGACATTTTCTTTGACCTATGGGTTATTTAGTAGCGGGTTTTTTCCTATTCCAGCTTTGAGATATAATGGACATATAATATTGTATAAGTTTAAGGTGTACTATGTGATGATTTCATGTATGTATATATTGCAAAATGATTCCCACGATAAGGACAATAAGGTTAGTTAACACATCCCTTTTCACAGTTACTTTTCATTGTTTTGGTGAGAACTTTACAGATGTACTCTCTCAGCAACTTTCAAATACACAATACACTGTTGTTACCTGTAGTCACCATGCTGTACATCACATCCCCAGACCTCATTCAGCATTTAACTGAAAGTTTGTACCTTTGACCACATTCCCTCATTCCTGCCAAGAATATATAATAGGAAATAAAAGAAGTCTGATTTCAGAAGTAGAAAGACCATTTGAAATTAAGCTGCAAATCTGGTCTAAATCTCAAGTTTTAAATTATCTTAGTAAACGTCACCTGGAGTCATAGTATACACTTATCACTGAGTTTGTGAAGGAATTCGACTAGCAATTTTGATTCAGCTTTGAACTTTGGGGTTAACCCACAGAAACAGGGAGATGATAGAAATGCACTGCTATTTAAAATAATTTCAGTGCAATCGATTTTGAAAAATGTTCATTGCTTCTTTAACCCCAATATTCAAGTATCAAGGGAAAGGAGTATTTAAAAGCAGTAATTAAACATAAAACTGCTTAACTTAAATAAGAACCCAATTTTTTTAAAGCAGAAGCAGTTGTTTACTAACTATCTCTAGTTTAGAGATAATACATGGCTGGGAAAAGAGACAGATTTCTCATGTCCTGAACTCAGAGCACAGGCATATTCAGTGCCAAGATACCTACAATATTGTAAAATAACTGACATAACTATCGGTCACACAGAATCCTAGATCCTTCCTGAGGGCTCCCCACACACAAGACTTCCTCCTCTGGAATTCACTTCTTTTTACAACCACACACACATGACTGTCTCACTGCCTGACACAAGGCTGTCTTTTCAGCTGTCAGGTCCCCAAGCCCTGTGTGTACCACTTTTTCACGATCTGAGGGTGACGGAAGAGACCAAGAAGAGGAGAAAGTGGGAGAAATTTCATTTGCTTTTGGAAATTTTAATATGGACCGTCGCATTTTTTTTTTTTTTTTTTTTTTTAGCTCTTTTAATTGTGGCAGAGGAGAAAATGTGCTCCCAGGCTTGCAAAAATCAAACCCTCGAGCGCCAGTAATACTTCTCTTCAGCCGGCAGAGGGAACAAAGGAACAGAACTCCAGACACCCAGTAATATAACGCTTATCTCAACGGGCAAAAAACACAAAACCAACAACTCTGTTTCCCCTTGGTGGCTTTAGAAAAATAGTATATAGAAAAATAGCACTTTTGAACAAGGCTGCTTACCAAGGCTTTTCATATCAGAACAATATCTAATTTAGCAGTTGGTGTTTCTGATGTAAAAAGTTCCAGATACACCCAACCTCGGGCTGAGATGAGGTAAAACAGGATAAACAGCCATTTCTGCCATCATTCACATTTTGAGTCCATTCTTAGATCAATTCAGAGTTTATAACTCGCAGGAAGGAAAAGACTCTTGCATTTGGTTACAGCTGTTGGCCTTTAATGAACATTCTATTCACATTCCGATCATTTAAAAATAAAATGCACTAGATTTTCTTTAACACACTGGCCCCTGGAACTTAAAAAGGCAGAAAATGAAAGGAAATCACATAGGCATTATGAAAAGCAACCCAGTACAAATATTTGTTTCTCAGTTTCCTAGTGAAAACAGCACCACTTGATGACAATTGCCTCTTTGCTGAAGCAAAACACACACTACGCTCAGATTCTACTTCAGCCTGAACCCCTTTGGAAAGGAAAGGGCAAGCCTAGTGGGGAGGAATGTAATTCACAATGCAGCCTTTATCCAAGCCCTGATACTTCCATGAGGGTTAAATGGAATCACACAGCGAATCTTCCACAAGCTCAATTTCCCAGGCAAAACTGTTGTGAAGATGTCTGCCTTCTAGTAGAAGCCCAGGAGTCCAGGGCGATCTTCAGAGAATATAGACATTCCTTTACCCATCTCTTACTCTCTTTTTTCCTCCCCTTTTCCAGATTACTTGCTCTCCATGACTCCCAATGGATGACAATGCCTTCTACGTCACCATGATGGATAAAGGGATTTAGGGGTTTCTTTCGGGGTCGGGGGGGGGAAATCTAACATTAGATTATGGTGATGGTTACATAACACTGTGAATGGATATACTAAAAACTACTGAGGAATACATTTTAAATGCGTGAATTGTATGGTATGTGAGTTATTTCTCAATAAAGCTGTTAAAAAAAGGAATTTCTCTGTGAGTAATGAATTTAGATAGCAATGTCTGACCTCTCTTGCTTTTCAACTAAAATGAGAGTCAAATTAACATAATTTGGCTACTAGATTCCATTTCCTTTACATTTTGTTATGTTTCCATGTGTTGTATGCGTGTGTGTGTGTGTATATATATATGTGTGTGATTTTCTTTCTAGATTTTCCTTTGAAAGCATCTGGTCTGATTAAAAGTCAGTCTTGTTTCTTGTTTCTTTAGAAGCAAAGAATTGAAAAACTGTATTACACAAATCAAAGAGAATCCAACAGCATCTTGTATTTGTTTTATTTTAAAACGTTATTTATTAACTAATGACATTTACTGTGTGTCTATATGCAGAACGAGGTTGGGGATCACTTTCTGGTACATGGAAATAAGCTCCTATTTATATGATGCAGCAGCAAAAGATTTTAAAGCCATCTTAGGCAGCTTTTATTAAAGAAAGGTGCTGAGACTGAGGAAGGACATGGCTGGGTGCTGGTCAGACACACCTAGGCTTTGTGTTCAGCTTTCAGCAACACTGTGGCCTGGAATACTTCCACAGGAAAGAGAAAGAGCCCAGGGAAAACTCAGGAGAAAACTACCCCTCCTTTAAATAAATGAAGGGCTGTCAAGTGAAAGAACAACTAGACTTTTGCACATAGCCTTATTTGAGCAAAACTGTTTGTGTTGTACAAAGAGTACAACAGCTATAAGTTAGAGGGAGACCTGTGAAGAGTTCTGCAATGTTTGGTGCTGTCCGACAGGATTGAGTTGCTTCCTGAACCGCTGAGTTCCTATCTGAGGAGTCCGGTTTCATGACCTGGGCTCAGCATCAATGATTATGTTGTAGAAAAGGATGTGCTAACCCCAGGCCCGCCTGATGACTAAGAGCTAGAGATCTTCCTGCAGCATCCACAATGACACTGGGTGGACTTTAGGGAGAATAGCTGTGGGGTTTAGAGTTACCCCTACTACTTGGGGCTCAGAGCACACCCATGATGCCCTGAAAGGGTCCATGTGATCAGACAGGGCCAGCTGAAATCATCTCCCTTTTGCTCCATTAGGATGATGATACCTCCTCATCTTCATAGGTTCCACCCCAACTCAAAGAGGAGGAGATTATACAAGACAGAGGTCTACTGGGGGTCATTCTCAGAATTCTGCCTGTCACAGAGTTACTGGTGTTAAAACAGTTCATGGTTACTGTGATGTTTGGGTGTGGTTCAAATGCCAACTGACTTTAGACCCCTGCTTCCCTACCTGGCTACCGACACTGATATTTTTTTTCTGTTCCTGATCCGTGAAGAAGGCCCTTTCCACATAATGAAAAAATCTCTAGGTACTAGCCAGCAGGGATCTCCTGAGCCACTACTCCTGAAACCATTCCTCTCCTCCCTAGGTTCACTCCTGGCATCTTTGCTCTAGGACCACAGCCTACATCAAGTTCAGAGCCGATCCCAGTCCAATGCTAACAAATCTAATTACCATTAATCCTAACTCAGACCATTCCAAAAATTATTTTTCTTCTTAAATCCTCAGCCTTTAATTCTTTTTTCCTTTCCTAGCTTGTTGTTGGGGAGATCATTTAACTCTTGGAATGTTAAATATAGAAAATATATGTTATAAAATCTCTCTATTACATACACATATACACATAATCTATACACACACAAACATATATGTGTGTGTGTTTATATGTATATAAATATAAATATATATTCACATGACATATTTAGAGGATTTCTCTTGTGTCCAGAAAAAGAAAGCATATATATTGGGCTATGGTGGTTATTCTCAAGCCATCTAATTCCCCCAGTGTGTATCCAGGGAAGGAAAACTGACTGTAGAACTAAGTTTAATAAACTGTAATTAGGAGAATATATCATGTGTAAAAAATATTGTGTACAGGCAATCTCCAAATTATGGTTATTTGAGGTCCCCAAAGTTCTTTTTTTTTTTCTTTTTTCACATCTTTATTGGAGTATAATTGCTTTACAATGGTGTGTTAGTTTCTGCTGTATCACAAAGTGAATCAGCTATATGTATGCATATATCCCCATATGCCCTCCCTCTTGCATCTCCCTCCCGCCCTCCCTATCCCACTCCTCTAGGTGGTCACAAAGCACCGAGCTGATCTCCCTGTGCTATGTGGCTGCTTCCCACTAGCTATCTATTTTACATTTGGTAGTGTAAATATGTCCATGCCACTCTCTCACTTCGTCCCAGCTTACCCTTCCCCCTCCCCCATGACCTCAAGTCCATTCTCTATGTCTGCGTCTTTATTCCTGTCCTGCCACTAGGTTCTTCAGAATCAGTTTGCTTTTTTTTTAGATTCCATATATATGTGTTAGCATACGGTATTTGTTGTTCTCTTTCTGACTTACTTCACTCTGAATGACAAACTCTAGGGCCCTCCACCTCACTACAAATAACTCAATTTCGTTTCTTTTTATGGTTGAGTAATATTCCATTGTATATATGTGCCACATCTTCTTTATCCATTCATCCGATGATGGACACTTAGGTTGCTTCCATGTCCTGGCTACTGTAAATAGTGCTGCAATGAACACTGTGGTACATGACTCTGATTGAATTATGGTTTTCTCGGGGTATATATGCCCAGTAGTGGGATTGCTAGGTCATATGGTAGTTCTATTTTTAGTTTTTTAAGGAACCTCCATACTGTTCTCCATAGTGGCTGTATCAATTTACATTCCCAGCGACAGTGCAAGAGGGTTCCCTTTTCTCCACACCCTCTCCAGCATTTATCGCTTGTAGACTTTTTGATGATGGCTATTCTGACTGGTGTGAGGTGATGCCTCACTGTAGTTTTGATTGTTTGTTGGTAATCTGTATATCTTCTTTGGAGAAATGTCTATTTAGGTCTTCTGCCCATTTTTGGATTGTTTGTTTTTTTGATATTGAGCTGCATGAGCTGCTTGTATATTTTGGAGATTAATCCTTTGACAGTTGCTTTGTTTGCAAATATTTTCACCCATTCTGAGGGTTGTCTTTTTGTCTTGTTTATGGTTTCCTTTGCTGTGCAAATCTTTTAAGTTTCATTAGGACCCATTTGTTTATTTTTGTTTTTATTTCCCTTTCTCTAAGGTGGGTCAAAAAGGATCTTGCTGTGATTTATGTCATAGAGTGTTCTGCCTATGTTTTCCTCTAAGAGTTTTATAGTGTCTGGCCTAACATTTAGGTCTTTAATCCATTTTGAGTTTATTTTTGTGAATGGTGTTAGGGAGTGTTCTAATTTCATTCTTTTACATGTAGCTGTCCAGTTTTCCCAGCACCACTTATTGGAGAGGCTGTCTTTTCTCCATTGTATATTCTTGCCTCTTTTATCAAAGATAAGGTGACCATATGTAGGTGGGTTTATCTCTGGGCTTTCTATCCTGTTCCATTGAGCTTTATTTCTGTTTTTGTGCCAGTACCATACCGTCTTGATTACTGTAGCTTTGTAGTATAGTCTGAAGTCAGGGAGCCTGAGTCCTCCAGCTCCGTTTTTCTTCCTCAAGATTGCTTTGGCTATTCGGGGTCTTTTGTGTTTCCATACAAATTGTGAAATGTTTTGTTCTAGTTCTGTGAAAAATGCCATTGGTAGTTTGATAGGGATTGCATTGAATCTGTAGATTGCTTTGGGTAGTATAGTCATTTTCACAATGTTGATTCTTCCAATCCAAGAACATGGTATATCTCTCCATCTGTTTGTGTCATCTTTAATTTCTTTCATCAGTGTCTTATAGTTTTCTGCATACAGGTCTTTTGTCTCCTTAGGTCGGTTTATTCCTAGATATTTTATTCTTTTTGTTGCAGTGGTAAATGGGAGTGTTTCCTTAATTTCTCTTTCAGATTTTTCATCATTAGTGTATAGGAATGCAAGAGATTTCTGTGCATTAATTTTGTATCCTGCTACTTTACCAAATTCATTGATTGGCTTTAGTTTTCTGGTAGCATCTTTAGGATTCTCTATGTATAGTATCACATGATTGGCAAACAGTGACAGCTTTACTTCTTCTTTTCCAATTTGGATTTCTTTTATTTCTTCTTCTTCTCTGATTGCTGTGGCTAAAACATCCAAAACTATGTTGAATAACAGAGGTGAGAGTGGACAACCTTCTCTTGTTCCTGATCTTAGAGGAAATGGTTTCAGTTTTTCACCATTGAGAACGATGTTGACTGTGGATTTGTCATATATGGCCTTTATTATGTTGACATAAGTTCCCTCTATGCCTACTTTCTGGAGAGTTTTTATCATAAATGGGTGTTGAATTTTGTCGAAAGCTTTTTCTGCATCTATTGAGATGATCATATGTTCAATTTGTTAATATGGTTTATCACATTGATTGATTTGCATATATTGAAGAATTCTTGCATTCCTGGGCTAAACCCCATTTGATCATGGTGTATGATCCTTTTAATATGCTGTTGGATTCTGTTTGCTAGTATTTTGTTGAGGATTTTTTCATCTATGTTCATCAGTGATATTGGCTTGTAGTTTTCTTTTTCTATGACATCTTTGTTGGGTTTTGGTATCATGGTGATGGTGGCCTCATAGAATGAGTTTGGGAGTATTCCTCCCTCTGCTATATTTTGGAAGAGTTTGAGAAGGATAGGTGTTAGCTCTTCTCTAAATGTTTGATAGAATTCGCCTGTGAAGCCATGTGGTCCTGGGTTTTTGTTTGTTGGAAGATTTTTAATCACAGTTTCAATTTCAGTGCTTTTGATTGGTCTCTTTATATTTTCTGTTTCTTCCTGGTTCAGTCTTGGAAGGTTGTGCTTTGCTGAGAATTTGTCCATATTTCTTCCAGGTTGTCCCAAAGTTCATTTTTAAGTCAGCTGTTTAGAACACATACTGACTGCCCCCTTTTCCTCCACAGGCTGATACTGTTTTTGTTTTGTTTTCTCAGTCATTTATTTATACATTTAGTGACTTGAAATCTACTCTCCCCCCAACCCCACTGTGTGAAGCCTCTTGTTTTATGTTTCAGCCTAGCTACCTAGGAATTTCTCCTGGGACAGCATAAGCCACTTATTGGCCAAAGGTTGTGCGTAAGCTCTGTTAGCCAGTTATATTTTTTACTCTTTGCCATTTGATGTATGTGTGTGTGTGTGTGTGTGTGTGTGTGTGTGTGTGTGTGTGTGTGGCTTGCAGGCTGCTATCACAGTTTAAGTGGTTTATGTGGTTGCCTCCACATTTAGTAAGGGAATACCAGCGTGGGTGTTTCCTCTCCCAGCATCCCTGAGAAGGTGCAGTCTCAGGCATGCACACTGACTGCCAGGGGTAGGTGTGATTTTGTTTTTAAGCCCGCTTTCCTAGGAGTTTTGCCTCTGGGTCAAGGTAGATTGGTGTTCAGCCAGTTTTTGGTAAAACCCCTAGTGCCCGTGAGGCTTCTGCCCTTTGTTGATTGATCTGTGGATGGTTTAGGGGATGGTTTCAGGTCTGTCCACATCCAGCTCTGATTGCTCCTGAGTGAGTGCAGTTTAGCACTTGTGCACAGCCTTCCTGACCACCATGATCTCAGGAGCGTTCTTCTTCATTTTTTTCTATTGTTTTTCTCTGTTAAACTTCTGCCTGCTCTGCCACTTTGCTTGTTATCATGGAGCTATGAGCTCCTTCTTAATTGTTCTCTAACAAGATGTCTGTTGCTTTTGACAATGTCCTTAGGTACGGAATTTTCCATGCACTGTTTCCAGTAGAGTCAGCTCCTTCAGGCAGAGCTGTGGAGTCCATCATCCTTGAGTCCTACCTCTTCCCCTGGTAGAACCTCTGTACCACCACACAAGAGCTGGGGGCAGAACACATTGGCTCGCTTTTCCCAGAGTGACACCTTGCCTCACCAGCAGGTGGGGTGGCAGAGATGGTCCCCCTCTTCTTGGCTTGCCTTTCCCCATCTGGAACCTTGGGTTTACAAGTGAGCTGGGCTGAGAGTAATTGGGTCCTCATATCCTTGGTTTTCTATGCCTGGGGTAGAGTTTCTGTCCTACAAATGGGGGTTAAGTGGAGAAGAGGAGTCCTGGACCTCTTAGGCACACCTGCCTGGAATAGTTTTTGTAAAATGGGGAGACATGAGAAAGCTGGCAACCTGTCCTTCCCTGGGTGGAACTCGCTCCTGACTGGGAGCTGGGGAATGAGGGAGCCCAATCTTCTTGGTTGCACCTGCCTTGATTAGAGCACCTGGAACTTGGGGTGGGAGGTGGGGTCATAGTTCAAATGCTACAGACTCTTGCCTTAAAGGAAATTTAGTAGATTTCCTCTCATTTTTTTGAATGAGTCTTTCTCTGTTTGCTATATGTCCTTAGGACAATTCTCTTTAAATGATTAATTTTTTTAAAAAAATTGTACCCAGTTAAGTGATGGTTTGTTGGGAAGAGAATCTACAGTGTTTTTCACTCCCCATTCTGGAAGTCATCTTTTCCTTTGCATTATATATAATGCAAACACAAATGACTCCTTCTTGTGGATAACCTATTTTTTTTTCATGACAAAGATGGTATCTTCTATTACTATTATACATGTTTTTACATACCAGTAAATTTAAAAAAATTTTTATTTTATATTGGAGTACAGTTGATTTCCCATGTTGTGTTAGTTTCAGATACACAGCAAAGTGATTCAGTTATACATATACATATATCTATTCTTTTTCAGATTCTTTTCCCATATAGGTTATTACAGAGTACCGAGTATAGTTCCCTGTGCTATACAGTAGGTCCTGGTTGATTACCTATTTTATATATAGTAGTGTGTATATACCAATAATTTTATCTCAGTATTTTAAATGATAGAGCCACCAATAATTAGTGCATCATAGAACAAAGAAAAGCTCATGCACTCTCAAATTGGTTTACATTTAAGTGGCATTTTACTGTTTCACAATGCTACTGAAATTATAATAGCACTTTGAACTCCCTGGAAAGTGGCTGGAATGTTCTTAATAATATGGACAGACAGTGAGGATGATTGTCTAAGGGCACACAAGTGTTGGTGGCAGAGCTAGACTAGAATCCAGGGTCCCCGACTTCCAACACTCATTCTTTTCATTAGAAAGAGTGCTCTTAAAAAATCTGTTTATTTTCTGTCTACTTATCTACCCACAAAGATTAGATCATTATTAAACTGGAAATTTTCTCTTTCTGTATTTTAATTCAGTAACAATGTGGTGAAACCTGGGCTTTTGATAAGATTTCCTATGAAATGAGACATCATCTGGATATATAAATATTCTCACTGGTGAAATTACTTGACATCCGCACCTGTTCTTTATTTGATACAATGACTGAATTTTAAGTATCTTTTTGAGGTTAAAAAAAAAAAAAGCTATTGAAAATGAAAAAAAAATACCTTTTAAACAGCAGAGGGGGCTGGCCGAATTAATAAAGAGAATGTGCTGAATTACACACAGTTCATTTTTAGCTGAAGGGTTCTCTTCAATACAGTCACTAGCTCGAAAATGGATATTTATCTTGACTAAAAACTAATGAAGATTAATTATAATACTATTTTTTAAGAGAGCTTTAAAAACCATCACTTGTTTGAAAACCACCCATAAAATTAAGCCTCTAGTTGTTCACACAATGTTACCAATTGTTAAAAAGAGCAGTGAGCTGCTACTAAATATGTCAGCATGCCCCATTAAATTGCTACAGGTCATCCGGTCACTGACTGGTAGAAAGGCTGAAGTTAAAGGCTTCATGGCGAAGGAAACGATCAGACAATACATGGTTACACATGGTTCTGTGTGTAACCATGTCATGACAGAAAGCCAGTAAGAGAGGTGAATTTCACATCACTCCTAACTTTTCAAACTCGTTGTCCACAGATGAATCTTGAAGTGAATCACTGAGAGATAACTGGTAATTGTAAGATATGCAGTGTTAGTTCAGCAATGATGGACATTTAAGAATGAGATCTGTGCTCCAAGCAGCTAGGGAGGGCTGAAGATTCCTCCCAACAAAAGAAGACATCAACAAATGGTAGAGCAATTGGTTGTCATTTCCACAGGTTCTTTTTCTTCCAAATACAAAATCCTCAGTCATGAAAACAAAACATTCATAATTCCTTCCTCCCTTCCTTCCTTCCTTCCTCCCTTCTTGCCTTCCTCCCTCCCTCCCTTCGTCTCTGTCTCTCTCCCTCCTCTTACCCTACTCCCCTTTATTTATTTCTTTTATTCATTCCATACATACACATTGAATGATTACAGTAGGCTGGGCACTTTGGTAGAAACTGGGTATATCGCAGAAGACAAGATAAACATGCTTCCCATTCTCAGCACTCACATTCTAATAGTGGTGGTTGGAGGAGGTATGGACAGGCAGTTAACAAGTAAACACAAGATGATTTCACGTTTTGATAAGTGTTAGGAAAAAAGTCAGCAGGATGATGTGACTGAACGTGTCTAAAGCAGGGCTGGGGTGAGTTGGGGTGGAGAGTTGGGGGGCGGGGGCACTGTAGTTGGGCCATTACGGGAAGCTTTCTTGGAGACATTCACCCGAGACCTGAGCGTGAGAAGGAATTGCCAGTGAGAACATTCTGGGCTGAGGAAACAGCAAAAGCAGAATCCCCGAAGTGCACTGAAGGAAAAATGGGTAGATTTTATTAGAATCAACTCAGAATGTGGGAGAGAAACCATGTTGTGGCAGGAACACATGAAAGTGAGAATCTCAAGTAATGTCTACCTCTTATCACCGAGGGATCCTAAGTGCCCAGGTGGGCAGAGCAATTAGAAATGGTGACGCTGCTCTTGAACCTCAAAGGAAATACCTAGAGTCACTGACTGAACAGATTATGACCAAAAAGGTTCTGGAAACTCGTCAGCCACTGATCTTCACAAAAAGTCAAGGTAAACTGTCCCTTCCTCAGTGCCTAAATCTAAGTCAACTTTTCACAGAGATTTTGGGCCAAATCCCAACAGAATGCTAGGTACAAGGAAGATTCCTGATGACAAGGTGTGGGTTGATTTTTGTCCCCAAAAGGAACATAGTCAAAATATAATATTATTGGGAAAAATGGTTGAATACTGTCTCTAAAGGTAGTCTTATCTCTCACCAACTGTAAGTCGCTTAGGATATGGAATTTTGGTGTGGTTGAGGAAAGGAAGATCTCTGGTATTTTGGGTCCCAGATCTTGAAGCAATGACAGAGCAGGGCCTCTGGCTCGCAAGAACCAAAACAGCTTATGACCCCAGAGAGAACCTGGGTCTTAGCTGACACCGTTGCTCACTTTGAAATAATGGTCCTGAATTTTCAGAAACTATTTGCCGTAAAATATTTTGCTATCTCGATAATCACTGTTAAAGGTGATTCATTCAATACTTTTTATTTGCTGATTGAAGAGGAAGGTCTAGGGCTTGGCATGTTCTTTCAAGGGTTCAGAGTTCACGAGAATCACATTATCCTGATATGGATCATTTCCTAGCCTGAGACAGAGAAAGCGTCAGTCCCAGGTGTTTAGCTACTGTCAACAGAAGTAGGAACTTCAACGGACCTTGTGGAGACCATCCACAACTAGCCAGAATGGGCAAGACAAGGCACATGGGAATTGGGTCATAGGGCATCAGACAAGCAAGCATGTGGTCTAAGTTGGTGCTCAAGTGTCATAGCTTAAGAACAGATGATGGCCAGCAAAGGCTAGTGATAGTTGGATGAAGCTTGGAGGTCAATATATAGGAGCGAGGCAAAGGGTCCGCTATGGTATATAGACTTAGCGCACAGAAACACACATCTGAAGATTTATTCATTCACTCAAGACACATTTAAAAATCACATCCTTGTCCCTGGCACCAGGAGACACACAGACCAGTGTGTGTGGCAGGGAAGTGAAAAACATGTAAATAAATGATTATAATATAATTCACAGCCCATGTTTGAAGTGTGCACAGGCCATGAGGAGGGCACAGGCAAAGAGCACCTAGCCTAGTCTACTAGCAGTAGGGATGTGGGGTCCAGAGAGAGGCCAGAGAAGGCTTCACGCACTGATGCCCGAGCTGAGTCATAACAGATACAGAGCAAATGACCAGACCACAAAAAAAAAAAAAAAAAAAAAAAGAACATTCCAAGCATTAGGGACAACAGGCTGGTCTCAAATTGTGTTGTTAAGGATCGCAGAGGCCCAAACAGTATTAGCAAAAACCCAGTCCCTGTATCTGGCTGTGCAGAAATAGGACTGGAATAATGGAGACTCAAGGGCAAGGTCTTTAAGGACTATGGACAGAGCCAGGAAATGCAGTCACCCAGGAAGGCTGAGCCGGGAACTCAAAAAAATCGCTAATCCCAGGGCATGAACCCTAATCACAGGGAAAACTGAGGGACACTGAAGAAACTCGATTCAAGCTGCCAAGTAAATGAGACTAGATACAGAATGACTTGTTTCCTGGCCGGAGATTTACTGCTCTGTATGTCTTGGTCTGGGGCCAAGAATTTCTCTCAAAGTCAAGAGCAGGGAGCTGGGTCCACAGGTGGGTGCTATCAGGTCTACAGGGCCAGCGTGACTGGAATCACGAGGCCAGGAACCACGGAGACCAAGGGACAAGGTAGCAGCAAACCAGGAAACAAGGGCACCAGCCAGAGTCAGTGAGACTTGCTGAGGGAGGCCGTCTTCTGACCTAGTTCAGGCTTTCTCTCCAGTTTCCCATGGTGGCAGGAATCAATCCCAGCACAGCTGGGCTTGGGCTTCTCCTCGGAAGCCTGCAATTAGAAGCACCTGGCCAAGATAGTGCACGCAGAGCATGGACGCAGCTGTAGCTTTCTGAAAGTGAATCCTCTCATGGATGGGGCGGGGATCACATTAAAAAATAAATAAAACTGATTGCAAAGATGGATAGAGCGGATCTCTCTGCCGTTATTAAACACTGTCTCTGAGCTGACTTTGCATCGCCTTTAAGTGCAGAGATTGCAGTAGGCATCTTGGCTGTGCACGACCTCATTGGCTCACAATTACAAAGGGACAACGTCTAGGATCATCTCTCTGTAAAATACGAAGCTCATAAAAGCCCAGGGTTAACCTGTTAAATACCATACAAAAAAACATAAAGCACTTGCAATAGCATATTTTTAAACATCACCACACTTATTTCTTTTGATTATATAGTTGCCCAAATACATATATGACACACACAATACAAATAAACATATACACATATAGTGTAAGTATACAGTATATGTGCCTATGTATTTTATCCGTGCATTTATAGTTCTAAAAAATAGAGATGTGTGTCTTTTTGCAAGTTCCTTTTAAGGATATATAAGGTGCTTAAAACCCATAAAACAGCTTTTTCCCTGACCTGCCATGAATCTGTTGTGTAAGCTCACAGTAGCAACCCTATGACTCTTAACGGGTTACATACGGTGCTGAAAATTTTTTTTAGTTTTAAGTCATAGACACCCAAATATATAGATATCAAAGCAACTTTTCAAAGGCAACCTCTAAAAAGGATAAAACCTCTACAGAGAGCTGTCCCAGATTAATGAAACCATTTTCCCCCCTCAAGAGAAAAACAGAAACATCCTACAAGAAATAGCAAAAGGGAGCCTAACAGTATGTCCAGAAGATGAATTTTCTTTGCTTGATTTTTCTGTCCGTTTACAGCAGCTGCCTTTTGGCTCCACTTTAAAGACAAAGATTTGCATAATAATACTTCTGTATTCCTAGTCATTTGACCCAGAATACTCTAGTATCAGCTGAAATTTCTAGGAACAATTATATTGTTTCAGGAAAGGATCTAGAAGAAGCCATCTGAGTTGAAAATATAAAGGTGGAAATTTTGATCATCAACACGGGCCTCAAGGTTATTCAAAAGCCAGGTACCTACCTACATTCACTCTGTGCAAAGTAGGATGTGGTACTGTATAGAAAATAGATTTGTAGCCACCAGTACATTTTAAAAAGAAAAAAAATATTTGTCCAAAAGGAAAAACATATTTAATTTCTTCTTACTAACCTATCAGGATGTTGACTATTGACACCCTTCTCGTAATCATTAGTCAAATTTTACTGTAAAAATGGAGGGGCAGAGAAATGCAACAGGGGAAAGAGGGAGGGGGGAAAGTAGGTAAAAAGAAGATCTTGGATTCAGAGAAATGAGAACAGAAGAAACATTTGGAAGCATTTATTTATTTGATTCATCGATGAAACAAAAAATGTCAACTGACGTCACGGAGCAAAATTGGTACTACGGGACTCGTGTAGCTCACTAGCAATCAACTTGATGGTTTTTCAGGAAAAAAAAATGTTTTATCTGAAGAGCATAATTGAGCACAATTGTGAGGATCATGTATTTGCTATAAAATAGAAAAACAGATATTAAAATACTATTTTGTTGGGGCTTCCCTGGTGGCGCAGTGGTTAAGAATCTGCCTGCCAATGCAGGGGACATGGGTTCGAGCCCTGGTCTGGGAAGATCCCACATGCCGCGGAGCAACTGGGCCCGTGAGCCACAACTGCTGAGCCCGCGCGTCTGGAGCCTGTGCTCCGCAACAAGAGGGGCCGCGATAGTGAGAGGCCCGCGCACCGCGATGAAGAGTGGCCCCCGCTCTCCACAACTGGAGAAAGCCCTCGCACAGAAACGAAGACCCAACACAGCCAAAAATAAATAAATAAATAAATAAATAATTTAAAAAAAATACTATTTTGTTGCTAATTTCTCTTCTGATATAATAGTAAATTAAGACCTCAAAAAAAAAAAAATACGACCTGAGAGATAGATTTTAAAGATTCTAATCCCACATATGGTACCAGCTGTGGTAAGTTTTCATATGTAGCTTATTGACTTAAATTATCTAATCACTGTGAAGAGAAACACATCTAGAAAATTCATTTGGCATGGTTCAAGATGGCATAAAAGAACTTCAAGTGTTAAAAGAAATCATCATACAATAGTTCACAGCAAGACCGAGTTTTTTCAAAAGCATGTTGAGTTTGGGATAAACCTTATTTTTAATGGGAAATTTTCTCCTTTGTTAGCTGCCTAGTATTTTCCCCCAAGACCACCACTGGGTTTCTTGTAACAACAGCATTCTCAGGCACTAGAGGCAATTACGTATCTCCTGTAACTGCTGATTTCACACATGAAAAACATGACTATAACTACTTACCATTTAGGTCACTGTCTGTTTTCTAAATGCTTTACAGTCTCATGTTATTCAAATGAGTAGAGAAGAAAAGCATGATAAATGGGAACAAGAGAAATGGCTGAGTCCTCACAAAGACAAGCAGGGCCTTAAAAGACAATATTGCCATGGAAAAGCAGGAAAACAGAGCGTGACATCAGCGAAAAATCCAAGTTAATTCACAAAAGCTCTGCAACCAGGCACATTTACTAAAGTGGAGGGCAAAATACATGCCCAAGGTCAAGCACAGTCAATGGTCACGCAAGAAACAAATGCAAGAGCTCTTGACTTTCAACTTGACATTTTGGGCCACGGAAGATGATGGTGCTCCAATGACCCAACTGAATTGCTAAGTGGTGGTAAAAACTGGAAATAACTCTTCTTTTGAGTTTTCCCAAAATGCTTGCAAATTTTCCATCTAAAGGTTATGCTCGGTATTCGAAGGTTATGTTCAGAATAAAGAGCCTATAGCTTCGGCAGACGCTTCTTGGCTTGGTAGGGGAAGGGATGGAGAGGCATCTGCTGTCAAAGGCCATCCTGTAGCACAACTGTGCTCTCCAAATTTAGCCGAAATGTGACGGCTAAATTACGACTCATTGCATGCAGCACAAGAAACGAATCTGTCCCTTCAGTAAGTTCAACAGAAAGAAAAACTAACAGGGAAATGAGGGCATGAAGAAAGGTAGAGCCTTTAGAGCTACTGTATGCACGGGCCGGGCAAGCATGCAGCGGACAGAAAGAGGACCACTTGCAGTAACTAACATCTCAGCAGTCTGTCTCTTGTCTGCTCTACAAAAATCCTGTGAGGCCACGCTGGGCAACTCTTCTCCTTTTTCCCTGATCTTGAAGAAGAGGGTGGGAAATAGTGGTGCCTCCTGGGATGAGGTGTCATGTACACTGGTCCATCACCCACACAGGCCAGTCTGTATCCTCACAGACACACAGGTCTCCGTGACCACAAGGATGCTGTCCAGCCTCCCCTGAGACATCTAGCTCACAGGAATGTGAGGAAGGATCAGTGGAAGTTGTGGACCATTTTAAGTGGCCTCTGACCACTCTACCTGATGAGCCTTCCACCCGCCGCCCACTTTGGCACTGGCTTCATGAAGAGTGCTAGGACTACGGGATTCAGTCTATGGCAATTTCATAACAGGTGCGATTCCTCAGGCAAATCATTTCTTTCTGAGATAGTGATTGGAAGAGATGATGTAAGAATCTCTAAAATCATGTTTCAAAGTGTTCTGACCGCCAGGTAAACAATTATTTCCAGCACTTAATGATACAACATGATCAGTACCATCCTGAACTATTTATTCCATATCCGAATAGGACGTTCTGGGCACTCTCCACAGCATGCTAAACAGAAGCCTCATTATATCTGCTTGGAAACGTTTAATCACACTGTCATTCAGGTGCCTTTCTATCATGTCTAAACATTCTCAAACGCTGGGATTTCCACCACTAGAGTCCATCTGATTTCATTTTAAGAACATCAAACGCCTTCCCTCCCTGTTGGTCTTTCAGGCTGCTCTTAAAGTATGTAATCTAAAACACTGTCCTCAGTTACACAATTATTTCTTATTTTCCAAATTTTCTGAATAAGTATAATTGCAGAGGCATCACTGACACAAATACACCCACATCACTGCTCGTGAAGAGGGACATACGTACACAGCACCTGGAATAATGATCATTCAATGATAAGTGATCAGTTAATAAATGAACACGTAATTGGTGTCAGCAAAATTGGGTAAAGATCCCAATGACATTTGAATGCTCATTAATACCTCTAAACATTTCAACACTTCTAATTTCAGGACATTCATTTATTTGATATTTATTGATTGAGCACTATATTAGAAACTAGAAGAACACTGGTGAACAAGACAGATTCCGTCCTTGACCTTAGGAAATTTACATCCAAGTAGAAAAGAAGGTACGACCCCTGCACACATGCACGCACACACACATATGCAAACACACGTAACACATAGGTGGACAACGGGAGAACTGCATATTGTGATGAGTGTCACAAATGTCAACAAAAAGGGAGCTGACGTAGACATTAAAGGGTGGTCAGGGAAGGCTACTCTGAGAAGACAGCATTTTAACAAAGACCTAAAGGAGGACACTGGAGGCAGGAAAAAGACCAGGGAGTGTCTGGGAAGAAGGAGTGGCAAGAAGTTGGCCCTTGGTAAAACCTGTGAGGAAATGGTCCCCCTGGTCGATGAGGAGGTAGCCAGTGGGAGGGATCAGGAGAAAGGGTGGCAAGAGGGCAGGGGCCACATGGGGAAGGATTTAGTGAAGAAGGGACTATTTGCATCTGATTCTATTCAAAAACCGTAGTCACAAATCTATGGGATACTAATAAATTATGTCTTTAAATGATCATAAACAACATTACTATGTCTTTTCTCACAAATACATTATGCAACATTGTTGGTATCTTAGGGCAACTGCCAACACTCAGATTTTGCACAGAAAGACCATTATGGTGCCCAGTTTATCAGCTTCAGGAACAACTGCGTGCATGCGTGTGGTGTGTGTGTGTGTGTGTGTGTGTGTGAGAGAGAGAGAGAGAGAGAGAGAGAGGGAGGGAGGGAGGGAGAGAGAGGGAGGGAGAGAGAGGGAGGGAGGGAGGGAGGGAGAGGGAGGGAGGGAGAGGGAGGGAGGGAGGAAAAGAATTACTTATTAGACATGGAAACCATATGTAGGCTCTTTGTATTTATGTTGTTTAGTCGGTCACAATCATTTTATTCCATGTGACAAATGAAAGAAGAAATAATTTTGAGATTTAAAAATAAAATATATAAAGAGCTGCAATACTTTAGATAGAGGGTGGCAAGTTTTTTCTCCAAGGGCCAGATGGTGGCATGGGAAAGTCCCAGGAAAGAGTGACAAGAGATCCCGCTGGACTGGACTGGCTAAATATTCTAATATCTTACTAGCCATAGGCACAAAGTAATGCCACAGTGTAAAAAAATCCACTAACTGTTTCTATGGGCTCTACATCAATGTTAGAGGAATATCTGTCAAATGTCTTATTTTCTAAATGTGTGTGAACACTTCTGGCATTAAATAGAAAGCTGGCCCAGAGGATCCCAATGTTCCCAGCCAGGTCTAAAATTCTATGATTCCAAAATTTAAATTATACTACAATTACTAATACGTGGAAGAATTTCAAAAGCAGTTGAAATGGTGTTTTATGACTTCTTTTTCCTGGCTTAACATTTGTGCAAATTCTAGAATGCTAATTCCTGAAGCTTGGCAGTTTGAACAATAATTGACTATTTCCTAGTCACTTTGCAATTGCTTTCTTTTAATTGCAGATGAATCAGTACAGCATGTAAAATCTGAAAACTAAGAACAAGTGCTTTCGAAAAATGATTTTTTCATTGAAATGAGTCAACCACCACTAAATAATAATTCTACTTTTATACGTCAGCCAGTGAATACCCTCAACTACACCTCACACGATCATTAAGAACACATTCACTGACCAACTATTAGAACCTAAAACCAAGACTGATGTAGTCTAGGGTATAAAAATACTCATTAATTGAGGGAATGAGCATAGACTCTGCATCATGGTGCCAGGGTTCAATTTCCAGCTCTGCCATTTACTAGCTGTGTGACCTTGGGTAATTTACTTAACCTTCCTGTGCCTTCCTTGCTCATTGGTAAAATGGGGCTAAAAATAACACCTACTCCTCCATAGGGCATTATGAGAATAAAATAATATAGTCTATAAAGTGAACGGCATAGAGCCTGCTACATGGTCAAGTTTCAAAAAAAGTTGATAATATTATTTCCATTTCTATTTTCATTCTACCAGGTCTGATAGTTATCGAGCATACAAACCTCATATAATTCTAGGGCAAAAATGGCCTTCCAAGAGAGCCAGGCATTGTATTAATTTCTGGGAAAAAGTACTCACTTAAAACCCTACTTTAAAGTATCCTGCATTCAAAATGAAATGAAGAAAATACAGGCATATCTCATTTTATTGTGCTTTGCTTTATTGCACTTCCCAGATATTGTGTTCTTTTTTTTTTTTTTTTTTTTTTTACAAATTGAACATTTGTGTCAACCCGAGCTGAGCGAGTCTACTGGTGCCATTTTTCCAATAGCATTTGCTCACTTCGGGTCTCTGTGTCACACTGTGGGAATTCTCACAATGGTGGTATTTCTAACATTTTCATTATTGTCACATTTGCTAGGGTGATCTGTGATCAGTGATTTTTGATGTTATTACTACACCTTGCTGAAGGCTCAGATGATGATTAGCCATTTTTTTTTTAGCAATAAAGTATTTCTTTTATTAAGGTCTGTACTTTTTTTTTTTTTTTTTTTTAGACATAATGCTATTGCACACTTACTAGACTACAGTATAGTGTATGTAACTTTTACATGCACTGGGAAACCAAAACCTCATGTGACTCACTTCATCACAGTATTTTCTTTATTGCAGTGGTCTGGAACCAAACCCTCAATGTCTCTCAGGTCTGCCCATAACATAAAATGAAGACCTATTAAGATGAATAAATCAAGTACTTTTATTTGCTTCGTGCAATACACTCTGCATTCTGAGGTACTATGAGGGATACAAAAACATGGGAAAGACTCATTCCTGTTATCTAAGAGTTTAAATTTTTTAATACAATAAAATATATGCGCAGTTAAAGGTAGCTGACATACTCATTACATATCTATTGAGCGTTTACTAGGTACCAGGCATTGGTAACGCAAAGATGATTTTATCTAACAACAACTCTGTGAGCCTTCCTTTCCCATCTTTGAGATGGAGTTAGAAACACCCCAAGAAGATTTTCTGAGAATCATATGTGAATCACTGCACAGTGATCTGAAATATAACAGAGTATCGATACCCTAAGAGCTTTGAGCAGAGGCATACTCTTCCAGGAAGATGACACCAGAGGACTGTCTAGAAGGAGATTTGTGAGGCAGAGAAATGCAGTAAGGATATCCCATGCAGAGAGGGCAGGAAATGCTACTCGGCCAGGGCTCATGAAGGGGAGCAATTCACATCCCTCACCCTCTACTCTACTCACCATCTATCTGATTGTGTTTCTCCCCACCCCCTGCTTAAGAATCTTGAATAAGCTTCTGTCCACTGGGTGAGATCAATGGAATCTTTCACAATCTAATCACAGTTTACCCAGCTGTCTGGTTACCATCATCTCTTTTACACACGGCCACAGAGGGTACCATGCGACAGTGGTGAAGGGTTCAGGTTTTGGAGTTAGACAGAATTTTCTACTTAGTTGCTGTGACCTTCGGGGAGTTATTCAAACTCTTGAAAGATCCAGTTTTCTCACTTGCAAAGGAGGAGTAATAGTAGCACCTACCATTTGAAATTGGTTATAGTAATTAAATGAAACAGCGTACTTAACATGGCATCGGGTCCATAAGGACTCAGTGAACAGCAACTATTAAAAATATATCAGGAATGGTGTTTTGAGGTTAATCTAAGGATGGCTTGCAAAATGGAATTTGGGAATGAGGTCAGTGTGAGGCACAAAGCTTGGTAAGGGTGCTTCTGCAGGGGCTGAGGCGTGAGGCAGACCAGTGATGGTGGAGAGCATGTCAGGACTGAAGGGATTCGAAACAACCAAGGAAAAAACAACCAGGACCTAGGGATGGGCTAGATAAGTAGGACTGGAAAGATGACGCCAAGATTTTGATACTGAGCAAATGGTGGTCCAGTTTTTAAAGAATGAATAAGTCACGTGAGATGGGCTGACTGACTATCATTTCACAACTTGTAGTTATACAAGCTTACAAAATAGATGCCATATTTAAAAGAAATTGCTAAATTTAGAATTAGGACATAAGCACATTAATTACATTTGCTAGGTTGAATACTGGAACTTTCTTTTTCCCCTTCATGACGAAAACCATCCCTGTTCTCCTGGCTCTCTTTGCACCCTTCTGACCAAGACTCTCGTTGATTAAGGAGTCCGGCTCCTCGAAGCCTCAGGGCCTCCCCCTTAGGTTCACCCTGGTTGGACTTGCACCATGCAGTTGTACCAAGGATCTTGCTAAGTCAGTTTAGACAGAACTCCCCACCCTCCATAACTGATCACTCTTGATATCTGATCAAAGTCTTCACCTTCCACCCTTGGTACCTCATCACCCTGGTCTGCCTTTAGCAAGAATCCTATTAGGTCTGTTTAACCAGAATCTTCTCTTGCTCCTGATGTTTCCTCTTAGTAATTTCCATCCACTGACTCCCACCTGCTCCTTGGCTATAAATCCCTACTTGTCCATGTTTTATTTGGAATTGAAACCAGTTCGTTACTGAGGTCTGTTTGGCCCTGTTGCAATAGTCCTGAATAGATGTGTTTTAAACTGCTTTAACCACTGTCTAGCTCTGATTTTCTTTGAACTTCCCAGCTAATTCCTTCTTCTCCTGCCTCCTAAATGAGGGCCTTCCATGGAGTTCAGTCCATAATTCTTCTCTTTTTCTGTTAACCGTCTCCCTGGGGTGGGAGGTTGGGGGGCAGGGTTCATCTTATTAAAATCCTATGGGAACTCAGGCCTTCCGTTTACCTGCCCAAGGCACCTTCCTTCATATTCTAACTATGCAAAATTTCCCATACCTAGAAATAGGTTCAAGTGAAAAATAATGACAATAAAATTATCAGGAGAGAAGCAGTAATTTACAGGTCAAGAAAAAGATACATTACTCAAGCTTTTAATACCAATGCACACGTTATGTTGCCAGTAACTTTTCTTAGATAAAAATGGACCAAAATATATGAAACCATCCATGTGTCCCCTCATGAAATATTTTCTTATGTGTAACATTTAGAGTTTCTTGATCCCCAAAGGAGATTAAAATACATGCCCAGTTAAGCCCCACTATAAGTTGCTGTTTGAAACATTTGAGTTTCTTATTACTTAAGACCCGGGAAGTCTTTGATTAGGAAAGCTGCCTTGCCAGGAAAGTGATACTTTTTTTCCCCAGGAGACAAAATTAAAGAGGGCAATACTGCTGAGAGCTGTGTGTGCCAAAGGCAATACGCTGTATTTGTCAACAAATCCAATGCCTTCATGGAGAGGAGAGAACATCTCAGCTGTTCTACAGTGGATGGTCCCTGCATGTCATTACACGCAACACCTACGACACACCACCACTCACGACAAAATGCAAAAAAAAAAAAAAAAAAAAAACCAAAACCATACAGGGAATTGAATAGTATGGCCAGAAACCCGAACACGTTAGACAACATCAGAGCATAATGCCTGATTGCCACAATCTGACTGCAATCACCAGACTAGCTGGGCATTCACGTATTAGATGGGTAATATGGAACTTCATTCAACAAGTTCATTCAAATTTACCAAAGATGGTGGTGGGTGGGGGAGGAGTGATTTCATAGATGACTCCCAGGTTTCCAACTTAAGCAATTGGGTGTGTGGGTCATGGTGACATAGATGGGGACAGAGAACAGCAGAGGAGGGAGGAGAAGATGGGAGGGGGCGTCTATGGGCTGAGTGTTGGAAATAAGAGTTTGATGTGACTGTGAAACACCAGTGGGATGTCTTATTTTATACACAGGAACCTAAATGTGATCAATAATTCAGGGCTGGGTTATTAAAGGCAATGAATTTACAGTAATAATTCAAACTACATCAGTCTTGCTTCGCTTTTGCTATTTAAACATCTAGCAATTATCTAAATCTACTTTAACTTATGGTTTGAATTTTCTCCTAAATCTAGTGTCACTATCACTCCAACTGGATCATCTCAAATTGGTCACATCCTTGCTTTCAAATATAATCTATAAAATTGGGGTAATCCTGGCCCTCTTGCCCTGATAAATAAGTTTAAATTATCTCTTAAAGACCAGCTCTTTGCTTTTCCCCTGTAGGACAACTAGTAAGGAGAGGTCATGCAGCAGTCAGATGGCTCTGATTGCCATGGGTCTGTGCCCTGCTCTGCCATGTACTAGCTTTGTGTTCTTTGGCAAGTTCTTTAGCTTCTTTATGCCTCAGTTTCTTCATCTGTGAAATGGAGAGTACGTTTCAGTCTTGGTTTATGGCTCAGTACATAATTTTAAAATATTATACAGGAACTTAAGAAGAATCGGTATTCTCCAATTGTTGATTGAAAAAGTCCACTTATGACCATCAAATGAAGCTTCTTAGTGTGTGTTCATGTCTTCTATGTCGTCAGTGAGTTTTTTGTGAGTTTCCTCTATCCTGGAGAAAAATATCTTGACATCTACCCACTGTGATGGTGGATTTGTCAATTTCTCCCTTAAGGTGTATAAAATGTTCTCAAAGTTTAGAGTAAGGAATACGGGAGGTAACTCAGACAAGGTGCTCAAAACAATGCCTGGAGGGTAGCAGAATACGCCACCCCAAAATATGCCACTTTGGCATGAGGATTATTTAGAGTCAAAGGCATTTGAAAAACAGCAGGTACAAGTAGAACATTGTGTTTTGACTGTCCCCTTTGCTTCCTAAAAGCAGGAGATAAACCTCCCATGTGAAAGATGTCCTCCCTGTACTGGGAGGAAAGAAACATTGTTATCACCAGAGTAGAGGATAAGAGAATTCTGTACAAAGAGATCTTATCAAAATAACTCATCCTCCTTTAGCCTCCCTGTGTATTTTAGTTAGGTTGCCACAATTCTGCCTCTTTGTTCAACCTAGTATATAAACATGAAGGTCCTGCTACTTCTTTGGGTCTTTATTTCCTTATGAAGACCCCATGTCACAGAAAACTTATATTAAATAAATTTGTGTAATTTTCTGCTGTTGATCTTTCTTACATCAATTTAATTTTCAGGCCCAGCCAAAGACCCTAAAAGGGCTGACATAAAATTATATCTCCCCTGAATGGGCACAAACCTAAGTATTTAATATATGTTTGCTATTACGTTTTTAATCATAAATAAATACAAACAAAGACCTCAAATATTTGAAGTGCCAGAGAGAAACGCATTGTGTATCACTACAATTATTTTGTCAGATTTGTACATTATTTGATTTATAATTCCCAGATCCTCTTGGGATGGTAAAAAAAATGCCAGCACTAATGCTGGTTGTTTAAAGTGGTATCATCTTTTCTGTAAACGTAGCTTTTAAATAAATATTTTAGGTGAAACTTCCTAGCACATGATGAAAATGCAGTGAGAATGAAATAAACTCGGCCAACATGCCTTTCATTCTTTTCTTTTTTTCTTATAATTCTCATCAAGCTGAGGTCTTTTTACTACATAGTAAATGTTGTCCTTGGGTATTCTTAAAGTGTCAACAAATACTAAAAAAATGTGAGTTGTGATAAACTCTATTATATTCTGTTTAATAAAGGAATTACTCTATCATACAACAGAGAATATGTGTCTTTCAGAGAGTATTTAATAGATCTTTTCATTAAAAAAAGGCCAATTTTGGTAATAATTGGTCTATGTAGAAATAACTATACTCTTGTGAATGACTGGGTTGTCTAAGTAAACAATATCACACCATCACCTCCACCACTACCATCACCAAGCACTGAATGTGTATGTGTATATATATATATCTCCTAGAGTTTGAAACTGCTTCATCAGTATGATTTTCATCTTGACAGTCATATGTCTCTGAGACATGACAAACACAACATCCCACAATTAGATTTTAGTTCTCTTACAGGTGTCTAAAATAACCAATGTACTCAAACGGCACCAGCAGTTCTTGGCTCTAAATTACTTCTGACGAAAAAGTATAGAAGAATAAAATATAGTAAGCTTTATCTCAAAAGATATTACCTTGCAGAGGATTTATAAAATACTGAAAGAGTAAAGAAGACAACAGGATGAAATCCTCTGCTAAGATAGATGAAATAGTCCACCAAAACTTTATTGATCTACCCCTATTAAGGAGAAAGCTCTGGATTTCTGCTGAGGTAGGACTGGGGTTAACCAATATCGAAGTGACAATTCAACCTCAAAAGAAATGAATAAATTTAAAGAGCAGAAAAATATACAATATTTGTATGAATTCTGTAGTAAACGAATCATCTAATGACCAAAATTTAATTTCTTTTGCCTCTGGGTATAAGGCTGCATCAGACAAATTGGCTATAAACATAATTTTTCAGAGGACAAGAAAGAAAAAAATAAGGAATACCTTTGAACTTACTGGAATCATATACAAATCAAGAGCATATAAATATTTATTCAGACTCAACCGATGTCTTGAAGAATTTTTCACTTCTGCCCTAACTGTGGCCACATAACAAGACACAGCCAGAAAGCGATTTGCAAACTTTAAGCTTTGACACTGAGGGAGTCGGTCTTGATGATGAAAAGGGCCTTGTTTGCTCTATGTAAATCACTCACAATGCATGGAACCAGATATCCTGTCTAGCTGAAAGCCTACGGTTGAATTTTCCCATTAGTCTTGCCAAGTTTCAGATGACTAAATTACAGATACATTTTCCAAACTGGGTTCATCTTTTAGAGTCACAGATAAACATTTCTTAGCCTTGCAGAATTATAGTGGAGAAGAAGAATGGAATCTCCATTAACCTCTAAAACCATGGTTTGGGCTCTGGTTGGCTTAGAGGCCTGGAGAGGTCTTTAGAGATCACCATGCTCAGCAGATAAGTGCTGGATATTTTTCAGATTAACCCTAGTCTTTAAAGCAACCTGGCAGATGGTAACAACACTGTCCCCATTTTACAGATGAAGATACTAAGGTACATAGAGGGGTGCACTAAATTCTCCAAGCTCATACTGTTAACAAGTGAAAGAGCTGGGTTTTGAGCACAGATTTTTCTGTATCCAAAACCCTGCTCTTTCAACTTCACTGCCAAATAGGTGACATATTAGTTAATGAACTGACTCACTCATACTGTCACACCTGATTTTAAGTAGCATTTCATATGACCTGCATCCTGAGATTGCAAGATAAGTAACTAGAATAGTCCTTTAGGGACATGTATCCTAAATCCTTCTTTTTATAATGGAGGTAGCTGAGGCCTAAGGACTCAACCAAGGATGTACATCAAGGTAATAACAAAGTTGGAACTAGATTCTTTTCTTGAAGCTTAACATGAGGCATGCCATAGGAGGACGTGACAATTTTAATTTTCTACCGTTAAAGTGAATGATGCAATAAATTTTTGAGATTCCTGTTTTCATTCACTGTTATTATTTATGCTAATACTAATTATAAGAGGCTCTTTCAAGGGTGCGTTTTGAAGTTGATGCCACTACAGAACCTACAGCAGAAGGAAATATGTGGGAACTTGGTTTAAAAACATACAGAATAAATTTCACACTGAGCTCTAAAAGCAGGCCTTCAGCCCAATTTCTGGAAAAAATCAAAGAGCAGGCAGAAAACAGACAGGAGGAACAGTTATTTTAGCACGAAAAGTAGGATAAATTTACCAAGCCAATCATGGGATGATGTGTGCAGATAAAAGATGCAGAGAGAAAATTTGCAACATTGATACACGAACACATTTGAATGCAAGAAAGCAAAAAACCAGAAGGCACAATTGTCCGAAATGTGAATAAACATTCAAATGATGTTGCAGCTGCAAAATTTAAACTCCAGGAAGAGACATTTGCAAAGGAATTTATTAACTGGATGTGATTTCCCGGTTTCACATAGCCAGTGGCTCTTTCATAAAGCAAAATGTACAATTTGTCTTGATAGAAACGATATCTCCCCCCTGTTGTACTCAATCAAATGGCAAAAAGTCTTTTTTGAAAGACTCTGCTTACTAAAGAGCAAAATACTATTGATACCCAGACACTCAGGCTCTGAATACATAGTTATTCCACCTAATCAAATGTCTGATATATTGAGTATAGTCTTACACAATAAGGAGGTTTTCATGTGATGGCAATTAGTCTTTCCCTAATGGCAGTTTCTTTGTAGAGCAGTTTCTTTGTAGGCGTTAAGTTCCTTGCTGAAACCAACCATTGCCTGCCAAACCTGTCTCTCTGTTCCTCCCACCTTCCCTCCCTCCCTTCACTTCTATCCATCCATCTGTCCATCCATCCAACCAACAAATATTTATGAGTCTATAACACAGTGGGGGATATAAAAATGTATCAAAAAGCTTACTGTTGGGGACTTTATGACGCTAAGATGGTCTCTGACCAGAAGACAGACCCTGTACTTAACCTAGTACACCTCTCCACAATGGTGGATGCTGGTAAGTGAGTCCTTTTATTACAGTCTTTGAGTTCAAACTGCAATGTAGGAACTGTAGTGCCAGACTGGATCATTTGTTTTACGAATGGTTCTCAAAGTAAGGTTCCTGCACCAACAGCAGCAACACAGCCTGGGAACTTCTTAGCAATGCAAATTCTTGGGCCTTGTCCTAGACCAACTTATGTTTGAGAACCCAAGTGCATCCAAATCACTTGGAAGACTTGACACATCACAGAATTTGCAGTACTAACCAAGGGTCTAGACCACTGGTGAGTGAAGTCAAGGAATAAGAAATAAGTCGAAAACTGAGAGTGGCAGGTTTTAAATATTTGATTAAGAAGTTTGGACAATGATGAGTTGGGTCAATTAGGAAATATTTTCTGAGCAAAGAGCAGATATGGTCAGAACTTTTATTTAGGAGACCTTGGAGTCTCATGAGACCACAGAAAGGAAGACAAATGAGAGGCGACGGCATTGTTCAGGTGAGAAGACACAGTCATTGATTCTTTCTGTGATGACCCAGGAATTTATCAGGCCTCAAATGAACTGGGACCTCAGCTCAGGATGAGGTCTGCTCTAAGAAGTATCTCTCCACTGTTGTGGGATTCTCTTCATTCTATAGTTTGATTCTGTCCAGTTTGGGGATTTCTGCCTTGCCACCTGTCACTGCTTCCTGGGTTCCCCTGCCCGGCCTCTTTCTGCTACCGTTTTCCTTCCTCCCCCCCATTTTCATTTCCTTCATTAGGAATTTGCATGTTAATTGCATCGGTTGAAATGTCTGCTTGTTCATTTGTTTTCACAGCTGCTCCTTAGAGAACTCACTGATTACATTCCTCCTCTGCACAAAGGATCTTCTAGGTCACAACACAACCACAGCCTTTACCTGGCTTCATTTTCATCTGTTGAATATCCTCATGCCGAAAACAAACAAACGAACCCTGATTCACTTTAACATGTTAAATCTATGTTGCCAGCTGACCATCCTTGTAACTTTATGCTCGGACGTGCATAATTTGTCACGCCTTTCACACAAATAATGACACTGCTAATGAGGTTGTTTCCAAATAGGAAAGACAATAATTATATTTTTGTGTTTCCACAGATACCTTCTTGTACATAAATCAATATACGGTGAGCAATAAGTACAGGTACTATAAAATATTATTCTATTATCTCTGTTCCAATATTTTGGTCATACTTCAAATCTTACTATATATAATACCCAATGCACACGTGGGCCAAGACGTACTTTTCACTCTGAACATGGACAATTTATTGATGAAGAAGTTAGTTTTGAAACAGAGTTCCCTTTGGTTCTATGCCATTTGGATATCACGCTTCAATGTCTTTAAAACACAAAACATTTTCTTCCTGGAAATAGTTCATTTAGGAAGATCATGTGATTTATTTGATGATTGAAAATAAAGTAAAAAGAACTACAACAGACACCTCTGCTTCCCTGCATCACACCCCCTTGGTTCACCTCTGATTTCAGCCATGGCTGCACAGATGGACGGTTCTGTGCCAACTCAGATTCTCTTTGCCTTTGCAGTGTCTACCACAAATGACAAGTGCCAGCACAGCCCAGAACTGTGGGGGAGTTAATGACCCAGGAGCAATCCACAACCAAGGGGAAAAAGCCAGTGGATAAAGCTTTGGCCACACATCCTTCAGGCAGAAATTCCAGGAGGGATCCCAGATCCTCTTGGAAGTCCCAGGGGGACCACGTTCCCATGTGCACCGTGGAGAACTCATTCACCTGCTCTTACTTTGGTCTTTGCTTCTTCCCCCATTCACTCTCCCCAATGCTCAGGATCAGCTCCCCAATAAAGGATCATGCCCAAGTAGTTGTCCCAGGCAAGCAACCAAAACAAACACGATCAATTGTTAGTATATTCAGCAGTATCAATCCCCTTTAGAGGTGACACCACATATGTAGTATTTTTGATTTTTCCATTGTCGAGACCTTTCTTTTTTCTTTCCATAAACTACACAATAAAATGAAAGGAGCAGAGATCATAGCATTGCCTCAAGTGTTTCCATTGCCTTTCTTACCTCACACAGATCAAGCTGATCACGTCTCTGGTGATAAATTCAAACCTGTCCAACACTCCAAGAAAAAAGAAGCTGATACTATGTCATCTACTCCCACAATTCCATGCCTGAACCTAAAGCACAACATTTCAGCCCGCAGATTTACGAAAATGGCATCCGCCCGCTCTGCCGCTGCAGATCAACACCAAGAATAAAGATGAAACATATAAAACACATCTGGTCGATTCTGAACAGGCAACTAATGAGTTAAAACAACACAGACTTGAATATGTCAGCAGCCTATTAATATGCCTGGAATTACAAGCCAGAAATACTTTCATTAAACTCCACCATGCAATCAAAAAAGAAAAAAAAAAAAGTTGCTTTACATAGGGTGACTGAAAAGGAAGCTGTAGGGATATGTGATTTAAGGGAAAAGGAGACAGTTTTACCTTTGATTATCAATTTTCCATTCCTCTTGCTTCTAAAGCAGGAAAAGATCCAAACGTTGCAGTTTTCTTTTTTTTTTTTAACCCGATGTCCCTCTTGGTATGTGATGCTCAACTGTTCTGAAACACAACGGAATGCAATAATTAGATGCAGTAACTACCCGGCAACAAAAAGATACTTAAGAAGATTGCCTAAGAACCACCCGGGCAGCCATTAAATTCAGTGATGTGAGAAGAGCGTGTCACAGAAAATTCGTGTGGCAGGGCTCTTGCACGATGTTACACTTTATTTTTATGCTTTTCAGAAAAGAAAATCAACTATACAAATAAAAAACAGTATCACCGTAATAAATAGGCTTGCTATTCTACAGTCTACTTTTCTACTATTAACATTTATATCCTCTTTAAAAAGCAATAAAATGCAAGCATTGATCATGTGATTTTGTAAGACATATTACACACACAAGACTGTGTTCACTTCCTGTGCATTATTTGTTTTAACAACACTGCAACTAAGCAGCTGTGACTAAAAAAAGGGGTTAAAAAATATTCTTTCTAGGGTAGTTCTTTTGATATCACAGGATGACACCAATTATGGCAGAATCTTTCCAAGGGCATTACTAGGTGCTGGCTGATGCCTAAACCAAAGCATTACCCCCAATTAGTAACAATACTTTCTCATGAAAGCGATAAAATGGAACTTCTAATTGGGCCCAGACTTAAGGAGGGGGGTACCTAGTATGACCACATCACATGCTTTATGCTGAGCTGTCATTTTCCTTTCTGAAAGGTCACGGAGACAAGGACTTGTGTTACATGCACAAATGACTGGTGTTGAAAAATGAAGGTATCAACAGAATTCTGTTTCTGTTTGCTTCTAAGCAATATGATTTTGTGGCCCTCGGTAGCACATTCAAATAGCATCAGAGGGAATGAGAAAAATAGTCGATCTAAGTATTAGGCAGAGGTGGAGGGATATTCAGAATTGAATCTGGGGGTGAGTAATTTCTTACCTCCTAATTATTTACAAGAATGATAGTGCTTGAATAAATGGAGAAATCATTTCACAGAAGAGGAATCAGAGGCCAGAAGAGGTGACAGGGCTTGCCTAATTTTATTAAGAGACACAAAGACAGAATGACATCTCAGATTCTCTGCCTCAAAGTTCAACCCCTTTCAAAACCCGCAACACTGTATTTGTTTCCAAAAAGAACACTGGTCATTCAAAAAATTCGGGGTTAATACAATTCTCTGCAGAAGTTGTTCCAGCAATAATTTGAGGCTGGCAAAGTTGACAGGTTAAGAATTAGGACGCTGTGGGTGGTAAAAAGCTAGAACAACAGTAGCACAAAAATATCATGTATTTTCATAGCACATAAAGCACCTTGGGAATATTATATTTTCACGTGTATCTCATTTACCTATGTTATAAAAGATAAAAATGGTTCTCCATTATCAAAAACTTTCAGGTATAATTATCATTATGAGCTCTGGTTTATGTATGATTATTGTGTTAAATATTCTTAATATTGAAGGACACTAGACAAACTCTGAATTTTTCCCTACATATATGAGAAATAGGTTACTCAAGGAGATACTAAAAAATGTTTACTTTCTAAACATTTGGAACTGACCATTTATTCATTTATAAGTATTGAGAATCTATTTTGTGCTAGATATTGTTCTTAATTTTCCATAGAAAAAAATGAAAATATTATGCAGTTTTTGACAGAGACACCCACATATACAATAAAAATCAATTTTATTACAATTGGGATGTTTTCTGAATTAAATAACATCTAGGTAAACGAATATCTTAAACAGTGGGAGGTGTCTTAAATGTCATCTAATCTAGCAGTTCCCAAGTGTGGTTGATCATCACAATTGTCTGGAAAGTTCGTGAAAAATACAAACTATAGAATTTCATGCAAGACCTATTAAATCAGACTATTCATGGGTAGATTCAGGGTAATCTGCATTTTGCAAACGCTCCCAGGTTCATTCTCCTGATCAAGCGGGTTTGGGAAACTTACTGATTCTTGCCTAATTTCCTTATTCTAGAGATGAGGGAACTGAAACTAAGGAATGACTTGCCCAAGGCATTTGTTTGGTGACAGAACTGAGATTAGAATACAGAATTCCTGATTCTTGGGTATTTTTTTCCCTTCCCTCACCCCAACAGTCCCTTTTAAACTTTTTCTTCCTGCCCTTTTTCTATCACCGAGTAACAATATTTAGTCTCTATATCTGCGAAAGAATGAGAGCGAAGGAAAGGTATAAAACAAAAATACAAACAAAAAAATAAACAAAACCCAAAAAACAACAAACAAAACAAAACACCCTGACACACACACACACACAGGAATCTGAACTTAAGTAGTCTGCTTCAATAGTGCGCTCTTCCCTACCGCACTGGGTTGTGCTAGAGTCACTACTTTGGGGTGTCTGCTTAGCCCTGTCCTGTAGGATCTGCCCAGCCTTCCACCACCTTCCCCAACCTTCAGAGGTGCCCTCTGTCCATTGTGTGTCATTGACTCCTCATCCATGGCCATCGTTGGCTGTGGGGCGGTAAGGGGAGCTCACTAAGAAAGTGACATGTAACCAAAATCTTGAAAGATGTGAGGGGGTTAGTCATGTGCACGACAAGCGTGTTCCAGGCAGAGGGAATGGCCAAGGTTAGGGCCCTGAGGCAGGAGTGTTCCCAGGGGCTGTTCCTGGAATTGCTAGGGGGTCAGTGGGGATGGAGTAGCGCTGGCTAGTACAGGATTAGTAGCAGAGAAATGGAGGGGCAGTGAGTGGTACCGTGGGGAGGTGGAGGGAAGGACGGATCCAGGGCAGCTCAAGGCTTTTCGGCTTTTACTCAGTGAAATGGGGGCCACCACAGGAGCTTGAGCTCAGAATTGACACAGCTTCTGTTTCAGTAGCCTCATCCTGGCTGCTGGTTGGGAAGAGACCACAGGGGAGGCCAGGATGGAGGCAGGTGGAAAGCTCGCCTTCTTGGCGAGAGGAGATGTTGGCTCAGACTCACGTAGTGCTGGTGAGGAGGCATCAGATCCAGGCTGGGTATCTTTTGAAGGAGAGTCAACAGGATTTCCTGATGGAGTGGGTGGAGGGGGTAAGGAATGAGGGAGGCAAGGATGACCTCTAGGTTTCTAGCCCACACAACTGGAAGAGGACATTACTATCTATCACTTAGATGAGAAAGCCTGTGGCTAGAGAAGACTTCTGGGGAAAAAGGATGAGCTTAATTTGGCCATATTGACTTTGAGAGGTCAGTACCAAGTGGGCTTCTCATGCAGGAGGTTGGACATATAATATTGGAATGGAAGCTCCCAGAAGACTTTCTGGCCTCCCATGGAAAACTGGTAGTATTCTTATTATTACCTACTACAGATGATTATGTGGATATTAAACGCAATAATACATGTAAAACACAGTAACTGGTACATAACAGAACTCAGCACATTTTAATTCCCTTCTGTTTCCTGCTTTTATTTTCAAATATTTATTTCTCTGTTGACTATAAGATTAAGTCTAGCAGACATAGAGAATGGACTTGAGGACACGGGAAGGGGGAAGGGTACGCTGGGATGAAGTGAGAGAATGGCATGGACATATATACACTACCAAATGTAAAATAGCTAGTGGGAAGCAGCCGTATAGCACAGGGAGATCAGCTCTGTGCTTTGTGACCACCTAGAGGGGTGGGATAGGGAGGGTGGGAGGGAGACGCAAGAGGGAGGGGATATGGGGATATACATATATGTATAGCTGACTCACTTTGCTATAAAGCAGAAACTAACACACCATTGCAAAGCAATTATACTCCAATAAAGATGTTAAAAATTAAATTAAATTAAGATTAAAAAAAAAGATTAAGTCTACCTTTGTGTGAAAAAATCAATTTTCTGCAAGACGTAATAAAAACCATGCTCTACATTTTGGCAGTCCTTTCTAAAATACAGTGAAAATAATCACCGGATGAAATATTAATAATGCTACTCAGTAAGTCATAAAGCAGAACTTTCAGGGAGCAAGGTAAATTTTGGTTGGGGCACAAGCTGAAAGATCTAAAGTAAAAATAAAAACAGAACTGGAATAAATCCACAGACCTAAAAAGTCACTCGACTTCTCTCAAATTCCCCTTGATTTTTAGCAATGATTAATTGTCCTTCGGGATAAAGAAGATGCAGAAATGTGGGAGAGATGATCATTCAACCACAGGTCCTCATGCACAGCTGAGGAAGCACAGAGGGGAGATCTGGAAATTCTAGAAAGAATTCTTTGAAGTCTACAATTGTATCTTTAAAATGAGTTTGTTGATTTATAAACGCCTCTTCAACTAAACACAGTTTAAAATAGAAACCCCGTAAGGTCAAACCCTGTTTTATAGATGAGGTTAATGAGTACTAGTGAGGTGACCTGTTTTATCTGAGGTCACAGTTAGTAGATAACAAAGCCAGAGCTAGCCCATAGGCCTCCTAACTTTCAGTATAGTTGTCCTTCCACTCAAATAGTTTCTCTTAATTTTTCTTTTATTTTTTTTTTAACCCAATTACCTCTTTTACCAAATAAGCAGCATCAGTTTTTGAAATCTCAAGTTTTCTCGTAAAATGTTACTCACATTTATGGTCCATAACACACTGTGTTTGTTTGAAGACCAAAAGTTAAACTAGCGACCAGCCTCCTGATGCTCTCATCCCTGCAGGTCTTAGAGTAAGAATCAATTTCACAACAAGGTCTGCAATTATTCTGCTACTTCCCATATGCCTGAGGCAGCCTTAGATCAAATAAAAAGCAAAAAAAGGAAGACTAGACAGTTGCCACTTCCTTTGCAAACCTCTTTGCTGATTGATTCCTCATTTGTGTGTAAGAAACTTCAAAGCAGGGCTGGATGCATGGGCGTGCCCACCTGGGCAGCTCCATGGGGCTCCATGCACAGAACAGCCCTGTGCTGTTCAATGCTTTTATATTTGAGTCAGTGTTCTGTGGGTACAGTCCAACAGGATAATGGCGCACGTGTGTGATCGGGGGTACCTGAATAATATGCCTGTCCCCAGACATCCCTTGCTGCCTCATCTGCATATAACATGCGTGAATGTGAATTCTGGTAGACCCACGATTCCTGGGAGGTCAGTGAGATTTGCTGAGTATGCTATGTCTATGGCTGACAGTTCCAAGAGGCCATGCTTTCCATGGGAACCAGAATTTGGTTCCAACTTTGTAAGAAGACGTTGGTGTTCTAAGAAACACAGATGACCAAGAAACCCTATCATATCCTTTATTTCTTGCATGTTTTCCATTGTATTAGCCAGCTGCTTATGCCGAAGATGATACATAAAAAGGAAGAGAAAGGAAGGGCAATCAGAGTTCTTTTTCTCCTTCACTCATCAGAAAGCCAAAGGGAGGCTACTGGTACATGTTGGTACACGTATCAATAAGTGAAATAAAAATGGTAGACTAAGTTTTGTGTAGTGTTTCCACTGTTCTGGTAAGAATGACGTATGTATGCATGATCTATGACATACAAATTGCATGATTTTGGTGATTCTGCTCGAGAGTTAGATATTCTTATATTTGTATTGCACAATATAAAGATGAATGGTTAAATTCATGCTAGTAATTGAAACTTTTGCTTTTCTTTACCTGGAACTACATTAAATAGCCGATAAAAAATGCTACTAGTTGAGAGAGAGATGGTGGAAGAAAAGAAATGGTTTTAGATTTGTGTACATGTAACAACCCTCTGTCCTGCTTTTTGAACAAAGTGCCTGCCCTTTCATTTTTGCCCTGAGCCCTGCTAATTACGTAGTCATTAACATTCACCCTGTTGTAATGAACTGGCACAGACTGTAGCAAGAGCTTCAAGCCTTATTAAATTACAGTTTAAGCACTGTATATAGAATTTTGGAACTGGACCACCTACTTCTGAAAATCCTGGTGTAAATGTGAACTAAATTAATCTAGCCTCTGTTCTTCTCAAATGCCTCAATGTCTTCTTCTTTACCAGCTGACTACTTGAACATTTAATCAAAGGTCCTACCTCAAGCCAACTTATCTCTGAAGTCCCTCAGTGTTTAATTTAATTTCTAATTTAATTTAATTTCTATCTTCCATTTGAAACTTCATTGCCTTAAAGGTCAAATCCTCAACCAGGGAAGAGAGAAAAGTCAGTGATAAAAGTGATTTACTTTGAAGTGTAAACAATGTAGACACCTGACACTTTCAAGGGATATTTACATTTTAAAGATGCACTTCATACTGTCTAGATGACCTTAATGTGTAAGAAACAACGCTTCTAAGGGAGAAATCTTTCTATTACTCTCTGTTAAGAAGGCCCTTCTACCCCAATCCACTTGATATAATGAGTCTTAACCTATTTCTGAACAAGTTCACATTTTTTTTTTAGTTGAAGTATAGTTGCTGCACAATACTATGTAAGTTACAGGTATACAATACAGTGATACACAATTTTTAAAGGTTATACTCCATTTATAGTTATTGTAAAATATTTGTTATCCTCCGCATGTTGTACAATCTATCCTTGTAGCTTATTTTATACCTAAGTTTCTACCTCTTAATCCCTCACCCCTCTATTTCCCCTCCCCACTTCCCTCTCCCCACTGCTAACCACTAGTTTGTTCTCTGTATCTGTGAATCTGTTTCTTTTTTGTTATATTCACTAGTTTGTTGTATTTTTAAGATTTCATATATAAGTGATATCATACAGTATTTGTCTTTCTCTGACTTATTTCACTTAGCATAATGCCCTCCAAGCCCATCCATGTTGCTGCAAATGGCAAGATTTCATTTTTTATGGCTGAGTAGTATTCCACTTTGTATATGTGCATATATATATATATTATATATATGCACATATACACCCATATACCACATCTTCTTTATCCATTCATCTGCTGATGGACACCTAGGTTGCTTCTATATCTTGGCTACTGCAAATAATGCTGCTATGAACACTGGGGTGCATGTAACTTTTTTGAATTAGCGTTTTTGGGTTTTTTTTTTTTGATATATACCCAGGAATTGAATTGCTGGGTCATATGGTAGTTCTATTTTTAGTCTTTTGAGAAACCTCCACACTGTTTTCCACAGTGGCTGCACCAATTTACATTCCCAGCAACAGTGTACAAGGATTTCTTTTTCTCCACATCCTCACCATCATTTGTTATTTGTGTTCTTTTTGATGATAGCCATTCTGACAGGTGTGAGGTGCTATCACATTGTGGTTTTGATTTGCATTTTCCTGATGATTAGTGATGTTGAGTATCTTTTCCTGTGCCTGTTGGCCATCTGCATGCCATCTTTGGAAAAATGTCTGTTCATTCCTTCTACCCATTTTTTAATCAGGTTGTTTGTTTTTGCACACAATTTTTAAAAAAATGAGGTAATGTGTGCTCAGACATACCCAAATTTTCCCAATCAATTGAAAAAGGTTTCACAGTCATGAAACACACAGGCTTATTTCATGTCTCTTTAAAGCTCACCACAAAGAAATGCACTTTAAGATGTGTAGTGCTAGTTGGAAACTTAGCCTCTATTTTATTGTCTTTTTTAATTTGACCTGTATTCTTTCCATCCTGTCCTCATATCTCAGTTTATCTGTGGCAGCTTTGCAGCTTCAAGAGTTTGGTTAGAGGACCCTCTGTGCTGAAATGTACAGATACTGACCCCAACTTGACTCACTTCTCTACAGACAGAATGATTTGGGCTCCCTGGTAGACACAGGGTACGTAATGACTCACTGATACCTCAGCTGTTGCCCTGTTATAAAAAGACTGACTACTTACAACTGTTGGAGCACGATTTAGTGATACCTTTTAACCCACGTGGCTGAAGACTAAAAGACCTTTTCCCTATGGCAGATTTCTTAAAAGAAGTTTCACCACCCAAGAATAAATAGGAGACTGTGATATTTACTGTCAATGACTTAAGTGGGAACTCCCAACGTCTTGGATTTACACAGCCTTTCTTTCCTAAAATCTCAAAACTTAATATGTTTATAAATAGTTTTCTAAAAAAACAACAACTCCCCTCCCCAAACCCACTAGACTATGATAATCTCTTTGGTCCTACTGAATCCCCATTGCTTTCTCTTTGTTCACTGGGCTGGCAAGCTTCTACATCCCTTTCAATTTCCCCACCTCTGGATGAACTTAATGGAACATAATAAGAACAGCCTCATTTACTGAGTGCTGGCTATACACCAGGCATTGTTCTAAGCACATTACATGGATTGTTTCATTGAAAATTCGCAATAACCCTATGAGGGAGGTACTGTTATTAGCGCCATTTTACAGATGAGAAAACTGAGATGCAGAGATGGTAAGAAAATGACCAACTTATTAATGCTGGTGAGTGAAGGTACCAGCTTTATTTATATCAGACCTAGACAGTCTGATCTCAGCCATGCACTCAACCACTATTTCACCTCTTGGTGTCTGCCTCAAGCCAAATATACAGATTTACCTTTCGTCAAATTCATTTCCATCCACCTACCTAATTCCTTTATATCAGGCTGACTGTAAGGATTTCAAAGCCTAGATTGTCCCAGAAACTATAAATAAATGACTTCATTTCGATATTATCATTATTTCATTTTTATAGATGCCAAAATAGAGGCAGAGAAATTAAATTACTTGGCCAAGGTCACAGAAAATATTGGAGTTAGGATTTAAATCTAGTTCTTTTTTATCACTGTGTGACATTTTACTCTTCTGTGTTAGATTTAGTTTTCCTTATTCTTAAAAATCACTTTTCCATGCCAGAGTATAGAAAAGCTTTTGACTTTTCTGTCTTTTCTTTCCTTCTTTCCTTTTCTTTCTTTCTTTCCTTCCTTCTTTCTTTCTCTTTCTTTCTTCCTTTCTTCCTTTCTTCCATTCTTTCTTCCTTCCTTTCTTTCTTTTTCTCTTTCTTCCTTCTTTCCTTTATTTATTTATTTATTTATTTATTTATTTAGCTAGCTGATGATTAGTTCAATTGTTAGAGCCAAAATTTTAATAGCCAGGGACCCAAGTCTTAGTTCCAACCCCCAGATATGCCAGTTGGCAACACTGGTTCCATGGCCACAAATTGTAAATTTGTTTCCAAGCACCACTTCCCAATGCATGCTGAGAATCATCAATCAGTGAATTATGCACTTTTAAACATGGACTGGACTTTATCATTCATAAAATCTAATTTCTTCATTTCATAGATAAGAAAGGCACAGAGGTTAGGTGTCATAACTGAGATCACACAGCAGTTTAGTAGCAGAGATGGGACAATAATTTAGATTTCCTGACATGAAAACTGGGGTTTTCTTCCCATACAAAGGCAGCCTAACTGGCTATTTTTCACAGTGTCTTAAAAATACATTCATGCATTCAACAAAGATTGAGGGGCTACTATGTGCCAGATACTGTTCCAGGTACTGGGAATGGGGCTGTAAAGAAAAAAGAAAAATTCCTGCCCTCAAGGAGCTTTACTACCTGGCATTGTAATGGTACAACGTAATGCATCTATATTTAAGTTACTTTGAATTTAATCACTGTTTTTTTTTTAAAAAGTGATTATTTAAGAAGCACTGGCTTGAAATTTGGATGGTCCAAAACCATAAGAGATGGTAGAGCCTATTTTTTTTATTTTTTTTTATTTATTTTTTTTTTTGTTTTAAATTTTATTTATTTATTGCTGTGTTGGGTCTTCATTTCTGCGCCAGGGCTCCCTCCAGTTGTGGCAAGTGGGGGCCCCTCTTCATCGCAGTGTGCGGGCCTCTCACTATCGCGGCCTCTCTTGTTGTGGAGCACAGGCTCCAGACGCGCAGGCTCAGTAACTGCGGCTCACAGGCCCAGCCGCTCCGCGGCATGCGGGATCCTCCCGGACCAAGGCTCGAACCCATGTCCCCTGCATTGGCAGGCGGACTCCCAACCACCGCGCCACCAGGGAAGCCCTAGAGCCTATTGTTGTATCTACTATTTTGTATATATAATCAAAGTCCGGTCATTACACATAAATAGGGGTGGTGTGGGTTTTGCAGCATCAACAGAGAGATGGAGACGATAAGGTGCCTGCCCTCAAGGAGTTTAAGGAGGAAGCGTGAGTCATGGCGATTAGAGGAGAGGGTTTCCCCTAAAATAAAACCTCTTCAAGCAAATTCCAAAACATTCCAAAATTATCTTTTACTCCGTAACAATTAAAAATCACCCTCTATAGCTGCTGAGAATTACAGCTATACTTAAGCAAATAATCTGAAATCCCAAAGCCCCAGTTAAATTTTCTGAAATTGATCTATTTAAAGTCTTTTTAAATGTTGAATAGCTTATTTTGTGTCAACTTGTCCAATGGCAGAGAGATAACAATTTAAAAAATGTAAATTTGCCTTGAAATCAACATACAACCAACCTCTTTCTCTTGTCAATAATAATGATAATGAAGTGACAAAACTGAGCTCTTGGTCACAAAGGCTGGCTGCATTTGCTAATAGTCTGAAAAGAAATGGCCACCCTAAAGCTATTTCAATAATGGAAAACAAAAAGTAGTGCAGTTTAAAGTTCTATACTAAGCCTATTCTTTTTTTTTTTTTAAGCCTATTCTTTAATTACAATATTTTGCAATGTCAATACACACCATTATCTGCAGTAACCGGGGATTAAAAAATATATAATACAGTTATGTTTCGATCACAAACTAGGCTTTAGTTGTCTTCCAAGATATTAAATGCTTCAGTCCGACTCTCCCACTTAAGTATGTTGAGTAGATGTGGCTGATATCATGTTACCTTGAAGTCTCTGACATGGAGGGTCGATACTAAAACATCTTGATTAAATTCCAGCAACAGTAAGACATGAGAAGCTGGTATATAATTTATTGTTACCAATTCATAACTGTCTTTGCTCCTAAGCCAGCATACGTGATGAGCTGCTGAGAACGCGCTATTCACAAGTATTTTCATCTCTCATGCATGCCTTATTCACCCTTCTGAGGGGTAAACATACAAGAATTCACACTCAGAAAACATCCTGAATGGCAACTTTTGGAGAAAAATCTAAAGGGTTAGCAACTGTAGTTGAACTAACTTTTATCATTCGTTCCTACATTGCTTACGGTGCCTTTAAAAGAAGACCCAGCAAGGGAAATATGTCTCGGGGGCAAGCCTGGCTAATCTACGTGGAACCATGCTGCAACTGTCGAGTGCCCAAATAATGCAATTTGCTGTAACTTAATTTCTACAGTTCCCTCATGGTTCACGCTGGGCAGCAGATTCAGTAGAAGTAAATTATGTACTTACTTACCATGGCCAATGCCACCCCAATCAAATGTCTGCTAAAATAGAAGGCAATGATGCTAATTTTTATGGTAATTAGGTGATATGCTCAGTTCCAGAGGCAAAGGCAGTGAACAGAAAGACAGGGAGCCTCTTCTTATTTCCTTTACCTCCATCACAGATGGAGAGTATGTAGGGTCATCTCTAGAAAATGCTGTGTCTTCAGCACAGTTCTATGACCTTTTCCTGTATACCTCCTTTTTTAAAAGTTATTTTATTGAAGTATAGCTGATTTACAATGCTGTATTACAACATACAACTATATAACATACAACTATACGATGTTGTATAGTTTCTGCTGCACAGCAAAGTGATTCAGTAATACATTCTCCAAAGAAGACATAATACAGATGGCCAACAGACACATGAAAAGATGCTCATCATCACTAATTATTAGAAAAATGCAAATCAAAACTACAATGAGGTACCACCTCACATTGGTCAGAATGGCCATCATTTAAAAAGTCTACAAATAACAAATGCTGGAGAGGGTGTGGAGAAAAGGGAATCCTCCTACATTGTTGGTGGGAATGTAAATTGGTGCAGCCACTATGGAGAACAGTACGGAGGTTCCTCAAAAAAATAAAAATAGAGTTGCCATATGATCCAGCAACCCCACTCTTGGGAATATATCTTGTATACCTCTTTACCAATTTTGTATCTTTTTCTCAGATACCATTTTTCAAGTGTCCCTTCATTAAAACTCCTATACCTGACAAGTAGTAGGCCAAGAAAGCCTCGTTGTCCATACAGACTTGAGACACTCTTCTCTCACTGAGAGGCATCCAGAGGCATGGCCATCAAAAGCCCATTCTGCTCCCTCAGGTGGTGCCAGCACGGACTGGTGAAAAAACCCAGCCAACCGAAATAAAAATGGAAAGGCACTGAAAACTCAATTGCCATTGGAACCATGGCCCAGATAAGTAGGCCAGCAGTGTGACTACTGCTACAATGAAATACTTAAATAGGATCCAAAGTTTCCTAATTTAACGGACAAAATGTCCAGGATACAATAAAAAACCACCTGTCATACCAAAATTCAAGAGAAGTCACAACTTAAGTAACAATAACCAACTGATGGCAATACTGAGATGAATCAGATGGTTGAATTATCTAACAAGAATTTTAAACAGCCATCAGATCAACGTTTCAACAATCAACTGCAAATTCTTTTGGAACATATGAAACAAAAGAAACTTCAGCAGAGAAACAGAAGTTATAATAAAGGACCAAACGGAAATTAATAGAATTGAAAAATACAATAACAGAAATAGTAGAAGAAAACAACTTGGTGGGTGGACTGAAAAGAGGGGTGGAGCAGACAAAGGACATATCATTGAATTCACCCCATCTGAACGACAGGGAGAAAACAGAATATTTTAAAAATAAATAGGAAGTTCAGGGGTGTGCAAGGCAATAACAAAAGATCCAAATTTCACTTCATTGGAGTCCCAGAAAAAGAAAAAGTGGGCCTGAGAGAATATTCAAAGAAATAGTGGCTGAACGCTTCTCAAATTTGGTAAAATACACACATCTGCAGACTCAAGGAGGTGAGGGAAATCCAAACAGGATAAACCCAAAGAAGTAGACACCAACACATTATAATAAAACTTGTGAAAATAAAAGACAAAGAAAATATCTGAAAGCAGCCAAAGAGAAACAAGCATTTCTATGGAGGAACACCAATGTGGGTAACAGAAGACTTCTCACTTCAAACTCTGGAGGCCAGAAGGAAGTGGTAAGGCATTTTTCAAATGACAAAAGAAAATAACTGTCAGTTGCAAGTTTAATATTCATCAAAATGATCCTTCAGGAATGAAGAAGAAATGAAAACATTCTTACACAAAGAAAAATTAAAAGAATATGTCAGGCTTCCCTGGTGGTGCAGTGGTTGAGAATCTGCCTGCCAATGCAGAGGACACGGGTTCGAGCCCTGGTCTGGGAAGATCCCACATGTCGCGGAGCAACTAGGTCCGTGAGCCACAACTACTGAGCCTGCGCATCTGGAGCTTGTGCTCCGCAACAAGAGAGGCCGCGACAGTGAGAGTCCTGCGCACCGCGATGAAGAGTGGCCCCCGCTTGCCACAACTAGGGAAAGCCCTTGCACAGAAACGAAGACCCAACACAGCCAAAAATAAAATAAATAAATAAATAAATTTATTAAAAAAATAAAAAATAAAAAAAGAATATGTCACTGGCAAACCTAATCTTAAAGACTAACTAAAGGAAGTTCTTTGAATGGAAAGGAAATTAAAAAAAAAAAAAAAAAAAAGACTCATGGAACATAATGAAAGGAACAAGGAAACGAACAGAAAGACAGGTATATGCAATCTTTTAATTTAAAGAGTTTCATAAAATATATTTGATGATTAAAAAAACAGAATGCAATCCGTACTTAAGACAATGATATCTAAAAGTTTGGAAGGTAAAGGGATCTAATGGCTATGGTTTCCAAATTTTACTTAATGTGATAAATGTTGGTATTAATACACTGTGATAAGAAATGTATGTATGCTGTAATACACAGAGCAGCCACTATGAAAACTATGCAAAAAGATATACTCAAAACCACTAGAGAAAATATTTTAAAAACTTATATCTGATAAGGGATTTATATTTGGAACATGGAAAGAACTCCCACAACTCAACAATGACAAAAAACTAACAACCCAATTAAAAAATGGTCAAGGACTTGAACAGACATTTCTCCAAAGTATATATACAAATGGACAGTAAGCACATAAAAAGATGATCAACATTACTAATCATTAGGGAAATGCAAGTAAAAGCCACAGTGAGATATCACTTCACATCCATTAGGATGGCCATTATAAACAAAAGAAAGCAAAACAAAACCCCAGAAAATGACAAGTGCTGGCGATAATGTGGAGAAATTGGAACTGTTGTGCATGGTTGGTGGGACTCAATAGCGAAAAACCAAGAAATTTGATTAAAAATGGGCAGAAGAACTGAATATACATTTTTCCAAAGAAGACATACACATGGTCAACAGGCACATGAAAAAGGTGCTCAACATCACTAATCATCAGGGAAATGCAAATAAAACCACAATGAGATACCACCTCAAATCTGTTAGAATGGCAATCATGAAAATACAAGAGATAAGTGTTGGTGAGGATATGGAGAAAAGGGAACCTTTGTGCACTGTTGATGGAAATGTAAATTGATGCAGTTGTTATGGAAGCAGTATGGAGATTCTTGAAAATATTAAACACAGAACTTCCACATGATCCAGGAGTCCCACTTCTGGATATATATCCAAAGAAATGAAAGCAGGATCGCAAAGAGATATCTGCACTCCCAAGTTCACTGCAGCATAATTCACAATAATCATAATATGGAAACTACCTAAGTGTCCATCAATGGATGAATGGATACACACACACACAAATGGAATATTATTCAATCATGAGAAAGAAGATAATCTTGCCACTAGTAAAAACATGGATGGACCTTGAGGACATTGTGCTAAGTGAAATAAGTCAGACAGAGAAAGACAAATACTACATGATATCACGTATATGTGGAATCTAAAATAACTGAACTCATAGAAACAGAGAGTAGATTAGTAGTTGCCAGGGGCTGAAGGGTGGGGGAAATGGGGAGATGTTGGTCAAAGAGACCAAACCCCCACTTAAAAGATGAGTAAGTTCTGGGCATCTAATGTACAGTATGATTATTATTGTCAATAATACTGTGTTGCATATTTGAAAGTTGCTAAGAGAGTAGATCTTAAATGTTCTTACCACAAAAAAGAAATGGTAATAATGTGACAAGATAGAAGTGTCAGTTAATGTTATGCTTGTAACCATTCTGTAATATATAAGTGTATCGAATCAACCCATTGTAGAACTTAAATTTACACAATGTTATATGTAATTATATCTCAATAAAGTTGGAAACAAAATAACATAAAATGGTGCAGCCACTGTGGAAAACAGTATGGTGGTTCCTCAAAAACTTAAAGATTGAATTACCATGTGATCCAGTCATTCTATTTTAAGTATATACCCAAAAGAATTGAAAGCAGGGACTCAAAGAGATATTTATACACCTATGTTCACAGCAGCATTACTCACAAAAGCCAAAAGGTGGAAATAACCCACAGATTTATTAAAAATGAATGAATAGGGCTTCCCTGGTGGCGCGGTGGTTGGGAGTCTGCCTGCCAATGCAGGGGACAGGGGTTCAAGCCCTGGTCTGGGAAGATCCCACATGCCGCGGAGCGACTGGGCCCGTGAGCCACAATTGCTGAGTCTGCGCGTCTGGAGCCTGTGCTCCGCAACAGGAGAGGCCACGATGGTGAGGGGCCTGCACACCGCGATGAAGAGTGGCCCCCACTTGCCACAACTAGAGAAAGCCCTCGCACAGAAACGAAGACCCAACACAGCCATAAATAAATAAATAAATAAAAATTAAACTTTAAAAAGAATATCACCAAACATTCCGAGAAGCAACTGGCCCTGAATCTGATCAGGGACCACTTCTAATCTCTTTCTAAAAAAAAAAAAAAAAAAATGAATGAATAAACAAATGTGGTATACATAGAATGGAATATTATTCAGCCTTATGAAATCCTGATGCATGCTATAACATGGGTACACCCAGAAGACATTATGTTACGTGAAATAAGCCAGACACAAAATGACACATATCGCATGATTCCACTTATATGAGGTTCCTAGAACAAGCAAATTCACAGAGAGAGAAAGAATAGTGTTACCAGGGATTGGAAGCAGAGAGGAAGGGAGAGTTTAACAGACACAGAATTTCAGTTTGGGATAATGAAAGTTCTGGACAAGACAGTGATGATGGTTCCACAACAATATGAATGTACTTAATGCCACTGAACTGTATACACTTAAAAGTGGTTAAAATGGTGAATGTTATATACATTTTATCACAATAAAAAAATTATAAATAAATCAAGAAAAACTCAAAACTATTTGAGTAATACACAGAAAGGCAAGAAAAGACAAACAGAAGAACAAGAACTAGAGGAAACAAACAGAAAACAAATAATGAAATGGCCAATTTATACACTAACATTTCAGCAAGTATCTCAAGTATACACGGTCCAATACACCAAGTAAAAGACAGAGATTGGCAGAGTGAATGAATACATGGCCCAACTAAATGCCCTTTGCAAGAAACCCACTTCAAATTCAGTAGAAAAAGTACAGCATGCAAACATTAATTTTAAAAAACAGGTGTGGCTATATTGATATCAGATAAAGTAGTCGTCAGAACAAGGACTATTACTAGAGAAAAAGAGAGACATAACACAATGGTACAAAGACCAATCTGATAGGAAGACAACAACCCTAATCCTATATCTGTACTTAACAAATAGAGCTTGAAAACATGAGCCTGAATACATGAAATGGAAACTGATGTTACTGTAAAGAAAAATACAGAAATCCACATTATGGTTGAAGACTTCAATATCCTGCCCTTAAAAACTGATAAAATGACTAGACAGAAAATCAGCAAAGTTATAGAAGATCTGAACAACACAGTCAACTAACTGAACCACATTGACATGTGAGACCACTACACCCAACAATAGCAGAGTACACAGTTTTTTCTCCAAACACCCAGTGAACCTTCACCAAGACTCACCAGCTCCTAAGCCATAAAACAAACCTCAACAAAATTAAAAGTATTGAACTCATACATAATGTGTTCTCTGACCATATGGAATCAAACTAGAAATTAGTAATAGAAAGCTAACAAAATTTCTAAATATGTCAATATTAAAATGCAGACTTCTAGGGCTTCCCTGGTGGCACAGTGGTTAAGAATCGGCCTGCCAATGCAGGGGACACAGGTTCGAGCCCTGCTCCAGGAAGATCCCACATGCCGCAGAGCAACTAAGCCCGTGCACCACAACTACCGAGCCTGTGCTCTAGAGACCGCGAGCCACAACTACTGAAGCCCGTGTGCCTAGAGCCCATGCTCTGCAACAAGAGAAGCCACCACAATGAGAAGCCCGCTCACCACAACAAAGAGTAGCCCCTGCTCACTGCAACTAGAGAAAGTCTGTGCGCAGCAACAAAGACCCAACGCAGTCAAAAATAAATAAATAAAATAAATAAATTTTTAAAAATACAGACTTTTAAGTAATCCATGTGTCAAAGAGCAAGTCTCAAAGAAATTTTAAAAAATATCAGAATGAATAAAAATGAAAACTTAAAATACACGGATGCAGTTAAAGCCATGCTCAGAGAGAAATTTCTATTTCCTCACTAGAAATGAGGAAAGGTCTCAAATCAGTAATCTAAGTTCCCACATGAGAAACTAGAAAAAGATGAGCAAAATAAACCCAAAGCAGAAATAGAGAAACAGTGAAACAGAAAGCTTGTTCTTCGGGGGAAAAAAAAATCAACAACACTTAAAAAGCTTTAACAAGGCTGACAAAGATAAAGAGAGGATGCACATCACCAATTTTGGAAATGAAACAAGGAATATCATTACAGATTCTGCAACTGTTAAAAACATAATAAAAGAATACAATGAAAAATTTTATGCTAAAAAATTTGAGAGCTTGGAAAAAAAGGACCAATTCCTCGAAAGCCACAAGCGAACAAAGCAACTAAGAGGGGACAAATAATATGAATAGCCTTATAACCATCAAAGGAATTCAGTTCATAATCTAAAACTACTAAAAAAGAAATCACCAAATCCAGATAGATTCCTTGGAGAATTATACCAAACATTTAAAGACTTACTATAACCAACCTTCACAATCTTTTCTAGAAAACAGAAACACAAAGAAGTCTCAACTCATTTTATAATACCAAAACCAAAACAAGAAAACACAAAATAATAAAACTTCAGACCAGTACCCCTCATGAATATAAATGCAAAAGTCATCGACAAAACAGTAGTAAATTGAATCCAACAATGTATAAACAGAATTATACACCATGACCAATTGTGCAAGCTTGGTTCAACATTCTAAAATCAGTCAATGTAATACAATGCATGAAAAAGCTAAAGAAGAAAAACATCACATGATTATATCAATTGATACAGAAAAATCATTTAACAAAATCCAACATACATTTATGATAATGACTCTCTGCAAGTTAGGGATAAAGGGAAATTACCTCCACCTGATAAAGAGCACCTAGAAAAAAATCTACAGCTAATATCATACTTAAATATCCTACTTAAATACTGACTGCTTTCCCCTCAGATCAGAACAAGGCAAGGATATCTGCCTTCACCACTCTCTAACTGACATAGTATTGGAAGTTTTAGCCACTGCATTAAGGCAGGAAAAAGAAATAAACAGCATACAGATTGGAAAAGAAGAGATAAAATCACCTCTATTTAAATATGTTATGACTGTATTACATATGGAAGATTCCAAGGACTCTACAAAAAACTCCCAGAACCAATAAGTGACTTCAGCAATTTTGCAGAAAACAAGGTCAAGCCACAATGACCAATCACATTTCAATATACTAACAAGGAACATGTGGAAACAAAAACAATGCCATTTAAAACTACTGCAAATTAAATAATTAAGAAAGTATGTGCAAAATCTATATGTTGAAAATGACAAAATACTGATGAAGATATCAAAGATGATCAAAATAAATGGAAATACATACTGCCTTCATAGACTGGAAGACTCAACATAGTAAAGATGTTAATTCTGCCCAAACTGATCTATAGGCTTAACTCAATTCCTATTAAAATCTTGGTCAGGTCTTTTATAGACATAGAGAAGCTTTGTCTAAAGTTTATATGGAAAGAAAAAAGACCCCAGAATAGCTAAAATAATCATGACAAAGAGAAATAAAAATGAGAAATCAATCCAATTATATGGAGGCTTAGTATACGGCTGTATGTAATCTTTTCTAGAAAACTGTGCACTGGTGTTGGTGGATGTATAGACAATTCTATGGATCAGAAGGCAGAATCCAAAAACAGACCCGCACAAATATACTCAACTGGCTTTTGACAAAGGTGCAAGAGCAATTCAGTGAAGGAAGGGATAGCCTTTCAAGAAATAGTGTTGGAGCAATTGAACATTATAGGCAAAACCCAAAAACTAAGAAAAAAACTCGACCTAAACCTCACACCTTATAAAAAAAATGAAGCCAGAATGAATCATGAACTCAAGTATAAAATGCAAAACTATAAAACTTGCAGGAAAAAAACAAACAGAAAAAAATCACTGGGATCTAGGACTAAACAGTTATTGGACTTGACACTAAAGCATGACCCATAAAAGAAAAAAAAATGACTTCATCAAAATGAAAAACTATTGCTTTTTTTTTGATATTGAGCTCCATGAGTTGTTTGTATATTTTGGAGATTAATCCTTTGTCCGTTGTTTCATTTGCAAATATTTTCTCTCATTCTGAGGGTTGTCTTTTCATCTTATTTATGGTTTCCTTTGCTGTGCAAAAGCTTTTAAGTTTAATTAGGTTCCATTTGTTTATTTTTGTTTTTATTTTCATTACTCTAGGAGGTGGGTCAAAAAAGATCTTGCTGTGGTTTATGCCCAAGAGTGTTTTTCCTATGTTTTCCTCCAAGAGTTTCATAGTGTCCGGTCTTCCATTTAGGTCTTTAGTCCATCTGGAGTTTATTTTTGTATACAGTCCTAGGTAGTGTTCTAATTTCATTCTTTTACACGTAGCTGTCCAGTTTTCCCAGCACCACTTATTGAAGAGGGTATCTTTTCTCCAGTGTATGTTCTTGCCTCCTTTGTCGTAACTAAATGTCCATCCACAGATGATCGTATAAAGAAGATGTGGCACATATATACAATGGAATGTTACTCAGCCATAAAAAGAAACAAAACTGAGTTATTTGTAGAGAGGTGGATGGACCTAGAGTCTGTCATACAGAGTGAAGTAAGTCAGAAAGAGAAAAACAAATACCGTACACTAACGCATATATGTGGAATTGAAAAAAAAATGGTACTGACGAACCTAGTGGCAGGGCAGTATTAAAGATGCAGACAAAGAGAATGGACTTGAGGACACAGGGAAGGGGAAGGGGAAGCTGGGACGCAGTGAGAGAGTGGCATGGACATATATACACTACCAAATGTAAAATCGATAGCTAGTGGGAAGCAGCTGCATAGCACAGGGAGGTCAGCTAGGTGCTTTGTGACCACTTAGAGGGGTGGGATATGGAGGCTGGGAGGGAGGCTCAAGAGGGAGGGGATATGGGGATATATGTATGCATACGGATGATTCACTTCATTGTACAACAGAAACTAGCACAGCATTGTGAAGGAATTATACTCCAATAAAGATGTATATATATATTAAAAAAAAAACTATTGCTCTGTGAACATCCATGGAAAGAGGATAAAAAGCTACAGAGCAGGAGAAAATATTAGCAAAATCACACATACAACAAAGGACTAGTATTTACAGTAAGTAAAGAACTCTCAGATTCAATAGTAATAAAACAAATTAGAAAATGTACAAAAGCCTTGAGTAGACATTTCATCAGAGAGGGTATACAGACAGCAAATAAGTACATAAAAAAAGATGTTCAACATCATTGGCCAGAGAAATCCAAATTAAAATCATAATATTAATACATACCTATGAGAATGGCTAAAAGAAATGATAGAGAAAACACCAAATGCTGATTACAATGCAGAGAAAATGGATCCCTCGTGAATGGCTGGTAGGAATGTAAAATGACACAGCCACTCCAGCAAACAGTTTGGCAGTTTCTTATAAAACTAAACATGCAATTACAATATGACTCAGAAATTGCATCCATGTATGTTTACTGCAGAAAAATGAAAAATTATGTTTACACAAGAAACCAGTACTTATGTTTATTTATAGCAGCTTTATTCATAATAGCCAAAACCTGGAAAAAGACCAGATGTTCAAGAGATGAACTGTTAAATCTACATACAATGGAATTCCACTCTGCAACTTAAAACAAACAAAAATGAACTACGGATACAAGCAAGGGCTTGGATTAATCTCTAAGGAATTATGTGAGTGAAAAAAGCCAATCCTAAAAAAGTTACGTACCATTTATAAATTATGTCATTTATACAACATTTTTGAAATGACAAAATTATGGAGGCAGAGAACAGATTAGCGCCAGCCAGAGTTAGGGACTGAGGGAGGGGTGGTAGGAATGAGGTGGGTAAGAGGGGAAGGCTGGTGCTGGAGGGAGGTGGGTGTGCCCCTGAAACGGTCTCACTAGGGATCCTTGTGGCAGTGGAACTGGTCCTGACACTGATGGTAAATACATGAACCTAAATACATGTTATAAAATTGCATACAACTAAGAACAATCCTCCCTCAGTATCCAAGGGGGATTGGTTCTAGGATCCCATGAGGATACCAAAATGCATGTTTGCTCATGTCCCAACGTTGCCCTTCCCCTCTGTATCTGCAGGATCCGCACGTACGGGTTAAATCAACCTCAGATAAACATGATACACAATCCGAGGTTGGCTGAACCTGCGGATGTGGAACCCACAGATACAGAGAGTCCACTGCACATATGCACACACCTACACACAAAGATCCCTACAAATGAGTACACGTGAAACCGTGGAATTTTAATAAGACTAGTGGATTTTTATCAATGCCAATATCCTAGTTGTGATATACTATAGTTTTTCAAAATGTTACTATTGGAAGAAACTGGGTAAAGTATACGCAGTATACATTATTTCTTAAAACTGCACGTGGGGCTTCCCTGGTGGCGCAGTGGTTGGGAATCTGCCTGCTAATGCAGGGGACATGGGTTCGCGCCCTCGTCTGGGAAGATCCCACATGCCGCAGAGCAACTAGACCCGTGAGCCACAACTACTGAGCCTGCGCGTCTGGAGCCTATGCTCCGCAACGAGAGAGGCCACGATAGTGAGAGGCCCACGCACCGCGATGAAGAGTGGCCCCCGCTTGCCGCAACTAGAGAAAGCCCTAGCACAGAAACGAAGACCCAACATAGCAATCAAGCAATCAATCAATAAATAAAACTTTAAAAAAAAAAATCTTTAAAAAAAAAAAAAACTGCATGTGAACCTACAATTATCTCCATAAGAATTTCAAAAAAGCAATAAACTCACTTTATCTTTTTGTTTTTTGTTTTTTTTTAACATCTTTATTGGAGTATAATTGCTTTACAATGTTGTATTAGTTGCTGCTATATAACGAAGTGAATCAGCTATATGTATACATATATCCCCATATCCCCTCCCTCTTGCATCTCCCTCCCACCCTCCCTATCCCACCCCTCTAGGTGGTCACAAAGCACTGAGCTGATCTCCCTGTGCTATGCGGCTGCTTCCCACTAGCTATCTGTTTTACATTTGGTAGTGTATATATGTCCATGCCACTCTCTCACTTCGTCCCAGCTTACCCTTCCCCCCACCCCACGTCCTCAAGTCCATTCTCTACATCTGTGTCTTTATTCCTGTCCTGCCCCTAGGTTCTTCAGTACTATTTTTTTTTTTGATTACATACATATGTGTTAGCATACGGTATTTGTTTTTCTCTTTCTCACTTACTCTGTATGACAGACCCTAGGTCCATCCACCTCACTACAAATAACTCAATTTCATTTCTTTTTATGGCTGAGTAATATTCCACTGTATATATGTGCCACATCTTCTTTATCCATTCATCTGTTGATGGACACTTAGGTTGCTTCCATGTCCTGGCTGTTGTAAATAGAGCTGCAATGAACATTGTGGTACATGACTCTTTTTGAATTATGGTTTTCTCAGGGTATATGCCCAGTAGTGGGATTGCTGTGTTGTATGGTAGTTCTATTTTTAGTATTTTAAGTAACCTCCATATTGTTCTCCACAGTGGCTGTATCAATTTACATTCCCACCGACAGTGCAAGAGGGTTCCCTTTTCTCCACACCCTCTCCAGCATTTATTGTTTCTAGATTTTTTGATGATGGCCATTCTGACTGGTGTGAGGTGATCCCTCATTGTGGTTTTGATTTGCATTTCTCTAATGATTAGTGATGTTGAGCATCCTTTCATGTGTTTGTTGGCAATCTGTATATCTTCTTTGGAGAAATGTCTGTTTAGGTCTTCTGCCCATTTTTGGATTGGGCTGTTTGTTTTTTTGATATTGAGCTGCATGAGCTGCTTGTATATTTTGGAGATTAATCCTTTGTCAGTTGCTTCGTTTGCAAATATTTTCTCCCATTCTGAGGGTTGTCTTTTCGTCTTCTTTATGTTTTCCTTTGCTGTGTAAAAGCTTTTAAGTTTAATTACATCCCATTTTTTTATTTTTGTTTTTATTTCCATTTCTCTAGGCATTGGGTCAAAAAGGGTCTTGCTGTGATTTATGTCATAGAGTGTTCTGCCTATGTTTTCCTCTAAGAGAGTAAACTCCCTTTAAATTTAAGGTTCAATGAAAATCATAATATTCATGAAAGATAACACAAAACAACAGAACAACTTATATTTCCAACATAGTATGTCCTAAGCTCCTCAGAAAATCACTCTATGATTTACATTTTAATTTCTTTCTTGGATAAGAATTTTGCAGTAAAACACATGTAACATAAAATCATCATTTCCAACCATTTTTAACTATAGAATTCATCGGCATTAACTACATTCACAGTGTTGTACAACCATCACCACTCTCCATTTCCAGAACATTTTCATGATCCCAAACAGAAATTCTGTACCCATTCAACAGTAACTCCACATTCCTCCTCTCCTCAGTCCCTGGTAACCACTCTTCTACTTTGTCTCTATGAATTTGTTTATTTTAGATATCTCCTATAGGTGAAACATACAATATTTGTCCTATTATGTCTGGCTTATTTTATTTAGAATATTTTCAAGGTCCATCCATGTTGTAGCATGTATCAGAATTTCATTCCATTTTAAAGCTGGGTCATGTCCCATTGTGGGGATAAACCACATTATGTTTATCTAATCACCTGTTCAAGGACACACGGGTTGATTATACCTTTTGGTTATTGTGACTAATGCTGCTAGGAACACTGATGTACAAGTACCTCTTTGAGTCCCTGCTTTCAATTCTTCTGTGTATGTACCTAGAATGGATTTGCTGGCTCATGTGATAATTCTGTTGAACTTTTTGAGGAACCACCATACTGTTTGCCACAGTGACTGATCTAAACTCCCACCAGCAATACACAAGAGGTCCAATATCTCCACATCCTCAACAAACAACACACTTGCTATTTTTATTTTTTTTAACAGCCAACGTAATGGGTATGAAGTAGTACCTCACTGTGGCTTTGGTTTGCATTTCCCTAATGCAGATAATAATTTTAGAAAGACACATTTATTTAAGCATGAAAAGAATACAACCTGTTCCACCTGTTATGACCCCCAAAATATATTACTATGAATCTTATGGAATAAATGTCCATAAATTAGTTATACTCAAGGAAGATAACCTCATATAACATATACAGCCAGTTAAAAGTATCTGTTGTTGCAGTTATCATGTGTAATCATTCACATATAATTGTGAATGTACTTTAAAAACTCCAGGTCCTTCAATGCCCTGATCTCAGCTCTCAAAGGAAAGTTTCATGTTTCCCTGAAGAATTAACTAAAGCTCAATTTGCTAAACTCCCAGGTGTATTTTCAATTCAAAATGTTATTTGTCAAAATAAATGCAACATTAGTGTTTCCCTTGTATGAATTATACAATACTTGGATGGGCAGAGTACTGAGTCGAGTTCCAGGCTTTATTCTTCTGTAATTGTCTCACTGTAAACCAGTCACTTCAAGCTTTACGAGACACAGCTGTCGTGGGTGAAGAGAACCTGAGCTTAGGAATCAGAATCTGAGGCAAGTCCCTGCTCCACTCAAACATTTACAGTCTTAGAATCTTTATCTATAAAATGTGAAAATAATCCGCTCACTGCACCTGACGCTCACCTCTTTATCAGAACCCAGTAAGGCACTGCAGGAGACAAGGATGCAGGCAGACTGTTGGGAACCATTGCAAAGGCCTGGGCATCAGGGGATGATGGTTTAGAGCAGGCTGGTGGCTGGGCAAGGAGGAAGAAATGGTGAGATTCTACACATATCTTCAAGGTAAAGCCAATAGGATTTGCTGTTTGACTAATGTTGGGCATGAAAGAAAAGAGTTGAGAAAGACTCCAAGGTTTTGGGCCTTAGAAATTATTCAATCCATTCATCTGTTGATGGACATTTAGGTTGTTTCCACATCTTGGCTACTGTAAATAGTGTGGTATATACATACAATGGAATACTACTCACTCATAAAAAACAATGAAATAATGCCATTTGCAACAACATGGATGGAGCTAGAGATTATCATACTAAGTGAAGTAAGTCAGAGAGAAAGACAATATATGATCTCACTTATATGTGGAATCTAAAATATGACACAAATGATCTTATCTACAAAACAGAAACAGACTCACAAACATAGAGACAGACTTGTGGTTGCCAAGTGGGAGAGGAGGTGGGGGAGGGATGGATTGGGAGTTTGGGATTAGCAGATGCAAGCAATTATATAGAGAATGGATAGACAACAAGGTCCTACTGTATAGCATAGGGAAATATATTCAATATCCTGTAATAAACCATAACGTTAAAGAAAAAAAAGAAGACTTAATAGCCAGTTATAAGTTCTGGGGATGTAATGTACAACATGAGGAGGACAATGTTGTTTTGTATATTTGAAAGTAGCTAAGAAAGTAGATCTTAAAAGTTCTCATCACAGGATGTAACTATGTGAGGTGATGGATGTTAACTAAACTTATTGTGGTGATCATTTCACAATGTATACAGTTCTCAGATCACTATGTTTTACACTTTAAACTTATACAGTGTTATATGTCAATTATATCTCAATAAAACTGGGAAACAAACAAACAAAAAACAAATGATTCGGTCCATTTACTTTGATGAAGATTGAGTTTGAAAAAGTTTTGGGTGTTAGGGAAGCTCAAATGTTAGGTTTGGACAAGTTTATAAAATGTCTACTAGACATGCAAATAAGTATGGTGAGTAAGACACCTGATTTGTGTTTTATAAAAATTCTTAGGAAAGAGCGAGATTGGACCTAGGGACCAGATAGAAGTTACTGGTATGGTCTGAGCAAGAATGAGTTAGGGTGTGAACTAATTCGGTGGCGGCGGGGATGGAATGAGGAAGGGATTTAAAGTATTATAGGGACTTCCCTGGTGGCGCAGTGGTTAAGAATCCGCCTGCCAATGCAGGGGACATGGGTTCAATCCCTGGTCCAGGAAGATCGCACATGCGGCAGAGCCACTAAGCCCATGCGCCACAACTACTGAGCCTGCGATCTAGAGCCTGTGAGCCACAACTACTGAGCCCTCGTGCCACAACTACTGAAGCCCGCGCCCCTAGAGCCCGTGCTCCACAACAAGAGAAGCCACCGCAATGAGAAGCCTGTGCACCGCAATGAAGAGTAGCCCCTGCTTGCCGCAACTAGAGAAAGTCAGCATGCAGCAACCAAGACCCAACACAGCCAAAAGTAAATAAATAAAATTTAAAAAATAAAAAATAAAGTAGTATAATTGAACAGGTCTTGATGGGCAACTGGAAGTGCGATAAAGGAGAAAGGGAGGGCTCCTGGATGACCCCAGGATGTCTGGCCTGGGACATTTAGATTGACAGTTCAACAGAGTGTGGGAGAAGGGGCAAATGTGAAAGGCCAAAGATGAGTTAAGCTACATAGCAATCAGTAATTGAGGTCATTCAGACAAAACTTAAATCAAGTACAGACCCAACCATGGAGAAGCTCCCATGGAAGTGATGACAGAAAGAACAGAGTGTTGTATGTGTAAAAACTGAGGTATGTATGAGTGATATGGGGGTCACATTTATGAAGGAGCTGGGTTTGAAATGCCTGTGGAATATGACATTAAGCAAATTGCTTATCCCTGTTTTTAGTTCTGCCAGCGTTATTCTGCCATGTTACACATCTCAAACTTCATGCCATCCAAAAGCATTTATAGAGGTAACTAAGAATAACATTATGTCCTTCCCTCCCAAATGTTGCCCCCCCCAAAAGAATAATTCAAATTATTTTGCAAATCTTGAAATAGAATACTAGCGTTCATCCAGGTTTTACATTTCTTTGTTTGCTTTTGGGCGGAGGGTATATGGAAGGGGGAGATGAGGACACAGCTTGAGACCAACATATGCTTCTGTTCTTATTCCTTCACTGAGTTCTGTTTCTAAATATACCATAATTTTAAATATGCAGAAGAGTAAATGTATTATACCATCATGAATTGGACATGGAAATTATTCACATTCTGAAGCTCTCTTCAGTTAGCATTTTCTACCTAGAATACAAAAAACATACCTTTTATTCAAAAATACAGTATTTTTGACTGTAAAAATTTTATATGTATTTATATATACGTATATATCTCACTAGTCTGAAAAGACCTATATGTATAAAAAATTCCTTGAAATTAATGTTAAACTGTGTTCTCTGAAACCCAAGTGCATACAGCCTCTTTAACTGTTAAAGACAGAAAGTAATTTTAGATGGGGGGTAATTATTAAGATTAAAAATCCACTCACACATTCACACATTCGGGTCCTGTCCTGTTCTAATAGACTAGTGACTAAGCAACCAGGGCACAGAACCTCCTAGATCTTTTTTTCCAAAGGTTATTTCTCCCGGCACTTGAGAAAAAGATCAAGAAGGGAGACAATCATCATCAAAATGAGTTTCTTTTTTTTTTTTTTTTTCTCTTCAAAGAGTTTCAAATTTTGACAATTTGAAGTTTGGCACTTGTCTGAAATATTCAATTAATGTCACCACATCACAGAGATAAGGACAGCTCATTAGAAATCTGATCTGATACTAGAGAAGATTTACCAAAGACATTATCTTGAAGGCAGAGAGGAGAGCGGAGAACCGCATTTATGGAGAATAAATCCCAAATAGCAGTTATTGTATTCATTTTGACAGTTGTCAATGAAGTCGACAGGATGTGGTCCCCTCCGATTTGAAATAACTTCTCTGTGCAGGATAACTACATAAATGCCAATATTCATCCCTTTTTAGCTCTCTGAATCTCATGACTTAAAGAGTCACATGTCATGTAAACAGGCCTGTTTCTAAATATAGCCCCATTTAGCGCTGCATGTGTGTGTATATGTGCATGTGTCCTACACATACCACTTGAATTCTTAATAAGTTTTCTGAGGAGAGAAATAGGCAGATTCCTTTATATCTAATTTCAGTTCTTTCAAAGCTGATCAACACTATTGAGCCTACCCATCGAATTAAGATAAAATAGCATGATTCAACACAGAAAAATGTCAACTGATGAACATAAGGGTGCTGAAATAACCAATCCTAGTCTGGCAAACACCCAAGGCATCCCCCATAGCAACAGAGCTGATGGCATAGCAACAGCAGCTGGTTCACCACAGAAAAATTAGAAGAAATATTCTCAGAAAAAAGTGTAATCCACATTAAAGTCAAATATGACATTTTTCTTCAACAACAACAACAACAAAATCCCTACTGAGAGTGCATATGTTAAATGATACTATTCCTTAGCAACTGTAAATGCTCCAGTGCAGGGTGAAAGCCACTTTGATGACAGCACTCAAGGCCAAGTGCTTTGAAGTGCAAACTTCCTAGGTTGTTCTCAGGCAAACTGTTATGTTCCTTGAAAAGTTAGAGACAATCTTTTATTTACTTTGCTAAGATAAAAGGTTTTCCATAATTTTTAAATGGATCATTTGAAAGAAAAATTTACTGTAGTTACAAATCTACTTCATCAGCACTTGAGGAATATTAACATCTAAAATGAAATATGTTGATTAAAATCAGTATTCTAAAATGTCATTAACATTAAAATTGGGTGAATTTGGTGTTACAGGCCTATGAGCTGGCATTTGCACCTATATTGGGCACATTTCACATAAGAATTTGATCCCTGGACATATCCAGAGGGTAGGCGAATCTGATCCTTTCCCTTGTGACTCAAAGGCCAATGCAACCACCCATAATAGGGTCTAAATCTTGAAAGGAATCACTCCCGTGAACACCAGCTCTTTTCTGAGATTGGGTAAAGATGTCATCCTGAGGGGTTCAGTGAGTCTTGAGGTAGGACAACAGAAGCTGGAAGAGCCAAGAGCAGAACGAGCCTAACACTTGGATGGACCATCACATCAGCTTGGGCTGTGCGGAGCTCAAGGTCCTCTGCAGAGCCCCAGTCTCAGGATGTAACTAGGTATACAGACCTATAACTAGGTATAAAGGGATTCCATGCTGGTTTTTTCTAGAAGCCTATATGATTACAGGGAGTCAAGGTAGACTTCTGAACTTGTCTCTGAAGTGGATCAAGTCCTTTCTCACTGGTGGAGGTGAGGTGGCCATGGAATGCCTCTCTTGCCAGGGTTAATAAGTAAATGGCCTTTGACCTATGTATATATTATTAAGGGTAGAAAGTGGGAAGATGTCCCACCACTTCAGGCGTCCGTCATTTTAATCAACTCATTTTCCTTGTTTTCTATCTGAAAATTAATAAACCCAAGTTCTACTTACTGAAGTTGGAAGAGTACCTCAAGTACGCTTCCTGTGAAGCGTGATCCTACAGCCCAGTCCAAGCACAGAGCACAAAGTCTCAACCAAAAGGAGGAAAAGAAGGCACACATGAATCCAACGAGACCGTGAGCCTGGAATACCTTCTGTGAGCTGATGAAAGACAAGATAATGAAGTGAACAGACCTGGTGGGAACGTGAGCCATGTAACTAACGGCTGCTGAGAGCGCCCTCCCTGATAAGAAGGCAATTTCAAGTATGTGGTCCTTCCCCTCCCTTCTCCCATGACTGCACCCAACTGGATCCACTCAGGGTTTCTTCTGGGCTTCTGGGATATCTCTAGCTCCTTTATTCACAGAGGAAAACCTGTGCCAGTATTTGTATAAATTCCACTTTCCTTTCTGCACCCTTACCTCTGTCTAACCTCCATTTCCCCCACCTCCCGCCCTGTAAGTTAGGAATAAGTTATTCTCTTAGAACCAAGATTCCACCCAGTCTCTACCCTCATCCCCAGTCCTCTTTGGATCAACCAGACATTTGATCCGGTGTCCCCAGGGTGCTAGTTCTAGGTGCCTCAGAGTACCCGCAACGCTCCTAACAATCTTAACCCTCACCATATCCTATCCCACCCCGGGGGGCCTGTCTTTCTCCCAGGAAGAGGCTTCCGGTCTGTGCCTAGAAGTCCAGTCCTTATGTCAGGGACTGAAGGCTGCCCTGAGCTGCCTGGGCTCGTTCTTTAATTTTACCAGTCCCTGGGTTCTCCAGGTTAACCTGGGTCAGAAGCTTGTACCACCTGATTTTTTTTTGTTGTTTCTTACGACATGTTCTTCTAAATCGACACTGACAAAAAAGACACTATGTCTATTTCGAAAAATCATGGTATGTTAGAAACCTGGTTCCCATCACTAAAACTATAAAATATTTGCATCTTAAGAGCGATCTGTGTAAAGGTACCTCCTCTGACTTTATCTTTGCTAACCGTCAACCAGCAGCCAACAAAGCGTGGACTAAAAGACAAACCCTGCCTTTAAACTTAAGAAAAAGAAGTATGTTTTTAATTTATCAGCTACATCTGTTATTTATTTGTTTTAGCCTTCAAACTCATAGGGAGTATGGAACATAAAAATGTCACCACGCGTTAAGCGAGGTTGTCATTATTCCTAGGAATTATCTGTGAGTGCTCTGTATTCTGCTAAATGACATCAGCAGCTGTAACAGCTGTCAGAAGTAATGGCCCTGAGGGTTCTCCACAGGCAGTGAGGTTCACTGTTCATCAAATACGCACAGCTAGCTTCCGCGTCAGTTAAAATTCGTAGATCATTTCTTTTTAACATTAAAACAGTCCTGACTACTTCTGCTATTGTGCTCAGTGATTTAGTGCTTACTGCCCACCAGGTACTGCGGTGAATGTTTTACATTCATTACAGAGGATTATTATCATTCCACGAGTCGAGGAAAATGAAACGTGAGGTAATTTTTTCAATGCCACACAGCTGGTGGAACTGGCACTTTGGCCTAGACTGACACATCCGCCCAAGCTCTAACCTCTAGAACCCTCACTCTCTCCTATGTGGCTTCAATGGCTTGATAATTTTATCTTTAATTAAATAAACATTAATGACAGCTCTGTCCCACCTCCTTTTAGAACCGGAATCTTTGACTCAAAGCTTCACGCATTTTGAATCTTCCCCACAGTGGCCTCACCAAACATATAGCTAACCATTTATTAAATCACATTTATTCTTCCTGAAACTTCTTTCTTCATATCTATTCCAATGTCCCACTCTATATTAACCCTTATTTATTAAATACTCACTGAGTGCCTTACATGTTCAAAACAGGGCTTGAACTCAAAAAAAGAAAAAAAAAAGCATGACAGATTTTTGGCCTTCATAGCTTTATAATTTCATTGGTGGCAATGGTCAGATACCATGTTAAGTCATCTTTTATATATTTGTTATTTTTTATGCTAATCGTATAAATAACATAAAATTGTATCAATTTTACATATGAGAGACTGGAGGCTCTAATAGCATGGGGTCTCAGACCAAGACCACATGCTACACCTGCGATGGGGTAGATCGTAAATTTAACCAAATGGTCCCCTGAAAATACACTCCATATTTCTAACACATTATATTGTTTTTCAAGTAACTATCCAAAAGGGAAGGACTATGTGAATGATACAAAATATGCCAGGTGTTCAGAGGGCAGAGAAATCATTTCTAGCTGCATTAGTATCAGAATTTGCATGGAGGGAGCACCATTAAGGGCTGGGTAGACTTTTGGTGGGTGGAACCTGAGGAGGACATGACCCCAGGGAAAGGCTGCAGCCCATCTAGGAAGTGGTGAGCGCTGGGTGGCAAGCACAGGGCCTCCTATGGGGACGGTGTGACCCATAAACCTGGAACAGAAAAGTAAGAATCTGGAGGCAGACAGTGGTGTGATTTCTAATTCTTCCAGGAGCAGCTGAGTGCCCTTGGCCATAAGCACTTCATCTCTCCGATCTTCCAGTTTCCATATCTGCAAACTGGGCATAATAACACTAACCTTACAAGGTTAAGTTTGGTGGGTGGTGAAGCAGAGTCAACTAAATCGTCCTGGATACACAGCAGCAGTTCTTATAAACAAGTCTTTCCTTCTGAGCTAAGGAGCCTGGGCTTCACCGGGAATCTTTGAACAATGGAGCAACAGAGATCTTTGACCTGGTCTCCCTCTCCAAAGAATCCTGCGAATCAAAGATGACTTTTCCTTTAATACAGCTTACCCTTCCTACAACACAACTCTCTCCTGTTGTAGTTCAAGCTCGTTGGGTCTCCCACTGTGCATGGAATGAAGCTGAAAGGCCCTCGCTTGGAATTTAGGGTTCTGCTCAAGCCTCCTCTCCCAGCTCTCCTGACCCCAGCTTTTAGCATCAGCTGTATTCATCTGTTCAGAGTCTCCTTAAAATGGGGTGACCAACTCATCCTGATTTGCCTGCGATTTCATACTTCTAGCACTGAAACTCCTATGCCTGGAAAACCCCTCTGTCCCAAGGAAACCGGGAGAGTTGGTCACCCTCCCTCAGAGGCATTCCACTTTCCCAAATTTCCCCATACGTGACTTTTCCCCTGTGTTGCTTTATCAGGCAGGGCACACCTTGCAAGGCTTAATCCAAACACAACACCGTAATCATGTGGATCACCTGGGGTAACCGGAACAGATGGCCCCTACAGGAGGATTATCACTGGGTTTGATAGATAGAGATCAGATACTGAACTTTTTTTTCTTCTAACTATTTACTTGGAAATAAAATTTAAATACAAAAAAGTTGCAAGAATAAGTACAGTACAGTAATCTCCTGGCATCCACGTGGGATTGGTAACTTTGGGGGTCCTAGAACCAAACTCCACGGATGTTCAAGTCCCTTATATAAATATACATGGCATAGTATTTGCATATAACCTGTTATACCTACTTTAAATCATCTCTAGATTACTTATAATACATGATACAATGTAAATGATATGTAAATACAGCTGAGCCTTTTAATAACAACTGCAAGGGTCCACTTATATGAGAATTTTTTTCATTAAATACTGTACACAGAACTACACGATCCTAAGTTGGTTGAAGTCAAAGATGTGGAACCGTGGATACAGAGGGCAGACTGTAAAGTTATCCTCGGAATTTTGACTTCAAGGAGGGTCAGTGTCCCTAAATTTGCCACTGTTCAAGGGTCAACTGTAGTTGTAAAAACAATGTAAATGCTATGTATATAGTTGTAAATACAATGTAAATGCTACATAAATAGTTGCCAGTGCAGCAAATTCAAGTTTTGCTTTTTGGAACTTTCTGGAATTTTCTTTCTCCCAGTATTTTCAATCCCCAGTTGGTTGAATCTGTGGATACAGAACCTGCAGATACGGGGGGCTGACTGTACAAAGAATACTCACGAACCTTTTACCCAGATTCACCTGGATACATGTTAATATGTTTTACCCCTTTATCATATGTGCTCCCTCTCTCTCTGTCACATATAATATTCTTTTAGTTTTTTTTAGATGGTAGGGGATTAAAAAATGCTTAACATAGTGTAGATAGGTTCAGAGACAGGAGAAATCACTTCTAACCAGAAGGAACTGGCCATAAACGAAGAGTTACTGGGAGGTTAAAAGTTCCCAGTTCTGCTTTAGGAAGATAACGATTGTAAGGGTGTCTAGTAATGTCTAGAAAGAAAAAAAATCTGGAAACAGATTAGTCAGTAGAAAGCTCAGCAGTTCCTTTGCCGAGGAACTTTGCTCACGGACAGAAGCTACTGCTGGGTTGGCGTGAAAATGAAATCATATTCTCTTTCTGCCCAAGTTAGATAATAGTGCCTCACATTTCCTTGACTATTTGACCTGACTTACTAAGACGACTTATGTCTAAGTTTTTTCACATTTCTGTTAAGAAACAGAGACCCATTTATCACAGCCATTTTCTCACCCTGGCTACTGAGAAATGGAGCGACGAAATGAAGGACCAAACAAAGAATCAGGCCCCTGTTATTTCGTGTGATGGACTAGTTTCCTGGCAGAGTGACATGGGGGTGAGTTAAGTAGTAACTGAAAATATCCTTCACTCCTGAAACATTGGAATTCTGCTTTTAATTATCACTGAAATGCCACCAGAGGTGCATTTAAGCAGTTTTTGATAAGATACAAACTAACAAACTGTATCCAACTGCTACAGGAAGAATTTTTTAATTTCACAGTTGGTTGAAAAATATACTATCGCAGTATAAAAGAGTAAATTCAGCAAGGGCTACCACCTGTGACACAAGAATATACATCAGGAAATGAGAAGCTCTAGCATCCTGATTGAAAACACTTTTATACAAAACAAAACCTAAAGTTTCTCTACCTGATCTTCTTGTACAACCTCAAGGATCCACTTTGTGGTTTTTTTTTTTTTTTTTTTACTGCTATATCTGGACAAAAATCAACCTTTCATTTACCTTATTGCTCCCTTGTTAAAAATCTCTTTGGATTTCTTCTCTTTTTTAAAAAAAAAGCATCTGGTATTTGGCACTTTCACTTCTCACATGGGCCTTATGTATGGGTTGTTCTAACAAACAAACATATCTACAGCTGACCCTTTGGGTTGATTTTGTTCTACCTGCTCCAGGGAAAGAAATTAGGGGAGATCTTACTGAGAAAGCAGCAGCAGTAGTTCTAATACGAGAAGAAACACCAGTAGCAACACATGTATCCCAATCTGCAGCGCTAGATAGAGCCAATTTAAGAGGAGATGATGTAGGGATTTGCAGAAACTCATGCTCCGTATTATTTTAGAGGGTTGTGCTGGGGTCAGCGAAGACTTGCTGGTAGCTTGAAGTTGGCCATGGAGAAAGTATAACACACCACAGCAACTGACAAATATGACACACCTTATTCTGAAAGCTGGTTATTAAATATTAAACATCACCAGCACACCACTGCCTGCAAAAGATCTTTGGCTGATGACTCCGGTTTTATTAATACCAAACCAAGGACACGTAGAATTGAGTGAAATAAAAATGTGTTGAGTTTAATTAAGTGTTGTCTGTCAAGAGTTGATAGCACTAAATCTACCTTGTAAAGGCCAGGAGAAAGAGAACAAGGCTTGAGAGGATTCTGGACAAGGAAAGAAGGTATTTTCAGTGAAGGATGATCATAGGTGGGCTCCTTAGAAATAGCAATTACGTGTGTGTGTGTGTGTGTGTGTGTGTGTGTGTGTGTGTGTGTGTGTGTGTGTGTGTGTGTGTGTGTGTGTGTGTGTGTGTGTGTGTGTGTGTGTGTGTGTGTGTGTAGGATGGTATTTTTTTTTCTTTTTATTGAAGTAGAGTTGATTTACAATGTTGTGTTAGTTTCAGGTATACAGCAAAGTGATTCAGTTATATATAGATATCTTTTCAGATTCTTTATAAACAAATCTCTATTACTTCACATACAGTCTAATGGGTGATGGTTACAGAGGCATGAGCTGCCAAGATAGACAGAAAGAAAACAAGAACCAAAAATTCTCTTTAGAAATAAAAAAAGTACATTAAATAAAATTCTTGGCCTCTGATTATGCAAAAAAGTTGAATACTCAATATCAGTTCCTTTTCTGCATAATTTAGTGTCTACAGAGCAAACTGTAGACCAAGTTTAATTCTAGCACAAAACACAATGACAACTGATTTAATGTGAAAGGCAAATTAAGTAAATAAAGATTTAGAAAGAAGAAGGATATACCAGGATCTCTTAGATGATGTGAAACTAGACAGATCAAAAAGAAGATTCGTGTGTGTATGTGTGTGTGTGTGTGTGTGTGTGTGTATAAATTATAATGTTTATTGGGCTTCCCTGGTGGCGCAGTGGTTGAGAATCTGCCTGCCAATGCAGGGGACACGGGTTCGAGCCCTGGTCTGGGAAGATCCCACATGCCACAGAGCAACTGGGCCCGTGAGCCACAATTACTGAGCCTGCGCGTCTGGAGCCTGTGCTCCGCAACAAGAGAGGCCGCGACAGTGAGAGGCCAGCGCACCGCGATGAAGAGTGGCCCCCGCTTGCCACAACTAGAGAAAGCCCTCGCACAGAAATGAAGACCCAACACAGCCATAAATAAATAAATTAAAAAAAAAAAAAAAAGTGTCTTCTCTTGGGGAGACCATTTGTATTTAAAAAAAAAAAATTATAATGTTTACCAAAAGTAGGCAGTTTAGAGAAATAATTATTTCACAATAAAAACCACATTATCAACAGAAGTCTCATCTCTCTACTCTTTATAAGTTACGTGGCTACTTTAGGGTGGCCCATATCCTCTTTCCTTCAGAAAGGTAAGATTCATGGATTTCACTTCTAAAAGCCAAGAACTAAGTTCCATGTAGTTTCCCTTGAAAGACCATCGAATAATCTCTACATAAGGTGCATGCAGAATCATTTAACAATGCAAAGTGTTAGTCACACCTGTAAGTTCATTCTGCCTGGTAGTTTCCTACTAAGATCTGCAAAACACTTTAGTTTTCTTCCCATCAAGTATGGTCTAAGTAGTTTTCCATTTTATTTTTCCAGAAAACTTTTCACAGTAAAAAAGAGACCTGAGGGTATTTTATCATCTTGTTACAGTGACAGAACAAAATGTTCATAAATGCCCACACAGGTAAGTTAATAATACTCTACCCAGAGTCTATTTTTAGACTAATCGAACTAGTTTACGCAAAGCAAATCTGTGCTGCGAAAAGATCTTCAAATATTTGAAACAATTCTGGATAAATGTTAAAAGTAACCTTTGCTTTTCCCACATTGGATCTAAAATAATTAAATGAATTCGAAGACTGAGCTACTTTACAAAGACTTTGTAATGACCTATATTGATCAGGATCTAAATTTGCTTCTGCACAGTTTATAGGGCTGTGTTACACACCACAACCAAAGCCCTGGGGAAAGAAAATCCATAGCCATCCTAGTAGTATCAAATGGCAGAAGAATTGTTTACATTTGTTAATACAGACAAAGATCATTTGGGAGGAGACAAGATAACTAGGTCTCTACTGGTTAATGCTGTATTAAAAATACACTGTTTCAAAAGCCAGGAATTTTCCCATTGGGCTTTGGCAACCCATGCTTTTACTTTACCCAGAAAAGACAAATCTCTCAGTGTGGAGGTAGGGTCATTATTCTAAATTGATTCAATAAACTGGAATTACACATGACACACTGTTTTTGTTCAATGGTGATGTTTCTAACTATTAACAGTCCTATGCCTCTTTTTTTTTTTAATATAAAAGGTAAATCTCATGTGCTTTTCTTATTGCTAGAAATCTGCCCATTTTGCCACACAGAACTGTAATTCTGGGATCCCATCATGCTTTTATGCAAGCTACCATGTGTATCCAGCTTTAATGGAGGAATGTCTTCCTCTAAGAATCTTCCAAAAGCCATTTATATTTTGAGGCCTGAATATATGTGCCCTGTGTCCAGCACCCCAACTCAGAGATTCTTCCCTCTCCCCAGCTGACTTCCTGGTTCCCTTGATGTTCTGTAAACATATGTACATCAGATCACTTAATACAGTTTATTTATTCTTAACATCTTTATTGGAGTATCATTGCTTTCACAGTTTTGTGTTAGTTTCTGCTGTATAACAAAGTGAATCAGCTATACATATACATATATCCCCATATCCCCTCCCTCGTGCATCTCCCTCCCACCCTCCCTATCCCATCCCTCTAGGAGTCACAAAGCACCGAGCTGATCTCCCTGTGCTATGCGGCTGCTTCCCACTAGCTATCTGTTTTATGTTTGGTAGTGTATATATGTCCATGCCACTCTCTCACTTTGTCACAGCTTGCCCTTCCCCCTCCCCATGTCCTCAAGTCCATTCTCTATGTCTGCGTCTTTATTCCTGTCCTGCCCCTAGGTTCTTCAGAACCTTTTTTTTTTTTTTTAGATTCCATATATATGTGTTAGCATATGGTATTTGTTTTTCTCTTTCTGACTTACTTCACTCGGTATGACAGACTCTAGGTCCATCCACCTCACGATAAATAACTCAATTCTGTTTCTTTTTATGGCTGAGTAATATTCCATTGTATATATGTGCCACATCTTCTTTATCCATTTACCTGTCGATGGACACTCAGGTTGCTTCCATGTCTTGGCTATTGTAAATAGTGCTGCATTGAACATTGTGGTACAAGACTCTTTTTGAATTATGGTTTTCTCAGGGTATATGCCCAGTAGTGGGATTGCTGGGTTGTATGGTAGTTATATCTCCATAGTGGAATACTATGATCTGCACACATTCCTGCCATCCCACTAGACTCCCTAGTCATCCTTACATTTTTCATCTTTTCATTCCCAGGCCCTGGACAGTGCCCCTTAAATACTGTTATCTAAGTGTTTAGTGAATATAAAACGCAGAGTGAATGCTCTTCTAAATGCTCCAAAATATGTACCAAACAAGTATTTGTTTTTAAAGTTGAATTTCTCTTTAAAATGTCTTACTTGATATATTATATGGAGATTTTAGATGACAAAGTATTAAGAACTAAAACCACTTTTAAGAAAATCACTTTTCAATTCTTAGCACATTAATATTGTGCATATATTATACTACACATAATATACATACTCATACCATATATATAATTTATTATGTATGCACAGACACAATGCACACACACAGATATATGAATTCACTTAGATGAAAACCAAAGTGTGATTATTATCAACCATTTTCTGTATTATTGCTGTGAGATTTGGGCTATTCCTATACAAAATTATTTTACTGAAAATGTGACTACAAAGAGGCATCTCTCTTTTGAAATAATTACATTATTTAAAACTTAAATCAGCTATTCAATTGTGTTCCTTTTCAAATAAATTGTATAACTAGAATTTATATCTAAAGGACAGTGGTATCTGATTATCTTTCCCTCCTTGTTTTGATTGATCAGATAATTCTAGTGATTTTTCAAAAATTTGTTATGTATTTTTCTATTTTTTTTTTCTGTACTATTTTCATCTTAAAAACTGTCAGTACTTTCTCTTTGTCCCTATTTACTTGTTAATTTATTCACTTTAGAATGCAGTCACTTATTCAGTTTCAAAACCTGTACTGAAAACCAACTACACTGTAGGTAATATTTTCCAAGTGGATTCATTCACTTAAGTTACCTCAGATTCTCTTTGTAACAGAGCAAAACATCATTTAAAGTCATTGATAGAGTAAGTTAACTCAAATAAACAGAACTTTTCATTACTGAAGTTCTTTCGCAGAAATAAAATCTTTGCAGATATTATTTTTGAATGATATCATCAGTGGTTTATTATTTCACATTTAGTCATATTAAAGTTCATCTGTCTCAGTGGGAAGACCCTCAATAACTATGAACTATTACTTTTTTTCAGGTTCCTTTCTAATTTGTAGAGGAGCAAATATTATAAACATCCAGGAATCATTTTACTTATAAAAATTATGTTTCTTGTTAATTCCTAGTTGTTATTGATGTCGGTCTTATTTTTATTTTATTAAGACCTGCCCAGATGCTGCACCTTTTGCTTTTGTTTTGATGACTAGAGAATATTACTTAAAAACAGTGGTAGTTTACAATGAGGTACCACCACACAACAGTCAGAATGGCCATCATTAAAAAGTCTACAAATAATAAATGTCAGAGGGTATGGAGAAAAGGGAACCCTCTTACACTGTTGGTGGGAATGTAAATTGGTGCAGTCACTATGGAAAACAGTATGGAGGTTCCTCAAAACACTAAAAATAGTGTTGCTATATGATCCAGCAATCCCACTCCTGGGCATACATCCAGACAAAACTATAATTCAAAAAGATACATGCACACCTATGTTCATAGAAGCACTATTTACAATAGCCAAGATATGAAAACAATCTACATGTCCATCAACAGATGGAATATTACTCAGCCATAAAAAAGAATGAAATAATGGCATTCGCAGCAACATGGATGGACCTAGAGATTATCATACTAAGCAAAGCCAGAAAGAGAAAGACAAACACCATATGATATCCTGAATATATCTACAAAACAGAAACAGACTCACAGACATAGAGAATAAACTTGTGGTTGCCAAGGGGGAGGGAGGTGGAGGGAGGGAGGGATTGGGAGTTTGGGTTTAGCAGATGCAAACTATTATATATACAATAGATAAACAACAAGGTCCTCTTGTATTGCACAGAGAACAATATTAAACATCCTGTGATAAACCATAATGGAAAAGAATATGAAAAAGAATATATATATATATATATATATATGTATAACTGAATCACTTTTCTGTACAGCAGAAATTAACACAACATTGTAAATCAACTATACTTCCATAAAATTTTAAAAAATAGTGGTAGTTTACAAGTCTTAACAAAATGATATCACATTTAGGTTGAAAATGTTTACCTTCCGTAACAGGTCATCTACGAAGTAAGCAATGAAACTACAAAACTCTAATGCAAGATATCAAAGACGATCTAAATAAATGACAAGAGACTTAGTATCATTAAGGTGTCAATTTTTCCCAACTTGATCTATAGATTCAATAGATTCCAATCAAAATCATAACAAATTATTTTATGGATATTGACAAACTGATTCTAAAGTGTATATGCAAAGGCAAAGACCCAGAATAGCCAACACAATATTGAATGAGAAGAACAAGGTTGAAAGACTGACTCCAAGATTTACTACGGAACTACAGTGATTAAGACAGTGTGGCATACGTGAAAGACTAGATAGATAGATCAACAGAACAGATTAGAGAGCCCAGAAATAGACCAACACAAAGGTAGTCGACTGATCTTTGACAAAGAAGAGAGGCAATTCAATGAAGAAAGGATAAACTTTTCAACAAATGGTGCTGGGATAACTGGACACCCATGTACAAAACAATGAACCTAGATACAGACCTTACAGTGTAACAGGAACTCTCATTCACTGCTGACAGGAATGCAAAATGGCACAGCCACTTTGGAACACCTTCTAGAAATTTCTTACAGAGCTTAACAGAGGCTTATAATACAATCCAGCAATTGCACTCCTAGGTATTTACCCAAAGTAGTTGAAAACTTATGTCCTCACAAAAACTTGTGCACAAATATTTATAGCAGCTTTATTCATAACTGCCCAAACTGGAAGCAGCCAAGATGTTTTTAATAGATGAATGGATAAACAAATTGTGGTCCATTTATGCAATGGACTATCACTCAGCAATGTAAGAAATGAGCTATCAAGCCACAGAAAAAGACATGGAGGAACTTTAAATACCTATTGCTAAATGAAAGAAGCCAGTCTTCAAAAACAACTATGATTCTAATTATATGACATTCTGGAAAAGGCAAAACTATGGAGGTAGTCAAATGAGTCATGGTTACAAGGGGTTCAGGCGGTAACAAGGGAGAGATGAAGACCAGAAGCACAGGAGATTTTTAGGGCAGTGAAACTACTCTGGATGATACTGTAATGGCTGAGACATGACAGTTTACACTTGTCACAACTCATAGTCTGTACAATACGAAGAGTGATCCCCAACATGAACTACAGACTTTAGTTAAAACATCAATATTGGTTTATCAATTGTGAAAAAATGTACCACATTAATGCAAGATGTTAATAATAAGATCAACTGTGTGCAGAAAGAAGGGGGGTATGTGGGAACTTTCTGTACTTTCTGCATAATTTTTTTGTAAATGTAAAAGTGCTCCAAGAAAATAAAGTCTACTAAAAAAAGTAAATACTGTTGCCTACTTCATATGAAATGAATTTTCAGTGAAACCTTGTCTCCAGATTTGGAGGTAAGAAGAAACAGCAGTCAATTTGCTGTCATGTAAGTTCTAAGGACTGGAATTTTCTTCTCTTTACAATACAAAAGAGTTAATTTTTCCCCCCCAAAATAATATGTAATTATTCTTGGAATAGAGAAATTTTATTTGAGAATAGTTTTCATTTGAAAGATTTCAAAGTATATTAATCTCATGTGATGTATATTAAATAAGAAACTAATGGCTTAAAAGTCTTTTTTATTATAATCTTCTGATTTAGAAAGAAAAATTATCTAGAAAGAACGTACTTCACACATACCCTCTTATCAAAAGTTACAAATTTAAAATTGATACTTTTTCCTTTAAAAAACTGTTTTTTTGTATTTAGCACATCAAAATATGCTTGCCTTGATGACAGATGAAATGACATTTTCCTACAGTTTTACATTTATTTCTACACCTTTTATGACTGCATCATGAATTTTTGATTATTCTATGAGATCAGATAAACCAAGCATATTTCTCAATGTTTTCTCAATCTAACAATTCATACCAAAGAAACCTTTATATAAATTTTACTTTAAATAAAGCCTGACTGCTACATGATGAAAACCACAGATGTACTATTAATCAGAATTTTGCAAGTCCCCATATAGTACTTACGTAAGATTTAATTATAACTCAAAAATATATCTACTCTCTCCGTCTTCAATACCCGTACCTTATCTAAGCGACAACTCTTTCTTTCCTTGGCAACTTTAATAGCCTTCTAACTGTTCTGTTTTCATTTTCTTCCTCTCTAATCCATTCTCTACAGAGTACCGTAGTGATCTTGCTTAAGTGTAATCTGATCACGTCACATTTGTGCTTAAAATCCTTCAAAGGCTCCAAGCACAAAGTTTACTCTTTTCTCCCCTCCTCTGTGGCTAATTGTCTCTCATTCTTCAGAACTCAGCTCACATGGGACTTTCTTAAGGAGGTGCCTTCTGAGCTCCAGAGTAGGTTAGGACACCTCTTACAGTCTCATCAGATGATGCTGTATGTTTCCTCCAGAGCACTTGTCCAAGTGTAAGGATACAGTGATCTGTAGAACTCATCTCTTCCAATGGAAAGTAAGTTCCATGGGTGCACAAGATTTGTATTTATCCCCCAAATCCAGCACAGGGCCCAGCACATATATGCCCAATACGTATTTCTTGAATGACTAACTCATCATCAACAGAAACAAAAAGCAACACAAGGATTCACTGTAAAGGGATGACAGAAGGGGAAGGATAATCAAATTTAGATAACATACTTAACTAAATGTGGAAAGAATCATCAACAATACATTTAGTTTGGGACATCACTTTTTCCCTGACCACCAAAAAGCTCTTATTTATAAAATTTCCTAAGGGTGAGGGAAGGGGATTCAATTTGTCACAATCTGTCTCCCATTATCCTCAGAAAAATATTAAAAGTATCCCAAAACCCTGGTTTGAATTTCTATTCTGTTCTAAAGTGCCTGGTGAGTCCATTGCATAAGAGAAAGTAGGGTGGTCCTCAGAGAGAACAATCATGGATTGTACAAGTGTGCCTACCAAAGAAGGATGGGGATATTTCAAGCATGTGATTTGATAACATCTGCAACTTATTCTTTCCCCCAAAACAGCCAGTCCTGAGAAGTGGTACTGGAATAAAATGAAGTACAATAATTTAATCCGACAAAGCAGAAGCTATCACGGAACACATTTACCCTGTGGCCTCAACTAATTTGAACTTTGCTCTCTGCACTGCTCTTTCAGGCATCCTATCAGAGGGACACAACTGGAACAGACTTGGTAAAGGTAGACTGTTGATGTTTCCTATTTCTCTGACTGCATAACAATACTACGTGCCTCTGAGAGGAAGAAACATTTAAGCCAAGAGGAGGCATCCAAGTGAAAATCTAGAGGAAGCAAATTCCAGGCAACGGAAAGAGCGAGTGTTCCCTAAGCTGGGAAAATGGACCCAAGGTGACCCATGTGGCTGTTGAAGATTGAGGGATGAGGTGAAAGCTGTGGGCAGATCAAGTCATGGGTTTTGTGGGCTTGGGAGGAATTCAGGCTATGTTTTGTTTAAAGAGTCATGTACACACTGCCATATTTAAAATGGATGACCAACAAGAACCTACTGTATAGCACAGGGAACTCTGCTCAATATTCTGTAACAACCTAACTGGGAAAAGAATTTGAAAAAGAATAGATACATGTATATGTACAACTGAATCACTTTGCTGTACACCTGAAGCTAACACAACATTGTTAATCAACTAGACTCCAGTATAAAATAAAAAGTTAAAAAAAAAAAAAAAAGAAGAGAGGACACAAGTTGCTGATGAATTGCATGTGAGAAGGGAGGTGAAGGTAGGAAACAACTTCTGATTGAAGAAAGGCACTGATGGTCCAGGTCCTAGGAAAAGACATCTCACTCAGCTTACGCTGGGAAGGGTGACAGAAAACTACATAGTATGGTAGATTTTCATACCTCCCCTTGTGGATGTTCACTTTCAATTTCTGATGTGTGTCATGTCTGCAGGCTGCCAAGGCAGCCATCAAACAGGATTGGAAGCCAGGGCCATCAAAACCGTCCTCACACTCAGGGGAGAGGTACTGAGGACCTGACTGTCTCCACGCCCTCTGCTATGACAACATGGCTTCCCTGGAACGCGCTGCAGAGAAAATGCTGAGCTAGACGCCGGCCTGGCCTGGATTTCAGGACTGGGAAACAGTCAGCTCTGGCAAGAATCCATTTTTGATCTCATTTTTAATGTGTTTTCTTTATATTTTCCAAATTATGCATACATTATTGAAACTAGGTCAAACACGAAATCATCAGCTAAGTAGACTTAATAATTCACCTTTGCAATTTGCCCTACACAAATATAAAAGCTTAGGGAAGGTCTGTAGTCACACTGAAGTGTAGCCAACATCATGACTTTGTGAAATGGTCCAAAACACCACAGCTTTATGGAAAAAAGAGTCAGACCCTGGTCTAACACAAATTTAATCCTGGAATCTATGAAAAGATTAATTTAACAACAAATCAAATGGAACAGCTTTATGGTTTTTGATTTTTAAAAGGACAGGATTCTAGCAATGACTATATCTTGTAGGATTTTATAAATTTTTGATGATGTTTGGAGAAAAATATGTCTCGTTAGTGTTTTATAAATATTGGTTAAATGAAATAATGAATGAATGTGAGACAGGAAATTAAGAGAAATAAAGCCAAAACCCAGAGTCTGTATACTCTCCTCTACATTGGTTCCTTGACTTTTCTGCTTAGAATGTATTTTTGAAGTGCAGGTGAATTCAATAACACTCCCCCCCCACCCCCCGCAATAAAGAGGATTCTCAATGGCTCAGATCCAAAAGTTCATGGGAAAACATGGAAGTTTAACTGAATAGCTTAGGTGTAGAAAAGATTAGCAGAAAAGATTAATTTCCAGCAGCTGTTACTTTAAAGATTTTCTTGGTCTCTATTTTTCTAATGTGGAAACTAAAGTTGAAATTTTGAAATAGTTCTTAAGATTGTTGAAAAATACAGAGATAAAGGGATTAATATATATATACTCTTCAAGCTTTAAATCATTAGCTTAGCTACAGATGAAAAATCTTATCAAGTTATAATAGTAAATTCAAGACCAAAGATATACTGAATTGTTTTGAACACCAATAAAGAAAGAGTTCATATTAATAATTATATACATATTTAAAACATGTCCTAGTGTTTCACTTAATATTGTCCAGATTTATAAATTATTTTTGAGCTAAAACCTAGCAATGAAAGAACTCTACCTATAGAGTTATTAATTCTGCCTTTATATTTAAGAAAATTTAAGTATATTTTATGCCAGTTTTGAAATGTTAGGATACCTTCTATTATTTAATAGAGATTTATCACTTTAACTCAAAGATCATTTGAAGGATAAAAAACAAAAAAAATTGAAATTGCCATCCCTAATGACTACTCTTTTAGAAAAGCAGGAATATAGGAAAGTAGAAAGTTTTATCACAGACAGTCTACGTGCACTTGAAGACTACTAAATTAAGCCATTCCCATCCAAGGTTCATGAGACATACAATATAAAAGACTGCAAAAATCCCTATGAAATTGATAGGATTTGCAATTAATTAAACATGGGGAACGAGAGGGAGCATGAAGTTAAAGAAGGTCCCAATGTTTCCAGCCCGGATTACTGAGAAAATAGGAATGTTTCCCATGAGATACAAAATAGAGTAGGGGCAGGTATGGAGAGGGTTGATGGGTTCCACTTTACTCATGCAGAGTTCAAGCTGCCAGCAGAATATCCAGGACTAGAATTTCTGGAAGAAGTTAGGATGCAAAGGTTTGGAAATTGTTTACATTCAGGTGTCAGCTGAAACCTCTTGAATACTGGAGATTAAGTAGGGAGAACATGTTTACATTCAGGTGTCAGCTGAAACCTCTTGAATACTGGAGATTAAGTAGGGAGAACATACTGACTGAGACGCGTAGGGAACCAGCACTGCTTTCCCAGAGCCCTCATAGCTGCTTCAATACATGGGAAACTGCAAAGCTTCGTGGAGAAACATGCTGAAAATGATTCTTAGATTCCTAAGAGAAGGTCACGACCTATTTGAGATACACGCCACATCTGGAGACAAAACCGGAATCCCAGAACTTCTCAAATGAGGCTTTTATCAATGAAAGCAATCAGCTTCTGTCTCCACAAATGACATGAAACTGTATACTTCTTTTTCTTTAAGTACTAAAACAATTAGTGTGCTCACTAAACAGTTAGTAGATATCAGAGAACATATTTGGATAATGCATATTTAAATAATGCATCAGACAGATGTCACCCGTTCTATTTTTTTTCCACATCTTTATGGGATTATAATTGTTTTACAATGTTGTGTTAGTTTCTGCTGTATAACAAAGTGAATCAGCTATACGGATACATATATCCCCGTATCTCCTCCCTCTTGCGTCTCCCTCCTAACCCCCTATCCCACCCCTCTAGGTGGACACAAAGCACCGAGCTGATCTCCCTGTGCTATGCGGCTGCTTCCCACTAGCTATCTATTTTACATTTGGTAGTGTATAAAATGTCAATGTCACTCTCTCACTTCATCCCTGCTTACTCTTCCCCCTCCCCATGTCCTCAAGTCCATTCTCTATGTCTGCATCTTTATTCCTGTCCTGCCCCTAGGTTCTTCAGATCCTTTTTTTTTTTAGATTCCATATATATGTGTTAGCATATGGTATTTGTTTTTCTCTTTCTGACTTACTTCACTCTGTATGACAGACTCTAGGTCCATCCACCTCACGACAAATAACTCAATTTTGTTTCTTTTTTATGGCTGAGTAATATTCCATTGTATGTATGTGCCACATCTTCTTTATCCATTCATCTGTCGATGGACACTTAGGTTGCTTCCATGTCCTGGCTATTGTAAATAGTGCTGCAATGAACATTGTGGTACATGACTCTTTTTGAATTATGGTTTTCTCAAGGTATATGCCCAGTAGTGGGATTGCTGGGTCATATGGTAGTTCTATTTTTAGTTTTTTAAGGACCCTCCATACTGTTCTCCATAGTGGCTGTATCAATTTACATTCCCAACAGCAGTGCAAGAGGGTTCCCTTTTCTCCACACCCTCTCCGGCATTTATTGTTTATAGATTTTTTTGATGATGGCCACTCTGACCGGTGTGAGGTGATACCTCATTGTGGTTTTGATTTGCATTTCTCTAATGATTAGTGATGTTGAGCATCCTTTCATGTGTTTGTTGGCAATCTGTATATCTTCTTTGGAGAAACGTCTATTTAGGTCTTCCACCCATTTTTGGATTGGGTTGTTTGTTTTTTTGATATTGAGCTGCATGAGCTGCCTGTATATTTTGGAGATTAATCCTTTGCCAGTAATCTTTAAAAATTATACTTGGATTGTCATTGATAGTATTATAAAACTCAGTAACCTCAAAAATGAAGTGCCTCAAATTTCTTAAGATAAAAGAGTTGCCAGGTATGTCAGCAAACTGCTAGACTCTGAAGTTACCATGGTATTGTAAAACGCTCCAAATTTGCAGTTTTTTAAAATTACCTCTTTAACATGACCACATGAATTAGGACAAGATATTTATGGTGTTTGGCCTCAAGCTACAATTCACCTTTCTCCCCAAGCTCCTTATGGGTACATATCATATGATTTGTTACCCACTGAAGTTTTTCAATGGTATACTTAAAATCAATTAAGATACATTCAACGTTATCCTTAGAAGAAAGTCATCCTCACTTACTTGCTCTGGAGTGATGGACTGATGCGCAAACACCGCGGCATCTTGAGGCTCAAGAAAAGCAAGTGTTTTGGTGGGAGGAGGAACCGGAAACGGAAAGGTAGTAGATCGGCGAGAGACAGGCTCCACCCTCCACATGCTCATCACCCCAAGCGCGGCGCAGCTGCACGCCTGGGTGGAGCTCTCAACAAGGGGTCCGACTTTGCACCTGCCCTGCGTTTTATTGGCAATGAACCCTGATGGGGTATTTATGAGTGGAAACCAGTGGAAAAGCAATTCAAGCCCTATGCAAACCGCTCAGGGAAGCAGCACAGAAGCTCTGATAACCCTGCCCTGGCCTTCCACCCTTAAGGAGGTCGGGCCTCCTGCCCACCGTGTAGGCAAACATCTTTGTCTTCTGTTGCTAGCATTCAAGACATCTTTTCCAGAGCAGGGTAAAGGAAGAGTGACTGTCAGCAAGCTAGAATCATTGTTTTCATCAATGTTAATATGCATTTTAGAAACATTTTAACATCTATGAAATAGGATGCTTCTTACAATTAGTAGCATGTCACAGTTTACCTATAAACATTTTTTTCTGACTCATAGGGTACATATGATGTGTTTTACAACTGGTATCAGATGTGGTGAATTAAGAAAATTATGAATAATTCTGGTCATGCCAACAGGAATGTGTCTGTCATTTGTGTTAATATTATCTGGCATGTGTGAACTGGGGGGAAGTGTTTTCCCATTTAACCACTGACTTAAAATAATCACCACGAACACATAGAGAACCTCTGATTTCTGGGTTTCATTCTTTAGGAATGAAGCCAACTTTGGAAAACTACTCTATGGGAAAACAGTCTTGACAGGTCAGCTTTATCAGGACCATGGAAAAATGGTGAAGCAGGGTATTTTAATTCTCAGGGGTGTTCTTTCTGAGAATGTTGACATCCTCATGTTATAAAGAGGATGTTAAGAGTCTTCCTGTGGTTAAAAAACATTTTCCCAAGAGATTTCCAGGAGATCATGCTGCATAGTGATAGTTTGACTACCTGGGTAGATAACGCCATTCTTCAGAAGGCCCTTCATTTCAATATATTTTCAGTTGTCAAAGTTATAAAATTAGAGTCCATTATTCAAACACAACTGTTAATATTATGAATGTGTATCCTTCTGGTCTTTTTGCATAATCATAATTGTACTTTGTTATTGTATGTATATAAAAGTTTGTATCTTGTGTCTATTTAGTTAAAACTGGATTACAAGTATTTACTGAGTGGTATCCAGACTTTGTTAATTGCCACCTTTAAGGGCTGCATAATACTTTCTTAAACGAATGTACTGTATCTTACATGAGATTTTCCCTATTGTTTCCAAAAAGCTGTAAGATTCATGTATTTTGAAATATTTAGGCAGACTTTAAGACACAAGATTTAGGATGTCAGTGGGTACTCACTTTATTGAGACTTTTGTATAACAAATATACTAGTTACTTGTATATTATTTATAATAGTACAGATATTATATGCACTCTCCTCTAGTTAGCGATGTTGATTAGCTCTACTTTTATTGTGAGTTTTTTAATAGATGATAAATTAAGCCTAACTTCACTTCTTTAATTAATTAGAAAGTTGAATAATTTCCCACATATTTGTTTGATCATAGTTTCTGTTTATTAAGTGTCCCTGTCTATGACCATTCATATATTGAGTTACTTTAGTTTTCTCATTCGTTATAATATTTTTGCTTAAATATTAAACATTTCCAAAGGGCTCAGATTTGTCTTGGGGAAATACTTTAGGAACGGGTAGAATCTAGTTCCATTTTTCAGATTTTCAATATAGAAGCAATTATCAATTATTCTGTTAACATATAAATTTGTTGTTTTGCCACGAGTTTTTATTTAGGCTTCTACTTTAACACACTTTAAAGCTTTCAGGCTTTTAGGTCTCGTGTAATTTAATGAGAATATTTTCATCATTCATTTTGCCCAGAAAATAACCATCCTTCCTCTCTTCTTCCTGTTCTTCCTCCCTGACACATTTACTGAGTCTCTATCTAGTGTAAGGCCATGTGCAAGGCGCTGGGTGGATGCACTCAGGCCAGTGGGGATGCAGAAATATACACATCTAATTACAATATAACCCAGTAAACTCAGTGATACATACATGTCTACACAGAGTGCTTTGGAGCAGAGAGGAAAGTGTTTCCACTGAGTCCAAGGAGGTCAGAAAGGAATAAAGGAGGAAGTAGCTTGGTTAACACTTAAACTCTTTCTCAAAAGTCATTCCTGATACCATTCCCATGAAAACAAGAGGCTTAAGATTACCACCATTTCTAGATTCAACTGTCAGCCCAGAAATGGTTCATAATTTAAAATCTGGTTGACTATAAAACTCTTCATAATAAAAATAGGAAGTAACAGAAACCCAGTCATTATGTATTCACTTTCTATAATATTCAGCTCTGCTTAATAGCCATATTTCTTTCAACTGTCTGTACATAATAGTGTCAATGAAACTAGAAGAGTTTGAATAGGTACTAAGGAACAGATTCATTTAAATACTCATTTATTTTAAATGGTAATAATAGCATCCTCAAAAACAGAGCAGATTGCTTTGCTTTCCATAAAATCAGGACAAAAAGTATGCTATTCTCTTCGCCCTCCAGTGAGCTCAAAAGGTGGGAATGTTGCCAAGATAATTCAATGAGCAGGAAGTCATTTTCCCAGGAAATTTCAAAAATATCATTAATTCACTTTGATTTTTTTTTAGTGATTATAAAACATTGATAAGGCTGGCTGTATCTATCAGTTTTAATTGACAGCATTGTTTTTTTTCCTGTGCTGCCGTGCATCATTTTAAAAATAATCCTCCCTCCCCCCTCCCCCCCATCAATTTCACAATGGAAAATCCAGGCAAAGTGTTTTATTCTTGCTTAACCTTGAAAGATATATGGTGTGCTCAATGGAAAATCTATCACTTAATTAGCTTTTAGAGATTTGACATCAAGCAGGAACACATCTGAAATACAGACAAAGTAAGAAGTAAAAGAATACAGTTTGGAATTGTAAAGGAAAATGTTCGCTGTTCTATAAAGGTCAAAGCTAACTAATTCCCTTAAATTCCTTCAACAGACTTCTATGCATAGAGCATGCAGTGGTGGTAACTGAGGTGATCCTCTTCCCACTTTATTTTTCATTGTGCCCTTTCATAATTCACTTGAAATTTAGCTTGAATCTTTTTTTTCCTCAACATATTAGTTATCTATCATACGTAATAATTTTGGAACCTGCTTTCTAATTGACTGCTTAAAGGAGAAAATGAAATTTAGGATAATGGCTAAGGAAACAAATAATTGCCAATCAGTAGTTAAATGCTTTATTAAAGGATATACATATTGTTATGGGAGCCCTGAAAAAAGAAGTTAACTGATGCCTGAGAAGGTAGAAGGAGGTTTTTCAGAAGTCACATCTGAGCATCCTTACAGGATTTATAGGTGCTCACAGGAGGTTAAGAAGAGAAAGAATGTACCAGACAAAAAACCCCACAAACCAAGACACATACAGAACGAGTCAGAATATGAGGTCTTTTTGGAGTTCTGAGGAGATAAGAAGTACCTACAGCATAGGTACTGAATGGATGAGACAGGAGGTGGGAAAGCTGTGGTTGGTCTGTGAATGCTCTTACACACCATGCCAAAGATTTTGGATTTTATTCCTTCAACTTTCATTCTCCAACATAACAGCCACTATCCACATGTGGTTATTTAAATGAAAAGTAAACACAAGCAAAATTTCAGTTGCTCAGTTGCCCTAGCCACATTCCAAGTGCTCAGTAGTGTAACTAGTGGCTACCATATTGGATAGACAGATACAGAATGTTTATCACTGAAGGTCCAACTGGACAGCGGTGCCTTACATTAGGAGAAACCACATCTAACTGCTAATTACAAAGCAAGAGACCGTCCTGTTTAAAACTGTGCTTGATTAAAAAGTAGAGTGTGAAAAATCGGCATAGAGTTGGTGGGACTGGAGACAGAGTGCCAAAAGAAGGAAGTTGTCTAGTATCTGAACTAAAATAGTAGTTGTGGGAAAGTGGAGGAAGTTGCCTATTTCAGTAGATTTGGAGGGGCAGAACCAAGAGAACCATGCTAAGCTTCTAGTGGAGATGACTGGGAAGATGGTGATGCCTTATCTAGAAGATGCCAGAGGAATTCAGTGGGGTGGAGAGGAGTTAACTTTTTGACCTGTTGAGATGTAGGTGCCTGGAACTTAGGAGGTTTGGGTCAATAGGTCTCAAAAGTAATTTCTTGCCATTTTTCCTTTACAGTAGATTTCCTTTCACAATTGCCTAAAACAAGCATTCTAAACTGTCACATGGCTCCTAAAGTTTTTAAATGCAAATCAAAACTACAATGAGGTATCACCTCACACTGGTCACAATGGCCATCATCAAATAATCTACAAACAATAAATGATGGAGAGGGTGTGGAGAAAAGGGAACACTCTTGCACTGTTGGCGGGAATGTAAATTGATACAGCCACTATGGAAAACAGTATGGAGGTCCCTTAAAAAACTAAAAATAGAACTACCATATGACTCAGCAATCCCACTGCTGGGCATATACCCTGAGAAAACAATAATTCAAAAAGAGTCATGTACCACAATGTTCATTGCAGCACTATTTACAATAGCCAGGACATGGAAGCAACCTAAGTGTCCATCCACAGATGAATGGATAAAGAAGATGTGGCACATATATACAATGGAATATTACTCAGCCATAAAAAGAAACAGAATTGAATTATTTGTCGTGAGATGGATGGACCTAGAGTCTGTCATACCGAGTGAAGTAAGTCAGAAAGAGAAAAACAAATACCGTATGCTAGCACATATATATGGAATCTAAAAAAAAAAAAAAAAAAGGTTCTGAAGAACCTAGGGGCAGGACAGGAATAAAGACACAGACGTAGAGAATGGACTTGAGGACCCGGGGAGGGGGAAGGGTAAGCTGGGACGAAGTGAGAGAGTAGCGCTGAAATATATATACTACCAAAGGTAAAATAGATAGCTAGTGGGAAGCAGCTGCATAGCACAGGGAGATCAGCTCGGTGCTTTGTGTCCACCTAGAGGGGTGGGATAGGGAGGGTGGGAGGGAGATGCAAGAGGGAGGGGATATGCGGATATATGTATACATATAGCTGATTCATTTTGTTATACAGCAGCAACTAACACAACAATGTAAAGCAATTATACTCCAATAAAGATGTTAAGAAAAAACATAAACAAACAAACAAATAAATAAAGTAGGTTAAACAAGAAAGTAGAGTTGAGGCTCAAACTGGCAAAAATAATGACTGAGACTAGGTTTAAGGCTGCTTTCACTTCATTTTGCTACCAAACCTGCAAATAAGCAGGCAAAGATATACGCCAACTAAGGATACTAGAAAGTGGTGATTGCTGTCTGATGCAACCTTAGTTCCCAAGTCTGAGGATGTGTAGTGCCCATTCCTGTGGGACTCAGGTCAGAGGAAGGAAACTGTGCCTTCCAGCATTTAATACCCACAAGCCTGGAGAGGGTCCACCTCACCACTCAAGGGTCTACCTACCATCAGAAAAGGAAACTCTTTTTGCACCACTTCAAAGTGGCTTTGGTACTCTACTTCTTACTTCCTCATGCTACGTCTGCACCCCAAAATTCTCATTCCCCTCCTCGTTATTCTTCGCAAATGAATATGCCTCCGACTTCCTAAAGAACACAGAAGTACATGCCAATTCCAAGGTTCCTGCCACCTTCCTGCATCTCTACTTTCCTGCTTATTTCACAGGAAGGCATCCCTATCTATTTGCTGGTTTGCAAAAAGAGTCACAGAAGGCATACGGCCCAACTGGGTAACGATACAGAGAGACATGGAGGTGAGACAGAATTTCTTTAGGATGGTGGTCAGTTGAATGTTTAAATATTCATGTAAAAGAGACAGTAAAGGCCAAAACGTTAAAGAGAAGAGAAAAATTCCTTGATGAGGTCTCATAAAAGGCTGGAGTAGATGGGATTAAAGTGCAGGGGGTGGATTAGCACTGGAGTGGGGCAAGGACCACCCTTCCGTCATCACAGAAGCAAAGGAAGCAAGAATGAAGACCCTGGAGGAGACAACATCTAACCTGATCCTGAAGGCATCAAAGGAATTACCCATTAGAGACAGTCACCGAGCCTGCCTACAGCTTGGTTCCTGATTCATATGGCTCCATCTAAGTCACGGCTCCTGGGAATGCCTGGAAGCAGATTCTGTAGCCTTGGGAGAGGCCGAATGCAGAGCCCGGCTCTGGGTCCACCCCTCCTCCACACAGAATGCTTTAGTTCTTGGGACCCCCAAAGAGCCAACTGTCATTCACCATTGCCTGTTTTGGGGACCCATAACCCAGATTCGTTTTTCTGTTTCTATCTTGGTTTGGATCCTAGGTCGGTCTTTTAAAGTTTCTTTTTTTTCTGTTTTTAAAATCATTGACGTATGTAGAAGAGAATAGATGCCTCAAACTGTGAGGTGGTTGGTTTCTTGTTTTTTTAAAAACCAGAAATCATAAACATTTTCTGAAGGAATGAACATGTATCCATTTCAGTTCTGATACTTAGAATTTCAACCAACTCTGAGGGTCTTTATCTGTAAATTATTTTGCATAATTTTCCGTGAACGTTCAGCTACATAAAGAAAATTTTACACACTTAAAATCTAAAAGGAAAATGGCTCTATTGATTCTCGATACTACAATCCGAGAGGAAGTAAGACATACAATCGCTGCAGTTATGATTTGCTGTACAGGCTGTCTCCACCTGAGCTGCTGTGATTGGAATTTCCCTTATAAATTGTGTGTTTGGAACAGAGAACCTAATTTCCATAGAAAAAAATATTACAAATTATAATTTGGTTTCCAAGCCAACTCAGACAAGCAAATTTGAGACACAATACACTTGAAATACCATACATTAGCATGAAACAATAGAAAAGAGCATACGGAATCAGAGTTTGTTTTCCTTTACATACATGAAAACACTTTTTGAACCAATGCAAAGAACAGTGTTTCCTTAGCTTGACTAATTGAATGCTGGAGTCTTAGTCACAGGTGGAGTTGGGAGCTCACTTGGGCCTATTTTCATTATGCCAGTAACATAATACATTCCTGGAATTTAGGAGGAATGGGACAATAAGAGAAGTAATTCTGATTTCTGCAAACCTTAAAACGCCAATAATGAAGATGGTCCCATCTCGCCAATTGGGTGGGAGTGGAGAGAGAGACAGAGAGTATGAGGGCTGTAAGAACAAGGCACCTCTCCAGGCCTGCCCTCAGGTGGAAGACAAAATGGCAGTTACAACAGGCAGAGCGGAGAGAGCTCCCACACAACCAGAGCAGGTGTCAGTGGCAATTAAGTTGCCAAGTAGTGGGAAGAGAAACTACAGTAACCATTCTAAAGTGAGGAAAACCTGAGGGAAAAAAAAAAGCTGCCCCCTCTATCAAAGGGAAGAGAGAAAAGGGTAAGAATGAGTGGACTGAGTGAGGTCAGGGGAGTAGCAGGTAATGGTGGCCCCACATCCACCAGTAAAAGAAGACAGGGGGGACTTCCCTGGTGGCGCAGTGGTTGAGAATCTGCCTGCCAATGCAGGGGACAAGGGTTCGAGCCCTGGTCTGGAAAGATCCCACATGCCGCGGAGCAACTAGGCCCGTGAGCCACAATTACTGAGTCTGCGCGTCTGGAGCCTGTGCTCCGCAACAAGAGAGGCCGCGATAGTGAGAGGCCCGCGCACCGCGATGAAGAGTGGCCCCCGCTCGCCGCAACTAGAGAAAGCCCTCGCACAGAAACGAAGACCCAACACAGCCATAAATAAATAAATAAAAATTAAAAAAGAATATATATATATTCAAAAAAAAAAAAAAAAGAAGACAGGGGGCCGGAGGCTCTTTGGCTTTGGTGCCCAAGGGGTGAGGGTTAGGGTTACAGCAGTGGTGAATCACCTCAGCAAGAAAGAACTGAAGCCATAAAAATACACCCAAACAGGCAAACTCAAGTTGTTCTTGCCCAATAGAAGGAGGTTCACAGAGAGAAACACCATTTCATTTAAAGGACAGTAGTCAGGTATGTGTCCTTAAATAAGAGACTTCTATTTTAATCCTGAATATTAGGGACGCACATCTACCGTGATTAAAGGACTCTTTAATGTCTTCAACTTGAGAAATTTAAATTGATACAGCTATCCAACATTGAGGTGTTCACTCTTGTTTTATTTTAGTTAAGTTTTAAAAAAGATTGCATGCCTCATATTTAAATATACTTATGATGGCTACATTATATCAAACTTAAATCCATTTTTGGAACAATAATGTGTATAAAATACATTATTAAGCAGAATAATACATTACTTAATATGTGTTTATTTGAAATTTAACTATAATTTATAAAGGTAATCCATCAAACAAAATTTTATTGGGTGCACATTGGTGTCAGGGCCTATGTTAGGTAGAGTGAATATAACGATATTAGAAAGATATATTCTCTGTCCTCTTGAAAGATAAAGCATATCAGAAGAGACAGGAAAACAGGAAATTGCCATATACTGAAATGCAGGAAGTGGATGTTGGTTCAGATCAGTTTAAAAGGTAATTGTACACTTACTAGGTGTACTGCACTGTGTTAGAGGTTGAAGATACCAAGAATAAGATAGTCTTTGTCTTCAAAGAGTTTGGTAGTCAGGGAAGATGGATAATAGCAATTGGCCAGTATAACATAGTCAGTGTATTACTGAGGCTGGTGCACAGGATGCTACGAGAGGACTTGCCAATGCCCAGGGGAGAGAGCAGAGGGGGGGGAGATTTCTAGGAAAATACACAAAATACTCAATATCTATAGTTCCTGGCCCCCCACCAGCTCCTTAATTTATTACAATATGACTTCAGCTCTACTCCATTAGAACTTCTCTCCCTGAATCTTCAGAGGCAGTTTTACATTGGACTTGAACATGCCCTCCCTTCAGCTTAATTAAATTCTCTTCAGCAGTTCTGTGTGAGCTTAAAATTCATTTCTTTGGAAGACCTTTCCTAATTGTGTAGACAGGGCAATGAACCCTCCCAGGTGTTCCCATGGCCTGCTCTATGACCTCTATCACTCCTCACACATTTTTTAATGTTGATCCATTATCTGTCCATATACTTCATGGCCTGTTAGCTCCCTGAGGGCTGTCACCATTTCAGCCAGGTTCGCCATGGGATTCATTTCCCTATCAAGTGTATGGTAATTACAAGGTGTGGGGTAAGTGTTTACAAATGAAGAAAGAGTAAATGAATGGAAGACTGAGTCTATGACCATAAGTAGAAGTTCAAAGCAGAGAGTGGTTGTGGATGAGGGTGCAGATGTAGCGGAAGTCAGCTCATCGAGTGACATGGGTGTCTTTTTGTTGAGGTGGGACATCACTGATGGAGAATTTGACTCAACAGTTAACATTAATGTCCCCTACGTACTGGGCTAGGAAAAGGAAAAGATGATTCCAGTGGAAGAGACTTTTAAACATGATTTTTGCTGTCTTGACTGATTCAGTATTTACTGTACATATGACACCAGTCAGGAAAATGGGCCAGGGGAACAGAAAACTTTGCAGATGGAAGTGGGGTGCTAGCCTCTCAGAGAATGGACATGAGATTGAAGAGCTGGAGTGGGCATGAAGTTTATCTACCCAGTGACTCCAAGATAGGGAACCTGGGAAAACTCAGAAGATTCCAGCCCCAGAAGATGCTAATTCACTAGGGTGAGGCCTAAAAATCTACTGAAAGCCCTTCAGGCAACCCTGATGTGCAAAGGAAACCTCTGATCTAGTTCAACTCTTTCATCTGCACATAAGGAAACTGACCTCAGAAGAGACATGTTGCCATTGTTAAGCCGTTACTGGCAGAACTAGGACTCTAAGACCAGTCTCTTGACCTTGAGGCCAGAGCCCATAGCATTAAATCTAAAGAAGCACAAGAGTTGGCCAGAAGTTGGAAGAATAAAATTCCAAAGAGATCATGTAGCTTCATTGACTTGTAATAATACATTTTTGAGGTTAAAGTAGACCGTACTTTATTCCATCTGAGCACTGAGCCACACAGGTGAGAAGGGACCACACAGTACAATGCAGCCACTATGTTTAGGGAACTCTGATCACAATAAATCTCACAGATTCTCTAGACCTGTGACAACAAAGCATCTGCAGATGGCAGGGTGTTTTACACCGAGGGGTGAGTTATTAATGGCATTAATCACGAGCCACTGGTAGAAGACGATAAAGATCTGTTGTTCATAATGCCTAACTACAGAAGAAAAAAGATGGACCAACATTTTAGTGTTATAGACTTGGAGTAGGTATGCATTAACTCTGTTCATTACTAAGTGTTAGAGTTATCAAGGGAGATTGCTTAATTGTCCTTTTTGGTGGGATTTTTAGTCTAAATCTGGAAGGCATTCAACCTATTCATTGCACATGGTGGAAGGTGATATGAGTTGATGTCTCAGTAGAGCCCAGTAAGACCTCTAGCCTTTTAAGTGTTTCCTCAGTGGAATAGCCTAGACTGTCCCCAACAGAATTGGTATAAGTTGGCCCAGACCCTGTTTGAAAGTTTTGGTGGTAAATCACTATTTCCTTCATTTTACCCAGAAATATCAGCAATCACTCAATATGATTCCTCAGTGAAACAATGGTAAAATCTTCCTTTAATCTCTTGAGACAAGGATAAAGTAACACATCACTATGTACAATGACTGAATCACTATACGTGAGTGATGGGATGCTATTTCTACAATGGCAACATAAGTCACTGTATTAAAGAGGCTTTTCTGAATTACATTTTAGCTTCACTTTCTACCCATTCTTGGTTTTTTCGGTCATTCTTTCACAGTTCATTCACCCAGGTAAGGACAGAATGCAAGCATGTTTTCATGTTTTCAGCAGTTCTAGGAAAGTATTTTTAAAAATATAAATATATACGTGTTTGGTGTACATAGTTGAAAAGTTATTAATTTACCACACTTGGTAGATACTGCTTCTTTCCTGTGTTTCTTTTTGCAAAAGCAGATATTCCAATACGAATACATTTTCCCTGCAGAATTAGAATCTACATAGGTCCAATCATATGTCACTTAACTCCGTGACAGGGAGGCAGGCAGCTCGTGCCTAATGAGTGGTACCCACAGGAGGGCAGGGGACACTGAACTCTAAATGTCATCAAACATGATGACTTTGAGATGCTCTTTCCGGATCCTAGGATGCTGCCAGAGCCATTTAGTCCTTCAAACACATCATCAGTGTTAATAACTCCCAAACTGACTGATTCTGCTATTAATCTGGAAATGTAAGAGAAGGGAATAGGGTGATTTCATTTTTTAAAGTAGAAATAATAATTATACCACGTTCATAGGACCTTTATGAAAATCATATAGCCTAATGGGTGTGTCATATGCCTTTAATAATATCATTAATAATACAGATATTCTGGGAAATAGGATCTTGGATCATTAATTTTTAATGGATATAAAAAGTACCCCATCACTGAAATCCTATTTTAGGTAACTTAATTTCTGAACATTTAAAACAATTTTCAAAACGTTATTTCCCAAATAACTCAACATTATTGATGCAAACACTTATCGTATTTATCATCAGTGAGGAAAACCAAGTTAAGAGAAATCTATGGATGATAAAGTGACAAACTATATTATTCCATAAAGTACTTTCTCTTCCTTGTATTAAAATATACTGATAACACTTATTTGTATCTTTATCTGTTTGCTTATGTATTAAGCAAATATGTTTTGGGCATTAATTAAGTACAAGTCACTAAGTTAGATTTTTGAGGGTATACAAATTAATGAGACACAATCTCTGCCCTTCCGTGAAGCAGATTCCACAGTAAATAGGGTCTAAACATAAGCGTTTATCCTAAGGCATTCCATCTTTACTGAGTGCAACGAACCACTGTGGAAGGGCATGGAGTAGGGAAGTGATACAATCAGCTCTGCATTGAGATTGGTATGAGAAATGATTGGAGGGGACTAGCTGGGAGGCCACTGCAGTAATTCAGGCATGAAATGATGCCAGGCGGACATCACACAGTTGGTGGGAAAAATGGAGAGAAGTACATACACTGGAGAGACATTAAGAACATAAAATCCACTAGTTTGAGGTTTAATGAGGTGGAGGTTATCCCAAACTTTTTTTTTTAATCTGTGGGTTTTTGTTTTTTTTTTGTTTTTTTTTGGCCGCACTGCACAGCATGTGGGATCTTAGTTCCCTGACCAGGGATAGAACCTGTGACCCCTGCACTGGGAGCATGGAGTCTTAACTACTGGACCACCAAGGAAGTCCATATTCCCAAACTTTGAGTCTCTGGAGAGATGACGGTGCCAATCACAGAGATGCTTAACACAGGAAGAAGAGCAGGTGTAATCTTGTGGAAATGATGAGATGCATTTTGGGCATATTACACTGGAAATCTCAGTGGGAAATTCCAGTAGAAATGGCTTCCTTTGAAGCTCAGTGGAGATTCTAAAGTGGGAGGTGTATATGTGTACATACATATATATGTACATAGATACACACACACAGAGGCATCAATAGTCTCTAATAGCTACAGAAAATGTTGAGAAACCCACTCCCCCATTCAGAAAATGTTTTTAGAGTTTAACAAAACAAAGAACAAGTATTGGGCTGAGAAGATTCAGGTAGGAATCATCCTGACAAGAAGACTAGAAATTAGGCAGACCAGCAGGAGAAAAATCAAAGTAGTGAGTGGTGGGAATGTCCTGGAAACCAAAAGTAAAGAAAGAGGACATGGCATAGGGTGAATCAGAGTCCAGGTAAGAATACCTCTTGATTTGGCTCCAGAGAGTCTTATGGGTCTTCAAACAGAGAAGCTTGGTGGAGGCCAGGAGCGTGGGAATGAGGAACAGGTGACACAGAAGGTGGGAAGGGGGAGTCATGACATGAAGGCAATGCCTCCATGAAGCTCAGCTAACACTATAGGCTACGAGAATGTATGAAGATGGATGAGGGCTCAAAAGGGTGCTTTGATTTGTGTGTGTCTGAAGACAGAGATATTTCAAGAGCCAAGAGAGAAATATCAGAGCCTCAAAAGAACGAAAGAGAGAGACTTTCAAGATGGTGGAGGAGTAAGACATGGAGATCACCTTCCTCCCCACAAATACATCTACATGTGGAACAACTCCTACAGAACACCTACTGAACACTGGCAGAGACCTGAGACTTCCCAAAAGGCAAGAAACTCCCCATGTACCTGGCCGTGTGGCTGACAGGGTCTTCGTGCTCTGTCCGGGTATCAGGCCTGTGTCTCTAAGTTGGGAGAGCCGAGTTCAGGACGTTGGTCCACCAGAGACCTCCCGGCTCCACGTAATATCATAAGGCAAAAGCTCTCCCAGAGATCTCCATCTCAACGCTAAGACCCAGCTCCACTCAATGATCAGCAACCTACAGTGCTGGACACCCTCCACCAAACAACTAGCAAGACAGGAACACACCCATTAGCAGAGAGGCTGCCTAAAATCGTAATAAATTCAGAGACACCCCAAAACACAATACCGAACACAGTCCTGCCCACCAGAAACACAAGGTCCAGCCCCATCCACCAGAACACAGGCACCAGTACCCTCCACCAGGAAGCCTACACAACCCACTGAACCAACCTTAGCCACTGGGGGCAGACACCAAAAACAATGGGAACTACGAACCTGCAGCCTGCGAAAAGGAGACCCCAAGCACAGTAAGTTAAGCAAAATGACAAGAGAGAGAAACACACAGCAGAAGAAGGAGCAAGGTAAAAACCCACCAGACCAAACAAATGAACAGGAAATAGGCAGTCTACCTGAAGAAGGAGTCAGAGTAATCATAATAAAGACGATCCAAAATCATGGAAATAGAATGGAGAAAATAAAAGAAACGTTTAACAAGGACCTAGAAGAACTACAGAGCAAACAAACAATGATGAACAACACAATAAATGACATTAAAAATTCTCTAGAAGGAGTCAATAGCAGAATAACTGAGGCAGAAGAACAGATAAGTGATCTGGAACATAAAATAGTGGAAATAACTACTGCAGAGCAGAATAAAGAAAAAAGAATGAAAAGAATTGAGGACAGTCTTACAGACCTCTGGGACAACATTAAATGCACCAACATTTGAATTATAGGGGTCCCAGAAGAAGAAGAGAAAAAGAAAGGGACTGAGAAAATATTTGAAGAGATTATAGTTGAAAACTTCCCTAATATGGGAAAGGAAAGAGTCAATCAAGTCCAGGAAGCACAGAGAGTCCCATACAGGAAAAATTCAAGGAGAAACATGCCAAGACACATATTAATCAAACTATCAAAAATTAAATACAAAGAAAAAATATTAAAAGCAGCAAGGGAAAAACAACAAATAACATACAAGGGACTCCCCACAAGGTTAAGAGCTGATCTTTCAGCAGAAACTCTGCAAGCCAGAAGGGCGTGGCAGGACATATTTAAAGTGATGAAAGGGAAAAACCTAAAACCAAGATTACTCTACCCAGCAAGGATCTCATTCAGATTCGATAGAAAAATTAAAACCTCTGCAGACAAGAAAAGCTAAAAGAATTCAGCACCACCAACCAGCTTTACAACAAATGCTAAAGGAACTTCTCTAGGCAAGAAACACAAGAGAAGGAAAAGACCTACAATAACAAATCCAAAATAATTTTGAAAATGGTAATAGGAACATACATATCATTAACTACATTAAACATAAATGGATCAAATGCTCCAACCAAAAGACATACACTGGCTGAAGGTATACAAAAACAAGACCCATATATATGCTGTCTACAAGAGACCCACTTCAGACCTAGGGACACATACAGACTGAAAGTGAGGGGATGGAAAAAGATATTCCATGCAAATGGAAAGCAAAGGAAAGCTGGAGTAGCAATTCTCATATCAGACAAAATAGACTTTAAAATAAAGACTATTACAAGAGACAAAGAAGGACACTACATAATGATCAAGGGATCAATCCAAGAAGAAGATATAACAATTGTAAATATTTATGCACCCAACATAGGAGCACCTCAATACACAAGGCAAATGCTAACAGTCATAAAAGGGGAAATCGACAGTAACACAATCATAGTAGGGGACTTTAACACCCCACTTTCACCAATGGACAGATCATCCAAAATGAAAATAAATAAGGAAACACAAGCTTTAAATGATACATTAAACAAGACGGACTTAATTGATATTTATAGGACATTCCATCCAAAAACAACAGAATACACTTTCTTCTCAAGTGCTCATGGAACGTTCTCCAGGATAGATCATATTTTGGGTCACAAATCAAGCCTTGGTAAATTTAAGAAAATTGAAATCGTATCAAGTAACTTTTCTGACCACAAAGCTATGAGACTGGATATCAATTACAGGGATAAAACTGTAAAAAATACAAACACATGGAGGCTAAACAACACACTAATAAATAACCAAGAGATCACTGAAGAAATCCAAGAGGAAATCAAAAATACCTAGAAACACATGACAATGAAAACACGATGACCCAAAACCTATGGGATGCAGCAAAAGCAGTTCTAAGAGGGAAGTTTATAGCAATACAATCCTACCTCAGGAAACAAACATCTCAAATAAACAACCTAACCTTACACCTAAAGCAATTAGAGAAAGAAGAACAAAAAAACTGCAAAGTTAGCAGAAGGAAAGAAATCATAAAGATCAGATCAGAAATAAATAAAGAAAAGAAGGAAACGATAGCAAAGATCAATAAAACTAAAAGCTGGTTCTTTGAGAAGATAAACAAAATTGATAAACCATTAGCCACAGTCATCAAGAAAAAAAGGTAGAAGACTCAAATCAATAGAATTAGAAATGAAAAAGAAGTACCAACTGACATAGCAGAAATACAAAGGATCATGAGAGATTACTACAAGCAACTATATGCCAATGAAATGGACAACCCAGAAGAAATGGACAAATCCTTAGAAAAGCACAACCTTCTGAGACTGAACAAGGAAGAAATAGAAAATATAAACAGACTAATCACTAGCACTGAAATTGAAACTGTGATTATAAATCTTCCAACAAACAAAAACCCAGGACCAGATGCCTTCACAGGCAAATTCTATCAAGCATTTAGAGAAGAGCTAACACCTATCCTTCTCAAACTCTTCCAAAATATAGCAGAGGGAGGAACACTCCCAAACTCATTCTACCAGGCCACCATCACTCTGATACCAAAACCAGACAACGATGTCACAAAGAAAGAAAACTATAGGCCAATATCACTGATCAATATAGATGCAAAAATCCTTAACAAAATACTAGCAAACAGAATCCAAGAGCACATTAAAAGGATCATACACCATGACCAAGTGGGGTTTATCCCAGGAATGCAAGGATTCTTCAATATATGCAAATAAATCAATGTGATAAACCATATTAACAAATTGGAGAAAAACCATATGATCATCTCAATAGATGCAGAAAAAGTTTTTGACAAAATTCAACAGCATTGATGATAAAAACCCTCCAGAAAGTAGGCAAAGAGGGAACTTACCTCAACATAATAAAGGCCATATATGACAAATCCCAGCCAACATCGTTCTCAATGGTGAAAAACTGAAACCATTTCCTCTAACATCAGGAAGAAGAGAAGGTTATCCATTCTCACCACTATTATTTAACGTAGTTTTGGATGTTTTAGCCACAAAAATCAGAGAAGAAAAAGAAATAAAAGGAATCCAAATTGGAAAAGAAGTAAAGCTGTCACTGTTTGCAGATGACATGATACTATACATGGAGAATCCTAAAGATGCTACCAGAAAACTACTAGAGCTAATCAATGAATATGGTAAAGTAGCAGGATACAAAATTAATGCACAGAAGTCTCTTGCATTCCTATACACTAATGATGAAAAATCTGAAAGTGAAATTAAGGAAACACTCCCATTTACCACTGCAACAAAAAGAATAAAATATCTAGGAATAAACCTACCTAAGGAGACAAAAGACCTGTATGCAGAAAACTATAAGACACTGATGAAAGAAATTAAAGATGATACAAACAGATGGAGAGATATACCATATTCTTGGATTGGAAGAATCAACATTGTGAAAATGACTCTACTACCCAAAGCAATCTACAGATTCAATGCAATCCCTATCAAACTACCAATGGCATTTTTCACAGAACTAGAACCAATATTTTCACAATTTGTATGGAAACACAAAAGACCCCGAATAGCCAAAGCAATCTTGAGAAAGAAAAACAGAGCTGGGGGAATCAGGCTCCCAGACTTCAGACTATACTACAAAGCTACAGTAATCAAGACAGTATGGTACTGGCACCAAAACAGAAATATAAATCAATGGAACAGGCTAGAAAGCCCAGAGATAAACCCACACACATATGGTCACCTTATTTTTGATAAAGAAGGCAAGAATATAGAATGGAGAAAAGACCACCTCTTCAATAAGTGGTGCTGGGAAAACTGGACAGCTACATGTAAAAGAATGAAATTAGTACACTCCCTAACACCATACACAAAAATAAACTCAAAATGGATTAAAGACCTAAATGTAAGGCCAGACACTACAAAACTCTTAGAGGAAAACACAGGCAGAACACTCTATGACATAAATCACAGCAAGATCCTTTTTGACCCACCTCCTAGAGAAATGGAAATAAAAACAATAATAAACAAATGGGACCTAATGAAACTTAAAAGCTTTTGCACAGCAAAGGAAACCATAAACAAGACGAAAAGACAACCCTCAGAATGGGAGAAAATATTTGCAAACGAATCGACAGACAAAGGATTAATCTCCAAAATATATAAATAGCTCATGCAGCCCAATATTAAAAAAACAAACAACCCAATCCAAAAATGGGCAGAAGACCTAAATAGACATTTCTCCAAAGAAGACACACAGATGGCCAAGAAGCACATGAAAAGCTGCTCAACATCACTAATTATTAGAGAAATGCAAATCAAAACTACAATGAGGTATCACCTCACACCAGTCACAATGGCCATCATCAATAAATCTACAAACAATAAATGCTGGAGAGGGCATGGAGAAAAGGGAACCCTTTTGCCCTGTTGGTGGGAATGTAAATTGATACAGCCACTATGGAGAACAGTATGGAGGTTCCTTAAAAAACTAAAAATAGAACTACCATATGACCCAGCAATCCTACTACTGGGCACATACCTTGAGAAAACCATAATTCAAAAAGAGTCATGTACCACAATGTTCACTGCAGCTCTATTTACAATAGCCGGGACATGGAAGCACCTAAGTGTCCATCAACAGATGAATGGATAAAGAAGATGTGTCACATATATACAACGGAATATTACTCAGCCATAAAAAGAAACAAAATTGAGTTATTTGTCCTGAGGTGGATGAATCTAGAGTCTGTCATACAGAGTGAAGTAAGTCAAAAAGAGAAAAACAAATACAAATATACATATATATGGAATGTAAAACAAAATAAAATGTTTCTGAAGAACCTAGGGGCAGGACAGGAATAAAGATGCAGACGTAGAGAATGGACTTGAGGATACAGGGAGGGGGAAGGGTAAGCTGGGATGAAGTGAGAGAGTGGCATGGACATACATACACTACCAAATGTAAAATAGATAGCTAATGGAACACAGCCACATAGCAGAGGGAGATCAGCTCGGTGCTTTGTGTCCACCTAGAGTGGTGGGTCAGGGAGGATGGGAGGGAGACACAAGAGGGAGGAGATATGGGGATATATGTATATGTATAGCTGATTCACTGTTATACAGAAGAAACTAACACAATATTGTAAAGCAATTATACTCCAATAAGGATGTTAAAAAAAAATGGAAGAGAAACTGATGAAGAAGGAAGAGGCAGATGGGAATGGGAACTAGGGTTCTGATAACTAGTGATAACTCAGAGCATAAAGATGCAGCCTAAGGAGGCAGCATTTTCCTTTATTTGTTTTATTTGGGAAAGCATTCATTGTAAAACCTCACATGTGACCCTGATTTCCCCCAAAGAGAGTCAATTTTTCAGATTCATTTAGTAAGATTTATTGAAGGTCAATCTTGTCTCAATGCTGTGCTAGGCACACAGAGGTTATGGTGGGAAATCAAATAAGGTCCCTCCCCACAAGGAACTCACTGCTTTAGTGGTGGGGTGTGAAACCGAGTCCCCCTAAAACTGAGTTCCTCTGCTCAGTTTATGATTAACCTCTCTATCCCAAACTTTACTCCCTTTCTTTTCCTGAACATGTTCCCCTCCAGTTGAGGAGTATCAAAGAAACCATATGCATGCCCCTGTGTCCCTGTTCTTTGAAGGAAAAGACTTTTGCTTTAGTTTCCCAGGCCTCTCTTGAGTCTCAAAAGGCTGGCTCAAGAGATAATGATTAGGAACGTGAAGATGTAGAAACAAAGAATAGCTGTCGGGCCAGGAAAGTGGTACAATTTAGACTATGAATCCACCACACAGCAGAAACACTGAACTCCCAGTTCCCTGAAAGAGATAGATAAAGGCCTGACACACATTTCTGAGTTGTTTTTACAGGAAGCAGACCCCCTCCAGATGAAAACTGCTGACTGCAAGAACATAGACCCTAGACTGGTTGAAACCAGAAGTTTGATGATGCTTGAAACTTCACCTTGATGCCAACCAATCCAAGAATTGTGCATGAGCTGATCTCGCACCCTGCAGCCCCCTCCCTCACACTGCCTTTTAAAACTCCTTCCCTGAAAGCCATCTTAGTGTTTGGGTCTTTTGAGCATAAGCTGCCCATTCCCTTGCTTGGCACCCTGCAATAAATGCTGCACTTTCCTTCACCACAAGCCGGTGTCAGTAGATTGGCTTTACTGCGCACAGGGGAGGGGACCCAAGTTTGGTCCAGTAACAGGTGGAGGCAGAGTGTGCACACGGACATTTCTAATTTCAAGGCAATCTGTGATGAATTTAGCATTGATTTATAGCTTGCAATGAGTATAGAAAAGCCCTATATACCTTTCTATCTCTGCGTCCACCTACTCAAATAGAAATGCAAATCACAATCTCGTACATGTTGACCACTGGATGGCTAGATTAGTTATTAATCTAGCCAGGGTACTGGAATTAATTAACCTTAGCAATGAACTGCATTTTGACCTTGGTCTAATCAGGCCAATTTTCCACTCTGGAAAACATGATTAATTATCTGGTTCATTCAGGGAAGGAACCCTAACAGAACAAAGCATACAAACACACACCAGAATTTTTACCTTGATTATTAGGATTATAATGCATTTTTTGATAGTGTGTCTTTTCTCTGATAAGAAAATGCACGGTAAAATAAAGACAACAGTTTAGATCTATAAATAGTTAAGGAAAGAGAAGTGGAAAATTTGGGCTACGTTGTCAGGAAAGCTGCAATTTGTTTTACTATAATATCAACTGTGTTCTTTTCATTCACTTTATTTCATTGTATTTTACACCAGCTACCCTTTATGTGAGATGCAAGATAATTTTGTGCTATTAATATCCTATTATATCTAACAGAGAAGAATATTATAAACTCTTCTAAAATACTTCAAAATTCTGCCATTTATGGAGAATGCATAAATTTATTTTTTAAAAAAATTATTTATTTATTTTATTTTTGGCTGCATTGGGTCTTCATTTCTGTGCACGGGCTTTCTCTAGTTGTGGCAAGTGGGGGCTACTCTTCGTTGCGGTGTGCGGGCTTCTCACTGCGGTGGCTTTTCTTGTTGCAGAGCACAGGCTCTAGGCACACGGGCTTCAGTAGTTGTGGCACGTGGGCTCAGTAGTTGTGGCTCACAGGCTCTAGAGTGCAGGCTCAGTAGTTGTGGCGCACGGGCCTAGCTGCTCCACGGCATGTGCGATCTTCCGGGACCAGGGCTTGAACCTGTGTCCCCTGCATTGGCAGGCAGATTCTTAACCATTGCACCACCAGGGAAGCCCCCATAAATTTTTATTGTATACATTTAAATAGCACCCTTAGATTTTTTTTTTTAAACTTCAATGTGAAAACACAATGATGTTATCTAGATGTACATCAACTGAGAGAGATCACAATGAAATATCTTAAAATAAAGGCTAGGTAGGACAAGATGCTAGTTAACATAGCATATATGTTGTTACCAATGACCTATGTCAATATTCAAAGATAAATTCATACAACTTCCAAGATTTTCAAGACAAAGAGTTAACATATGAACAGATATTGAAGGGGGCAAACAGAGTCTCATCCTTTGTATTCAATACGTTCGTACAATCCAGGTTTCAGCTGACTTCACTGCTGTGCTTTTATTGAATTAACTTAGCAAATGAACCTTAAAAGTAAATACTCTCGGAAGCAAAGCCACCACTCTGATATTTCAGTCAGGGAATTTCTGGTTCTGTGTGGCAAGTAAAAGGGACATTTCCCTGCCCCGCCTCTTCATTTAAACAGACTGGCTCATTTACTGGCCAAAAGTGAGGAGGATCAACTCTAATCTGGAGCATCCTCTCTCTGCCAAGGATGTTTGCAGATATTAAAGACACAAATAAAGGCTTGGTGTGTCCTTAAAACAAGCACTAATGCAGTTTCCACAGCAAAGGTAAAACATCACATCACTGGCACGGCAGCTTCTCTTCAGGTCAGTGTAGCTTTTCCTCACCAAAAGTGTGAGTAGGAATAGGTTTTGGAAGGGGGAGGGACATTGGGAATTCACTGGAACGTGTCAAGGTTTACACCAAAGAAGGAAAGACACAAAGGAGTAAGCATGGAGCAATTTTAGAACACGTTGCTTCCCACAAATTCAGTACCTCTTATCAACTGATGTTAAATTAGTTGCCCTCTCTTTCTCTTTACTTTTCTTATTATATTTTATCCATATTCACAAACTATTTAAATAATATTTTGAATGCTTAGGAGAGACATGTGCATGGCATACACAAACACAGCTCTAGACACATTCATGTTTATTTGGCTAAGCGTTAATAAATATATCATAGCTTAGTACATACAATGACCGAGTCTGTGGCTGTACCTTGCATCTATCATCGTAGGCATTGGTTTTTGAGAAAAGTACAAAATGCTTAAGCGTAGATAACATCTATCTGATTCCTCCAAAGGGTTGGGTTAAAGAATTAGATTAATATCGATTTTTTATATTAATAGACTTTATAGATAGAACAGTTTAAGGTTCGCAGAAAAATTCAACAGAAAGTATAGAAAGTCCCCATATACCCTTCTCACCCTCTACGGTTTCCCCTATTATTAACCTCTTGTATTAGTATGGTCCATTCATTTGTTACAGTTGATGAACCAATATTGACTTATTATTATTAATGAAAGCCCATAGTTTGCATTAGGGTTCACTCTTTGTGTTGTACAGTCTATGGGTTTTGACAAGTGTCTAATGGCATGCATCCACCATTACAGTATCATGCAGAATAGTTTCACTGCCCTAAATATTGTCTGTGCTCTGTATTACTCATTCTTCCCTCACTCCTCAGGAATCCCTGTCAACCACTGATCTTTTTTTACTGTCTCCACAGTTTTGCCTTTTCGAGAACATCATATACAGTTGACCCTTGGACAACACAGGTTTGAACCGCATGGGTCCACTTACACACAGATTTTTTTCAGTCGTAAATACTACAGTACTACACAATCCACCATTGGCTGAATCCATGGATATGGAACTGCAGATATAGAGGGAGGAACTGTATATATGGAGGACCAACTATGTTATACACAGATTTTTGACTTCATAGAGGGTCAACCCTAACCCCTGCTTTCTTCAAGAGCCAACTATAATTGGAATTATACAGTATGTAGCCTTTTCAGACTGGCTTCTTTGACTTAGTAATATGTATTTAATGTTCCTCCATATCTTTAAAAGAAAATTTTTTTAAATTTAATTAATTGATTTATTTATTTTTGGCTGTGTTCGGTCTTCACTGCTGTGCGCGGGCTTTCTTTAGTTGTGGTGAGTGGGGGCTACTCTTCGTTGTGATGCAAGTGGCCTCTCTTGCTGTGGAGCACAGGCTCCAGGTGTGCAGGCTTCAGTAGTTGTGGCACGCAGGCTCAGTAGTTGTGGCTCACAGGCTCTGGAGCGCATGCTCAGTAGTTGTGGCTCATGGGCTTAGTTGCTCCGCAGCATGTGGGATATTCCCGGACCAGGGCTCCAACCTGTGTCCCCTGCACTGGCAGGCGGATTCTTAACCACTGTGCCACCAGGCAAGCCCTGTTCCTCCATGTCTTTTCATGGCTTAATAGCTCATATATTTTTAGTACTGAATATTATTTTATTGTCTGGATATACTACCATTTATTTATCCATTCACTACTGAAGGACATCTTGATTGCTTCCAAGTTTTGGCAATTATTAACAAAGCTGCTGTAAATATCTGTGGTAGGTTTTTGTGTGGACATTAGTTTTCTACTCATTTGGGTAAATACCAGGGAGCACAACTGCTGGATCGTATGCTAAAAATGTTTATTTTTATAAAAAACTGCCCAATTGTCTTTCAAAGTGGCTGTACCACTTTGCATTCCCACTAGCAATGGATAATTGTTTATGTTGTTCCATATCCTTGCCAGCGTTTGGTGTTGTTAGTGCTTTGGATTTTGGGCATTTTAAGATGTAGTGGTAACTGTTGTTTTAATTTGCATTTCCCTAAGGGATGATGTAAGACATGGAGCATCTTTTTTAAGGTTATTTGCCATCTGCATATCTTCTTTCATGAAGTATCTGTTCAAGTCTTTTCCTCATTTTTTAATCAGATTGTGTGTGTGTGTGTGTGTGTGTGTGTGTGTGTGTGTGTGTTTTCCTACTGTTGGATTTTAAGAGCTCTTTGGATATTTTGGATAGCAGTTCTTTAGGTATGTCTTTTGCAAATATTTTCTTCCGGTCTGTGGCTTTTCTTCTGTTTCTCTTGACAGTGTCTTCCACAGAGCAGAAGTTTTTCATTTTAGTAAATCCCAACTTAAAATTTTCTTTCATAGATGGTGCTTTTGGTACTGTATCTAAAAATTCACCATCAAACCCAAGGTCACCTAGCTTATTCTCTTGCTATCTTCTCGAAGTTTTATAGATTTGTGATTTACATTTTTGTCTATGATCCATTTTGATTTAATCTTTGTGAAAAGTGTAAGGTCTGTATAAATTATTTTTGTGTATGAATGTCCAATTGTTCAAACAGCATTTGTTGAAAAGTCAGTCCTTTCTCCATTGAATTGCCTTTTCTCCCTTGTAAAACATCAGTTGATTATAAATGTATGAGTCTATTTCTGGACTCTCTATTCCACTGTTGTATTATTTCTATTCTTTCACCACTACTATGCCATCTTACTAACTGTAGCTTTATATTAAGTCTTGAAGTCAAGTAGTATTAGTTGTCAGTTCTCTGGGTTTTTTTGTTTTTGTTTTTGTTTTTGTTTTTTTGCGGCATGTCAGCTGACAGTTTTATTGCATGAGGGAAGGGGATAGATCGCTCAGGAGCTCTTGGTGGGGCGGGTCCACTTCCTCTTCACCATCACAGGCTTCTGGCTGCGCAGGATGGCGGCTGGCTCTGTGGAGGGCGGCTGGCTCTGTCAAGGGCGGCCATGCGCAAATCTGGGCGGTACTTGTTCTTTCGGATCATGTGTCGGTTGCTGCTGAGGGTGGCCTGGGCATTCTTGTTGATGGTGGTCCGCACATAGGAAGTGGCTGGCTTTCCCTGGCCGGATCTCCGCTTCCTGGCCACCACGACTCCTTTGCCGTCCGCCGCCGTCTCCACGCCCACAGTCTTGCGGTGAATGAGCCGGTTGTAGCGGAAGGAGTTGCAAGCCTTGAGGTTATTGGGTTCGGTGCTGTACGTCTGCTTGTTCCTCTTAATCACGTAACTGCAGCAGGTCCTCATGACCATCCACTGCAGATGCGCGGACATAGCGGCAGCTCCTCTCCTGGCGGCAGCCAGAGACGGAAAGGCCTCTGGCTTTGTTCTTTTTCTTTAGTATTATATTGGCTATTCTTGGCCTTTTGCCATTCCACATATACTTCAGAATCAGTTGGTTGACAGTGCCAAAATACTTGCTGGGAATTTTTTTCAGATTCTGTTAAACCTACTGATTAAATTAGGAAGGATTGACACCTGAATCATAGTGACTCTTCCTATCCATGGACATGGAATATCCACCTATTTAGATCTTTGATTTCTTTCATCAGAGTTTGTAGTTTTCCTCATACAGATCCTGTACATATTTTTTAGATTTACATCTAAGTATTTTAATTTTTGGTGCTAACAATATAAATGTTACTGTGTTTTTAGTTTCAAATTCCAATGTTTCATTGCTGGTATATAAGAAAAATTGACTTTTATATATTAATTTTGTGCCCTGTAACCTTGATATAATTGCATATTAGTTCCACTAGTGTTTTTGTCAATTCTTTTTCTACATAGACAATCATGTCATCTGTGAACAAACAGCTTTATTTCATCTTCCTCAAGCTGTACACATTTTATTTCCTTTTTAGTCTTATCGCATTAGCTAGGACTTCCAGTACAGTGTTGAATGGGAGTGGTGATATGGGACATCGTTGCCTTGTTCTTGATCTTAGAGGGAAAAGCTTCTAGTTTCTCGCCATTAAGTATAATGTTAGTTGTAGGATGTTCGTAGATGTTCTTTATCAAGTTGAAGAATTTCACTATATTCCTAGCTTTCTTTGACCTAGGACACCTTCCTTACTTTTCTCCATTGTCTTAGTATATTTCTTGTGTTCTACTTCACAGAGCAAAGAGAAACCATCATACATATTGGAATTCTATCTAGTACCCTCTAACAAACCTACAAATATATTTAGTGGAGCTCTTATCCCTTCTTTAAAACATTTCATTAGTGAGGGAGAAGGTCTTCCTATCTAGGACCAGGGCTACCCTTCCTAAATTGGATTCTATTTCTTGGAAACCTCAAAATATCAACCAGACCCTATTCTCCCAATACGGTCAATAATTCTCTTACATCTAGATTCACCCCCATCATAGTTAAACATCATTAATTATCTCCCTTAAAAAAAATCTCTCAACTCACAGGGCCTCTCATTTCCCATTCTCCTCATTTACAATGAAAATAATGAGAAAAAAAATCTCTCTCTACCTATGAGACCTTAACCATATTAGATTGTATATCTAATTAAAATATCCCCTCCCCATTGCTACCTCCATTCACATTAGGTCTGGCCATGTGACTTTCTTTAGTTAATGAAATTATATGTGAGAGTGATACGTGCCACTTCTAAGAAGAAGCTTTTAGAGTAATTGCATGGTCCTGCCACTTTTTTTTTTTTTTAATCACTATGAGACCAATAATGTCCCAGATAATGGCTCTCACTTCATTCTGGTTCTGAATGATTCAGGACGTCAGAAGGGCTGATGTTAATCCACAATGGATACTGGCTGAGCACCAAATCAACCTTTGCAATCATATGCCCATTGAAATTTCAAAGTTGTTCTTTATTGCCTCATACTATAGTCTACATTGACTTGTACATGACTTCTTGCCTCCATTTTCTCTCTCTCCATTACCCTTGACCCACTTAAGTCTGATTTCAGGGCTATCTCATTTAAAGATTGTATTGCAATCTGCAAACATAGACTCTTCCTGACTTCTCCCTAGTCCCTTTTTGCTTCCTCTCAGTCCTCAGTCCCCATTTCCTTGGCCATTGAATACTAGAATTTCTCAAGATCTATCCTAAGACTTCATCCCTTCTCACTCTACATTATAATCTTAAAAAGTCTCAACAGATCTATGATACTATTTTCTTCCTTTATCTATCTGATGTCCAAACTTAAATGTTCAATCCAAATTTCTCTGAGTTTCTGAGTTTATATATATATAGAATATATATATTGTCTACTTTGTACCTCCACTTAAATACTTTCAAGATGCATCACATTCAACATATCTAAAACCAGGTTTGTTTCTAGCGTTTATTTCATTTTCTCTCATTTCCTCACAAGCTTCATAAGACAGAGCCCACGTCTGTTTTTGACTCTTACAGTACCTTTGAGAAGGTGCAAAAATTCCAAGCGTGATAAATTTCAAAAATAACAATTATACATATCAGGGTGAAACTGAAGATAAAGATACAATGTTTAAAGTGAAAAGAAAAGGTATTTTTCATTCGAGGATTGACTATAGTCAGACAGCTGACTTCTTAGAACTGACAGAGAAAGCCAGAAGTTAGTGGAACAGTATATTTAAGAGGCTGCAAGAACACACTCTCAATCTAGAATTGTATATTCAATGAAAAGATCTTTCAAGAATGAAACAGAATTAGAGACTTTTTCACCTAAATTAAAAACTGAAGAGCATGTAGTACCAGTGGCTCCTCTCTAAAGAGAATCCCAAAAGATATACTTTAGGCAGAAGAAAAATGATACCAGATGGAAATCTGAGATGCAAGAATAATGCAGGACAGAAGAGTGGCCAATATGTGGGTAAATCTATACAAACATTTACTGAATAAAACCATAATGTGTAATTCTGAAACACAGAAGGAAAATGAAAGGACATAATTCAAGATTGGAGCGACAAAGAATATCAAGGGAATAATACATATTCAGGATACTGTTACCATTTTCTTTTAAAACTGTGTGTAAGTTATGTATTTAGTGTACTATTTTTCTTTATACCCTACAGATGTTTTATAAATATTGCTTTAACTAATATTTAATAAAAATATAAAAATGCATTTTCTTATCTCCAGCTGAGTATGAAACATGTTTATGGAGAAGTAAAATCTATAATTCATTAGAAAGTAAGACCAGCCTAGTTCACTATTCTTCATATTTCCTAAATTATAGAAGTATTCCAAGAACTGATCCATGTTTTGAAACCCTTTAGTTTAGTGGCTTAGTCTATAATTCTGCACCAAAATAGTTGCAGCCTTCTATGTAGTCCTCTGAGGTATTAGTGGGTGCTTCTGACATCTGGACAAGATGGGCTAAGTGCAAAAAACCACAGTACTATATTTTTTTGTTTTAAAGGAAATGATTGGGCTTCGCTGGTGGCACAGTGGTTAAGAATCCGCCTGCCAATGCAGGGGACACGGGTTCAAGCCCTGGTCCGGGAAGATCCCACATGCTGCAGAGCAACTAAGCCCGTGCGCCACAACTACTGAGCTTCCACTCTAGAGCCCGTGAGCCACAACTACTGAAACCCACACGCCACAACTACTGAAGCCCACGTGCCCAGAGCCCGTGCTCCACAACAAGAGAAGCCACCGCAATGAGAAGCCCTTGCAACACAACGAAGAGTAGCCCCTGCTCGCCACAACTAGAGAAAGCCCACACGTAGCAACGAAGACCCAATGCAGCCAAAAATAAATAAATGAATTTATAATAAGTAAATAAATAATAAAGGAAATGATCTAGTTGATATAGTTGGAAAAATGTGATTAGTGAGGTCATCTGGAATTTCATTATCTATAATGATCTTAATAAATCTCAAGATTATGTAACAACAGCTGAAGGTCACTTGCTATGTAAAGGCATTACTGTAGTTCTAAAAGCTACTTTGAATTATTACATTACTGTGCCAGAAATGCAAATCTTCTTGAAGCTGTAGTGGTAAAATACTAACTTTTTCCGGCATCCTGCTCTGTAACACAAAACATCACCCTTCACAGCTTCTACAGAGGAGAGAATTAGTCTTAAGAGAGTCATCACGGCAGATGCTCATAGATCCTGCCATATGAGGGAAAATTTCTACCACAAAGTGCCTAATCATTTTAACTAAGGTTTTAGCTGTAATCTCATAACATCTTTATAAAATCAGTCAGATAACAGCTTCAATCATTTCAGTACAACTTGGGAAGTTTTAGCTAGGGAAGTAGCAAAAGCACAATATACTGTTGAGAACTACAGAACAGCCAGGTGAAATCTGTCCATGGTCCTGAAGAGGCCACCCACTGGGGTTTGTTTATTGTATGGTCAACAGATACATAAATTAATTTCAAGATTATCAGTTACTTTTTATTACTTATTTATTGTCTGATATTACCTTTGAGAAGAAACGTGCCACATTCAGGGATATTGTAATTATTTCAATTTATATTACTATTTGAATAAAATTTCAAGCAACTACTAATTTTTCCTTATATTTAAGTGCATTTTAAGTATGACCTAAGAAGATCAGAAGGCCTGCTACCAAAAATGCATTTTCATATGGAGGTATGCTGGTTTTTCTCCATTATTTCCTTTCCAAGATCTCCATACTTCTCTGCTCTGCTTTGCAGATCTGGGTGGCTGATCTCTAGGACATATTGTTACACTAGCTTCTGAATGGAAAATGCCTGTAAGAAGCATCTGCAGGACAGCAGATCAGCAGGTAGGGTGGGAGAGATTGAGATATTTCCTCGCTGCATATTCACTGCTGTGGCAAAGTTTTTCAGGAATAATTATAACTTTTGAAGACTAGCACATCTACCAAATGATCTCGTTTAGGGCTCTAGCTCTCTTGGGCTCATCCCCTTGTTTCTTAGTTTTTAATAGATATAACTTCTTCCTACCGTTGCTATTCTCTGGTGCTTCAACATCTTTTGTTTGTTTTCTTAGTCCTGCCAACCACTCTGTAAGTCGACCCTTCCTTAAAAAACTTTCTTCATTTAAACCATCTGAGTGCAACTTACTTCCTGCCAGGTCTGTGAGTGATACAGAAAGTGTTTGAACCATAACTAATATATTCAATTGAGAAGACAGAATAGTAGAACATTACTACTCTTAACATTAAAAGCCCATAAAATATACAAGTCAGAAGGGAACGGGCTATAAGCACTGTGAATGCAAATACATGGCTACTTTTCTATGTAACTGAAGATTGACTCATGCATCCATTATTAATAGTAGGTATCAATAAATATTTTTTTTAAATATTTGGAGTTTACTATGGAGTTAGCTCAAAATTTTAGAATACAGTATTACTAAAATCAAGGATTCCTTTAGTCATACTTAGGCTTCTTAATTTTACTCATTAGTTTCAGAAAGAGAAAAAAATTGGGCATAAAACACAAAGACTACCCCCAGAATTCCTGCCACCAACACATAAATAGATGCCATTGGTCAAGAATGCAACATTAGTTACAGAAAAAATTTATCTGATCTCTTGCTCTATTGATAGGTCATCAACATTTTTGAAAATTCTTCATACTTGAAAGCAGCTCAGTTTAAGGTTATATGCAGTTTAAGGTGTTCATACTTAATAGGAGATGTAAATATACTAATTGATGGGCCAGGGCATATAGAAGAGAGAAATTGTAACAGGTTAGACTTGTCTTCTCAGTAATGATCTTGCTGCAAGAAATCAGCACCCTGAAGGCGTTCCTTTATATGAATGAAGGCCTAAAGACTATAACAGTGCAACAGAATTAAGAGGACAAGGTTGCTGTAATGGCCAATTTTGCAGAAATAAGTGTAAGAGCCTGGAATTCACCATCAACTTTAAAAGTCAGTGTACCACAATGTTCATTGCAGCTCTATTTACAATAGCCAGGACATGGAAGCAACCTAAGTGTCCATCGACAGATGAATGGATAAAGAAGATACAGCACATATATACAATGGAATATTACTCAGCCATAAAAAGAAATGAAATTGAGTTATTTGCAGTGAGGTGGATGGACCTAGAGTCTGTCATACAGAGTGAAGTAAGTCAGAAAGAGAAAAACAAATACCATATGCTAACACATATATATGGAATCTAAAAAAAACAAAAAAATGGTTCTGAAGAACCTAGGGGCAGGATAGGAATAAAGACACAGATGTAGAAAATGGACTTGAGGACACGGGGAGGGGGAAGGGTAAGCTGGGAAGAAGTGAGAGAGTGGCATGGACATATATACACTACCAAATGTAAAATAGATAGCTAGTGGGAAGCAGCCGCATAGCACAGGGAGATCAGCTCGGTGCTTTGTGACCATCTAGAGGGGTGGGATAGGGAGGGTGGGAGGGAGACGCAAGAGGGAGGGGATATGGGGATATATGTATACATATAGCTGATTCATTTTGTTATACAGCAGAAACTAACACACCATTGTAAAGCAATTATCCTCCAACAAAGGTGTTAAAAAAATAAAAGTCCGATATTTCGAGTAGGAAAACAATGTGCTAACATAACAAATGTGAGAAATTTTGCAATTTCTGGTTTTTGGAGTTCAAGAGAGTTACTCAGTGCAAGGGGAAGGTCAAGGATAAATTCCTGATATAGCTCATTGAAAAAAACACATAACAGCCAATAAATGTGAAATAGTCACCAAAAAAGTGACATTAACCGTACCTGATGACGTGTGAAACTATTATGAGTTTTCTTTGGAGGCTGAGTCTTCGGTAGATCTAAAGTCTCAGCTTTAGCCAAGTTTTACTCTTCAAAAAATAGGAATGCATGCTATTCACAGTAATGTGGAAAAAACAGAAGTAGTTTCAAATAGGGGCAAATATTTAATTATCATTCAGCTTGGTAGATCATGGCCACCATTGGCTTACTCTTACAACTATCTGGAATATAAGCAGATGTTTCATTAATCATTCAGCTCCAAATGTGGTAGCAACTGATATTGTTGATCATCTGATGTAAGTTCTAAAGCATTCTAAGTAGCATTAAATGGCTACAACAGTTGTTTATAATATGTGGTCTCATCTCCTTGGTCAGAATGGCATTTGATGAAATTATACATTACAGTGTAAGTAACTGTATTGATCATCAATTAATGCATAACCAAATACTCCAAAGATTAATAGCCTAAAGCAATAATTATTATCAATTTTTGATGCAAGGTCACTCGTGAGATTATAAAGACAGATGTTGACTGGACTCTGGCCACCTGAAGGCCTAACTGAGGCTAGAAGACCATTTACTAGGTGGTTCACACACATGCTAGTAGGCTGGTGCTGCCTGTTAGCCAGAGGTCTTATTCCTTTCTACATGGGATTTCCCACAGGTCTGTAAAGAGTCCTCACAGCATAGAGGCCAACTTGCTCCCATAGCAAGTGACCCAGCAGGCCAAGGTGAAAGTCACAGCAGCCTTTGAGGACGCAGGCTCAGAAAGCACAAACCACCCTTTTGCAGTATTGTGGTACACAGGTCAGTCCTGATTCAGTGTGAAAGGGATGTATACAAGTGTGGGAATATAGAAGATAAGGATTATCTCCATTTTTGGTGGAGATAGAGAACTGCATAGGAAATAGATAACACCATAGGACATCTGGGAAAATATTTCTACTCTTTTTGACTACTCGTAGCCTGTCACGGTTTCTTTATTCCTATTCTTATTTTATTTTTTATGAGTAAACAGAGTCCACATAAATTATATCTTCCTCCTGTCACGACTCCACTAAAATTTTTAAAAATGCTTTGATAAGCATGGTTTCAAAGCCTACGTATCTCAGCTTTCACTCCTGATTCTATTTGAGAAGAATTCAACGTATCTATAAACAATTACACCAAAAAACTCTTCTCCAAACCCAAGATATGTAAAGTTTTTTGTTTTGCTTTGTTTTTTTTGTTTGTTTGTTTGTTTCTTGGATGGAAGGTCAACTAGACATAACTAGACTGGTCCCAAATGAATACTAACTACCGTACCAAGAATATCTCGACCAAGTACTGGAGAGGTTTCCAGAGAGCAGATTCTTCAGACTGCAAATTATATTAGCAGCACTAAAATTCAATTTTAATTAGCCATGACACTTACATATACTTTAGAACTGATGAAGTGCTCTTCAGACTAACAATTCTTAATAAGATCTGCTTACATTTAATTTCTATTTCCATTTGACAGTAACCAAGGAAAACTTGGGATTCAACCCAACGTTAATGCCTCCCAATACAAGGGCTCTAAGTTTTCAGTCCGCTCTTACTTATTCACCCAGCCAATTTAATTTCCAAATCACAAACTTGTCCACCCTTCCTTCTGAGAACAATAATTTCCTTTGGAAGATTTCTTTAGGTTTTTAACTTTGATTGAAAGACTATATCAAATGGAAAACATTTTATATAATCCAGTCCTTCTGTTTTATAAATTATCAAAACAGTCGCCCTTCTTTGAATCATATTTTAACAATATGTTTCAAAATATTCAATATATATTCCTTTAGAAGAATTACAATAAGTGAATGAATTTAGGGCTGCTCTTATAACTAGTAATTACACCCCTTTCTCCTCATGGCAATTTGAATACATCTTGACATTCTTTGTCTCCTTTCTTATTGATTCATAAAAATGAATCTAAAAGAAGAGTTAGGATGTTTACTGCAGAAGGAACAGAAAAGCAAGTGGATCCTAGAACTTATTCTTTAAACTTTTTTTTTGTTTGTTTTGGATCGAAAAAGAAAATTTCAGAGCCTATTTTACCTCATTTGCTGACAGTAACCTGACTTCTGCACAGGTCAGAGCTGTTCCCTTCACTGAGCTCACCCAGGACATTTTTGTCCTTCTCTTCTAAGACTTATCCTAATCAAGCCTATTTTCCAGCTCACTGGAAGAACATCTTCTGCGACTTGATGAAGCGCTCCTTGAAACCAGAGGGCACAGCACATTCATCTTGTGCTCTCATGGTGTCCAAAACACAGTGGACACCCCATTAAGTATGTGTTCAATGGAATTTTAAAAATATCTTTTCTTTTAAAAATTCAAAATCACACATATTTAATGAAGAAAAATAATGAAGCACCATTAGAAAAAAAAAAGAAAAAAAATTATAAGGTGGCTAATATTGTTATCCCCTTTTACAGATGTGGAAATTGAGGCTTAGAGATGTTATGTGGCCCAAGGATGTGGCTCCAGTGTCAGTTTCTCATCCACCGTGTATACTGTAAAGGGTTTTAAGTGCCGCTTGTCAATGGATATTAATGAACCATCTGAGGTTGGAAATCATGAATGTGTGACAGCCAATTAGGAAAGCTATTGTATTTCTCATGCATTTATTGACTCATGAATCATATATTTAATATCTCCCTGACAAATATTAGGAAATGCATATGTTAGACACTCTCTAGCTGTTTAAAAACAGAAGCGGTAGGAAAAATGTGGTTGGATTTAAGATTAGGATCAGGACAGGACGAGTCCAATGACTATGGGGTAAAGGAATTGAGGGTGTTGCAAATCTTAATGAAATGATGACTGGTCAGGGAGGAAATGAAATTACCCAGGAGAGACAGAGTCCAGAAAAGTAAGAATCTGAGTGACGGGGGGACGGGGGGACGGGGCGGGGCAGGGGGAGGGCAGCCTCAAATTTTAAAAAGGAGAGGATTAATATAAGAATGGGTTTACTGTCAATCAAACATTTCACACATGGAGAGGTTTGGGTAACAGCAAAGTTCAAGATGCGCCAATATGGGGAAATTGCTAAAATAAGGCGGGAATAAAGGAAAAGTAACTGTGACACTATCACCTGTGCTAGTCACCCATTAGGGGAGGAAATGAGTCTGGTGCATTTCCCCCCACCCCCAAATGTGAGGAAGTGACCTGGAGGCCAGGGGTGACATCATGACACCAGCATGAGATTAATAATCACGTGAACCACATGAAAATTGTTCATGTTTGTAGGTGAAATAGCAGTTATTCTAGTTCTGGTGCTATAAGCCATAAAACTATCTAAGCCTTTTTTGAACCGGCTATTTTATTCCTAGCATTATTTGGAATAATGTGTTAAATAAAAGTGGGTTTTTTTGCTTGTTTTTGCCTGTATTGTCCAAAGTAACACTTTTTCTTATTCATCTGAAAATATAACCTATTTTCAGTATTTTGGTAAACAGAGGACAAATCCAAGTTCAGTCTCTCGGCATGGTTTTCTGTTTTGTATGTGCCCATAATACTTTGTCCCTGTCTTCCACTTCCCAGAACAGAATATATGATGTTCCCTGTTGAGTGTCATGGTTAAGAGCATGGATTTTAGGACCAGATTTCCTGGGTTCAAATTTTGCTTCAGCCACTTACTAGCTGTCTAACTTGGGTGAGTCACTTAAATTCTCTGATCCTTGGTAACCTTATCTGTAAAATGGGCATGAAATAATATTACCTGCCCAAGAAGATTTTGTGAGGATTCGATCTGTAAATACACGCAGAGGAACTCCCACTTGGACTGGAGTAAGAGCTGAAGCAGTGCTGGATATTCTTATTTTAATTATTTTCAATAGAATCTATTTTTAATAATATTTATTTTTAATATTATTTTTAATAGAAGTGCCATGATCCCTCTGGTCATTCTCTGGGTGGGTCTTCATCAAGTCCAACAGGTCTCTTGGAGGGACGACAGTGTGCAAACCACACATAATATTTATGATGGTGAAGCTTGGAATGTTATAAGAACACTGAAATATTTTCACCTCTGTTTTCATATATCTTCCTAATAAGGCTCAGGAAATCTGTTGGCTCATATGCTACAGTGGTACACTGAGCTAACGTTTTCAAAGACCAGTCAAAAATGATTCTCTGATTCCCAAGCTGCATTTTATAGCTCAGATCCCCTAAGGTTTATAAATAAATTGTGGCATGTTTCTCCCCCTAAATGAATTATCTTAACACTTTAATGTAATGCTGTTTATTTCCCTATTTTCATTGATATTTATCCTCGAGGAGATGAGATTTACTACATAAAAGTAAATAATACTATCTACACAGTTGTCTGGTCTAGCTGATTTAAAACCTATAAGACTTAACATCCCTACTGATTTTTAGAATGCTGAATAACAACTGTTTACATTTAACTCTTTTATTCTTTCCCCCTCATTTTTATTTAGCAACTATTTATTGAGAAATTCCAAGAAATGTGCTTGGTGGCATACTTGAGCAGGAGAGACCAATACATAAGCACTTTTCCTATTCTTGAAAACTCAATAAACCACATCCATGGCTCCTTTGGGTTCAGACATATTTATCCCTACATATAATAAAACTATGCTCCTGGAAGCAACTTAAGTGTCCATCAACAGATGAATAGATAAAGAAGATGTGATATATATACACAATGGAATACTACTGAGCCATGAAAAGAATGAAATAATGCCATTTGTAGCAACATGCATGGACTTAGAGATTCCCATATGAAGTGAAGTACATCAGACTGAGAAAGACAAGTATCATATGATACCACTTACGTAAACCCATCTAACACTGTTCACAATAGAGTAGCGCCTGTCAAGGGCCACTATCGAGTCTCTTTCAGACACCCTAAGGCTGGAAAATTACTGAAGACTGAAAGTCTATTCTCCAAGAAACCACATCCTATAGAGACACAGCCAGCCTGGGTACTGCTGTGGACCAGAAGAGACATGAACCCACCCCCTTTTCCTGCATCTTGCCCTTTGAAACTCAGTAAAAGACTCAAAACCCCACCCTTCAGTGTTAATGCCACTCTCTGCGTCTGGCCCCTTTCCTCCCTTGGAAAGTGAATAAAAACTTTCTTTTCTTCCTTTCTTAATACTTCTGTGAATTCTTTCACAGCCCGCGTTGGCTCATGTAACAACTTATATGCGGAATCGGAAAAACTAATATAAATGAACTTATTTACAAAAGAGAAGTAGACTCACAGGAGTTTGGGATTAACATATACACATCACTATACATAAAATAAATAACCAACAAAGACCTACTGTATAGCACAGGGAACTATATTCAGTATCTTATAATAACCTAAAATGGAAAAGAATCTGAAGAAGAATATTTATATTCACACACACACACGTATATATATACACACACGTATAACTGAATCACTTTGCTATACACCTGAAACTAACATAACATTGTAAATTAACTACACTTCAATTTTTTAAAATGGTTGAAAAAAAGAAGTAAGTCACAAAGTCTGCCCACACTCAAGGAGAGGGGATTACACAAAAGTGTGGATTCTACGGCAGTAAGAATTACTAGGGTCATGTTAGAATTATGCCTATGAAGATGGAGACATACATGTGTGTATGTGTTAAGATGTGTGTTAAAATATAAGTAAATATATGTAGGCATGCATATGTACATAAATGTCTAAAATGAAAGAAGCACGAGCATCAAAATGTTAAGTGTTTTTTTAGGGGATGGTGGTGTTACGAGAAAGTTTAATTTTGTTATTTGTACTTTATTGACTTGAATTTTACACTATGCAAGAATCACTTTTATGATACAAAACATTAAAGTTATAATGGATACTGTTTGGTGGGTGGCCCCAAATTCCATGACTTCAGGTCTTGGTGAAAAGACTTCTGCTAGAATAATAACCTCTGGTCTTCTTCCACATGCCTCCCCATGGCAAAGGGTTGACATTTTAGTGGGCGATGTGAGAGAAGGAACAGAGCAGGCTCAGATTGGCCTCTGCCCCTTCTTTCTTTCGGGTTTGCCTGCCAGGGAGGAGGCTTCGTACTGGTCTGCATGCTGCCATTTGGTAGGGGCCACCCCTGGGGGCACTGGAGCTCACAGCTGCGCGAGTATCTACGTGTGAGTCTGTCTCATTAAGAGGGGAGGCTGGCAAGGCCCACTGGCTGTAAACTATACTGTGACTTAAAGAGGTGACACTGTCACTTTTGATCTCTCGGTTTATGTGTGTGTGTGTGTGTGTTTATGTGTGTGTATGAATGTTTATGCGTGCATGTGTATGCATGTATATGTGTGTATACATGTATGTGTGCATTTGCATGTGTGTATGCATGTATGTGTATATGCCTGTATGTTTGCATATGTGTGTGCAAAACTCCATGTGGGGGGGGGAGGAAGCAATTGTTGCCTGAGTTTTGAGCATATGAAATTCAACATGTACAAATGGCTCCAGTGATAGCATAAATTATGAAACTTAAACTAAGTTAACATGAATCACTTTGTAATTACTTCCTGTCACTGATCATGACTAGCGTGAAATGAGTTATGAGTTGTAAAGCTATAATGAAAATATTATGATGCAATATTATTATATACGCAAAATAAAAAATTCATTAGGATTCCTCACCTGCAAAAACAACCTGTAGATGACACATGCCATTTAGAGTATTTCAGGTATGTCATACCTCTATTTGTAGAAGGTACATTTCCTCTCAGTCTGTTTCATCATTTGTGAAAGAGAATGCCACTTTCCTCAAAGTGTCATGAGTTAAATGAGATTATATCTATAAAAGTTCTTAGAAGACCCTCCATAAATTATGACCCAAATCTACATAACAATTCTAAACTATTTTCTATTGATAACCTAAGGTTAAGTTTATGCCTTTGTTAAGTAGAAAAAAAGGGGCTGACATCTGAAGTTATTTAGATCCTAAAAACGAATAAAGCTAGCTTTTTAATTTAAGTCAATTTGACAATTTTCAGACAACGTTTTGATGGACTGTGTTTTCCTTTAATTAAATAGAAGCAGAAAAACCTTCTCGGTGTTGAAAAAAATTTTTTCAACTGTTCAAATATACAGTAGAAGTTTGAAAAATTATCTCCTCTCACTCCTTTTTTCGGTATGCTTCCTTCAAAATAACATATTCAGTAACTATTGAGAAGGTTTCTATAGTAAAAAAGAACATGATGATACAACATACTGAAGGATTATACATTTACAGTAGCACCATTAATTCTAATCAAAGTATGTAGCTTCCCTTTCAGGCCACTGAAAGCAAATGAGCTGGCAATGGAAGCTGCTTGTTTTCAGATTGTTAGAAATGGGTAACCTTTGGGTAAAGATCTATGAGAATAATCCATGGACCCCCTGCATCTAAATTACTTGGGGTAACTTTTTAGCAGAGTAGATGTGTGAAATGTCCCCCAACCCTCTGACTTACTAAATTACAATTTCTTGAGGAGTAGAAACAGGAATGAACATTGATACCAAATGACCCATGCATTTTCATGAACGTCAAAATTTGAGAACTATAGTGTAGGTCACGTGGGACAGACTTTATCACCGAGCAGACAGACGGCAAAGTAGGGCCATGATGTGATGTGGGAGAGTGGTACACTGGACAGCTTTGGGGGAGTTGATATAGACTGTTGATATTACAGTCTATAGTAGAGCAGCTCTGACTGCAAGACTTAAGTCATATCTAATAACGGCCAAAAAGTAGCGACCAAAATAGCAACTCAGAGAATCCACCCCATTTGCATTTTCCAAAGCCTCGGTTATCAGTGTCATTAAGTATGAGATGTATGAAGGGTTGCATTTTGATCTACCCCCTATATGTTAAATAAACTATTGACATCATTTGGAAAATTCAATTTGTTCCATCATTTATTTCATGGAATCTAGGTTTTTAAAACAAGGAGCTAGAGAAACAAAAATATTTTGTTAGAAAATTTTGACCATTAAAGTATCGGTTAAGCAATCTTAGCTAATGGGAATGATCAGTCTTTAGTCTATAGTTCTTCAGTATACACTTAGAAGATCCCTGAAGAGAAAAAAATATCTATTTTAAAAATACATTTCTTCTTTTGAAAAAAGTACCAAAACCCGATTTGCTTCTTTAATAAATAGTCTCACATTAGAAAAATTAGCCAGTGGTTAAGTGATAATCAGGCTCATGGCTCTCAGAGCTACAGTCAGAATTGCAGCATCCCAACAACTATTTTTCTCAAATCAAAGGCTAAGCAAAGTATCTTCCATTTAAAATCAAACTACATAAGTCTTCCTGGTTATCTGCATGTTCATGGTTATTTTCAATAATAGAGACTGAATCTGTTAGGACCTCCTTCATATCATTTCCTCACCCATATATTTTATCCTCTTTTTACACGCTCTGTTTACTTAAATATCTTGTTTCATCTTCTTAGTCCTCCAAGCATGTCAAGTTTGCCCTCTAAAGTGATACTTCCTTTATCTTGTACTTTACTTGCGTTAGAAATTCTCAGGTAGCCAAATAGTCCTTTACTGAAATGCAGTACCAGTTACCAGACACAAGTTGTTGTTTTTAACAGATAAGGAAATCCCAGGAAATGATTAACTGTTTCCTTGGTTTCCACAGTATTTATATACATATATATATATATATATATATATATATACACACACACACACACACACACACACATATATATTTTTTTTTTTATAAAAAACGTGTAGTTTTTTTGCCTATAGCCCTGGCAATGTATTTTTATCACATAGGTACTTATACATCAAAATCTAGTTGGTATATTTTATCAGTAAGAATAAGCACCATGATGCCGTAACTTTTTAATATACTATTACAAATATGCTATTTGGATTTAAGTATTACTATAATATATTTAAATATTATTAGATTTAATATACTATTACAGAAAAAATAGTTATGATAAAATATTATCTTAGGAAAAATATTGAAAATTGAGAGGAAAAGGATTTAAGACCCTCAGAGAATAACCTTTTTAATGACAGTTTCTAGAAAATCAACATCAGACTAATAACAATTATATCAGACTATAACATCAGACTAATAATAAATAATATCAAACTAATAATCTTGTAATCAGATTTTGTGATGAAAGTAGAACTTCCGTAAAATGACTGAAAATCTAAAGAAAAAAGGTTAAGCCGTGCAATAATTTTTTCTTCCTATATATGGATAAACGTGAAAATGAAACAATTCGAATAAAATCATAGGTGTTCTAACATGAGTCACATAATCGGAGCCTTCTGGATAATTCCAGGTATGATCATAGAAATAACTTTATCTTTTATGATGTAAACTGAGTTGCTCAGAGCACTGGAATGTAAAAAGTTTTTTGTTGGAAATTGGCAACATTTTTGGATCTAATATTTCAAGGCGTGCTACGTTCCTATTGAAAAGATCAACAACTGATGGGTTTCTTGTAAGTCCCATGTGGTTTCCCGGCAATCATCGAACCTAATTTCATTTTGGCTCAGTGACGATGGATACCAAATATACCATAAGATGCACATGCCCTCTGATCTCGCTGTTCATGAGGCCATCGTCTACTATCACTTCTTCCCGATTTTAATGGAGATGCTGAGAACTAGAGGAAAAAAAACAATGGCCTTTCCACCTCTTTTCTTGGGTACCTTGAGAAATTCATTTTTTGTTCTATTAAAAGTCAAAGTAGTAAGTTACCAGGCCCAGGGTCATGTCTTTCACCACTGTTCAAAACTCCCCTGTTACTAGCTGTTTCTGTTAGGATTCCTGGGAATGGGGTTCAGCCTGTGTGACTGAGCAAACCTCCAGGGGATTCTGATGCATGGTGATTATTCAAATACTGATTGTTGATGTCCAATGCAGCAGGTCAGGCCCCCCGATTTGCATTTCTAACAAGTTTCCAGGTGATCCTGAAGCTACTGCCTGCGAAGCACGCTCGGGTTGCAGAATCGATGAGTGAAACCAGTCTGTGAATCTTCCTAGAGTGCCTCTCATTGCATTAAGTTATTATGATGAAATTTCACCATAAATCTATAGATGCAACCAGACAAGAATATACCACATCAGCTTAAAATACAACTCTTACAAAGAATGGTTGTATTTAAACCCTACTACGCTGTTGCTAGAAATATAAATTGGTGCAGTCACCGTGGAAAAGGTGAAGTATGAAGGTTCCTCAAAGAGACTAAAAATAGAACTACCAAAAGTATGAAGGTTCCTCGAAAGACTAAAAATAGAACTACCAAAACAACCCACTCCTGGGCATATACCTGAAGAAAAGGAAAACTCTAATTCAAAACGATACATGCACCCCAATGTTCGTAGCAGCATTATTTACAATAGCCAAGACATGAAAGCAACCTAAGTATCCATCATCACATGAATGGATAAAGAAGATGATACACACACACACACACACATATAGAGGAATATTACGAAGCCATAAAAGAATGAAATTTTGCCATTTAAAACAACATGGATGGACCTGGAGGGTATTATGCTTAGTGAAATAAGTCAGAGAGAGACAGACACCATAGGATATCACTTACATGTAGAATCTAAAAACTATGACAAACTAGTGAATATAACAAAAAAGAAGCAGGCTCACAGATATAAAGAACAAACTAGTGGTTACCAGTGCGGAGAGGGATGGGGGAGGGGCAACATAGGGGTAGGGGATTAAGAGGTACAAACTACTATGTATGAAATAAATAAGACACAAGGACATATTGTACAGCACAGGGAATATAGCCAATATTTTATAGTAACTTCAAATGGAGTATAATTTATACAAATATTGAATCACAATTTTGTATACCTGAAATTAATGTAATATTGTAAATCAACTATACTTTAATCGAAAAAATTAAAAAGAATGGTTTCATATAAAATACAATAGAAATCACACAGTGCCTACAAAGAGGTAACTCTTTGTTGAATGGATGAATGAGAAAAAGGAAATAATTTGTCACCAATCTGAAACAAACAGAAATGCAAAATCCCAAAGCCCCGGATGTAAGATACGGGATAATACCAGCAAGAAAAAAGTATGGCGCCTCATTCCTCCCTTCATTCAATTTGTTAAAAACATAGGTTTTGTGCACTGCCATTACATTGCTACACATTGGTATGATCCTGAATATTTTGGAAAGAAGCCCAGGCAATGATTCTGTTAGCATATTGAGTAGCCAGTGATACTATCTGGGGACTTTCTCCCTTACAGTTATTTACCTGGGATGGTCGTCTGCCATTATGTAGAAGAATGATGTGCTAACATGCTTCCTTCATGGAAACCATGAGATGCCAACATATCTGCTACTCAAAAACGGTTCCCCTTTATCCTCAGAGCCTTCAATCGATTCTTGCATAATTTTGATTTTTTTTTTTTTATAGAATGTGGCTTTCCATAACAAAATACACTCCATTTTATAGCTTCCTCCCCAGTCTTTTCAGAGGCCAAAGGAGTACTGCCCATATGACAACTTTACCAAGACTCATCCTGAACTATTTTATGCATTCTATTTTTTTTTTAAGCCATGGGAATTAACTTGGCTTGTGTGGATCACCTTTTCAAGGACACTATCTGTCTCGCAGCTGATTGCACCAGCATCTGCAAGCCCGTATGCCCAGCATTCCGGGAGACAGACCTGAAATGAAGGCACACACAAGTGGCCAGATGTGAAGGAGATCTGGGGCTAAAGCTGGCCTTGGAAGTACGAACTTATACAAAAGACTTTTAGCTTCAAAAACAGTCACAATTTCCTCTGAGAAGTGGCAGAGCAAAGAGATTTTGCTAACTTGCGCATTCAGAAGTTCTTTTCAGAAACGTGAGGACAACAGGGCGGCAACCAGGGGAGAAGGGTAGACAGAAGCACTAGGAGTCAGGCAGCTGGTACTGCCTGCGATGGTGCGTGTCAGATACACAACTGGGGCTAGGGATGCACTCACGCAGCATGCCCTCAGCTGCTCAGGCTGCTGCAGGTCACATGAGCGTGGTGACAGTACATCAGACACGGGTAGAGTGTACACACACCTGCCACACACCTCTCCTCCCAGCTGCCCCAAACCCAGAGCTAATTTGGTGGAGGAAGCTGCCCTTAGGCAACAGTTTGTGAGGCTTGTGCACTGCAGTGGGGGGCAAAGCAGGAAGTTCTGGAGTCACAGTCATTTGCGTTAACGGTTGGCCTTGGACACTTAAAAAAACTATGTTTCTTGACAAATACCAAAAAAACTATGTTTCTTGACAAATACCATAGGATATCACTTATATGTGGAATCTAAAATATGACACAAATGAACTTATCTACAAAACAGACTCACAGACACAGAGAAAAGACTTGTGGTTGCCAAGGGGGGTGGGGGAGGGAAGACTGGGAGTTTGGGGTTAGAACATGCAAACTATTATATAGAGAATGGGTAAATAACAATGTCCTAGTGTATAGCACAGGGAGTTATATTGCATACCCCGTGATAAACCATAATGGAGAAGAATATGAAAAAGAACAAATACATATGTATAACTGAATCACTTTGCTGTCAGCAGAAACTAACACAACATTGTGTATCAGCTATACTTCAATAAAATAAATTTTCAAAAAACTGTTTCTTGAACCATGTTACTTGCAATCTTTCTAAGTTTTCATTTCCCCATCTGTGAGATGATATAATAATAGTTCCTTTCTCGTAGGAAGTGCCTGTTCCTAGTACCGTGCCTGGCACATAGTAAGTGTTCCTTAAGAGCAACTTTGTTGTCATCTCTCAGGTAGGAACACAGACTTACAACTGATGGGCACTGAGGACTAGGACACTGTTGCCCCAGTTTTGCTTCGGTGAACTTACTGCCAGGTATTCCCAAGACTTGGCATCCCTGAGTCATCATGAGAGGAGAATTCATTCCCATGGGCAGAGATATTCATCATCCATGACCTTGTCAGATCAAGAGCTAATTCAAGGTCACTTTAGAGTCCATGATGATATGTTTTAGATTTCACTATGAAACCCACAAGAACACAAACAAAACTGAATACCAAACACAACCGTTTCACAGCAATGGGCTATTCCATGCTATCTTCATGCCCCACGACATTTACTTCTAAGTCCATTGACTTGGATGATAAATATTATCTCCTGGGGATTTCCCCTTGGTGTCAGAAATGTCCACTATTTTTTTTAAAAAGAAAAGTTGGATATTTCATTCAGGTGTAGCTTTAGAAAAATGGAAACCCACTCTATTTTTTCCTAGCTGGGCTACCCTACACTGTGGCTCAAAGGTAAGCAACATCCAAATGGACTTTAAAAATGGACTTTAGGATCTCTATATGTTGGAATATTTTCTCTCTACCTTTATATTGCCAAATTGTTCGGGCCTTCAAAAAAATTAATAGCAATACAATAAACATCTGTGTGCCCATCACCTAATTTCATCAATTGTTATTATTTTGCTCATCCTTGTTATCTTTTTCTTTCTTCTGTGCTATGCCATTTGAAGTTATCATGATGTTTGAACCCTACATACATCAGCATGCATGTCTTAAGAACTAAGACATTCTCCTACATAACCATCCTACCTTAAGTACACCCAAAAATGTCACTTTAATACCCTAATATTACCTAATATGCAGTCCATTCTATTAATAATTTGAAATGCATTTCCATAGGTAAGAGTGCCAGCAGGATATCTGGCTAACAAAGTCCTGCTTCTCCCACCAAGTCCTCTGTAGGAGGGGAAGATATTTAAGATGACCATGCTTTGATCGATTAATGGGCCACTTCTTAAGAATCTAACCAATGACTTTAATTTTCTAATTTAAAAAAATTATGCATTAAACAACATTCTTTTTTTCCTAGATTTTTGAGATTTTTTTAGATTTTCAACATCGCCATAACACATTAAATTTATCTTTTGAAAATAAAAACTGCCTAGTTTATACGATTTATACAAAATCATGTGGTACCTATTTTGGAGTAAATACTGCTTTAAATGTGACAGTAATCATATTTATTTGATTCTTATTTTTATGAGTCATCAAGTTAGTGATAGGAGAAATGGCAATAACACAAAAATAAATATCACTGGTCATTCTTTGTTGATTCTGTGCCAAAGGCTGTCCCTCTCCCAAGCCAGAATATTTAAGTGACTACAGAGGAGTTCTTGGGTCTCTGCATCACTGTTTTCCACCACAAAATAGGAACGGTTTTTATCACTATCCACATCACAAGGATACTAAGAGGCTAAAGAATATAGGATAAAATTGCTTTTAGTTCATACGTGATAGGGCGTATCATAAATCCCAGGTACGTGCATTTCAATGATGTCTGCTGTAGTTCAGTGTCACGGAGTGGGTCTTAGCCAAGTACACTGTGATAGCATACCACACTGGTAGAACTTTTCTTATAATGCAGCAAATGTCTGGTAAGACATTTTCTGAACAGTCTGTAAAATTCCATAAACTTTTAGCTCGTCTTTATTCTTATAACCATAGTAATGTTAAGTCCTATGAAATTATCACTCTATAGATTAAAAACGACCCAGCATTAGCAATTTCGTAACATTCAACGTGGCAGTTGCAACAGCTACATTCTACTACTCTTCCGATGACTACTGCTATTACTCTGATATTCAAATTGTATAAGCTCCTCTATGTGCTTAGGAGAACTCCTGGCACACTCATGAGGGCTGTGACTCTGTCTACTAATTCTCTGAAGTCCAAATATTTCCATATTAATTGTCGTTGAAGCTCTAACATTTTATGCATACCCTTTCTTCCATCAGTATTGCAAATATATATATTGTGATGAGTTACAGATATGACCTGACATCCACAAAAGACATATGCTCACGTTTGGAAGCTTATGTTACGAAGAGATTTTTCAGCGCATTTCTTTAGTAAAGTAAAGCATTTCAGAAAAAAAAAAAAAAGGCAAAGCTTGCTGTTTTAGCAGCTTTACTGCTATTTTTTTTAAATGCAGTAAAACAAACATTCAATCTCTTAAAAGTCTTAATCTTAGCAGTTTTTCTTCTTTATAAGCAATAGGCCCACATTGTGAAAGGAGCAGTACGTCCCAGACAACAGCAGTGCAGAGATAATACACAGAGTCCCAGAGCAATTCATTGACCTTAGAGCAGGAAATAATGATGTATCATCAGAATTCTCTTGGACAGTATCACTTTGCTGAGAAGCATTACGCTTCCTTTTCAAGTCAGATTTGATTTTGCTATTTCTAGAGAGCTTGAGAGCATTTATATCAATGAATGCACACATGTTCTTTATTCACCTAACATGATTACACCTACGTGCTGAAGAGAAAGCAAAGAGGTTGGGGCAGGGCTCAGATCCATCAGTTTCTTTTTTTTCATATGCACGGTTCCACTTTAAGTCATCTTTATGGAAGGGGGAACCTTTCATAAAAATCCAATGCCTTAAGTACACGTTCAAACATTAACACTGAAAACCTATAATTTTTAGCACCACTTGCTGATGAGAAAGAAACCCTCATGTATATTTTTGTCTCAGTTATTATTGAAGGGTTTATGAGTATGAGTTCGTTATTATTGGAAGGAGGGGGAGGGCGCGGGCATGTATCTTGGAGATACTTACCTGATATTCCCCAGAAGAAGCAGAGCATGATACAATTATAAAATGTAATAAAGTATAATTAGGTTTTACCAAGTTCTTCACATAGATAATGTTAAAAACAAGACAACTGGCCCAAAATGGAGTCACTTATGCCAGGCCCCTCATCACCAAACCCAGACTTAATAGCAGTTTTGGCTCTGCCAGAAATGGAATCTTAAACCAGTCACTGAGAAATTGCCTGGGCGACGCTAGTGACGTTATTGGCCTGATGGACCCCTGCCATCCCCTAAAGGAAAGTGACCTTGCCCCAACAGTCCACTTTTTGCTAGCATAACTTCCTTGTTCCTGTTCCCTTCTACCTTAAAAGTCTTTCATTTTGTACAACTCCTCGGAGCTCCCTTCTGTTTACTACCTGGGATGTTGCCGGATTCAGGAATCGTTGAAAACAGTCCATAAGATCTTTATAATTCACTCAGTGGAACTTTGCTTTTTTAACAATATTAAGGAAATGTTCTAAATGATTTTCTTCACTCTCCTGAGGTATTATTTCAGAAGGCTGAACAAATTGTTTTCAGAATTTCGGTGACAAAGTGTTCCTGTGTAACACTTTCATATGCAATGAAACTGGATGATCTGGCAGTATCAGAGAGGTACCAACTAACTGTATTGTTAGCATTTGTATGTCTATAGGTACTCCATAAAATATATACTTAACTTTAAATAAATAAGTATTATATATCTATTGTTTCAAACTCTTCCATCCTTGTTCTCTGTTACCCATTGACATAGAATGCCTCTATTATCAAGTTCTGTTAAGGGGTGATTTCTGATTTTTAAAAGTTTGTTTTAGTATAGCACAGGGAACTATACTCAATATTTTGTAATAACCTATAAGAGAAAATAATCCGAAAAAGAATATGTGTGTTTCTGTATACATATGTGTGTGTGTGTATGTGTGTATATATATATATATATATATATATACATATATATATATATATATACGGCTGTGCTATACACCTGAAACTAACACAATATTGTAAATCAACTACATTTCAATTAGAAAACAACCTTGTTTTAAAGTGGGTGTTGTTTCCTAAGCACTGACCTTTGAGAGCATTTATATCAATGGGATGTTAAAGCTGTATCTAGGACATTGACACCCCTCTAATTTCATCTTCCTCCACTGCACGTCTGGTGTACACAAGGCACTTCGGGGGGTGCTGAGGATGCAGCAAAGAACAAAACAGGTCATAACATCTTGTTCCAGCGAGGCGTCATCCATCCTCCTGGGGCCAGGGTACCTGCCCCAACAGTCTACAGGATATATCCCCACAGTCTCCCCATTTACCTACACCACACCTCCTCGGTTACCAAGACTTCAGTCCTAAGGGTAATTCTTTTCTTAATAAATTTATTTATTTATTTTTGGCTGAGTAGGGTCTTCGTTGCTGCACGTGGGCTTTTCTCTAGTTGCGGCGAGCAGGGTCTACTCTTCCCTGCGGTGCGCGGGCTTCTCATTGCGGTGGCTTCTCTTGCTGCGGAGCACGGGCTCTAGACGTGCGGGCGTCAGTAGTTGTGGCTCACGGGGTCTAGAGCGCAGGCTCAGTAGTTGTGGAGCACGGGCTTAGTTGCTCCGCGGCACGTGGGATCTTCCCGGACCAGGGCACGAACCCGTGTCCCCCGCATTGGCAGACGGATTCTTAACGGCTGCGCCACCTGGGAAGCCCTTAAGGGTAATTCTTTAAAAAACAAGACTCTTCTAGTTTATCACAGGATGGAAAAGAGTAACAAAGGCAAGACAACAGAGGTTGTCTAGGAATTGCAGTCCGCACAACAGGTGACAGCATCGCGCACGATTTCACGGATGCGGAGTGAGAGGACTCCTAGCTAGTTAGTTAGGCTTCTTTTCAATTCCTCTTGACGTTTGTTCACTCATTTTACCTTTATTTCTCCATTCAGAAATAAAAGAGAGGGAGAGAGTGATACTAATTCTTTCATCATATCTTGTTTCAAAGCTGTGAAGCCCCATGAGATAAGGTCTCTTATTTCAAAAACATGTCCTGGGATCCTGGTAGTGAAGCAGCTTTGGAAGGTTTAGAATTTCACTTACAGTAGCAGTACAGGGCCGGGGAGGAAGGTACAAGGAACAACAGGAGTCCCCCTGACAGTCACAGCAGTGAGGCTTATCGTAAATCACGGCCGCGTGCATTCGTGAGCTTGGCACTGTTGGAAGCACTTTTCATGGATTAAGGCATTTCATCTTCAGAACCACCTGGGATATGAGGCAGAATACTCTCAGTCCCATTTTTCCGATGAGGAAACTGAAAAAAGAGGTTAAGAAACTTGGCCTAGTTCACCTGGCTAGGAAGGAATAGAACCATAAATTGAATCCTCGTAGGCCAGCCTCAGCTTTTCAATGACTACACTAATGCTGCCTTATTTCTATGCCCTGTTACTGCAAAAAGCAGCCCTAGAAATGTTATCCTGTATGTTTTTCACAGCAAAGGTTTGACAGATAAAGACACTGCAGTTAAGAGGACTGACACCTTTACCAAGGTTACTAAAGGAGAGAGATGGGAATGCAAGCTAAGTTTTCACTCTGTTTCTGCTATATAATTAAATCCCTATCATCTAAGAACTCGGTATATACTGAGATCTAAAATTCAATATGCCAGTGACAGACACAGCAAAATCATTTTAATTCCCTGGGTATTAACACGGCACCGGGGATGGAGAGGTGAACAAAACTTTGGTGATTTTGCTCAAAGTCACCCTCAGATGGCAAGAGTGAGACGTGGCCTCCTAGCTCCCTGGCCCTTCCTGCAGGAGCTCCAGCCACAGGCGCCGTGCTGACCTCCGCGAGCCTGTCCTGGGGTTCCTATATAATGGCATTAATTAGCTTACTAGGAAAAAAATAACTTGAAGCAGCAAGCAGGGGTGTTGACTTTAAAACTCAAAGGAAAAATGAACAATGACCTTTGCGGTGAAATAAAGAACACAACGCAGGAGCTCTAACCATATTCCTTCAGGATATTTCAATTCCTTCAGGATATTTACTGCTTTAAGTCTACATCTGTGAAGATTTCACTGCGTAAGGACTTATTTTCTCCTGAAATCAAACTTTCTCATTGTTTTCCAGCCTATCAGCCTCACGAATGGCTCTCTACTTTAATTAACTGCCTTTTATATCATTTTCTTACTGTAGTTGCTGAATCTGGTTAATTATTCAAGGGGGAAGAGGGAAGACATGTAGACACATTACCAAGAATGCAAAAAAAGGAGAGCTGGAAGTATCAGTGGGCAGCCCCGGAACCCCGGGCTCTTCCATCAGGCTGCCCCTCGTCATCTCCACCTGGATGTTTATTGCACTTCTCAAGCTTACAGAAGACCTCCTCACTTCTCCCTTTCAGTCTATTTTCAGCCCAGCAGCCAGAGCGATCCTCTTAAAAAGTCAGTCAATTATATCTGAAATGAATAGCATCTTATATGTCAACTACACCTCAAAGAAAAAAAATCAAATCACATTTCTCAAAACCTACCAAGTGGCTTCCTCTCTCTCTCAGTGTAAAGCTGAAGTCATCACAGTGGAATCCAGGTCCTGCATGATGTTAGGGCCCCTCTGGCCTCAGCCTCCTCTGCTGCATCAGTGCACTGGTCTGCGGGCAGTTCCTCAAGTTCACTGGACACCCTCCCACCTCGGGGCCCTGGGCGCCATCTGGAGCATCCAGACACCCGTGTGGCACTCATCTACTTCCCCTTGTTGGGTGAACTTGACCTGCTTGGTGAGGCTTCCTTTCCTTCCCTCCCCTACTGAGAATGGCAGCTTTGTCCCCTGCCATTCCACTCACCTCCCTGCTCTATTTCTCTCCCTTGCCCCTGTCCCCATGTCATACACTGTATCTACTGTCATAACGTACTCGGTTCATGGCTGTATAGATGCTCTCTCTGCAGCGTGAATGGCATGAGGATAAGTCTGAGTCTGTTCTGTCCGCACTCAATTTCCAATGCATAGAACACCACCAGGCGCGTAGCAGGTGCTCAATATGTATTTCTTGAATCAATGACTAAAGGAATGAATGAATGAATGACAAACAGAATTTCATTTTGCAAAATAAGGAAAAGAGACTAGATGGAATGACCAACTATGCACTTGGCTACGTGGGGACAGTAAGAATCCTGATGCGGTCGGATGCACAACAGCCTGATTTGTAAGCCTGATGCACATGAACGGCCTGATGTGGTCAGATGCTCTGGCAAAGATAAATAACAGTGAAATTGGTTCTAGATATGCTGGCCCAAAGGAACCAGGCATGATGTTTACCCTGAGGAAGTATAGTAGCCATGCAGTAAAGACAGACCTTAGTATTTGTTTCTCAACTTTCAATTTCCCCAGATCCACAGGCCATTTGTAAACATTCCTCGTCTCCATCCTTCTATTCCACTGCCCATAGTTACATCCAATAGACTCTAAGCTCATATCCTTCAGCCAGGTGTCTGTGGGCAGGTAACTTCACCTTTCTGTGCCTCTTTACAGAGAAAAGAATAATTTGGTTTCCACCAAGCAAATCGCACTTCCAAAGTCTAGCAGATGTTCCTCTGGAACCTCCCCAGAGACGGGATGGAACCTGCAGATGTTGGGGAAGGAGGGGACCACTCTTTTCCCTTCTACTCTAAGATCCGTTCTTTGCCTTTGGCCCACAGTCATTTCAGAAGACAAGTTACCCCTTAGAAGAAATCAAAGGCCTTGTTATCTAAGAGGGCAAAACATTTAGGAGGGAGAAGTTATCACTCCATTCACCTTGGTATTTATAATTGGTGGTAAGCTCACTTCTGCTATTAGGTCCAACACCCACAGCTGTCACCTCCCCATGTAGTTAACAGGAACAAAAAAAAAACAAAAAAACAAAAACAACAACTACTCCGCAGCTTTGGTGTCACACTGTTTCTCTGTACCTGAGAAAGTCCTCATGCCAACAACTTAGAAGATCACCATGAAAGAGTATTTTGCTACTGCTTTATAGTTCATGGTTAATTAGATTACTGAGGGGCTAATAATTTTTCAGCTCAGGAACGCTTGTTCTTATAATTTTATGTTTATATTTAGTAACCTTGTACCTTCTCATGCCTGTCACCACCATTCTTAAGCAAGATTTTTACTCGGAAACTTCACTTTAAGGATAAAAGCTGAGTCTTCAGACCTGTACCACGTGACTTCCTACTATGAATGGAGTGACAACGTGTCACTTCCTTCCTACAGACTCTCCATGTAGAGCTGACTATAAAACAAGACTTTTAAAAAACATTTGACTGCTTAAATAATTTATTTAAGAGCAGATTCACATACTGAAAAGAGAAAACAAAATCCTAAAGTATGGACTTAGGAAGAATATACCCACATAAGTTGAATCAGGTATCACAACCGATTCATTCAATACTCAAAAAAAACAAAAAGTCTATTATGCCCCAGGAAACCAAGTTAAACCAGAATGTTAGGGCACTAAACACTTTTAGAAACATGGAAGTAAAAGGGATTCTCAGAGGAATGCAGCCTCCAGTAAAATACACTTAGATGCATAGAGAGAGAGAGAGAGAGAGAGAGAGAGAGAGACAGAGAGACAGAGAGACAGAGAGACAGAGAGGGAGAGAGGGAGAGAGGGAGAGAGGGAGAGAGGGAGGATGGGTGTTTATCTTTCTCTCCAAAATCCTCATAGACATATATCCTATAAATTGTTTATCTTCTAGGAAAATTTTCCAGACGTGGGATTATATAACTTTTAAAGCTGGAAGGTCTGTCAAGTTCATTTAGTCCAAGAACTTGACCTTACAGATGGGAGCATTGGGCTCTGAGGGAGAAGAACAAGTCATGGTCAAGCAGATGGGACAAGTGGGGCCTCCAACTTCGTCCTGTGTTTTTCTCGGTAACCAAAGTTGGAGACAACCTGCCTTACCACACTCTCTTTGCAGAATTCCAGAATTTGCTTAGAGTTGAAAAAGACTAAGAACTCACTGTCTCATTCTGAAACTGTGAATGTGCAAATCGTATCTATGCATTCAGGACACTGTAAATAGGAACATGACATAAGAGCAATTGGGGGGGGTGGGTAATATTCTTATGAAAATAAATAAAACCCCATTTAGTATCAGTAGGGGGATCTGGGAAAAGTATCTGAAGTTGTGGCTGGCCGTGGCTTCACTGCATCCACTGAAAATAAACTTTGTGATCACTTATATTGAGGCGAGTCAGAAAAGAAAGAAAGAAAAAATTGGCAATATTCTCCTGAAACACTGTATTCTAGACTCTTTTGTTTAACACAAAAGTGCACTCCTAGCTCTTACAGCAGTGGGCTTTTAAAACATTTGTGCTTTTGCTGTAAACCAGTAGCTAAGAATGGGAAGGTGAATGTTCAAAACAAAACAAAGCAGTCAGGTTTACCTTCAAATTCAAAAAGAACAGTTTTTGCAGAATTCAAATGCAGCCACGGAAGATAAAACATTTGCTGCTGGTGAGTCGGGAGCACGTTGCCCCAGATGTCAGTGTTATTTATCGCCGGAGAGCTGAATATCAGAAACCAATTCACATCTCACCATAGCATAGCTGTGCCCCTAATCGTAAGCCAGCTTTTTTTTTCTTAAACAAACTCATATTTTCCTCACTTTTGAGAATTTTTGAGGCTGAATGCTTTCAAGACACCGGGAGATTGATTTTCAGATTCAAAGTACCATAGCAGTTAAAGATTTTTATCAACAAGCCCAGCGCTGGTGGCTGGCATTTGAAATCCCTGGGAGAAGAGAAAGGCAGGAAACTGACGCAGTAAGCGCCGTGTGCGGTTATGTGTCAGCAGAAACTCACCCACTTGCTCTGCTTCCAGGGAAGTAGCAAAGGACCGTTCATTAACGCACTAAAGTCTCATAAAAGAAAAATCCTAGGAAACACAGTCATGGGCTGTGCAGTAGGATTTTTATGGCCATTCAACTCCATCCAGCCAGCCCTAAACTAACCTTTTCCAGAATGCTATGAAGAGTTACAAAAGAAGAAGCAAAAGATAAGTTTCAGTGAGAAAAGGAAAATGATATTATGAAACATTCAAACACTGCAAACAAAAGAGATAGTTCTTAGAATTCTTATTATCAAAAGACATTCTTCCTGATTCTAAGGTGATTATGGTTCAGGCTCTTGATACTGATGACTTTGGACCAGAATAAGCATAAATACTGATCCAATCCCTGGTTGATTTTGCTAAACCCAAGACTACATTCCTTTGGAATTCAACTAAATTCCAATAATTCCTTCCATTTGTATTTTGTACACCATTTCTACCTTATAAAAATAATGTTTTGGGGTCTTTATTTACTTTTTAATTGAAGTGTAGTCGATTTACAATGTTGCGTTAGTTTCAGGTATACAGCAAAGTGGTTCAGTTATACACACATATATATAAATCTATTCTTTTTCAGAGTCTTTTCTATTTTAGGTTATTACAAGATATTGAATATAGTTCCCTGTGCTATACAGAAGGTCCTTGTTGTTTATCTGCCTTATATATAGTAGTGTGTATATGTTAATCCCAAACTCCTAATTTATCCCTCCCCCCTGCTTTCCCCTTTGGTAACCAAAAGTTTGTTTTCGATGTCTGTGGGTCTTTTTCTGTATTATAAATAACTTCATTTGTATCATTTTTTTTTTTAGATTCCACATATAAGCGTGTTTCTACCTTCTTTTGTTCTCAGGGTCGGCACTCTATCTACCACCTCTGGGTCAGCCCCTCCCTTCCTCCCTTCCCTTTCTAAAATTTGTATGCTTCAGAGAAGATAAAAAGTCTCTGGGAGGTAACATCTCACATTTCATCCTGCCTCCCCTTCTTTCTCATCCCTTGATGCACAACAAGTTTGAAGATCCAGACCTATGTAATGTGTCCCCCACTGTGCTACGTAAGGCAGAGACAGTTCACAGGAGAGAGGGAAGGCTTATCCATGGCAAATGTTGCCCAGGAGATTCCTTCTTCTCAAGACGTGGAAGTTGGAATCCTAATTCCTAGAAATTATTCTTCTAAGTGCCATGATTCACAGCTACCCTATTTTTGCACAAAGAGGTACTTCTGTTGATGGTCCCAGTTACCAACAATTAAATGGAAACCAAAACTTTGGAGCTGCAAGGTTGATTAGAGATGGTCCAACTGGTCAACTGGTCCAAACTGTCTTGAAGTCAAGGATGTTTATATGCAGAGAAGGTAAATACCATGCCCATGATCATCCAGCTTGTTAGCAGAAAACTGATAGCTCAAGATGTTAATTCTGAGATACCCAACTGCTGGTAATTGAGTCCGATCTAATATCTACATATTACTAGACTCAACCATGACCCATCCAAGACATCACTCTTACCTCTAGTCAACTTGTCCTGCATTTGGGAACACATCCAGAATCTAAAATAATGCTTGTCAATCACATTGTTTATATTTTCACATTGTTTAAAAGACAGACTATGAGACCACATTCTGAGGTCCATAAGCAAGAAATCATAAAAATTTTAGCATATTTTTACATAAATATGCACATCTTGGCCTGTTCCAGTCTATGGACATTGGGGAACAGTTGAAGTTAAAAAAAGTTTTCCCATCTTGACTCTATGTCCTAATTCTCACAGAAACACCTTGAATCAAGGAATGTTTTGTAGTGACCCTTGATTTTTTGACAGCTGTAGAAGCACAAATGAATAAGACGTGACCTAAAATAGCTTACATGCAGGAATAGTAACATACAAAAGCATGAATCATGACAGTCTGCAGTCAAGTGCTAAACTTCCAGGAATAGAAAGCAGTTCAATGGAACAAGATCTAGGAAGACAGGCAGAGCCTTTGAAAGGCAGACAGGGAGAAACCATAAACAAAGGCCCCAAATTAGCAGGACGGACCAGTGAGGAAATCAAACTGAGCTGGACAAAACAGAGGAGAGGTGCTGAGGCAGCCTGGGAGATAATGTAGGAATTTGTTTCAGGCGTTCCAGACAGAAACCTCAGAGCAGGGATTGAGATTTAATACATTACGGAATAGAGTACACGTCCAAGTTTATCAATCCTTTAGATTGACCTCTGCCACAATTTATTGAACCTGTTTGGGAAGCAGAGGTGGAAACCAGGGAGGTGACAAGTGAAAACAAAAACTTATTTTCATGAGTCCTAAACTGCAGATTTCTGAGATTTTAATTCATGCCTTTATCCAACAAAATATTTCTTCTCCATCATCTTGCCAAGGAAATTGGGTTTTTTTCTTACCTTTTGTTCTGATTTTCTTTCAAATTGACTTCAACTGTTTATACACATATATTTTTCTTTTTTACACTAAACTCATTAGTGACCATTGTTTTCCCTATTCTGCAAAGTTTCAGCTTTGAGCATGAAAAGAAGCGCACCGTCAATGAAACTCAGCATCTTCCCGCCACAGTCTGACCTACCCTGAAGTCCGGGCCATTTCGCATAAATCATTTCCACATGCCTCAGGTGTAAAGACAAGGCTGAGAGATGTTACTACTTAAATCTCAGTTGGGGTGATGTAAATTAAGGTTTTCCCCAAAGAAACTAAACATAAACATAAGTTTTAAAAAAAATTTTGCCAAAGAAAAAGAAAATACAAAAGCCACCATGTTTAATGTAAAATGTTATAGACTTTTATCTAGAAAATTTTAACTAATTCTAAGGAAATTCACCATCAATCGTCCTTATTTAGTTTCTTTCGTAAAAGAATGAAAGATTAGATTCTACTGTGCCACCCAATGATTCACCTTAATATTCACGTGTAAGAACACAGACTGGAGGAAAGAACAGTGTGCTCTGACAACTCAAGGCAACACACAAGCATGCAGATGCTAATGCAAGTTGAACCCCTGACTTTCCACATTACTCAAGCAAATCATTTCATGCTCTGCCCTTCTGACCAGCCCTGTGGCAACACCTTGTCAAAAGCAATCCTAGCAATAAAAATCATACTTCTGTACCCAAGTTCTACTACTTCAAAAGGACTCATTTTACTTCAATATGTTCTGTAAAATTTACTGTGACTTACTCAACTTAGAATTCTTAGGCGAAGAGTGAGTGTGTGTGTGTGTGTGTGTTTGTACACAGGCACACACATCATGATTAACTAAGGTTTTCATTTTACAATTCCGTGTCTTTTATGCCAAAGCCTTGAAAAAGTATGTTGGATTGTATTAACATTTCTCTAGGAGGTGGGTCAAAAAGGATCTTGCTGTGATTTACATCATAGAGTGTTCTGCCTATGTCTTCCTCTAAGAGTTTGATAGTGTCTGGCCTTACATTTAGGTCTTTAATCCATTTTGAGTTTATTTTTGTGTATGGTGTTAGGCAGTGTTCTAATCCCATTCTTTTACATGTACCTGTCCAGTTTCCCCAGCACCACTTATTGAAGAGGCTGTCTTTTCTCCACTGTATATTCTTGCCTCCTTTATCATAGATAAGGTGACCATAGGTGCGTGGGTTCATCTCTGGGCTTCTATCCTGTTACATTGATCTATATTTCTGTTTTGGTGCCAGTACCATACTGTCTTGATTACTGTAGGTTTGTAGTATAGTCTAAAGTCAGGGATCCTGATTCCTCCAGCTCCGTTATTCTTTCTCAAGATTGCTTTGGCTATTCGGGGTCTTTTGCATTTCCATACAAATTGTGAAATTTTTGTTCTAGTTCTGTGAAAAATGCCAGTGGTAGTTTGATAGGGATTGCATTGAATCTGTAGATTGCTTTGGGTAGTAGAGTCATTTTCACAATGTTGATTCTTCCAATCCAAGAACATGGTATATCTCTCCATCTGTATGTATCATCTTTAATTTCCTTCATCAGTGTCTTACAATTTTCTGCATACAGGTCTTTTGTCTCCTTGGGTAGGTTTATTCCTAGATATTTTATTCTTTTTTTGCAATGGTAAATGGGAGTGATTTCTTAATTTCACTTTCAGATTTTTCATCATTACTGTATAGGAATGCTAGAGATTTCTGTGCATTAATTTTGTATCCTGCTACTTCACCAAATTCATTGATTAGCTCTAGCAGTTTTCTGGTAGCATCTTTAGGATTCTCTATGTATAGTATCATGTCATCTGCAAACAGTGACAGCTTTACTTCTTCTTTTCTGATTTGGATTCCTTTTATTTCTTTTTCTTCTCTGATTGCTGTGGCTAAAACTTCCAAAACTATGTTCAATAATAGTGGTGAGAGTGGGCAACCTTGTCTTGTTCCTGATCTGAGTGGAAATGGTTTCAGCTTTTCACCATTGAGGACGATGTTGGCTGTGGGTTTGTCATATATGGCCTTTATTATGTTGAGGAAAGTTCCCTCTATGCCTACTTTCTGCAGGGCTTTTATCATAAATGGGTGTTGAATTTTGTCGAAAGCTTTCTCTGCATCGACTGAGATGATCATATGGTTTTTCTCCTTCAATTTGATAACATGGTGTATCACATTGATTGATTTGCATATATTGAAGAATCCTTGCATTCCTGGGATAAACCCCACTTGATCATGGTGTATGATTCTTTTAATGTGCTGTTGGATTCTGTTTGCTAGTATTTTGTTGAGGATTTTTGCATCTATGTTCATCAGTGATATTGGCCTGTAGTTTTCTTTCTTTGTGACATCTTTGTCTGGTTTTGGTATCAGGATGATGGTGGCCTCGTAGAATGAGTTTGGGAGTGTTCCTCCCTCTGCTATATTTTGGAAGAGTTTGAGAAGGATAGGTGTTAGCTCTTCTCTAAATGTTTGATAGAATTTGCCTGTGAAGCCAGCTGGTCCTGGGCTTTTGTTTGTTGGAAGATTTTTAATCACAGTTTCAATTTCAGTGCTTGTGACTGGTCTGTTCATATTTTCTATTTCTTCCTGGTTCAGTCTTGGAAGATTGTGCATTTCTAAGAATTTGTCCATTTCTTCCAGGTTGTCCATTTTATTGGCATAGAGTTGCTTGTAGTAATCTCTCATGATCCTTTGTATTTCTGCAGTGTCAGTTGTTACCTCTCCTTTTTCATTTCTATTTCTATTGATTTGGGTCTTCTCCCTTTTTTTCTTGATGAGTCTGGCTAATGGTTTATCAATTTTGTTTATCTTCTCATAGAATCAGCTTTTAGTTTTATTGATCTTTCCTATCGTTTCCTTCACTTCTTTTTCATTTATTTCTGATCTGATCTTTATGATTTCTTTCCTTCTGCTAACTTTGGGGTTAGTTTGTTCTTCTTTATCTAATTGCTTTAGGTGTAAGATTAGGTTGTTTGAGATGTTTCTTGTTTCTTAAGGTAGGATTGTATTGCTATAAACTTCCCTGTTAGAAATGCTTTTGGTGCATCCCATAGGTTTTGGGTCATCGTGTTTTCACTGTCATTTGTTTCTAGATGTTTTTTGATTTCCTCTTTGATTTCTTCAGTGATCTCTTGATTATTAAGTAGCGTATTGTTTACCCTCCATGTGTTTGTATTTTTTACAGATTTTTTCAGACAATGTCTGGGCCACAACTGCATTCAAGGACTCCTAGCAATCATTCACCCTCCATAGGGTGTGGAGCTGAGCCCAGCAGCAGGGGCTGAGGTTGGAAGGAGGAAAAGCAGAGGAGGAAATGCAGGAGAGAGAAGCAAGGGAAGCAGAGAGGGCACCGGCGAGAGGAGTCTAAGGTATATGAGTGTGGAACGTGGAATAAGTCCAAAGAAATAGTCCTTTACTGTTTTCACCTGCAAGATCTCTTTAACAAGTCATTTAGACAAAAGATCTTAAAAGTCCTCATTTAAGATGTGGTACATATATACAATGGAATACTACTCAGCCATAAAAAAGAATGAAATAATGCCATTTGTAGCAACACGGATAGACCTAGAGATTATCATACTAAGTCAGAAACAGAAAGACAAATATCATATGATATCACTTATATATGGAATCTAAAATATGACACAATTGGACTTATCTACAAAACAGAAACAGACTCACAGACATAGAGAACAGACTTGTGATTGCCAAGGGGGGGTTGGGGGAGGGAAGGATTGGGAGTTTGGGGTTAGCAAATGCAAACTATTATATATAGGATGGATAAACAACAGGGTCCTACTGTGCAGCACAAGGAACTATATTCAATATCCTGTGATAAACCATAATGGAAAAGAATATGAGAAAGAATATTATATATATGTATAACTGAATCACTTTGCTATACAATAGAAATTAACACATTGGAAATCAAAATAAAAATTTTTTAAAAGTCCACATTTAAAAAATGTCATTTAGAAGACAGTAAATTAGACCTGTGCCTAAATCACAAACAAGTTGGATACTTTGGGGTACAGAAGAAAGAGACAAATGATTCATTAATTAAGTCTGTCAACTTTCTCCCTATAAATGGTGGAGAGAAGATTTTGGTCTGAAAATTTCTACTGATATTACCTATTCGGTGGCAGTAGTGGACAGGCTCAGTTTCTGGGCCTGCATCACTCAGGAGGAGGAGGAAAGTGATCTCTAAAAATAAACCAATTTCCACTGAAATGTAAGTATCCTCTTGAGATTTCCTGGGTTGGGTACTTGACCTGTATGTGCTTACACAGCATAACACCTGATATTTAGCATCAAGGTTAATGCACTTTGATAGATAATATAAATGATAGAAATAATAATATAAAGAACAAAAATAATCTAAACAGTCAACTTTTGTCAAAGGGCTGATGGCACTCTTAGCAAGTAGACAGGTGCATTAGTGAACCAGACATTTCCCCAAACAAAACATCTACTGCCCATCAGAATAATCTCTATTAGGTCTACTGCTGTCTTTTATTGTTCTATTTTATGCCTATTCTCTGTTACTTTTCTACAGGTGCCAGCCTATAATACTGAGGACAAGAACTCCTTTGAAGATGAAAACAATTTTATATAATAACAAGAACGTGATCTTGAAAACCAAGGAAACAATGTACAATTTCAGGATCATATAAGTTGAAAAAAAGGGGTATTTATTTTGTCATTAACTATCTAATAATGCATTTACCTTTGTCTGAAATAGAAAAGAAAATAAATTGACATTACCTTCTTTAGGAACGTGTTCTAGTTTATTTTGCTATGCGTAGACATATTAAATATAAATGAATATTTGATATGGTTAAGTTGCTTTTGTTACTTAATAGTTGTATTTTGAAATAAATATCAGCTATATATTTTATATGGGGGAGGTGAGTGAGAATCTTTCTCTTGCCTTTTACAAAACATCATATTCTCAGGAGCAAACAGATCTGTGCTGCTTTGCCCCAAGATGCAATAACATCCTCAGCAGATAGGTAAATGGCAAAAGGCTAAATTTATGATTACACTAGAGGCAAAGTCTGGATTCCAATGATCTCATCAAGCAGTCATGATGAGGCATGGTGAACTGGGTGATATCTCATATTGCCAAGGAATGCACAGAGATTAAGCAAAATAAAAAAGCATTAAGAAAGGATTGGAAAGTCTTGGCTACAAAGTAGGCCATCTGAAAAAGACCGAGCATTTTAATTGGCTACACACTCAAATGCATCAAAGGTATAACATGACTTAGCAAAAAGGTAGCACAGATAGACGGTGTTCATGGAATGAGAGTGCGGAAAGGAAAAACACCAATCTCTAGGTACCCTGATTTTTTTCAGGAAGCAACCAGGATATTCAGTTCAGTTTTTGGACTCCCATTTCAAGTGGTGCATTGAAATCTAGAAGACATTCAGAGGATGTGCATGATGGGGACAGGACTGAAGATATGTCATCGGGGGTGGGGAAGAAAGGGAGTAGCTGCTTAGTCTGAAAAGGAGCCAAATTCAGGAAAAGAAGAGAGCATCCGAGTGTGACTGTGCCTCCCTTGATCCCCAACTTCCACAAATATAAAGTGACCACACACAGCACTCAGGGCCTTCATGACTTTACCCCCTCCACGCCCCCCCACCCCCCCATTTCCACCCCAGTCCTCTGCTCTCCGCTTCAACTGTAACTCCTGCATTATGGAGCCAACACACAGCAGGATGCCTCCCTGCTTTTGTGCTACTATTTCTCTTCTTAAGGTGCCCTTTCACCTCTGCATTCCTTCTTCCTGGGATAACTCCTCCTCATCTTTAAGACTCAGATCAAACTTATTTACTCTTGAAAACATTGTCGCCCCCTCCTCTACTTTCCATCTCCCTGCCCCATCCAGAGTCTCTCCTCTGTGATTCTATAGCATCCTGAGCACATGTATAGCATATACTTAATTATAATGATACACGTATAACTTCTCTGTTAGCAGGGGAACTGGAAAGCAGAGATTCAATCTAACTTCTAATGGCTGTGAATGACTTTAGCTGAATTGAGCTGAATGTCCATGATATTAAAAGGTGAATGAGCTTCCATCAAACACAAATATATATTGAATTCCTATTAAGGGCCAAGCAGTGAGGCAGTGGGCTAAGTTAGCTAATACCAGAGACAAAGAAAGCGAGTAGATACTCATCTCGGTAATGCAACAACTTTTTCTTTTATAATTTTTTTTTTTACCAGAATCAAACACTTATTTATTTATTTGGCCGTGCCGCGCAGCAGGTGGGATCTTAGTTCCCCGACCAGGGATCAAACCCGCGCCCCCTGCATCTGAAGCACAGAGTGTTAACCACTGGACCGCCAGAGAAGTCCCTGGAACAACTTTTAAATAATGAGATCTGCTTGGAAATGGAATAGAACACCTAGTAAAGAAGTTTGTTCACCATCATTGAAAGTGTCAGGAACACCACATAAAAATTATTTCATAATTGGGAGGCTGTATTAGAGCATTAGGAACTTTCTAAGAGCCCTCCTAACACTAAGATGCTATAGTGTCTTCTGCTATACTTCTTGTCAAAGGTGAGAGAAACATATCCATTTGCATCTTTCAATAACATAGCAATAGCTATGCAGTTCTACATTTAGTTAACTAAAGTACTCAAAGAAAGCTTTTGCTGCAGGGCGTCACGATACAGCCAGAAAACAAACTGCTAAAATGTGAGCTAGTACTTAGCACTTCTAATTTCCTAAACTAATGAAGTAAAAGCATTTCCTGTGCAATTTCTGTGTACGTGTGTGTGCACCATCTGTGTGTGCAAACATGCAGTTAAATGTTTGTCTAAGTTCTATTATCAGAAATTACAGAAGACAAAATACTGCACACTTGCAATGTACTCCTGCATTATCATCAAAAGTGGCCACATTTAAGAACAAATAAAAGGAGAGAATGCATTTTGTACTAAGTGACACTAAATTGAGTAACTATTAGCATTTAATGACATGCAGTGAAACAGGAACAAAACTGGCCATTGTTCAAATGAACTACTGACTCAGGGTCCAAATAAGAAAGGGAATAGATCTCAAAACCCTCACAGATGCAGCAGTATGCAGGCAATTTGTGGGCAGCAGAGCAGGGTGGTAATAAGCAAGCACTGTGTGCCCAGTCTCCCGGGCTGGGACCAGTGACCTACAGCTGTGTGCTCCTGGGCAACTTACTTAACTCCAGTCTACCTCAGTTTCCATAACTGTAAAATGAAGATAATATCACCTACCTAATAGATATTTGAGGAGCACTGAATGAGATAAGCCCTGTAAAGCACTAAGAACAGTGTTGACACACGGTAAGGATTCACAAATGTAAGCTGTCATGATTGTACCAAGACACATTTTCAAACTAGTGGATCCACAGTTATCAATACAAAGTGAAATGTTATATTCATTGCAGCACTATTTACAATAGCCAAGACATGGAAGCAACCTAAGTGTCCATCGACAGATGAATGGATAAAGAAGATGTGGTATACATACATATACAATGGAATATTACTCAGCCACAAAAAAGAATGAAATAATGCCATTTGTAGCTACATGGATGGACCTAGAGATTATCATACTAAGTGAAGTAAGACAGAGAAAGACAGAGATTAAATGATATCACTTATACGTGGAATCTAAAAAATAATACAAATGAACTTATTTCCAAACAGAAAGAGACTCACAGATATAAAAGAGAAATTTATGGTGCCAAAGGGGAAAGAGACAAATTAGGAATACGGGATTAACAGATACACACTACTATATATAAGATAGATAACCAACAAGAATCTACTATATAGCACAGGGAACTATACTAAATATTTTGTAATAACCTGTAAGGGAAGAGAATCTGAAAAAGAAAAAATCTGTATATGTATAACTGAACAGCTGTTCTGTACACCTGAAACTAACATAATACTGTAAATCAACTATACTTCAATAAAAAAATAATAAAAAATGAAAAATAAACAAAAAAGCCAAAGTAAAATGTTATTGTTTACGAGTGTTTATTTACAGGACTAGATTCAAAGGTTACAGAATCATGATTGTTCGATACATGTAAATTACATTCCTTCCCATCAAGCTTTTCATTCTCAGGGTAAGAATCTACCTCATAGCACCGTTAGAACAATGAAATGAATTACTAATGACAAAGAGCTTAGCTGCTGTCATTATTATTCCTCCCACTTATCAAACATGTAAGACAAACGTATTTATTACTGTAGGTAACGCTAATCTCTTCTATGTCTATCAATAACTAAGCCTGAATGCAGTGATGGTTTCTGGAAATGAACTGTTTTCAAATGGAGAAGAATAATGGCTAGTGGCTCCCAGAGCTGCAGAGAAGAGGGAAAGGGCTCAAATAGTGCAAGGTGAGCTTGAGATTACACACAGGCAATCAGGCAAATGTTAACAGAAACTGCAACAGGTAACTCAAAGAGACAGTGTAATCTCCTCCTGAAGAGAACTGACATGTGCTTGGCTGGATGGGGTGGTCATTTCTTACACTGACAGTAGAAACGGGAGGCAGAATAACAGCTCTAAAGGTGCCCATGTCCTAATGCTCAGGACTTGTGGATATTTTAGGTTACATGGCAAAGGGGAATTAAGGTTGCAAACAGAATTATGGTCACTAACCAGCCTATCTTCACATATGGAGATGATTCTGGATTATCCAGGTTGGACAAATCACAAGGGTCCTGAAAAGTGGAAGAGGGACGCAGAGAGATGGCAGGATGAGGAGAACTCAGCCGGCCACCGCTGACTTTGAAGACGGGAGGACCATAAGCCAAGGAATGAGGGCGGCCTCTAGAAGGTGAGGAAGGTAAGGAAATGGATTCTCCCTTAGACCTTCCAGAAAGGTATACAATCCTGCTGATACCTTAGTTTTAGCCCAATCAGACTCATGTCAGACTTCTGACCTCCTGAACTGGATGATAATTTGCATTGTATTAAGCCACTCAGTTTGTGGTTATTTGTTATAACAGTGACAGAAAACTAACACAACAGGCATCTTTCTACAATACATTGTTTTTCATTATCTGAAATGCAGGGATGCCTCATGTGAGATTTAATAAAGTCTTACATTAGTTTTAATGAATTCTTATTAAAATGTTTCAAGTCTTACATTTAAATATATTTAAATAAAATAAATATGAAGTACAAAATTAAAGAAAAACATAAAGAATGATTTTATAAATGGTTCTAAAATCTGACCAAGTGCAAAATATATGGCCTAAGATGGCAAAGAAAATTTTAGATGAAAAATAATTTCCACTGGAATTCTAAGTTCAGTAAGGGCAGGACCTGTATCTGTTTTGCTCACTTTAACTTGGTAGAACTGGTGCTTAGAACTTTAATATAAATAAGTGAATGGATGTACAATTAATCAATCATAGTTTATCGCCACATATACTATGAAAAGGGGGTTATTATCAAATTTGAAAGGTGTTCCTTGTACACTGTCTTTTCTATTTTTTAATGATTTTTCTTTGAAATAGACTGCAGTTACTTTAGAATATTAAACTATATAAACAAGAAGACATGTTTTACAAACATAAACAACCCCCTGCTCATTAAAAAGTTTCATTAATATTGATTGAATCAGTGTTATGCTATAGACTAAATGTTCGTATCTGACCAAAAATCTTATATTGAAACCTAATCCCCAATGTGATGGTATTTAGTGATGTAGCCTTTGGGGAGGTGGTGATTAGGTCATGAGGGTGGAGCCCTCAGGAATGAGATTAGTGCCTTTATAACAGAGACCCCACAGAGCTCCCTCACCCCTTCTGCCATGTAAGGACACAGTGAGAAGACGGCCACCTGTGAGCTACAGAGTGGGTCCTCACCAGACACAGAATCTGCCAGCACCTTGGTCTTGGGCTTCCCAGCCTTCAGAATTGTCAAAAATAAATTTGTGTTGTTTATAAGCCACCCTGTGCATGGTTCTCTGTTACTGCAGAACTGCCTAAGACATATTATATCATAATGGAAGCTAAGAGTCATTTTCTAATGAAAGTTTCTTTACACAGCACACATGAAGATACTTTCCCACAACTTCTTATAAATGCATCATATGTGCTTTGTTAAATTACATTCTGGAGGGCATGGTTGTGGTAGGAAAATCAATTACAAAGATAGAAAACCCATAAAGTCCATCCAGCAGGTTCTTATATTTTTAGGGAAAGGTGTTAAGACTCCCTGAATCCAGGGAAATCCTTATACATTGAACTAAAAATAAAGAGGGAAAAAAGAACAGGCGGGAAGTCCATCCAAGTGCTGTAATCATTCCTCATCCCCACACCCAGGTCCCCTTTAAGCCATCAAATGTCTGTGCCAGGTTCAGCTCCCACCATGAGCTCTGATTGTGAGATCCAATCCAGCAAGAAGAAGGGATCCCAGCTGCACTGTTTCCTGGGAAGTACTGGATAAGCCTCACTCTTGGTCCTTGGTGATCTTCCCATCAGTGCTGGAAAACTGCCCTTGTAATAATAACTGGTTCATAAGATTCATCCCCCACTTACACCTACACTTCAACTCTGCATTCTCCCTTTGCCTCGCCCCTGCCTCCCCCTAGTCTGGACTTCTGCCCAGGCTGCCTGTCACTTGGCTTCTCAGAATCCCTGCCTTGGGCCAAACCCTGATACTACTCACTTGATCTCACTTGATCATTTATCCTTCAGCTTTTCGCAGTGAAGGACTGGAATACACAAGAAATGCAGGCGAATCTTGCAGATCTAGATGAACCATGCTAGTCCTTGGGGACTTTGAGCTGAATTGATAGAACCTAAGATTCTGAGTCTTTCCAACTGGTTCTGGAAGCTCACCTCCTGCAGAGGCAAACTGGAAGCAGGGGGAAGGCAGCAGATGGCCGGGATTTCTCCAGGTATAACCAACTGCCACCATGGCCCAAGGCAAAACCATGAAGAAGGCAGAATTTGTCTATGGAATCTTCCATTCTCACCTTTGAATTTCCTTTTGTGCTTTTCACTTGCTTCCCAATGCTCCTCTGGCTGTGCAATAAATACCTAACTAGAACTTCTCAGATTCCCCCTCCTTTCCCCTGGGCACCAGGTATAACCCTCTCTCTCAAAGAATGATAGATTTTTGGGTAAGTCTTAATCGGCTTAATACAATTAACACTAAATTGTTCTGTATGTAGAACTCTCCTGTGACATTTTGCTGCCTACAATGTGATTACTAATCTCAATGACTTAATGGAATGTGAAATTTGTAGAATACATGAGAGATCGTTTTGACGAGGGAGTTAATTTTTCTTTCAGCTGATTTTCTAAAATAAATGACATTGACTGTAACTACCCCATCAGCACCAATTCCCAGCACTTCTCTCCGTAAGTACCTCTACTTTCCACCTAACTGTAAAATAAACAGCTCTTGATTTAGGAAAGAGGGTGAATTTGAGTTTGCCACAGATAAAGCATAAATAGATTCCACTAAGTGCTTGCTTGGATGGTCAAGAAAACCATGACATGGAGGTAGGGAGCCTAGAAAGTCAACACACTGGCAACGAGGGTACAACAACCGCTCACCTTAAGAACTGGAGGACTCCTACTGTGCTAACCATGTCTGAGTGTCTGACTAGTTAAATGGTCAGCGTAGAACTGTTCAGGGCTGACTAGACCAGGTCCTTGGCTTCTTTGTTGGTCTGCTCATTTTGTTCCCTATTTCACTGCCCATGGGCATGTCCATCAAAAGGCTTAAAGAAGAAGGAAGTCAAGGTAATGATTTCAATTGCTTTTTCACACTTCCAAGAACCCACGTGGGGAGAAAGTTAAAACCAAACTAAACACTATTTAAGTGAATTTCAGAAGATCACACATATCTATGTATTACGACAACAGCCATCAAGGATCAACTGCCTTCCAGGCAAAAAAGCGCTCTGGGATATTTTTAAATGAAGACTTCTGACATCAGCATGTGGGTTATATGTATAACCTTTAGTCATTTATTAGGTAACAAAAACAAAAAACCCAAGAGTAAACTTCATATAAATTTGACATTCTGGGCAAGTCTGATAACCAGACACTCATGTCAGGCATGGGTTTGCCAATGTGCTCACTCACTCACTATGTGAATTACCTGAACAACCCTTACTTACCCTACTGCCTCTACTCTCCTTTATTTTCCCCTTTTGCTTGAATTTTTCTTATCTTTTCTTATCTTTATCTATATTGATTCGGGACATTTTATGACAGTAGCTTTACACAAACACAAGACTCCTAGTGAGATAAGAGATCAATATCTGTTTCTATCACTGTAATGTAAGGTAAATGTATATATATACATATATATACACATATATATATATATATATCTTATGAATCTAATATTTCAGTCATCTGCTGTCTGGATACTATGATTAATGCAAGGCTACCTGCACACTAGCTCTCCTAATCTTTGGAACTTCTAATTTGTAGCAGAGATGAAGAGGCTATCGGTGAGAAACTATAAAGATTTCTTACTATTTATCTTTCCCTTTCAGAAACATTTTATTTACCATAAAATCACTTCGGCTAAATTCTATCATTACATTGTCTGCTTATCATGTGTAACAAGGAACTTCTCCTCACTTACATTTTTTAAGAAACAACTACTAGGGTTGTAAGATATGTTGAAACCATAAAATCCAATTTTGCACCCAAAGGAAGTATTCCTGTCAGATGGTGTGTTACTTATCGAGAGCTACAGAACAAATGACTTCAAAACTTAGCAGCTTAAAACAACAATCATGTGTTATCTTTCTGAGGTTCAGGAATCTGGCACCTGCTTAGCTCAGGATCTCTCATGAGGTTCCAGGCAAGCTGTCAACTGGATATGCCGTCATCCAAAGGGCAGACTGGGGCACTGGGTAGAGATAATTAGTTATGATGAGATGACACTGGATTAGGGTAGCCTCTAAATTCAGTCACTGGTGTCTTTACAAGAAGGCCATGTGAAGACAAAGGAAGAGATTGCAGCCCCAAGGCAAGAAATAGTAAGGATTGTCAGGAACCACCAGAAGCCAGGAAGGGTCAGAGAGAAAGTGATCTTGCCAACACCTTGATTTTGATTTTGAACTTCTAGCTTCAGAAATGAGAGAATCAATTTCTGTTGTTTTAAGCTCCCCAGTTTGTGGTGATTTGTTATGGCAGCCCTAAGAAACCGATACAGCATGAAAACAAAAATTTTCCATTTAGCAAATGGGAGTGGAGAAGAAAAGCAATCACTTGTTAACCTCCCACTGTGTTGGGAAATGACGTGATCTCTTCAACCATCCTTCCCCCTCCTGCCTCCCCAGCACCCACAGGTCTGTTCTTGGTGCTCACTTTTCTTGTTCTGGTTTTGACTGAACCAAGACATCCCACCAACACTTCACCCAGCACCACCAGTTCCTACCTGACATATATGTTCAAAAGCACAGCATTGTAATCATGCTATGCGTGCTGTTTTTACGGTTTATGGATTTTTTTCCCCCAGAAAAAGAAATCCTTTAGTGATAATAAAATTATATGGAAGTCTGATCGCAGATTCTGCACTTTGTGATTTGAAATAAAAGTGCTGCCAGTAAACACTTTCGTTTTCTTAGCTTGGCCATTATGCAGAAAAAGACTGCCCACCAATGGGATGGAGCACAGACCACCCTATGGGGCATGCCTGACTCCAGATTCTATGAGAAATTTCTTCTGAGACAATGAATGGATCTTCTAGATAGTACTTCTTGGTGGTTACACACAAATTTATACAAACGGCTATTAAGAATATATTCCATTACAAAAACGTTAGCATTCAGAAGAGGTTTACCAGAAACGCACACTTACTTAGCTGAACTGAGATTGTCTGGGCATTAGCTGGTTAGTAGCACGGATTTTTCCCCATCATTCACTACAGGAGATGTCTTCTGCAGGACCAGGTGGCCCTTGATCGGAGGAAGACAGGCTTTCACTAGCTGTATACAGATAGATGACTGACAATTATACTGGACTGATGGAGATTGGTAGACCCTCTCTCTCCTTTCTTTCTATATCTACTGACTGATCCTTTTTCCTTTACACTGTTCATTAGATTCTCTTGCAGAGAATGAAACTCAGACACAATGTTTTATTCCATAGCCCCCAATCTAACTTTGAAAAAGATGATGGCTAAACTAAGATTCGCTGCTATTTGGTAGCTCTTACCTATGTTAATATTTTCCCCTATCACCTTAAAAAAAAAAACAGCTTTCTTAAGATATAATTCACATACCATACAATTCACCCATTTATACTGTACAATTCAATGATTTTTAGCATATTCACAGCTATATGTAACTGTCACCACAGTCAATTTTAGAACATTTTCACCACTTCTAAAAGAAACCCTATACCCTTTACCCTTTAGCTAGCATTCAAATCCATCCTCCTGTCATGCCCATGCCCCCCAGCCGTAAGCAACCATTAACCTACCTTCTCTCTCTATAGGTTTCTTTATTCTGGCTATTTCATGAGTGGAATCATATAATATGTGGTCTTTTGTGATTAGCTTCTTATACTTAGCATAATGTTTGCAAGATTCTTCCACATTGTAGCATGTAGCAATACTGCATTTCTTTTCATGGTCAAATAACATTCCATTCTATGGACATACCACATTTTTTCTTTATCCATTGTCAGCTGACAGACACTTGAGTTGTTTCCATCTTTTGGCTATTATGAAAAATGCTGCTATAAACATAGCTGCACAAGTTTCTGCGCAGACACGTTTTCAATTCTCTTGGGCATACAAATAGGAGTGGGGTTGCTGGATCATAAAGTAACTCTACATTTAATCGTAAGAGTTCTTTATATATTCTAGATCCAAGTCCCTTGCCAAATATATGACTTGCAAACATTTTTTCCATTCTGCAGGTTGTACTTTTAGTTAATTTATGGTGTCCATTGAAGCACAAAATTTTTAATTTTGGTGAAGTCTAATTTACCTATTTTGCTGTTACGGCTTATGCTTTTGGTGTCTTATCTAAGAATCCTTTGCCAAATCCCACGTCATAAATATTTACCCCTGTTTTCTTCTAAGAGTATCATGTTTTAGCTCTTATATTTAGGTCTGTGATCTATTTTGATTGATTTAAACTCTTTTTTCTTTCTTAAGCATTTATGGCTAAACATTTCCCTAAATAACACTTTATCTGCATTCTATCAATTTTAGTTTGTTGTGTCTTCATTTTCATTCATCTTCAAAGTATTTTCTGGTTTCCCTTTTGATTTCTTCTTTGACCCACTGGTTATTTAGTAATATGTTGTATAGTTTCCATATATTTGTGAGTTCCTCATGTTTTTTCCTGCTATTTATTTCTATAATTTCATTCCACTGTGATCAGAGAACATACTTTGCACTGTTTACATCCTTTCAAAACTACTGAGGTTTGCTTTATGGCCCAGCTTATGATCTGTTCTAGAAAATGATCCATTTTTCTGTCACTCTGGATAGTCAAAAATTTACTCAATATCTTTAGTGTAAGTTAAAACATAAGTAATTTATCACCAATTCTCCATTGGGATATGATTTGCATTAGAGGCTATGGTACTAAGATCTGGCTGACTTTACTCAAATTTAAAGGACTGTCTACAAGGTTCACGTAGCTATAGACAACTCATTCATGCCAGCACTCTTCATTTTAAGTCAGGGCAAAACCTTGCTGCAATTCAATAAAATCTCAGGGAAAGACAGTAAAGGAGAGACTGTCTAAGAGTGAGCACATGCAAATATCCTTTAAGCAGTGGGAACAAAGGGAAAGGTTTAAGTGGGGGAGCAGGAGGGGAGGAAGAGCCCAGCCAGACAGGCCCTTGTGGGCTATGAGATGGCTTCGGTCATTATCCAAGTATAATGTGAAACCACTGACATTTGGGGATTTGGTGGGGGGTGAGGAGTGAGGAAGCATGAGAGACATGACCATAATTATGTTATGGTGAGATGACTTTGGTTATAGCGTGAGGAGTCATTATGAGCTCTTTTGATTATCTGAGATCTTTTCGACGTTCTGTTTATAGACAGAGGTTAAAATAAATTAAACAATTGTATTTTCCCATAGTTAGAAGTATTTCATGGTAAAATTACAATATGTCTTATAGTACGATTCTACCAATAGGTAATTTTCAAATTCTCTATTTTATAAGGCCAGAGGAAAAAATCATGTAACAAATGTATGGCATCTAAATTCTATGTGACACCATTAACCTAAAAGTAAGGCTTTAGGACTTCCCTGGTGGCGCAGTGGTTAAGAATCTGCCTGCCAAGGCAGGGGACACAGGTTCGAGCCCTGGTCCAGGAAGATCCCACATGCCGCGGAGCAACTGAGCCCGTGCGCCACAACTACTGAGCCTGCGCTCTAGAGCCTGCGAGCCAAAACTACTGAGCCCACGTGCTGCAACTACTGAAGCCCACGTGCCTAAAGCCCGTGCTCTTCAACAAGAGAAGCCACCGCAGTGAGAAGCCCACACACTGCAACGAAGAATAGCCCCCGCTCTCTGCGACTAGAGAAAAGCCCGCGCGCAGCAACGAAGACCCAACGCAGCCAAAAATAAAAAAATTAATTAATTAATTAAAAAAATAAGGCTTTAAAAAGAAATATAGTTTCTATGTATCTGACTATATATATATATGTGTGTGTGTATATATATATGCATAAATATAAATATATATGTAATATTTAAAGAAATGAATATCTTATTTATTAAATACTCATAAATATTGGTCTTAGCCTTATTACACATTTTGGTTGCTTATTAGACTTGGAATATAGTTTCTAACCATAAATAAATTTCCTTAGCAAGTTAGTTCATGCTGATTTTTAAAAAGGAAAAAAAGTCGAAATAAAATGTTGTCACCAAAACAGTGGGAGCTTTCTCTCCCCCTTGGTGTAGTGGTTTTTTGATCATCTTCTGTACATGTAGGTGACACAGAGGATTGTGAAAAATAGGCAGGCTTTGATCGGGGATTGTGTAGAATGGAGGTCCTCGTGGTCCAATAACGCTGCAAGTTTCTTCAATCAGAAAGAAACTTCAATAAACGCATGGAACTGCACAATTTAATTTAAAACTTGCTTACAGAATTCCTCAGTTTTTATTTACAACTCAAATTCACACATGGGGAATGTGCGTGTGTGTGTCTGTGTTTGTAAGTGTGTAAGCCAGTGTGCACAGTTTAGCCATAATTCCAAGTCTGATAATTTTAGGATGTCATGATGACTTTGAACCCAAGGCATGTTCGTATTCTGAAAGTAAGAATAGTTTGTGTGGGTTTTATGTGGGGGAAGATATACGTCATGTGTTCCATGAAGGATGTCTAGTAGATTTGTATATGAACCATAGACTATTTTTTGCATCTTAAAAGAGAACTGCTCCGAGCTAGCTTTATGTAAAAAGCCATTTTGTAATTGCACTTGCTGCTATAACTATCTTTTGGGTTATTTAGTGCTAATTATGTTTTGTGGATTGTTGTCACATATTACTGTAACCCAGACGGTTTCCAGAGATACTACTGTGACAGAACTCAGCATGGGTAGCACAAAGCTGCCTTTAACTCTCACTGTAGTGAGAGTTTGGCTGCCTGAACTTTCATTTGCCCAAACAGCAATACATTGGCATTAAATCCTATTCTTCACGGACTTTCAGTCATTGCAAATACAGTGTCTGCCCTCACTGGACACCCAGCCCTCTAAAAGCCTCCTCCCCACCTTCTTTATCTTACAAACCTACTATCAAACAGCCCTTTAGTTAGGGGATCTGATAATGGGAGAGAGCTTTTGATTTTTTGGACTCCTGACATGTTCAAATTGATTTAGGCGATAAAAAAGGCCCTCCTTATCTTTGGTTCTTTGTTATTCTTTTGTTGTTGCTGTCGTTCAGTATTTGTAATAATGTTCTTATTGCAAACTACAGTTTATACAATATGGCATGTTATAGAAGATATATACATACATGAGAGGGTTATTTTTGCATTGACATAGTACTTCCATTCTCAGAATGCTAATCTGTAAGAGTGATATGGTTCTCTTAAGTGAACAACAACAAGAAAAATCTTTACCTCTTCTCCCCAAAACAAGCATAAAAGTATCCCTTAACCTTGGATGCAGTTGTAGACACTAGTACAGTTTGTCTACTTGCTGCGCAAACAAGCTAGAATCCTACTGGAAGCTGCCATATGTGAAGGTAATGACGGTGTGGGCCGTGGTGACATGGGCAGTGGTGACATGGCCACAGTGACATGGGGAGTGGTGACGCAGGGAACAAGCACTGAAGTAGGAAACAGCAGACCTGGATTTAAGTTCTTAATCGTTCTTTGTAGCTGTGTAACTCTATTTAGGTCACTTAAATTTTCTGTGCTACTTCTTTCATGAAATAGAAATAATAACACTTCACAGAGTCAAGTGTAACATTTGTGAAACTAGATTATGAAATGAAAAACCTTAAACATCCGTGAGGTTTTGACTTTCAACATTAGGTTAAGTACAAAAGTGGCACTGGTATTTACTCATTTTTATTTGGCCAATATCCCTTATCTTGGGCATTTTAGATACACCAAGTAATAATGTCTTTTTACTGTGATTGCAAGAGGCTGTGAATATTTATTTATTTATTTATTTTCCCCCAACTTTACTGAGATTTGATGTATAACATTGTGTAAGTTTAAGGTATACAAGGTGATCATCTGATATATGTATATGTTGTGAAATGTCTACCATAATAAGTTTAGTTAGCACAAGAGGTTGTAAGTTAGGCTAAGTTTAAGGTAATAGTCAAAGGGCCCTTTGATTTGGGAAAGATTTCATGGGCTTTAAAAATAAAATGTTGACTGAATCTTGGTCCTAGTGATGAAGTAGCATGATGGGTAAAATTCAGACATAACTGTAGGTAAACAAATTATCTGGTCTCCCCATAGCCTAAAAAATACTTGAATGCCTGTATCTTTAGTTTAAAAATGATTTAAATATATTTGACATTCTAAATATTAAGAAAACTATTATTAATTAGCTATTTTTCTTAACTAAAGTAAATATTTCATACAAAGCAGGGAAACCCTATTATTTTAAATCAAATTTACTAATATTAAAAAATGATTTTTCAACTGTTCAAAGATGGATAAAACTTAAGTATATAATCTCAAAATTGTGGTTCCCACTAATTTTGTATTTTATATATTCGACTAAACATGCCAGACAATTTTACTGATGTTAATTCATCTTGCTATAATGAAAATTATCAAGGTATGCCTGTGACTGCTTTTTAATCAAAAAATTGATTTATTCATAAAAAAGTCACTATATCACAGTTTGCCCAATTTCTTTTCCATTACAATGAATGAAAATAAGTTGTCATTTTATAATTGCCAGGCACTGTTCTTAGTACGTATTGTTTTTGAAATATTGCTAACATTTTTCTGACATTTACGTTCTTTTTCACGGATTTTATCAAATAACGAACACTGGTTTTGGCTTCTATTTAACCTCAACATGACCTTCACATTCCTGATACTGAATGAAATCTTAATACCTGTATAAGTTAGTTTTCAGATTTTTTAATCATGTGTAAGTCCTGGCAACTCTTCAAGGCAAAAGTTAATTAAAGTATGTAATATGAATCCATCTAGCTACTCTGGCAATTATTCATTCATTCATTCATCTATCCAACAAATGTTTATGGAGAAACAATCTTGCCAAGTGCTGTTCCTAGTTCTTGGAATGCATCAATGAACAAAACAGGTAAAATCTCTGATTCATGGCTTCACTTAAAACAGATGAGGAAGCTGAGGCCCAGCATGAATAAATTACTTGTTCAAAGCATATGATTAGTCTATTTTTTAAGTGTTTATTTCCTGCCTTCAAACCATCATATACCTAGTTAATGGTAGATCTGGGCTCAAAACCCATGGGTCCTATGTCCCAGGCTAGGGATATTCCCACAATTCCACACTGCTCCCCCTCTTCCCATCCCACCAACCCCTTATGGGTTTGTATTAAGCTTTTACAGTAATTAATCAAATGTTGATATAGACTCTTCCACAGTCTGATAAAAACAATACAACTTTCCGCCTTTGCAATGACACATTTCCCTTTAGATATCTTTCTGTGGAGAACGTTCCATGTGTCTTATGCTGACAATTATGAAGTAAGCAACAATCCCATCTTATACTTGCGAGTCTGACAGTACTGGGCACTGAGAATTGACAGGACATACTTGATGATGGATTATCTCTGATACAGAATTATGAGAAAAACTTTAAGCTATCATTACTAATTCCATCCTCTGTATTCTTCCAAAATAAGCTTATTTTCCTTTTTATGGCCTTGGTAGAAATAAACATTTCTCTCTAACCAAAAAATTGTCTTTGGTTAAATCGTGACAAAGCCTATGAGAAATATATTAATTCTGCCTGCTAATTTTGAAATAAACTATCAACCTAACTTTATTCTAGCTTTAGCTTTCATCATTTGCAATTCCCAAAAGGAATGCCTGTTAGGTGTTAACATTAATGTCTATATTATATCAACGGCCTGAAGGCAGCTACTTCTGAGATGTATAAAAGTTGGAGGAATGTTAAGAGTCACATAGCTGTAAGTTTCTGTTTTCATGTTTTGAAATTTTAGAAAATGTGGTCCATCTAAAAAGCTTGCATTGATACTGGTTACATTCACCATAATTAGCTTTCATTCACTCCTATGTGTTAGTTATCGTTTTATGTTGTTTCCCATATCATAGCTATTCTTCTGTAAGGTAAGTGTTCAGGGTTTCTCTGGAAAACACAAAGTTGAGCACACTTCTTAAATTCCTTAGGCTTATACACACACACACACACACACGCTACACAGAAATAAAAATTTAAAAATGGATAAATGCACAAATACATATAAATAAATATAACACATATAAATAAATATATATATAATTCCTATATCTATGATTTAGTATATCATAGAGATGATTTTTTTCTGAGTGAAAGTCCTATAATATAAGAAGGGTAGTCAACTTAATGAACTCTAAAACTCATTCTACTTTGTCACGAGTACTTGTGTCACTAAGACATGTCTAAAACTTGTCATTAATAATCTACATGATCAGTATACCTAATTGCTATAAATATCTATAATTTATTCTTTTTGACAAAAGAATAAATATGATAGATTTTTCTGATGGTGAGACAAAATGATTTGTGAATAGAGTTGGTACAGATAAGGTATCTGAGGATAACATATACTCTAATAAATTAGCCCCCTGTAGAAATGAAAACAGTGTGTACAAAGCCATAAATTAATCTTAACTAAACTCATCAATTTTCACTGCAGTCCAACTAAAGGAATATATCTGATGTATGTTCAATATTGCCAGCGTTTCAGAAAACAGTAAAATGCTTTAGACCTCAAAAAAGGGGTCTGCCATGGAAGGGGTTAATGTCATCATTAAAGCATTAACAAATATTTAACTGTATTTGTTAAGAAAGCAAAGCCTTACAAAATTTATGCACTGAAAAAGTAGAAGCAGTGTGATCTGTGGTGGTGGAACTGGCCCAGCATTGAAAGGAAAGAGCATTCTCTCCAGTTCTGCCAGGGCAGCTGCCTCTAACTTAAATTGTATAGAATATAGATATGATCACAGCAAATAATTATAGGAAATATGTCGTAAGTCAGCCTACACCATAATAAACTCTCTTGAGTATTTTGTCTCAGTCACGTTTTTTGATAGTATTTACTTTCAAAAATTGTAATGAGTTTGTTTACAAAAAAAAAAAAGCAAACTCATCCCCAGCCACATAGGATGGGGAAAACTGTTGTGACAGTGGATCAGGTGAAAAATGACAAAGTGAATGGGACAAGCAAATGGACGTGGCTTTAGGGCTCAATACTATCTACTGCATACATGGCTGTCAAAAGAAGCTAATGAAATATCTGCCTGCCTAACCCAAGTAGTAAACCCAATAAGAACATGATAATCTCATTGGACTCCATCAGATGTATAATACACAAATTGGACCCCATCAGAGGTATAATGCTGATTTCTGGCGGTCATTTTTCAAAAGGAACACTGATGAGTTCAAGTGCTTTCTGAATTAAGTGCTCCCGAAACCTGGCAATATGAGCGATAGTTAAAGAAAGTGAGAATGTTTAACATGTAAAATGGGATAGTTAGGAAACTATTTGGGTCTTTAACTATTTTAAGAGCTATTGTCTAGCAGAAGGATTAGATTTACTTAGGCTTACGGAGCCAGTACTAACACCTAAATATATTAGTTGCTACATACCGGTTAAGAGCCCTACAAAATCAATAGGAGAATTAAAATAAAAACTGAGATGGATCGTCAACTCTGGTGAAAATAATTTCATTATATTTCTGTCTACACATCCTTTTCCTCAAGAAACCTGTGTACAACTTTAAACGGCAGAATATGCAAGACTTTATCATCGGCAGAGCTTATAAAGTAAATTTTCAAAAGATGAAGCAATGTGGAGTAAGAATCTTTTGAAACCTACTAAATGTGATAATGGAGACATAATTAGTAAACAGACATTGCCATGAAGTTATCCACACACTTGCACACATTTTATTCAATGATGTTAACACGTAAGTAAAAAAGCACTATTTCTAATCAAACTGTTTATAAGTTTAATTTCAAGCAGAATATAGTCACAGCCAAGCTGCCAAATATGCTTCTGTCTGATCCAGGAAAGCTGGGACCCAAAGTCCTAATGGGTCAACAGAATTAAATGAAGGTAAAGCTTGGATGTGGGTACAAACACAATAGATCCTCTCGCCAAAGAAATCACATAAGAGAACATATGAGAGGAATTCAAATTCACTGGACACAGGTCACTTTCAATTAAACATTAAGTATGGCCATCCAAGTGGAGAGAAGCCCTTAAGGGGCAGATGTATAAATGCCAACTCTTCCTAGAGGGAAGAGGTCCCCTAAGTGCAAGCTGAATGTGGGTGGAGTAGGGTAGGAGTGGGATGACAGAGGAGGAAACAAAAAAAATAATAGTGGAAAGAAGAACCACTTAATACATACAACAAAGTACCCCACCAAAGGTTTCTGAGCAAGCAAATCTTGAATTTAATCACCAGGGCTAAAATTTGGTGTCAATGAACCTGCTGCCTTTGACCTATGGCTGTAGCAGAATTATTACATTCCCTGTGCCGTTGAATCTGGTATTCTTCAATTTTACAAGCACAAGTCACTAGCACTGATGTTTGACACCCAGTGGGCTGACCTGCTCTGTTTTCAATGGCGTACAGCTAAGGAGGTGGTTTGGATCCACAGGGTTTCTGGAGTGATGGTCTCACAGGTCTCCAGTGACACTGCTGTTCACACCTAGGTCTTGATCCTTATTTGGATACCAGGAACCCAGACTGTGGGTGGTAGACCTAATTGCTAAAAAAAACAAAGTAGGCTAAGGGGCGTATCTCATCAATATTTTCTATGTAAGTACACACAGAGGAAAGTTTGGTGCAACTGTCACAAATTAGAAGCTAGGATGGAAATTGAAAGCTATCATGCTATAAGTTATCTTTCTAATCTAGAATCCCAAAGCTCAAAGAGAATTAGACTAGTTAAAACTGAAAGTCTAATAGAAAACAAACTTATGGTTACCAAAGGGGAAAGGAGGCAGGGAGGGATAAATTAGGAGGTTGGGATTAACATATACAGACTACTATATATTAAATAGATAAACAACAAGGACCTACTCTATAGCATATATATATATATATATATATATATATATATATATATATATATATATATATAAAACTGAATCATTTTGCTGTACACCTAAAACTAACACATTGTAAATCAACTATACTTTAAAAAAACTCAAAGTCTATAGGAAGAACAGAGGTAGAGAAGAGAACTGAAAAGATAAGATGTCGGTAGAAGGAAAAGAGAAATTACTTTAGGAGAATGGAAAGAACCCACAGGGCAGTTCAGCCAGATTTCAGGGGAAAAATAACTCTGTACCTCCTGATGACTTTTAAAGTAGCCTGGACTGATGGCAGAATTACCATACTCAGAGAGAGGAATGTGGAAAAAGTTGATTTGAAAAACAAAATGATGCTTTGGCAAACTCAGAACACAGTAACTTTATATCTCTTACTCGGGGACACTTCGAGGGACAGAGTCTGGACAAAAATGTGGACAAAAACAATGTCAGGATCTAGAAACCAAGAAGGAAGAATAACGAAATTACTGTGAGGCCAAGAGTGTAGTAGGGTAGAGGGAAGATGGGCCGAATTAATAAGCTGCGTGTGATAAACGCAAACAAACGACTACACCTGAGAGCAGGCAAGCAAACCCAGCTAAGCCTGTTAGAAAGGAACCAGACAGAGCATCAGGCTGGTCCCTCGTGAGGCGTAGAAACAGGGCAAAAAGGATGACTTCCCAAAGCCTGGAGGATTCGAAGCTGAGAAAAGACCATGTTTGAGGGCCCTCAGGGCACAAGCAGGGAAACACATCCACACATGACTCCATCCAGGGACCAGAAATGACTCTCAAGCTACGGGGCCCAAGAGGAAGCCCCCCCAGGAGGCTGGATTCTCTGGCCTTGAGGATTCAGGGCGAGAACAGCACAGTTCCATCTGACACAGAACTACGATTACTGTGGGATCTTGCTGCGGATGGAGAGAGACAGAAAGAAGAGGAGGGTTGGGGAATCCAGGCCTCATCACTCATTCAAGAAATATCTAGTGAGGTCAGCTGGCGTCCCTGTGCACGATGCTAAGGGTACAGAAAAGAACAAAACCGACAGGAAACGTTGCCTTTGTAGGACTTACAATCTAGGGAAGGTGAAAGAAAATAAACAAGATAAATGAGTGACATCATTTTATGTGAGGGAGGATCTTAAAAGAAAAAAGTAAGCAGGGAAGGAGGGTGTAAAGTACGAGGGTTAATGTTCATAGCAGCACTACTCACAATAGCCAAGACATGGAAACAACCTCAATGTCCACCGACAGATGACTGGATAAAGAAGATGTGATATATATACACAGTGGAATATTACTCAGCCATAAAAGAGAATGAAATAATGCCATTTGCAGCAACATGGATGGACCTAGAGATGATCATACTAAGCGAAGTAAGTCAGAAAGAGAAAGACAAATACCATATGATGTCACTTATATGTGGAACCTAAAATATGACACAATGAACTTATCTATGAAACAGAAAAAGACTCACAGACACAGAGAACAGACTTGAGGTGGCCAAAGGGGAAAGCCTGGGGAAGGGAAAAACTAGGAGGTTGGAATTAACATATACACACTACTATACATAAAACAGATAACCAACAAGGACCTACTGTATAGCACAGGGAACTATATTCAATATTTTGTAATAACCTATAAGGGAAAAGAATCTGAAAAAGAATATATATATATAATTGAATTACTGTGCTGTACACCTGAAACTAACACAATATTGTGAATCAACTATACTTCAATTTAAAAAAATTTAAAAATAAAGTACTGGTGTTGAGGGTTGAAATACGGTGGCCAGGCAAAGAGGGGAGTTTTCTTCTTTTTTTTAATAAATAAATAAATAAATAAATAAATTTATTTTTGGCTGCGTTGGGTCTTTTTTGCTGCACGCGGGCTTTCTCCAGTTGCAGTAAGCGGGGGCTACTCTTCGTTGTGGTGCGCGGGCTTCTCATTGCGGTGGCTTCTCTTGTTGTGGAGCACGGGCTCTAGGTGCATGGACTTCAGCAGTTGTGGCACATGGGCTCTAGACTGCAGGCTCAGTAGTTGTGGCGCACGGGCTTAGTTGCTCTGCGGCATGTGGGATCATCCCAGACCAGGGCTCAAACCTGTGTCCCCTGAACTGGCAGGCGGATTCTTAACCTCTGTGCCACCAGGGAAGCCCAAGAGGGGAGTTTTTTTATAACAATTGAGGGTGCAGCCAGATGGACACTGGGAAGTCTGATTCCAATAGGTCCAAGAGCAGGACAGAATTGAACGTTATGTTAAGATAGAGGGGCGCCCTGCTACTGAAGGCAGTGAAGGCTGTCATAATGCAGAGATAGGCTTGGGGTACCAGAAACAGAGTGAACATTTTACACACATGAGCGAAACATTAGGCCAAAGGAGGAAATTGAGGCCAGATTTTTTAAAACTTGCAAAAATATTTCTATTCATTAATGTTTATATACTAGGTGCTCGGTTTTTATTAGTTAGTATCTATATACTAGGTAGTATTTATACACTACATGCATACAATTTCTAAAATCAATGAAGGGACTTCCCTGGTGGTCCAGTGGTTGAGGTGTCGCCTTCCAATGCAGGGGTGTGGGTTGGATCCCTGGTCGGGGAGCTGGGATCCCACACGCCTCGGGGCCAAAGGCCCGAGAGTGGAACAGAGGCAATATTGTAACAAGTTCAATAAAGACTTTTAAAAAAAATAGTCTACATCAAAAAATTTTTAAATTAAAAAAATAAAATAAATGAAGAAATACAATAAGTATTAGAAGAATTACATAAATTATAAAAGCTACTAATATGAAAAAGTATTCTGTAGGTGAACTTTATAGAAGTAAAAAAGTAAGTATAAAACAGAGACTTGAACATTATGTATAACTTTAATTTTAGTTGGGATCATCTATGAAATCTAACCATCAGCCGTTCTTGCTTAGTTAGCAAGACACAATAGCTGAGTACATTTGTGTGGAGATCAAACGCAACATGGGCACCAGCTAACAAAGCAGACAACTTCTCTGAATGTGATGTCGCAGAGAAAAGCTGCCAGTCACTGTAGAAGTGAAGTTCAGTCTGTTTTGAACCACCTTCTAGAACTCAGTAAAGACAGCCTGTCTAAGGAATACATTTGGGTTTCCCAAGGGTGCTGATGTAAATTGCAAATTAAAATCCAAGAAAAGTAAAACAAACAGAAGATCATTTACTTGTGCTGTCAATCAGTGATCACCCAGATTTTTAGGGTTAACATTTATAACTCTAAAAATATTTTATTTAAACATCAAATAATGAGTTTTGAAAGGGGAGAGACAAATGAAAATTTTCTAAGAAAACAAGAAAACTACATACATGGTCTTATTAACTTTTTCGATCTATGATGTACTTTCTATAGCCCTAACACAAACTGCCCTGCAGGAAGTAGTCAAAATGTTTTGATATTTCTTATTTCTATGAATAAAAAAATGAATATTTGATAAGAGAAACTGTAACAGAGTTGTGTTTCAGTTATTATTCAGATCTTATTAATCTTGTAAAAACTCAAAAGCATAGTAAGTGGAGGAATAGGAAGACAGGGGAATGTGGGTTTCATTTTGAAACAAATATTTCCTCTTATCCGGAGATGCTGGCTTTGACGATACAAGGAATCTAATTCGAAAATTTACACAATGTGTGATGATATCTAGGCTTCTTGCCCTCAGTCCTGTGCAGGCAGATAATATAAATGGAAACCAAAATACAGACTGAGAAGATGCCAGCCTTCATTAGACATGCCGTGGAAGGTATTTATACAACTAACAACAGAGCTGCTGGCATTTCTCTGGTTTGGCCTAGGAAGAGGTGCCCCTGGGAGGCCGTGACTTTTTTTTCTTGGTGTTATACCCTTAGGTGTGGACTTTACCATAAAAAACTATTAAATATTCACTTAAGCACAGTGTCTACAGAACTTTCCAAACCAGATGGCCCAATGACGTACTAAAAACTAGCTTTCCAAATTACAGCTATTACCTGGTATGATAGGTATATACTTCTTAAAGAATACATTTTGGATTATTTCTCATATACACACAAACAAATTTAATGCCAACAATAGGTCTCAGGCATTACAACAAGGGAGGTACACTTGTATCTACCATAAGAAACACAAGTATGGTGCTATGTAGTACTTTATCTCACTATTAATTCACATTGGAGTTGATAGTTAAAACCTTTTTTTTTTTTTTTGGCCACGCTGTGTGGCTTGCAGGATCTTAGTTCCCTGACCAGGGATCAAACCTGGGCCCCTGGCAGTGGAAGTGCCAAGTCCTAACCACTGGACCACCAGGGAATTCCCGATCGTTGAAATCTTTTCCTGGCAAAAGCAAGCCCAAGAAGGTACTAGCACTATACACACCGAGAAATTTAATGAATACTGATAATTACAGATGTGAGAAAAAACTATGAAGCACTGATCTTAAAGGAAGAGCATCACAAACGCAAAAAAGTTCAAATTGCAAAAAAATAAAATTAGAAAGGGAAAGTATTTTGAAAAGCTGCCTCCAGGCTAGCAGTTCCCAAATTTGAGCTATATGTTAGAATTGCTGGGGGCACTGTTTAAAATACATTTGTCAGAGCCCTACATACAGACTCTGACTCAGTAGGTGACAAATATTTTTGCCAAAATCCCAGCAATGTACAGAAATCACTGCTAGATGGCTTTCATCTAAAACCTTACAAATAGGTATTTTCCATCCATTTTCTGCCATTAATGAGCTCAAGGTTCAAAGCTGAATAGCACAAGTAATATGGAATTGTCCTAATTAAGCAGAGCTAGCAATCATAAAAATGGGCCTGAGCAATGACAAACTTATCCTTTTTATCGAAATTATTAATTTTTATCATTGTTTGCTTAATGTTTTAATTACATAGACAATAACTGATTGGTTTTGGAAAACAGAAGTAAAAGCAAAAAGCCTAATCACCCATTATCAAAATGTTCATTAACTGCCACTACCGTGAAATTTTAATTTTTTGTGTTTTTTTAAAATTTTATTGGATTACAGTTGATTTATATGCATTTTTTTTGCTGTTTGAATATATATGTTTTTAAATCAGATCATTAGAGTTGTTCTAACGAGATTTTTATGTAGCAAGAAATGAACATTTTGTCTGTTGTCAGCCTCATATTTTCGTGATTTATCTTTGTTCATACAATAAAACACTTCACTAGTTTCTCATTATTGAAAAAATTAGAAGAAAAATATCTACGATAAATAGTGCTCTTTCATTATGTCCTTAACAATAAATATTTCCCTATATATTTCCAGGAATGGGCTTGGAGGTTAAGTACACACACACACATACACAATTGTATCACATTTTCTTGCAAGTAAAAATTAGGCCAGATAGAATTTTCAGGACAATCTTTTTTCCCCAACTGGAAAACAGAAGCCATGGAAGGGAGAAACAGGCTAAAAAGACAGTGAGGAACAGTGTGCGATGGGACCAAATGCCTAGTAGACGAGGCCCATCATTGCTTTCAACACCAGCTGATGTCTGTTCCCATCTTCCCAGGGACTAACAAAGGCCTAAGTGAGCAGAGAAGACCCTGTAGCCCACATACAAATTCCTATGGAAGGGATAGCTTTGGAATTTTGAATATTATCACTTAGTCAATTAGATAAAGCTGTACTTACAATACACGCAGTATTCCAAAGAACATAGGAAAAAGGAGACGGAATCTATGGTGGGTCAAGGTGCTATTTAAGGACAAAGGTAATTATGATTCTAATGCCTGGAAGCTGCCACGTACATATCTTCCTTCTCTGCCTAGAACAAGATGATAGAAGCAAATGGGAAAAGCAGGAACTAACTCCAATAATGAAGCATGTGATTATCACACATACGCATTCGGGAACAGAGAAAACACTGCCTGCAAATATATCTCCGACAAATGCCTGTGATGGAGTCAGTTAGTGGACAGTCCAATTTGGCTCAGAAACAAGTCTCTTCATTTCCAGGAGAAGGGATAGGTAAGATCCAGTCTACATGTTAAATTCAATAATATCAACCGAGATCACAGCTACGATTAAAATAAGAACACTACTTCAGGCAAAATCAGATTAAACTACACTCCCAAACAACACGGATTGATTTAAAAGCAGAGTGTCCCTCTTGGAGGTTTCCACATGCAAAGACAAAACCATTAGGTCACAGAACACCAAATTCTCTAGACCTTATGTCATTATTAAGACTCATTTTTATTCAGACATGGATAAAACCATTTGGCATTTGTTAAAGAGGTTATGTTTGCATGTGTTTTCCTGAATTCAGAATCAATATCTCTATGACAAAAAGCTTTAGCTCAGAAAAACCCTTATAGCATTTAAAATCACAAAAGTAGCATTTCAATGGTTTTCTGCAGCCCATTTCCCACCTGTACCCCTACACCCTAGCAAAGAGAGAATTCAATGTTTTAAGAATAATGTTGATCACTTTAAAAAAACACATTCCTACTTCATTTCCTGAATTTAATACATGTTTAGGAGATTCTCTCCCAGGAGAGAACAGACTTAAAATTTAATGCATAAAAGTTATGATTTCATTATAGTAGGTGAACAGGTAAAACTAAGAGTCTATCTACAAGGATAGATCAAATACAAACTTATTAAGGGCTTGATCCACTTTAGGAATACTGGTTGGACAAATCATCATTTACTTAGAAATTATATAATTATACCCTTATTCTGCCAACTGTCTAAAATTAGAGTAAATCAGGCACATTGGGTATTCTCTCAGGTTACAGAATAATTTAACTTGGGGGTATGCCAAAAATGTATGTCTTTTAAACTTTGTATCTTCTTTTTCTTTGTCTCCATCATGTTCCCTCCCATCCCCAACTACAAGCAAATCAGCGAGTTATAAATTCCAAGGGTTTAAATCGAGCCAAACGTTGGAGTATCTCATACCCACAGCTTTTATCCTTTGAGACATGCCTTTGTTTTTCACTTGTGAGTCAAGAACCCTCCTTGGCATCACATTCACAGCCTTTTATCAGTTGATTCTAAATAACTCTCCTCACTTCATTTCCTGTTCATCCTTCTGAAAATATCCTATTTTCTCATCAGGCCAAACTATACATTCCTCCCAGATGGACCACGCTTTCTACATTCTATTCCCAGCTAAGATGTCTTCCCAGATGTTTAACACTTATCCTTCTAGACACAACATGAATGTCCCAATCTCCCTGATGGCATCCTTGATCCCACAAGCTAGGAGTCAGGGTTTAGTGAGAAAACCACACATGTCCTCTGGGATCATTCAGAGCTGCTGCAAGGCGTGGATAGGACGAGGTATGCATGGCATCCAGCATGGTGCAGATACTGAAATATCTCCGTGTCTGTCTTCTTTCTGCCCCTGTGGTTCCAAAGGAATCCACGTTCACCTGCATGATAGCACCCACCACACTGCACCGGAGTTATCTGGTTATATGACTGGCTTCCCCTACAGATTAATGGTGGCCCCAGTGCCCGATTCTTAGATGGGTGTCAACAAACATTTGTTGGGTTGTGCTGTATTATGCTTCCAAAAGACAGATCGTGCCTTATTCCCCAGAGCACACTGTCTAATACTTAGTAGGAGCACAAAAAATGATTCTTGAGATAGTGAATGAGTAAAATATTCAGAAGACTGATTTTTCTAGCAGTGTTCAGGGGTGGGGACAGAATAGTAAGATGACAGATAGACAGATAGACAGATAGATAGATTTCAGACAAAGGAACAAATGAATAAAGGTCAAGGAACCATAATACTAAGTGAGCTGGTACCACTTCATCTGGCTCTATCACTTACACGCTTTAGGAAAATTACATAAACTCTCTAATCTTCTATTTCATTATCTGTAAAGTGGGGGTAAAAAAGGCACTCAGCTCTTAGGTATGTTCATAAAACTAAATAAAGGTAGGTAAAGTACTTAGCATACCTGCAACATAAGTTTATGCTTAATCACTGTTAGTTACTATTATCACATATATTTCTGAGAGACCTCTTCCTGTACTCAAGAAAGGCTTTTCTTAAGTGTGTTTAAAGATGCTAATGGTTAAAGCAGGAGAGTCAACTGAGCCAGTATTTAGTGAGTGTTTACTATGGTCTAGTCATCCATCATTTCATTTATCTTTACTGCATTATACAATTTTAGCTGTGAGGAAACACGCTAAAAGGAAAACAACGGGTGCAAGGTTAATCAGGAAGAAAGAGTAAAAACTGAGATTCTCACTTCATAATCTGGGCTCTCAGCAAATATGCAACACTCAAGCCAACTTTTGTGAAGACAGACACACATTATGGCCCAGTCTCCTCTTGTCTTGATTTTGCTTAGACTTTGCCTTATTATCATTGTATGCATTACCTTTCTTTCCATTCCTTATTAATTATAAACTCACGGAGGACAGAGATTGTGTCACTCACCTTTATAGCCCTCCCAAAACTGGAGTACACACACACGTGCACCCACAGGCACACAACACACAAATGCAGAAGGTGAAAGACGAGCTCCATTTTGGTGGAAAAAACTCAGCAAACTAAAGGAAAGCCTGACCTCAGAACCACGCTAGCAATGGGCAAATAAACTAGACCACCCAAATGGAACACATTCAGAGTTACACATTCTCCGGTACAATTACTTGAATTTCTACAATCTGGAACTCAGTTAGTTCTTCCACCTTGCATCTTGAATCATTTCATAGTTTAATTCCAGTTTCTTTCTCTCCTAAATCCTGCAGTTCATACCACTTTCAGCATGGCTGTCTTGATGAATAGCTCTGTGATATCTACATTCTCTGTCGGATGAAACATTTCGTGTTCCAAAAATAATTCTTTACCATTAGATGTTGGCAACCTCAGCTTCAGGAGAATAAATAACTACCTGAGACCACATTCCTGAGGACAGGCTACGGCCCTTAGAAACCCTCTTTTCCTATCTTCCCCCATCACCTGTGGACTAATGGGTAGAATGGGTGGCATCTGCCCGAGCGGCTCCCTGTGCCTGGCAAAGCAGCCACTTCCTGCTCAGACGATGGATGGCTTTAAACTTCCAACATCTTTAATCCCCAAAGAGCACTTCGCCATAAGTGGTGTGTCATCTGGAGTTATTCTCCAAGTAACGGCACTCGTATTTCACCTCAACTCAGTGTGGGATAGGTTATGTGTATTAGTTTGGATTAGCTGGGGACTCTGTCTGGCTATGGCACACCTAATAATCATTATAATTACAATTTTTGAACACCTTTTATATAGTAGGTGTCATACAAAGCACTAGGTATATATTATTTTTATCTGCTAAGAGAACAAGGAATGTGTGCCGATATTACAAGCAAAGAATCAGGAGCTCCAAGAGGTTAACTAAGGTTTAGCATCCAGAGAAGATACTACCAAATAGCAAAGGAGAAACTCCCAGGCCGGTGAATCTGACCGCGAGGATGCCCTCGCTTTATACCATGCAGCTTCGTGACCTGGAGAAGACGCAGCTCTGCCTAATAGCGCCTAAGAAGCTCTGTGCCGTGGGCAAAAGATTATGGAAGTATAATATGGGAAGTACACATGGGAAAATGAGCAACTCCTTATTAAAACTCATTCATGAAGAGAAAATAAAAAAAGACTTAATTAGAAATAGTTAATGGCTGTCATTTTCACGTATCCACTATACCCACTGTGGGGAAACAATGGTCTCTGGTTATTTTATTATCCCTGGTTATTTTCACACTTCCATAGGGTCCCGAGCCTTCTGAGCAAAGGCTACTGTGGGGATCTTTGCATCTCAGACAGCCTGAGAAGCTAGAGATAGGATCTCCATTAGGATAGAGAGCCCTGGAGACAAAGACAGCTCCTTCCTAAGTCTCTGGAAGAGATTTGCTTACATTCTAGGATAAGGGAAAATCAATCTCTTTCTCTCTCTGTAATAGAAGGCAGGCAGATGGCCCAGCAACCAATAAAAGCTCAGAGTCTCCTAACTGAGGTGTTCCTCTCCTATGATGCAAACGTATTGCAAAAGCGCAGGTAAACATCCAGCCTCACAGCACTGCCCTGTGCAGACTCGGGTGTGTGGAGCAGGCACCAGAATGAAGACAGTTCTCTGGCTGCCACTTTTGCTGTAATAAACCGTCTATGTCTCTAACCTAGGGTATAGTGTCTTCTATTAGTATTGATATATGTGCATGAAACTGTGGCAGGCTCAACTGTTAGCTTGCAAGCAGGGTACTTTGAGAGCCTTCCCAGTTTCTGAATTAACACCAGAGGTTCTTAAAGTGGGTTCCTAGACCAGCTGCATTAGCATCGCTTGGAAACTTGTTACAGAAGCAAATGATTGGGCCTTAGCCCAGATCTACTGGAATCAGTAACTCTGGGGTTGAAGCTTCACAATTTCTTCTTTAATAAGCCATTCAAGGACTCTGATACACAATAAAATTTATGAACCTCTGACATATACTTTATTCATATATTTCTAGTCATAGTAATTCCATTTAAAAGTGCCCTGCTAAAAAAAATTAAAAATTTAAAAAATTAAAAAAAAAAATAAAAGTGCCCTGCTCACATAAATTTATTTTGAAAGAACACCCAACAGGTCTATCTTTAAAGCACTTTGGATTTCTTGGAAGAAATCACTCCTATGTGTAAATCACTCCTATGTGTTTTGAGTTGTTATTTGAAAATTCCCTAATGTAGTACAAACGCTACCTTCATGACCATGATTTAGCACTAGTCAAAGAATTGCCTCAACTCTAAATTTATTACTTAGTCGAGCCAAAAAGAATCTGTATTGAGCATCTATGAAAGTGAAAAGCTCATTTTGTCATACTGTTTCTAAGCAGAAATGTCTTGCTTTTTAAAATATAATTATTGATTTTTTAAAATTGTGATGATTCATCATACAAAGCTCAGAGTATATAAAAAGAATGAAAAAACTAAATGCTATTAACATCTGCTCTATATTCTTCCAGAATGTTTTTGCCAAAAAAGATTACTTAAGGATAGTATCAGATATCAGGTTTTAATGGCTGTATAGTATTCTTCTGAACTATAATTTGTTTATAACCAATCCATCCTCTACTGTATGATAGAAAAATTTATATTTTTTAAACTTTTATTGCAAAAAATATTGTCCAGGGGTAGAAGTAATTTCTTAAGATAACTTCAATCAGAAAATTATTAAAACTAATAAGAGATCACTAAATGTTTAATTACAAACAATCCATAGCTTTCCTGTGTACCAACAAATCCACTCAGAACCTTCAAAAGAAACACAATCTCATTTGTAATAGCAAAGTTTCTTTCTCATTCTTGTGATAAAGCTTTGCCCGTGTCTTTATTTGTTAAAAAAAAAAAAAAAAAAAAAGTGGAACCTTTCACTTCAGGTTAGACTTTTACATAAAGCATATAGATAAATATTGCTTTTTGATTCATTCTAAAAGGGTCTGTCTTTCAAGAGAGAATTTAATCCACAATGGTAACAATAGTTCGTCTTATTCTTCCATTTTATTTATGACTTTGTTGATATAATTATTATAGCACTTCTTGACTGATTTTGCTAAAATAATAGTTTTTAAAAAGTCCTTAACCATTTATAAATTATGCCTACCAATTGTATTCTACTATGGTTTTCCTATAAATTTTTAAGTCCTTCTATCAATGTCAAATGCAAGACAAAACCTTGAGCAGAATTTCCCTCATTGTTTTCCAACACCTATTCCCACACCACACGTTTAATATTTGCATTAAACATCACACCCATATTAACAACAATAGTCTAGACTTGACTCTGAGCTCTAATATTGTTACTGCTCACCACTAGTTTTGCTCTAAAATGTCTTCCCTTCCAGAGAATTTAGATCGGATAAAATAGTTCAAGTGTCTTCTCCATGACATATATATGGAGATGTGATACATTCTGAGTCCTGACATGTGGAAACATGTTTTGTTCTGTCATCGCCCCCTGAATGATAGGTTCATTATTGATCTGTAAGAATTCTTTCTATATTCTTGCACATTAGGGTCTTTGTGCAATTTCCTTTGGAGAAAGCACTCCCCCACTTCCAAAGTTAGGCATTTTTTGATCATTCAATTCTCAGATCAAAGGTCACCAAAGATATTCAATGACTCGATCATTTTGTCCTGTTTAATTTTCTTGGTGGCACTTACCACTAAGTAAAATGATCTCATTTATGTATCTGTTTATAGGTTATTTCCACCCACTAGAATTTTAAGAGCTGGAACCTTTTCTGTTGACTGCTGGATTCTCAGCTCCCGGAACAGTGACTGGTCCATAGGGGCCATGGAAAAAAATGAATGAAGGAATGAATGGAGTCCAGCTGGTCCAATACCGGCAAGACATTTGAGTGGCTTCTGATCATTTCTTTCTTTCTGAGCCGAAACAAGAAAGGTTTTTTTCTATTCAGCCTTAACACTATTAAATAAATGCATTCATAAATTCAATTAATTCAATAAATATTGAAAAGGAACAGACACTGAAGTCAAGAAGCTCCTGGTCTGAGTGTGCATGTAGGGCCAGATGAGGGGGTGAGTGGGGGGGAGGGGATAGGAATGGAAGAAGGGAGGAAGACCAGCAAAGTTACAATAACAAGAACAACAAGAAACAATAACAACAATAAACCCCCCCTCGAGGTCACATGGAGTCCAGAAGGATATAAGTTTTATATATACGCTGTTCCCAGATAAGACTCCCAACAATTTTCTAAGTGAAGTAACGTAGTTATTCCAACTTTACAAACAATAAAATCATGCTCAGAGAGATACAATAACATTGTCAGTATCTGAGAGTCAGTAATTTGAAGTATCCACTTCTGTCTTTCTGACTCCAAAGCCCATGTTTTTAATCACTTCACAACATTACCTATCACTTCCAATGATAAAACAAAACAAAGCAACCTACCAAAGGAAGAAGAAAACAGTGTGTGAAAACTGGGAGAAGAGTCCAGGGAAACGTGACATAATGACTGTTTACTTGTCAGGGGAATTTTAGGTTTTGTTTTGGGGGAAGTTGCTGAGTACAGTGATAGTCTCAGGAATGATGCCACTTCTGAAACATCATATAGAGGGAATTACAGAAATGGGGATGATAGCAAGGAAATTTCGAATCCGGAAAGTGATGGATGACTGATAAAGGCATAATCAGATTAGAGGAAGGCACTGCCTAAGCTCTGAGTGAAGGAAGCTTACTGGCAAGTGAATTCACATGTCTGATCCCCCAGGTTCTCAGGAAAGTGAACTACGAGAGGGGTACATGTGGAGTGGTTGATACAGACCCTACACTGGAAGCAGGGAGACTGCAGTTGGTTTTCCTTTTTCAAACAATCAGACGACTGTCCCTCCACAAATTTTAACATAATTACATTAGAAGGATATAAGAATTAAAAGAGAGAGAGAGAGCGCGAGAGAGTGTCTCTGTGTGTGTGTTTGCGTGTGTGTCTGGGGCCAGTACACTGTGCTTTCCCATCCTGAGTCTCCTCAGGGTGCACCGTTGGTGGGGGGATGGCTATCCCCTTTCCATCCTGACTTCCCTCAGGGTTCACCATGGAGTGGGGCGGCTGTAATGTAATGGCTTGATGGATGCAACATCTTTGTTTACTGATATGGCAGGCAACATTCTTCATTCACATTACTCACGTGTGCACATGAGGAAACTGAGCCTTACGGAGACTAAGTAACTTGAGGAAGACTGTGCATCTGACAAGTGGCCAAGTGGGCATGTGATGTGACCCCAGGACTGTCCTGTCCTGAGCCCGAGTTCCTCCCTATTGGGCTGATGCCTTTGCTCTAATGTTTAAACTGATTGCTGCATAAATATCTGTAGCCAAACACAGGTACCCTATAACAATGTGCTGATTTCCACTAAACACTTAATAAATATTAATTTCTTTGGAGCCACATAAAAAGCAGCTAATAGATATACCAGAAACATGAAATAGGGATCAAAACTACCATATCTAACAGCTTCTCTAATTCATCGACTGTACACTGTAATAGTTAGCCTCCTATGATGTTTGCAATTTTATGGAAGATAAACTGACCTAGAAAACCCTAAGTAAAAAGAGAATTCGCTACTTTGGTACTATATGTATAACTTTAAACATCTTTTTCTTTTTTTCAGGTGTAGGAAAATCATCAGACCTTTCCATCAGATTAACAATAAAAATGCAGGCGGAGAACCTTCAAGATGGCGGAGGAGTAAGATATGGAGATCACCTTCCTCCCCACAAATACATCAAAAATACATCTACATGTGGAACAACTCCTACAGAACACCTACTGAACACTGGCAGAAAACCTCAGACTTCCCAAAAGGCAAGAAACTCCTCACCTACCTGGGTAGGGCAAAAGAAAAAAGAAAGAACAGAGACAAAAGAATAGGGACGGGACCTGCACCTCTGGGAGGGAGCTGTGAAGGAGGAAAGGTTTCCACACACTAGGAAACCCCTTCACTGGCGGAGACTGGGGGTGGTGGGGGGTGGGGAAGCTTCAGAGCCACGGAGGAGAGCGCAGCAACAGGGGTGTGGAGGGCAAAGCAGAGACATTCCCGCACAGAGGATTGGTGCCGACCAGCATTCACCAGCCCAGCCCGACAGGCTTGTCTGCTCACCCACCGGGGTGGGGTGAGCTCCTCACCCAGCGGGGGCTGGGAGCTGAGGCTCAGGCTTCGGAGGTCAGATCCCAGGGAGAGAACTGGGGTTGGCTGCGTGAACACAGCCTGAAGGGGGCTAGTGCACCACAGCTAGCCAGGAGGGAGTTGGGAAAAAGTCTGGACCTGCCTAAGAGGCAAGAGACCATTGTTTCCTGGTGTGCAAGGAGAGGGGATTCAGAGCACCACCTAAACGAGCTCCAGAGATGGGCGCGAACCTTGGCTATAAGCGCGGACACCAGAGATGGGTATGAAACGCTAAGGCTGCTGCTGCAGCCACCAAGAAGCCTGTGTGCAAGCACAGGTCACTATCCACACCTCCCCTTCCAGAAGCCTGTGCAGCCCGCCACTGCCAGGGTCCCGTGATCCAGGGACAACTCCCCCGGGAGAACACACGGCGTGCCTCAGGCTGCTGCAACATCATGCTGCCCTCTGCCGCCGCAGGCTCGCCCCACATCTGTACCCCTCCCTCCCCTCGGCCTGAGTGAGCCAGAGCCCCCGAATCAGCTGCTCCTTTAACCCCGTCCTGTCTGGGCAGGAAAAGATGCCTGAGAGCAACCTACATGCAGAGGTGGGGCTGAAACCAAAGCTGAAACCCAGTAGTGTACGAACAAAGAGAAAGGGAAATTTCTCCATGCAGCCTCAGGGGCAGCAGACTAAATCCCCACAATCAACTTGATGTACCCTGCATCTGTGGAATACTTGAATAGACAACAAATCAACCCAAAAGTGAGGTGGTGGACCTTAAGAACAACTGTAGACTTGGGGTTTGTTGTCTGCGACTGACTTGTTTCTGATTTTCATGTTTATCTTAGTATAGTTTTTAGTGCTTGTTATCATTCCTGGATTTGTTTATTGGTTTGGTTGCTCTCTTTTTTTAAAAAAATTTATTATTACTTTAAAAATTTTTTAATTTTAATAATTATATTTATTTTAAAAATAATTTTATTTATTTATTTATTTTCTTTCTTTCTTTCTTTTTTTCTCCCTTTTCTTCTGAGCTGTGTGGCTGACAGGGTCTTGGTGCTCCGACCTGGTGTCACGCTTGAGCCTCTGAGGTGGGAGAGCCGAGTTCAGGACACTGGACCACCAGAGACCTCCAGGCCACACATAATATCAATTAGCAAGAGCTCTCCCATAATTTCAATTAGCAAGAGCTCTCCAAGAGATCTCTGCCTCACTGCTAAGACCCAACTCTACCCAACAGCCAGCAAGCTCTGGTGCTGGAGATCCCGTGCCAAATAACTAGCAAAACAGGAACACAACCCCACCCATGATCAGAGAGGCTGCCTAAAATCATACTAAGTTCACACACACCCCAAAACACATTACTGGACACAGCCCTGCCAAGCAGAAAGACAAGATCCAGCCCCATCCACCAGAAAACAGGCACCAGTCCCCTCCACCAGGAATCCTACACAATCCACTGAATCAACCTTACCCACTGGGGGCAGACACCAAAAACAATAGGAACTACGAAACTGCAGACTGTGAAAAGGAGACCCCAAACACAGTAAGTTAAGCAAAATGAGAAGACACAAATACGCAACAGATGAAAGAGCAAGGTAAAAACCCACCAGACCGAACAAATGAAGAGGAAATAGGAAGTCTGCCTGAAAAAGAATTCACAGTAATGATAGTAAGGATAATCCAAAATCTTGGAAATAGAATGGAGAAGATACAAGAAATGTTTAGCAAGGACCTAGAAGAACTAAAGAGCAAACAAACAATGATGAACAACACAATAAATGAATTAAAAATTCTCTAGAAGGAATCAATAGCAGAATAACTGAGGCAGAAGAATGGATAAGTGACTTGAGAAATAAAATAGTGGAAATAACTACCGCAGAGCAGAATAAAGAAAAAAGAATGAAAAGAATTGTGGACAGTCTCAGAGACCTCTGGGACAACATAAAACACACCAATATTCAAATTATAGGGGTCCAAGAAAAAGAAAGGGTCTGAGAAAATATTTGGAGATTATAGTTGAAAGCTTCCCTAAAATGGGAAAGGAAATAGTCAATCAAGTCCAGGAAGCACAGAGAGTCCCATACAGGATAAATCCAAGGAGAAACATGCCAAGACACATTATCAATCAAACTAGCAAAAATTAAATACAAAGAAAAAATATTAAAAGCAGCAAGGGAAAAACAATAAATAACATACAAGGTAATCCCCATAAGGTTAACAGCTGAACTATCAGCAGAAACTGCAAGCCAGAAGGGAGTGGCAGGACATATTTAAAGTGATGAAAGGAAAAAACCTGCAACCAAGATTACTCTACCTAGCAAGGATCTCATTCAGATTCGACGGAGAAATTAAAACCATTACAGACAAGCAAAAGCTAAAAGAATTCAGCACCACTAAACCAGCTTTACAACAAATGCTAAAGAAACTTCTCTAGGCAGGAAACACAAGAGAAGGAAAAGAGCTACAATAACAAACGCAAAACAATTAAGAAAATGGTAATAGGAACAAACATATTGATAACCACCTTAAATGTAAATGGATTAAATGCTCCAACCAAAAGACACAGACTGTCTGAATGGATACAAAAACAAGACCCATATATGTGCTGTCTACAAGAGACCCATTTCAGACCTAGGGACACATAAAGACTGAAAGTGAAGGGATGGAAAAAGATATTCAATGCAAATGGAAATCAAAAGAAAGCTGGAGTAGCAATTCTCATATCAGAAAAAATAGACTTTAAAACAAAGACTATTACAAGAGACAAAGAAGGATACTACATAATGATCAAGGGTTCAATCCAAGAAGACGATATAACAATTGTAAATATTTACACACCCAACATAGGCGCACCTCAATACATAAGGCAAATGCTAACAGCCATAAAAGGGGAAATCGTCAGTAACACAATCAGAGTAGGGGATTTTAACACCCCACTTTCAACAATGGACAGATCATCCAAAATGAAAATAAAGAAGGAAACACAAGCTTTAAATGACACATTGAAAAGATGGACTTAATTGATATTTATATGGCATTCCATCCAAAAAAACAGAACACACTTTCTTCTCAAGTGCTCATGGAACATGCTCCAGGATAAATCATATCTTGGATCACAAAAAACCCTTGGTAAATTTAAGAAAAGTGAAATCATATCACGTATCTTTTCCAACCACCACGCTATGAGACTAGATATTAATTACAGGAAAGAAACTATAAAAAATACAAACATATGGAGGCTAAACAATATGCTACTAAATAACCAAGAGATCACTGAAGAAACCAAAGAGGAAATCAAAAATACTTAGAAACAAATGACAAGGAAAACATGACCCCAAACTTATGGGACGCAGCAAAAGCTGTTCTAAGAGGGATGTTTATAGCAATACAATCCTACCTCAAGAAACAAGAAAAATCTCAAATAAAGAACCTAACCTTACACCTAAAGCAATTAGAGAAAGAAGAACAACAACAAAAAAAACCCCTAAAGGTAGCAGAAGGAAAGAAATCATAAAGATCAGATAAGAAATAAATGAAAAAGAAATGAAGGAAATAGCAAAGATCAATAAAACTAAAAGGTGGTCCTTTGAGAAGATAAACAAAATTGATAAACAGCTAACCAGACTCATCAATAAAAAAGGGAGAAGACTCATATCAACAGAATTAGAAATGAAAAAGAAGTAACAACTGACACTGCAGAAATACAAAGGATCATGAGAGATTACTACAAGCACCCATATGCCAATAAAATGGACAACCTGGAAGAAATGGACAAATTCTTACAAAAGCACAACCTTCTGAGACTGAACCAGGAAGAAATAGAAAATATACACAGACCAATCACAAGCATTGAAATTGAAACTGTGATTAAAAACCTTCCAAGAAAGAAAAGCCCAGGACCAGATGGGTTCACAGTCGAATTCTATCAAACATTTAGAGAAGAGCTAACACCTATCCTTCTCAAACTCTTCCAAAATACAGCAGAGGGAGGAACACTCCCAAACTCATTCTACAAGGCCACCATCACCCCGATACCAAAACCAGACAAAGATGTCACAAAAAAAGAAAACTACAAGCCAATATCACTGATGAACATAGATGCAAAAATCCTCCACAAAATACTAGTAAACAGAATCCAACAGCACATTAAAAGGATCATACACCATGCACAAGTGGGGTTTATCCCAGGAATGCAAGATTCTTCAGTTTATGCCAATCAATCAATGTGATACACCACATTAACAAATTGAAGGATAAAAACCATATGATCATCTCAATAGATGCAGAAAAAGCTTCTGACAAAATTCAACACCCATTTATGATAAAAACTCTCCAGAATGTAGGCATAGAGGGAACTTACCTCAACATAATAAAGGCCATATATGACAAACCCACAGCCAACATCATTCTCAATGGTAAAGAACTGAAACCATTTCCTCTAAGATCAGGAACAAGAGAAGGTTTTCCACTCTCACCACTATTCAACACAGTTTTGGAAGTTTTAGCCACAGCAATCAGAGAACAAGAAGAAATAAAAGGAATCCACATCGGAAAAGAAGAAGTAAAGCTGTCACTGTTTGCAGATGACATGATACTATACATAGAGAACCCTAAACATGCCACCAGAAAACTACTAGAGCTAATCAATGAATCTGGTAAAGTAGCAGGATACAAAATTAATGCACAGAAATCTCTTGCATTCCTATACACTACTGATGAAAAATCTGAAAGAGAAATTAAGGAAACACTCCCATTTACCACTTCAACAAAAAGAATAATATACCTAGGAATAAACCTACCTAAGGAGGTAAAAGACCTACACTCAGAAAACTATAAGAGTCTGATGAAAGAAATTAAAGATGACACAAACAGATGGAGAGATATACCATGTTTTTGGATTGGAAGAATCAACATTGTGAAAATGACTCTACTACCCAAAGCAATCTACAGATTCAATGCAATTCCTATCAAACTACCAATGGCATTTTTCACAGAACTGGAACAAAATATTTCACAATTTGTATGGAAACACAAAAGACCCTGGATAGCCAAAGCAATCTTGAGAAAGAAAAACGGAGCTGGAGAAATCAGGCTCCCTGACTTCAGACTATACTACAAAGCTACAGTCATCAAGACAGTATGGTACTGGCACAAAAACAGATATACAGATCAATGGAACAGGATAGAAAGCCCAGAGATAAACCCACACACATATGATCACCTTATATTTGATAAAGGAGGTAAGAATATACAATGCAGAAAAGACAGCCTCTTCAATAACTGGTGCTGGGGAAACTGGACCACTACATGTAAAAGAATGAAACTAGAACACTTCGTAGTACCATACACAAAACTAAAATCAAAATGGATTAAAGACCTAAATGTAAGGCCAGACACTATCAAACTCTTAGAGGGAAACACAGGCAGAATAAATCACATACAGACATAAATCACAGCAAGATCCTTTTTGACCCACGTCCTAGAGAAATGAAAATAAAAACAAAAATAAACAAATGGGACCTAATGAAACTTAAAAGCTTTTGCACAGCAAAGGAAACCATAATCCAGACGAAAAACAACCCTTAGAATGGGAGAAAATATTTGCAAACGAAGCAACTGACAAGGGATTAATCTCCAAAATATACAAGCAGCTCAGGCAGCTCAATATCAAAAAAACAAACCACCCAATCCAAAAATGGGCAGAAGACCTAAAGATATACAGATTGCCAACAAACATATGAAAGGATGCTCAACATCATTAATCATTAGAGAAATGCAAATCAAAACTACAATGAGGTATCACCTCACACCGGTCAGAATGGCCATAATCAAAAAATCTACAAACAATAAATGCTGGAGAGGGTGTGGAGAAAAGGGGACCTGCTTGCACCGTTGGTGTGAATGTAAATTGATACAGCCACTATGCAGAACAGTATGGAGGTTCCTTAAAAAACTAAAAATAAAACTACCATATGACCCAGCAATCCCACTACTGGGTATATACCCTGAAAAAACCATAATTCAGAAAGAGTCATGGGGCTTCCCTGGTGGCGCAGTGGTTAAGAATTCGCCTGCCAATGCAGGGGATACAGGGTTGAGCCCTGGTGTGGGAAGATCTCACATGCCGCAGAGCAACTAAGCTTGTGCGTCACAACTACTGAGCCTATGCTCTAGAGCCTGCGAGCCACAACTACTGAAGCCCGCGTGCCTAAAGCCCATGTTCCGCACCAAGAGCAGCCACCGCAATGAGAAGTCCACGTACCGCAACGAAGAGTAGCCCCCGGTCACCACAACTAGAGAAAGCCCGCATGCAGCAACAAAGGCCCAATGCAGCCAAAAATAAATAAAATAAATAAATTTATTAAAAAAATAAAAAGTCATGTACCTCAATGTTCACTGCAGCACTATTTACACTAGCCAGGACATGGAAGCAACCAAAGTGTTCACTGATTGATGAATAGAAAAAGAAGATGTGGCACATATATACAATGTAATATTACTCAGCCATAAAAAGAAATGAAATTGAATTATTTGTCGTGAGGTGGATGGGCCTAGAGTCTGTCATACAGAGTGAAGTAAGTCAGAAAGAGAAAAACAAATACCGTATGCTAACACATATATATGGAATATAAAAAATAAAATGGTTTTGATGATCCTAGGGGCAGGACAGCAATAAAGACACAGATGTAGAGAATGGACTTGAGGCCACGGGGAGGGGGAAGCACTGACATATATACACTAACAAATGTATAATAGATATCTAGTGGGAGATGAGCTCGGTGCTTTGTGACCACCTAGAGGGGTGGGACAGGGAGGGTGGGAGGGAGACGCAAGAGGGAGCGGATATGGGGATATATGTATACATATAGCTGATTCATTTTGTTATACAGCAGAAACTAACACACCATTGTAAAACAATTATACTCCAATAAACATGTTAAAAAAAAAAATGCAGGGACTGCCCCTGTAGTTACCGGACAAAGAATTCCAAAGGAAAGATCAGGCTGTGTTCATAAATTAAAAGATACACATTTGTACAAATAGTAATAGATCTATTGGTGAACCTCCAGGAGGGGGAAAAAAAAAGGAGGAAAACGCTAAAGGACAACTTCAATTTCTATGTGAAAAGCTGGCAGCAACCCTAATTAACAAAACAGGAAGCCTCACGCGAAGGAACTGCTCTCACATGCTTTGCCAAATAAGATCAACTTCACCTTTTAAAAGCTCCAACCAAGCTAAAATAAGTTATTAAACAGTAATACATGTGAAATCCAAGGCTCTTAATGATAGAAAGGCCAGAAGAACAAGTGTGAGTGCTTCATTCATTAACAAGTGAGTTGAAAAGCAAACATTTTCTGATCATTATAACAATTAAGTCATATAAATACATTTGATGCAGTGTCAAATAATACAATGCATATGGCGATATCCCATAAACTACAGACCTGTATATGATCAGGCTAGATGTCAGTAACCAAGATATGACAACATATATGATTTCAATGTTCAATTCGGGACTTGGTTACCGGTACACTTTCTGACAAAAGCTTTCACTGAAAATGCACAGTGTGATCAGCATTGTGCTTTGGGGTCTGAAGGAGAAAGTTACAGCATCATCCACGTACACTGGGCCTTTAACCACGTAGGGAAATGAAAATAGTGCACACAGAAATAATGCGACATACATGGGAGGATATAAGCCAGTGTTGAATTTTGTAGGTCAGAAAAAGAAAAGTTTTAGAACGTTGAGGTAAGTGTCAAAAGCAAGAGAGAACAAGGGAATTTGCACTGAGTTTTGCAGTTTGGATGGAAATTTGAAGAGTTACCAGAGCAGGCGTGGACGAGGAGGTCAACTCTGAAAGGTGGAAAATCACCATGAACTAAGCACTTCCTTCTAAATGGTAGCCTCTGCCTTCTCCAAAACTTTCATCAGAACTGAGCGCCAAAGAGATATGAAAGAATTTCAGTTTAGCTCATTCTTTCTTCCTTAGCCCAATGTCTTCAGGATTAGTGGAGAAGAGAAGACAATTATGAAAACCAAGGAGGCAACATGGCGGAGGCAACACGGTAGGTCAGAAAAACCAACAGCTTTGGCTCCTTAGGAATGAAGGCAAATCCTCGCTCCAGAACTTTCTTCCTTCTGCAACATACAAGTTATTTAGCATTTCTAAACCTCAGTTTTTTTCCACAGATGGGGGTGATAAAACTCCATTCATAGGGTTTTGGAAAATGAAATTCTTACCATAAGGTTTAACTCCTTTCTCCTCACACCACTTCTCAAAGTCTAAGAAAGGAAGACCAGAGTGTTTGCTCTGAGATAGTATGAATGGCTTCTTGGATTTCTGTAACGATCCGTGAAATCAGTTTTCTTTTCTTCTAAGCTACACTTGCAAGCTAAATATTTTGTGATTTATCCATATTTTATCATCTAATTAAAAGGCAGGAGAAAAGGGGAAGCCTCAGATGAAGCACTTTGCCATCCTTATTAGAATTCCTCTGTCCTCACTCATGAGACACTTCGCTAAAAATCTTACACCAGGGGTTGGTCTGCCTAGAATCATTCCTATGGGAAATGCTAGTCCTCATTCAGAAGATACTTCTCATTTCCTTGGCTGCCAGTTTCTTTTAATTGCATTCAACTATACACTTTCTTTTTGTTTTCATCCTCTTTTTAGCAGTTGTGTTTATGTGTGTGTAATGAGTGTACACAGGTATGTGCAGTTAATTTGGTGTTTTTCAAGTTATAAATCTACAATGAACTTTCAATTGTCATCTTCCCCAGGAAGTTTCCCATCTCATTCTTTTAATTTTTTTTTAATTGAAGTATAGTTGATTTACAATGTCGTGTTAGGTTCAGGTATACAGCACAGGGATTCAGAGACAGACAGACAGACAGACAGACAGACAGATAGATAGATAGATAGATATGTAGATAGATAGATACTCTTTTTCAGATTCTTTTCCCTTATAGGTTATTATAAAATATTGAGTATAGTTCCCTGTGCTATATAATAGGTCATTGGTGGTCATCTATTTTATGTATAGTAGTGTGTATAGGTTAATCCCCAACTCTTAATTTATCCCTCCTCCCACCCCCGTCTTTCCCCTTTGGTTCCCATCTCATTCTTTACTAGTTCATCTGTCACTACTTCAAGGGCTGCCCTAACCCACTCCTCTACTCCAATCAGGTTAGATGTCTCTTTCATTTCATAATATCTTGAACACATCTTTAGTACTGTGCTTCCCATAGCATATCTGTTTTTATATTCTTTCCTACACCAGGCTGTGAGTTCTCTGATGGCAGGAAACATCTGATTCCCCTGTGTATCCTGGGTTTAGTTCCCAGGCATGTAACCAGGCACTCAGTAGGTAAGAACACAAGATACTTCTCTCGAAGCAACAAAAATGTCAACTTCTCCTGTACTATTAAAATAGTAAATATTATTCCACATATCCAAAGGGAAAGGTTTCATTCATTCTTGCTTCCATGCTTCTCCAAGTCACTCTGGAATATAAGATTCCCTGTCCTGGCTCTTTACAAATGCAAGCAGTTCTCCAATCCCATGACCGACAGACCATCTTAGTAATTCTCTCTTGGATTCAATTCTTTCAAGTTCTTCTCTACTTAGGCCAGTAAATGCACATTTACTCTATGCTCACATGTAAACAATGCTGACTTATTTCTCCCTCTAAAGTCTAGGTCCAAAGAGAAAAACAAATCCAAAATTCTACAGCATTAAACAAAGGAAGCCTAGGTATTAGTCAAAGTACAATTCTAATGCATTAGGCCCAAGCATCCTATTTGAGTAAGGAAGTGTTCTCCCTCTGGGCAAAATCCATCTGCATCAGGGCCCCTGGGCAGTAACTATTCAGCATTTTATTACATCAGCTAAACCTTGACAAAGGCAAAATCTTTTTACCCTCAAAATCATAAAACCTCCTAATTTATACATCAGCCTCACTTTTTTAAAGTGCCCACTGGGATAATTATAGTGGTTCTTTCACTCCTGTCTGCTTTATTTAGATAATAAGCCCCAAAGGCCAGGGATATCTTTCCAGTTTCTATCTATATCATTGAATACAATATATGTGAACAACATTTGTGAAATAATAATGCTAGGTTTTAACATCTTTCAGTAACAAATCCTTTTGAACAGTCCAGGGACCATATTAGAGTCAAGTTCTGTTTACTTCCTTCTTGAGATTTCTACATAGATTCCAACCCAAGAAATTATAGGCCATTAGTGTCCATTTCGAATTTTTTCTTCTCGAACATTTTTAGCAGCATATTATTGGTACGCTGCGTAATATCGGTACGCTTGATGCTATATTTAAATCATACATATGGTTTCCTCTAGATCCAATGCCAAGAATTGCATTAAAATTTTTTTCTAAGGGACACTCAATAATGAGTGTTCTTCGTGCTGACACTTTGTCAGGCACTTTTTAAAGTGCTTTAGGACTTCCCTGGTGGCGCAGTGGTTAAGAATCCACCTGCCAATGCAGGGAACATGGGTTGGAGCCCTGGTCCGGGAAGATCCCACATGCCACGGAGCAACTAAGCCCATGCGCCACAACTACTGAGCCTGTGCTCTAGAGCCCGCGAGCCACAACTACTGAGCCCACATGCCACAACTACTGAAGCCTGCGTGCCTAGAGCCCGTGCTCCACAACAAGAGAAGCCACTGCAATGAGGAGCCCGCACAGCACAATGAAGAGTAGCCCCCGCTCACCACAACTAGAGAAAGCCTGCGCGCAGCAACGAAGACCCAATGCAGCCAAAAATAAATAAATAAAATAAATAAATTTATAAAAAAAAATAAAGTGCTTCACATACAAAAAATTGAAAAATATTTTAAAACTTGTTCCATGTCATACAGCTAAGATGCAAATCTGGGATTTGAACACAGATTGACTCCGGAGTCCATGGTCTTTACCACTGCAACCCACACAGTTTATACTCCACTGAGGAAGAACTCCAATTTTGAAAAGTGGAGTGGAATCATAAAATTCCTGACAAAAGCTATTACATTCAATTTATTATTTTCAGTCTTAGATTTCTCTATCAGTTTTATATTAACGCTTTTTATTACTAATCTCATATTTATTACTCTCTCATACTTCATAATTTCATGATATACTAAATTCTGTACCAACATACAGAATTTTCTTATTATGTCTAGTTTTTGCTAAAATATAAATGCCTTTAAAGTATAATAATGTCCCTGGAAAATCTGTTTAGGAGAAGTAAAAATTATTTATGAATCAAATCTCCGTAATAACCGCTTGGTATAAATTCCACCAGCATAAGTGCCCACGTATGCACACACAAACTCGTGGAAGCTTTGCTTTTCCATGTTATCTCTTCACTTCCTTCCTATACTTCTAAAGGCTATGAAAAAACGACGGACTTATTCTTCTACTGAAGAATTCTGCTTGTAACATTTTCTGGATGTTATATTCAACCATCCAGCAACTATCTGTTGGTTGCACTGTTCATGGCGCTTGAAATACATCAGTCAACAAACAGAAAATATCTGCCACGTGGCGTTTACACCATAGACCAGAAGACAGACAACAAACAATTGCTGTGATAAATAAGGGACTTTTATAGTAGGTTAGAAGGTGCTATGTGCTGTGGGATAAAGAAAAAAATAGTGCTGGGTTAGTTGACAGAAAGTGCTTGGGAATGGAAGTGGAGGTAACCGTGACATTGCATAGGGTGGTCTGAGTAGGTACCATGGAGAAAAGCCCATCAGAAGAAAAGACTTACCTAAGAGAGGCCGTGAGCCTTGCAGCTCTACGAGGGAAGTTTATTCTGGTGAGTTGAAGATACCTCTTTCACTTAAAACTGATTGTAAAAACTAACTCTTGTGAATAGGAGCAGAAGAGAAAACTTTGGCGGTTCGTTGAGAGTGAAAAGTTGAGCTGTAAAGGACCAGATGGATCATTTAACAGCCCAAGACAGTCTTCATCTCTCCTTTACAAGTGGGTTCTGACTTAGGAGCATTTCTGAGATAAGGAAGAAAAATTCACGAGGCTTTCATCTGAACAAAGAGAGAGGTCACCAACTTGGAACTGGGAGAGCAAGAAGACCATCAGCAAGCAGGCTCCTGAAATGAAGGCATCTCTTATTGGAATAAAGTTAAAAAGAAGACGGAACAAGTTGAACTTTACCAAAGGTTACAGCCAGGTATAAAGATAGTGAGTTTCAGAAGCCAGCTTCAAAATCTGCAGTCCCCACAAGAGTGGAGAGAGAAGGAGAGTCTGTGGGGTAGAGAGAGACCTATCTTCCTCATGCGGACATAAATGGGGCAAATCCAGAACTGCATCTAGGAAAACCTCTGGAAGCTGATTTTTCAAATGCCCGAGCTTTAGCCAAATGCTGGCATCAAACTGACTCAGAGGTGGGTAAGCAGATTCTGATTCTAGAAACTATGCCCGGAAGACACCACCCACTACATAATAATGCCTGGTGATCCGAGAAAGGATGCCTGGAAGGAGAAACCGAGCAATACGTGCTCTGAGTATTGAATACAATTTCATGAACCTCTGTGATTTCCCAAATTGCAAATTTCTAATTTTTGTTATTCTCATTTACTTCTCAACTCAAATATTACTTCCTCAAAGAAGGCTTCACAAATCCCCTACTACATCAAGTTGCCTGGCTTTAGAATCTCATAGGACTCCTATAATTGTAATTAAATAATTGATCATACAACAGTGATTTATAGCATGACCCTCCCTCTAAGTTTCATAAGAGCAAGAATCAGGTTTGCTGGTCTCATTCCCCATTGTTTCCCCAGTACCTAGCCCAGTGCCTGGATAAACGAAACACGCAATAAATGTTCAAATAAATGAATGAGAACACCCTGAAAACAGAGCCTCGGGAGTGATTATAGCATAAAATGCAGTCGCTTATTTTAGTGCAATGGAGCACAGGCATATGATGAAGAAAGAAGAAAAAATCAAAGAGGTTTGACTAGCCAGTTGATAAGAGGAGATAATGAAATACCCAGGGTCTACAGAAACAAAGGTAATGTGCTGATTTCAACAAGTTAAAACAGGTATACCTTCATGGTTTACAGAGGGACAACATAAACATTTATCTGAAGAACATCAAGCTTTTCCCCAAAATTAAATTTTAAGAATTAAATTTAAATGTATTATCCATAACACAGTCATTAACTTAGTAATCTGAGGAAGGGTTTGTGAGCACGGACCCTGAGCTCAAACTGCTAGGGTGGTGTCCCAGCTACATCACTTACTATATGGGCAACTAGCTTAATTTCAAATTCCTCATCCACAAAATTGGGTTAGTAACCATAAACTGAACCTTAGAGGTGTAAGAACATAATTATATATGTAAAGTGCCTATATTAGTACCTGCCATATGGTAATTAAGTGGTGTATACATTTATTATTATCATTATTAAATAAATACTTTTAGTATTTATAATTTATTTAGTATTTAGTATAATAATGTGGACGATACAGGCTACCATGTTACTTTTTAGACATTTTGCAATGAATTAAATGCTTCTTTGCCATAAAAAAAAAATCCCTGGTACCCAGAAATTCTTTCTCCAGTTAATTCGCTTTTGATAACTCTTTTGAACAGTCTCTAATTTTATATATATATATATATATATATATATAGAAAAATATAAAATTTGAATTTTATTTTATTTTTTTATACAGCAGGTTCTTATTAGTTATCCATTTTATACATATTAGTGTATATGTCAATCCCAATCTCCCAATTCATTACACCACCACCACCATCCCCCACCACGTTCCCCCCTTAGTGTTTAATTATATTTATTTACTGGAGTTTTAAAACAGTAAATTACTTCAAATTCTTTGTAGAAGTAGACAAGGGAAAAGTTATAATCTTTTAGGTAGTATGCATTGAGTGCTATTCATTATGCTTATAATTACCAAATCTGTTATAATTACATCTTTGAAATTAGGCTAAAGGTCACCTAATTTTAAAATAAAGTGATTTTCAAAGTTAAATTAATAAGAGTTAATTCAGCCCAGGTACCAGTTATTAAAGAAAAAATAATTAACCTACACAAATCTTTCAAATATACTTCATAATAATCAAATTATTTCTAATATTTGCATGACATATCATATCAACTGTCTTACTCTGAAGTAGGAATGAGTAAAGAAGTACAACATTTAGTACACAGTAAGCACTCAATGAATGTTGACTGAATGGATGAAGGTTTGCACTGATGAGGTTTCATATGTGACTGCTAATGTTTGTCTATGTATTACATAGCATTACACCCTCTGAAAGTGATAATAATCTCACACAGGCATCACAAGGAGCTCACAGAATGACTGGCGTGATTCATCACCTACTAAGCACGTTACCCACAGCTGTGCCACAGGCACTTGGCACGTAAGGAAGAACATGGAAGAACTGACACAGAAAAAAAATGTTTTAATTTATTTTATCATAGTATAGCTGATTTACAATGTTGTATTAATTTCTACTGTACAGAAAAGTGATTCAGCTATACATATATACATTTTTTTCATCTCCTTTTCCATTGTGGTTTATCACAGGATATTGAATATAGTTCCCTGTGCTCTACAGTGGGACCTTGTGGTTTATCCATCCTATATATAATAGTTTGCATCTGCTAATCTCAAACTCCTAATCCATCTCTCCCCCAATAGATGAATGGATAAAGAAGATGTGGTGCATATGTACAATGGAATACTACTCAGCCATAAAAAAGAATGAAATAATGCCATTTGCAGCAACATGGATGGAACTACAGATTATCATACTAAGTGAAGTAAGACAGGAAGAGAAAGATAAATACTATATGATATCACTTACACTATATGGAATCTAAAGCATGACACAAATGAACTTATCTACGAAAGAGAAACAGACTCACAGAGAAAAAATAATTTTTCCAATCTTCTTCCATTGCTATCTCGGACTTCTTTTTCTACCAGTTGAAAATGTCATAGATTAAATGGCAATCAGAAGCTGTACATTTCCTATGCCCAACTGGATCCATCATATTGATTTTCTCGTCTAAATATTTTTCATCGACGTAGGACAGCTAATGTTTGTCTATGTATTACATAGCATTGCACTCTCTGAAAGTAATAATAATCTCACATGGGCATCACAAGAAATAATGTACTGTTTACACTACATTGGATATGAAAATACCACAAGTTCTGTTTACTATGCACAGGTACACAATATAGGAAACAAGTGGCTTTTATCTCTATCCTCATCCTACGGAAAAGTGCTGTTACAGGGTGGATGGGGAAGAGGGAATCGGGCAGGACTAGGGTGGGAGTTCTGGAACTACTCTGTGCCCCAGTTATGATGAGATTATCAGGATCAACCTTTTCTAACACCTGTTGTTTACCGTGTGTCACAATCTGGTCACCAGATGCATGACTTCTGCCTCATGTCTACATCCTTGCTGAGATCCCAGTTTATTGAGGGTAGGGAACTTGACTTGCTATTGCCACCCCTTCCAGGGATTCGATGTTTTGTCTCTTTCCAGGTTTTTCTGGCATTTTCTACCCTTTCCTAACCCTGCCAATCTCACCACATGTCCTAAACCCAAGCCTGCTGGCTAGATCCACACTGAGAGATACCCTAGATGTGAAATAATACCCAGCTGGGATGGATGGATTTTGATATCCGGCCAGGTTTTAATATTTCCAAACAAAAGAGTATAGGGGATAAAGATAACTCTGTATGCTTTCCTGTTTCATACACATGGTCACAGTCATACTACAGACCAACAGATTCCTCACTACTCTGCCCTCCCTCCTGTGGGGACACCTACTGATGACTTGTTGTTGGACTTCTGTTATTGACATACAATTCTTAATTTGTTACCATCGTTTCTGAATTACTTGGTCCACTCACTGGGCTCAATTTATTAATGAATTTGCTCTTCTCTAATAACATTTGCCAGACAATGATCAGTGATAACATGACATAGAAAAAGATACATGATAATTGTTTTCAAGTAGTAGTATAATTTTTCAGGTATCATGGCACAGAATTACCTTTGAAAATTTACTCAGTGTAGTTTCCTATAAACTCTAACAATAAAGGAGCATATTTCTTGTTCTATTTTCTCCTCCTTAAGTTAAGAGTAAAGGATTGTAAGGAAAATAAGTTTTCCAGGGCTCTGAAGTCACTGTTTTGTGAATAATTCTTGACTGAATTCACTGATATTGAAAAGTCTGAAAGTTAACAAGCTCCCAAAAGCGAGTTGCATACTCCCTATTCATGCCTGATTTTGTTTCTATTTAAGTACCTGTCTGCTTCCCTCTAGAATTTCAAGTACAGATATGGGATGGAAGAGAAAGAGAGCTGAAGAATAATTAGAATTTGATCCCCAAATGATCAAACACAAACTTTAGCAGCTGTTGCAACTGGGAATGTACAGAAGAGTGACTAAAATATATTAAAATAAAAATTGGCTTTTTAATAGGGATATTACTCTGCTTATGAGAAAGTGATATGAAAAAGGAAAGACCTACTTAAAAAGCAAGACATAGCATAGCATCTAGATATAGCAAATGGTTCACACACTTCCTAGGATTCTTTTTATTTCAGACATCATTAAAACAAGAATGTTTCACTTATGGTTTCACCAATCTTAATTTGAAAGAAAATGCAGTGCATTTCGATTGCTTGACACAGAAAAATTTACAAATCTTTAGAGGGAATAAGAATTATTAGGATGTGAACTGCTGGACCATAAAACTGCACTGTCTGAAAGGTGGTAGGAAATCTAAAAGTTGTAACATGATGTCAAAGTCAAAGCCCAATTCAAGTGCAGGCAAAATCTAAAACAATGCACTAAGCCAATTCTCAGTACGAGTTTTCACTTACCCAATGTGGAATTGCCTTCCATGTAGGACAGAACAGGTCAGGGGGAGAGTATCAGTAGAATATACTCACAAAGGCTTTCCTGGAGAAGATACTTGAGTTCATCTTACGGCAAAGAAAACTGGTAAGAGCTAGCTCTCTTTATTTTTCAAAAATGTCATTTTCGATTTACAAGTCCACTAAGAACTAAATGCCAGCTTAAGGGACCACATTTCCATGATTTTAAAAAGTATATTTACCTGCCTAAATAAGAACATCACCCTGAAGATAATCTTTTATATTTAAGTCTTGAAGTATCTTATGTTTGTTATTATTCATATCAAAAATATTTCACAGGACTTCTGATTAATGTAACTTAGAATTTTTCATCTCGAGACATATATGAGTCTTTTGAGGTTTTTTTCCCAAAATTCCTAGCTCTGCTTGTCTTACCAAAACTTGCATCTGTCATAAAAGTTTTAAGAATTATATATGTATCATCTTAGAACAGCAAAGAACAGTAACAGTATCTTATGTAGCCTTAATGCTTTTTTGTGATTTTCTAAACATACATCTTAAATTATTTTCTTCTATATATTCAAATTTAAACATTTAGTGGGTATCTAATCATGCTACACAACAAATGCTAAGAATGTGAAGACAAAAAGACAAAGCAGTGCATAGTCCGGTTTGGTGACCAAAATGGATGAACCTAGTACACGAAACAAGCTCTACTATAGGTACATTAACAAACCAGAAGGAAGGTTCCAAAAGAGAAATTAACTGTTGCAGGGAGTTACAGAATATTATGAAAGGTGGAAACATTTCAACTGGGTACAACAGGAATACAAGGTAGGGAAAGATATTCTTGAAAAGGCTCAAATCTTCTTGGGTGCATGGAGGATACAGCATTTCAAGGGACAGGATTAACATAAGGAAAAGTTGATGAGAGAGGAGACTGATCGGCCGTTTGTGACCTTAAATCTCCATTTGGTCTATGTATATTGAAATTTTCTGAGTAGGAAATAACAATTGAACTTTGGAAACAGAACTTGGCAGGACTTGGAGGAACTCCCACTCCTTGACTTACATCTTTGCCTTTTTCCTCTTCAATCCTGAGGCCATTCCATCCACCTTTCTCAGATCTCAGCCCTCCCACTCCCAGAGGGAATGTGACCCATCACTGGTCTCCTCTCTCTTCTCCCTTCAACCTTGTCTTTGCCATTAACACTTCCTCATAAGAATTTCAGTATCAAGTGTTAATTAAATTCCAGAAGAATCACTTTCAAAAATATTATGGAAACAAAGTAGGAGGTCCTAGGGTTATTTCCCCGTAAACACAGCATGCTATTGAAAGGAGGCGGTTATGAGAAAAACAGAGTGAGATACTGTATAATTGCTCACATCTCTACCGTTTGTTCCTCTCACGATTTTACAGCTATTGGCGTCATCTTAGCTGGTGCGCTGGGGGAAGTGACCATAACAACTCCAAATATAGAAGACTATGCCTATTTGATGAACTCTGTTTTTCTTCCTAGATGCATTCAAGCTGATCAGCTAAACTGGTTGTATGTTTTAAAGGTTCGTTGAATTAAATATATATATTTTTTAATTTTAGCTCAATAAATGGTATATTCTGTCACAGTCTAAAGAGCTGTAATTCTCTTGTTCTCTTCAACAACCCCCCCACCCCCCGCCACAGTACATTCTTAGCCAAAGCAGTAGCAAAACTGAGTAGGAGGCAAATACATAAAACCAACAGGAAACCTTTCAAATGGGGGACTGTACACTCAATGGGCCGAAGTCCCCCCATTGTCTCTCCTGTCAACACGATCCAAAGCTATGATTTTAATTCATTCTTGCTCTCGTTTATAATGGATTAAAGTTGCCCTTTCCAAGCTTTCATTAAATCTGTGGTGGAAACCCTAATTACAATTTTACACACACACACACACACACACACACATGCACGTAACAACTGCAAACAAACAAACAAACCCGTAAGACTGAAAAAGACTAACTTATAATTCTCATATGTTGCTTAAAGGAAGTGAAAACATACCCAGGACCATTGCCATCTTTGTATCTCTTATGCGTGATGAAATTTAATGAAGCCTTTCTGGGTGCTAACATTAAAATAACCTTTCTAACACTTTTACTTCTAGAATTTCAGGATGGAAAAGTAGATCTTTTTGAATAAATAGCACTAGACACAATTGAAAAAAAAGTTTTTTATTTTGTCATCGGTCGGAAAAGAAAAACGTTTTAAAAAGCAGTGTCATCAATACCTTTTTCTCATCTCTTAGTTTGAGTACTATGCAGTCAAATACAGAAAAATGCTATTTTCAATATGCAGAACCTAGATTCTTCAGTGCTGTCAGCATTTATAACCACTCTAAATTTATAAACACGAGATGAATATTAAGATAAAATGGTGGAAATAATTTACACAGGATCGATCTGTGTTAGCCATACAAAATATTACATAATTATAAGTATTATGATGGATAATCATGAACATTTGACCAGTCACTGGGTGTCATGGTCATTGAAAGCACTCAGTCATTGAAAAGGATAGGCAGCTAGAGCAAAGCACTCAGTAGCTCCAATCTGGGGTTGAGGACGATTTGTCACTGAACTTTTAATTATGGTGGAAAATAGCAGAGCTGCTGTGCATAGTACTTGAGAGTTTATCTCTAGCAACTTCCAAATTCAAGTAGCCTCCACCCCACAGACCACACTCTCTTTAAAATCAGCCTCCAAGGTCACTAGTGATTCCTAAACAGTGTCTATCCACATAGACACTGGAGACAGCTTTCGAACACCCCGAGAAAAGCCAGAGCAGACCAATAGA